>NC_139606.1:8452856-9183875 GCF_964270895.1 Podarcis filfolensis | reverse complement strand
GACCAGAGCACGCCAGGCACTCCTGTCTTCTACTGCCTCCCGCAGTTTGGTCAAACTCATGCTGGTAGCTTCGAGAACACTGTCCAACCACCTCGTCCTCTGTCATCCCCTTCTCCTTGTGCCCTCCATCTTTCCCAACATCAGGGTCTTTTCCAG
Organism: Podarcis filfolensis; assembly: GCF_964270895.1. Lineage (NCBI taxonomy): Eukaryota > Metazoa > Chordata > Lepidosauria > Squamata > Lacertidae > Podarcis > Podarcis filfolensis. The sequence goes on along the minus strand of NC_139606.1, from coordinate 9,183,719 downwards.
GGAGTCTTCTCTTCTCATGAGGTGGCCAAAGTATTGGAGCCTCAGCTTCAGGATCTGTCCTTCCAGTGAGCACTCAGGGCTGATTTTCCTTCAGAATGGAGAGGTTTGATCTTCTTGCAATCTCCATGGGACTCTCAAGAGTTTCCTCCAGCCTTTTTCCTCCTTTTCCTTAGGACGTCCCTATTTTCATCAAAGAAATGTTGGAGGGTATGGCTTAGGGGACAAAAGAGGAAATGGAGCACATGATGGACCTAATAATGATGATGATGATGATGATGTTGTTTAGTCATTTAGTTGTGTCCGACTCTTCATGACCCCATGGACCAGAGCACGCCAGGCACTAATAATAATAATAATAATAATAATAATAATAATAATAATTATTATTATTATTATTATTATTATTATTATTATTATTATTATCATTTATTATTTATACCCCGCCCATCTGACTGGGTTTCCCCAGCCACTCTGGGCGGCTTCCAACAAAACACTAAAATACAATAACCTATTAAACATTAAAAGCTTCCCTAAACAGGGCTGCCTTCAGATGGCTTCTAAAAGTTTGGTAGTTATTTTTCTCTTTGACATCTGGTGGGAGGGCGTTCCACAGGGCGGGTGCCACTACCGAGAAGGCCCTCTGCCTAGTTCCCTGTAACTTGGCTTCTCACAGCGAGGGAACTGCCAGAAGGCCCTCGGCGCCGGACCTCAGTGTCCGGGCAGAACGATGGAGGTGGAGACGCTCCTTCGGCCACTCCTGAATGAATTTCCCCTTCTTATAAGATGCCTCTCAGGGGTTAGATCTTCATATTTAATTCATGCAGCCAGCAGAAGCCATCATTGGAGACACACACCTTACATTCATTCCCGTGATGAGTTAAATGGAAGAAATAGACTGGTGTGTAGGATATGCTGGCTACATGCACTTTCTTTCCACACTAAAGGAACTCTCCTTAAAAAGGCCAATGGCTGCTGTTAGCGTTGGCTCCAATCCTCTCCACCCTCCGAAAGCTATTATTGGAAAGAAAAGGTTTTTAATCAAGCAGCCAGAGTTACGCAGGAATTTGTGTGTGAGAGAGATTGGAGGGTGGAAATACATGATTCCACAATGTCTGCAGTAACATTCTCTCCATTATACATCAAAAGCTTCTGTACTCTTGAAAGTTTAATCAAAGACCAGTCCCACAATGCAGGTGTACCATGTGGCCACGGTTTCCTTAGCAAATTCTTCTGAGAATCTTCACCTCCTGAGTGATGGTTCTATAACCCCTCTCCTCGAGTAGAGGGCGGGGGGAATAACCTTCAGTTCCCTTATTAGATGTTTCACCTTCTCCAGAGGTACCCAGTGCCCATTATTATTTTAAGAGATATTCCTTGATTCATGTCTTCACAGATACATAAAGCTTAATAATAAATGCTCCATTTCAGGCTCTGGGTTTGGCCTTGGTTTTAAAATGTTGAACAATATTTGTTTGCGCTGGCTGCTAACAATCTATCACATTAACCTGGAAAGACGATACAGTGGTACCTCGGGATGCGAACGGGATCCGTTCCGGAGCCTCGTCCGCATCCTGAATAGAATGTAAGACGCGACGGCACGTCAGCACATGCGTGGGTCGCGTTTTGCCGCTTACGCGCATGCGTGTGATGTCATTTTGAGCGTCTGCGCATGCGCAAGCGGCAAAACCTGGAAGTAACGCACTCTGTGACTTCCGGGTTGCCGTGGAGCACAACCCAAAAGCACTCAACCTGAAGCACATTCAACCCAAGGTATGACTGTATTACAGAGAGTGGGGCCAGGGCTGGCCTGAGGCATTTTACTGCTGTATGCCAAATGCCCCAATCATAATAATATAATAATAATAATAATTTATTATTTGTACCCCGCCCATCTGGCTGGGTTTCCCCAGCCACTCTGGGTGGCTTCCATAGAAACCAAAAATACACTAAAATATCACAGATTAAAAACTTCCCTGAACAGGGCTGCCTTAAGATGTCTTCTGAATGTCAGGTAGTTATTTATCGCTTTGACATCTGATGGGAGGGCGTTCCACAGGGCAGGCGCCACTACCGAGAAGGCCCTCTGCCTGGTTCCCTGTAGCTTTGCTTCTCGCAATGAGGGAACCGCCAGAAGGCCCTCGGCGCTGGACCTCAGCATCCGGGCAGAACGATGGGGGTGGAGACGCTCCTTCAGGTATACTGGGCCGAGGCCGTTTAGGGCTTTAAAGGTCAACACCAGCACTTTGAATTGTGCTTGGAAACGTACTGGGAGCCAATGTAGGTCTTTCAAGACCGGTGTTATATGGTCTCGGCGGCCGCCCCCAGTCACCAGTCTAGCTGTCGCATTCTGGATTAGTTGTAGTTTCCGAGTCACCTTCAAAGGTAGCCCCACGTAGAGCGCATTGCAGTAGTCCAAGCGGGAGATAACCAGAGCATGCACCACTCTGGCGAGACAGTCCGCGGGCAGGTAGGGTCTCAGCCTGCGTACCATGCTCTGATGTTGCCCTAACAATGGCACCCCCATTGCAGATCCAAGTCTCCGCCTCCTATCTGCCCCTGCTGTTGCACCCAGGCTGCCGCCTGCCCCCTCACAACAACTGTACCCTCACAATGCAGTGGCAAGGGCACACTGGGCACAGTGGCAAGGGCAACAGCACTGTTTCAGTTGTATGGGTGAAATCCCAGTAGGTCTGGCAGTGGTGCAACAGTGTCAGGGACTGGACAGAGGAGGAATGGTGGAGACCGCCTCCCCACCCTGACCCTTCCAGGGAGGAGGAAGAAGAAGACAGTACAGTGGTACCTCGGGTTAAGTACTTAATTCATTCCAGAGGTCCGTTCTTAACCTGAAACTGTTCTTAACCTGAAGCACCACTTGAGCTAATGAGGCCTCCTGCTGCCGCCGCACTGCCGGAGCACGATTTCTGTTCTCATCCTGAAGCAAAGTTCTTAACCTGAGGTACTATTTCTGGGTTAGCGGAGTCTGGTAACCTGAGGTACCACTGTATAGATTGACAACAGGGGCTTGAGGGAGATCACAGCTCAGAGGCAGATGAGGGGGAAAGTTGAGAAATAATGGGAGAGGAGGAGGAGGAAGCAGAAGCAGAGCGGCAAATGGCTGACACAGTGCGTCAGGAGTGCGTGCAGGAGCCGGGCCCTGTGACTGGTAGGGCCTCGCAGGACTGGGGCCTTCCTGAGCTTGGCCTGGAAGAGCAAGGCGCGGCCGCACAGGTGAAGCTTGACAGAAGACTCATAGCACCTGGTGACAAGGGCTGGGAGGGGTATATAGGACCAGCATTTCCCTCTGGCTCTTTGCCACAGCAACACACTACCCACCTAGCTGTGCTTTGGCTTCCTGACTCTTGGTTTCCTAAATATTTGGAATTGAAATGCTTGCTGAGGTCACTTGGATGATGTTGTGGTGCATTCTAGCAGCGCAACTGGCAACCCAGCTGAGCAATAGGTGTGACTTCTGCGAACTGTCCAGTCGTGTTGCAGGTAGCTTAGTTCTGGAATAGGACAGGTGGGTTTCCTGCCCCCCCCCAAATAAATCCTAGCTACACCCAGGCACAGTCTCTGCTCCAGGTAACTGCATCTCTGTAAGTTGTTTTTATACTGAATGTGCTGTGTATCATGCTGTTATTATTTGTATGGTTATCTGTTAGTTTGTACAGAAGTTTATGATAGATTATGTGTACAGTGGTACCTCGGGTTACAAACACCTTGGGTTACAAACACTTCAGGTTACAGACTACGCTAACCTGGAAGTAGCACCTTGAGTTAAGAATTTTACCTCAGGATGAGAACAGAAATTGTGCAGCGGCGGCACAGCAGCAGCAACAGGAGGCCCTATTAGCTAAAGTGGTACCTCAGGTTAAGAACGGTTTCAGGTTAAGAAAGGACCTCCGGAACTAATTAAGTTCGTAACCAGAAGTACCACTGTATGTGTGTTTTAATGAATTGAGCAGGGCTCATTTTAAGCAGACCAGTCCTAAAGAGGCCTTAGACTAAGTCTGGATGTCTTGAGGATGACGATAGAGTGGAAAAGCTTATTCCATGTAGATTCAGTGTGTTTCCATTAGAAATTCAGAGAATTCTACTTGATAGAATGCACCAACTTGAAACTAGACTCTCTAAGTTATCTGTGGCAGAGGCAGAAGTACACCATGCCAACAACAACAATGGAGGCAATAGGGACATTTACCTCCTAACATGAGGAACTTAGGGTCCAAAATAAATAATTTCAAATTTAAGGTTGGTTAATAATTATGCAGACCTCCAAGTGGTCCTGTTTTCCAGAGACACCCCGATTTACAGAAGCCGTCCAGGTTTCTGATTTGATCCCGGAATGTCCCACTTTTCCTTAGGATGTCCCTATTGGAGAAATGTTGTAAAGTATGGTAGGATGTCCCTATTTTCATTGGAGAAATGTTAGAGGGTATGGAGTTATCTGACACTTGAGCCATCTGAAAGCCGTCTGAAAGTATAGGGAAGTTTATTTAATGTTTAATGTTTTCTTATGTTTTCATATATGTTGGAAGCAACTTAGAGTGGCTGGGACAACCCAGTACGATGTGTGGAATATAAATAGTAAAATTATCATTATGGAATGGGAGAAAATGTTGGAGGGTATGATGATGTTTCCATTGCAGCTGGCATTTCAGCACAAGTGCATAGCAATGGTAGTGTACAGAAAAACTACATCTACCTCTTTGCCTGGTCTAGAGCCTGAAAAGGAGTGGGTGGATTGTAGTAGATTCCTCGGCTCACATGAATTAAGCTCTCCTGTCATCAGCGCTCAAATTACTGGTCCTGGGCCAGTTTTGATCCCTTCTAAAGCAGGAACAACTGGGAATGGGAGTGTTTTGAAGAATGAGGCAGGGACGTTTAAACTGATCAATCCTGCAGATTTATAATCTCCTGGAAAATCGTAGGCTGACCTAATAAGAGTAGGGATAAATCATGCTACTAATATTTATGTTCTTTTGATATAACGTTGCTGGGTCATGGAAGGCATTGCTTTAAACTTGGGTCATGGAAGGCACTGCCTTAACTGGCTATGTTGCCCACTCTCTGAGAGCAATCTGAACAAATAATAAAAGCTAACCTTCGGCAGACTTCTTAGTTATTGCTTCAGTCTTACTGATTGCTACTGGAAAGCATGATCAGCAGACCTTATTTGAAATTAAAATCTAGCAGCCTCCTGGTTATTAATGTTTACTGTCCCTTCCACTCAAACCTAAAGGCCATGTAAAGGAAATATGGACTAAACTGGAACTGCTGCAGTGCGTTTTTATTTTACTTTGGCCCATTGATTGCAGTGGCAGACCTACATTTTGGGTGCCCTGAATCTTGGGGGGTGCCTTTGCAACCAACAACAAGGCCTGGGTAACCACTGTTATCTTCTTCAGTAGGGTTGTTTACAGCAACCTTGACAACATCTGTGCTATTGGTCCTCAAACGTTGGGATTTTTGAAATTTAGACAGCAGTCAATCACACAGTTCAAAGCTGGAGTTAACTCTTTATTAGGAAAACATGATATTCACAGTCTTGGCTGGGTTTCAGGCCTAATGAGAACAGCAGCTCGTGTCCTGTAGGTCCTTCTCCATTGCAGTGGCATAGCGTGTAGAGGGCCACGGGGGCAGTTGCCCCAGGTGCAAAATGGTTAGGTGTGCAAAATTTCAACACCCAGTGCTGCCTCAATACAGCTGCATATGTCCGTCACTGGCTCTGTCGAAAATGGCTTCTCCATGTGAACCAGGAAGTGACCTCTCCAGACCACAGAACAACTCTTCTTTTCTTATGTCTGTGGCTGCAAATTCCTGGGTGACGCGGACCCTGTTAGGCAGTTGAATGCTCAAGAGTCCTCTGCCTGTTTCCCTCCCACTCATCCACCTCCTCCGTGCAGGCACTGGCAACCCACGCTACACCACTGCTGCATTAAATCAGTTGTCAATACTAAAAGCTCCCACCTCCCCACAGCTGTCTAAGTCCTCTCCTCTCCAGGGCTTCTTGCAAGCAAACAGAGACTGTGCCTGCATGAAGCCTGTTTTGCTCTGCCTGTTTCAGCCCTCTCCTGGTTCTGGGAGTCAGGGAGGGAGGGGCCTTGTCGCAGCAGCAGGAGGAGACAGCAGTGACTCTTCACCAGCCCTACACACCTCTGCTTCTTGGCCTCTCTCCTCCCACCCTCCTGCTTCAGCTTCTGCCTCTGATTCTCAACTTCTCTCTGTCACAGATTCTCCCAGCTCACTAAGCCCTGTTATCCCCAACATTTCATCTTCCCATTCTTCTCCCTCTGACCACTTATCATTGTCCAACCACCACGCCCTGGGCTCTGAGCCTTCTTTGCTTGGTGGTTCCTTGGCTGGTTCTTCGTACCATTCCTCTGCATCCACCCAGTCCTTGACAGATACTAACCCTCTTGCCATAGCTGTCAACTTACAGATTTGAAAATAAGGGATCAGCAGCCAAAATAAGGGATTTCCTTTTCCCCCACCATGTGCCCCCGCTCCAGACAGACCTTTTCCCCGGCAAGGGTGAGTGGGCCGTCGATGACGTATCCATCCGATTCCGAGCACAGGTATGTTCAACTTCTGAGCCCCTCCGAGCCAAAGGCAGAAAGCCCAGCCAGCAGCCAAACGAAGCCTCAAGCGGTGGTTCCCACAGCGCAGCAACCTGGCACAGGGGATGCAGCAAGGAAAGCCACCATCACCTCTCCACTGGGAAATGCTGAGCAAAGGCGAGTCCCCAGGCAACGCGGCCGATTTGATCAGCACAAGGCATGCAAGCTCCACCCCCCAGTCGTTCTTAGACTCTTTATTGGGTGAGCACCGCAGCCAAGCAACACAGTTGGAGCCTCCCTCCTCGCTGGCCATAGGGAGGGAGGGAGAGGAGCTGCTTCCTTTGAAACCTGGGAAATTTACGGGATATCATCAATAAGGGACAGCAGAGGGACATGGCGCTGGGATAAGGGAGTTTCCCGCCAAATCAGGGACGGTTGACAGCTATGCCTCTTGCAGGTGTGCAAAGACCCATCAATAGCCTTGAGGCTCTTGCCCAGGTGTAAAACCAGCCTGTGCAGGTAACTGCTTTCATGTTTCCCCAAATCAGCTGCCATCAGGATTCCCTGGGGGCCTTTTCGTGACTAGAGAATGTATCCTTTGTCATAACAGGGATGTAACTAAATGACTCTGTTCTTTTCATTGCCTGCCCTTCTTTCAAAGCATCCTTTCGCTGAAAGGAACCACAAGAACAGGAAGACAGTAGCCTCAGCTTTATGTCAGATCTCTCTCTCCCAGCCGCCGCCACCCTCACGCCTGCCTCTGCAAAACGATTCCTTCTTAGTTCCTGCGCAACAGCTTGGGCCCATTAATAATAGCAACTTACATTTCTATTACATACTGCCGCAGTTATTTCATTGATCCTCCAAAAACCACCCCGTGAAAAAAGGGTGTTGACAAGACTGAGTCATAATGCCGCAATGAATAACTTGCTCGTTCGACTTTCCAAAGACCATCTCCAATATACAAAGGACCTTGGGGAGGGCAAAAATTGCCAGAACAATCTTTGTGCCAACTTGGAGGGAAGAGTGCTATATAAACTCCATAAGCAGCCACTAGCATCCTGCCATCATGGGAAGATTAAATCAAAAAACTTCAAACATGCCTTTGATGGGCTTCCTGTGGCTCCTTTTCAGCAAGCAGCTAATTGAACAGGGAAGAGGGCGAGAATGGCTTTCAAATCAGAAGGGAACGCTCAACAAGTCAGGGGACGACAGGCAGAGAGGGAAAGGTTTGGGGGCTGGTGGAAATGGACTTGCCGTACCCCCTGGTCTTCCTTGCAAATGAAATGTCCACTCCATTCTCATACTTATTAATTGAAAATTTCTTTTGTTTTTTTTAAACTCACAGAGCCCATAAATTGCAATATTTGTTTGCTTCCTAAATTTATTAGGTGCCCAATAGCTATTGCTCCCTGCACATCGTGGAGGATATTAATTCTATTTCAAGCTTGTACATTGGATCATAGAACCATAGGATTTTAGAGATGGAAGTGACCCTGATGATTGTCTAGACCAGACCTGTCCAACAGGTCGATCATGATCTACTGGTCGATCGTGGGTCGCCCCTGGTCGATCCTGTTTGAGCGTGTGATCCAGAGCGATCTACAAACAAAAAACAAAAAAACATGCTGATCAGCACTCAACGTCTTTGAGAGACGCTGTGGTTTTGGTGTATGCAGGCTTCCCGCTCAACAACTTTGGCACTGTAAAAAAAGTTCAACAACTTGGGGTCTGCAGAAAAAGCCCACCAACTGTGGTTCCCCCAAACTCAACAAATTTGGGTAGATCACTGCCAATTTTTTTTATAGTGGGATAGATCTCAGTCTGCTGGGAGTTGGACATGCCTGATCTAGAATCCCGACTGCAATGCAGCAATATACAGATGTCCCATACGGGGTTCGAACCTGCAACCTTGGTATTATCAGCCCCATGCTCTAATAAACTGAGCTAGGGCTACCATAAAGGTAAAGGGACCCCTGACCATTAGGTCCAGTCGTGACCGACTCTGGGGTTGCAGCGCTCATCTCGCTTTACTGGCCAAGGAAGCTGGCGTACACTTTCTGGGTCATGTGGCCAGCATGACTAAGCCGCTTCTGGCGAACCAGAGCAGCGCACGGAAAAGCCGTTTACCTTCCCGCCAGAGCGGTACCTATTTATCTCCTTGCACTTTGACTTGCTTTCAAACTGCTAGGCTGGCAGGAGCAGGGACCGAGCAACGGGAGCTCACCCCGTTGCGGGGATTCGAACCGCCGACCTTCTGATCAGCAAGTCCTAGGCTCTGTGGTTTAACCCACAGTGCCACCCGCATACCATAGTTGAGCTTAATTTGGAATAGGAGGGAATTCAGCACATGCTTACCACTGATCCATTTGCTCCATATTGTTTTCACCAGTGTTGTTGAACCCCAGCCAGCTTAGCCAATGGTCAGGGTTTAATGGGAGTTGTAATCCGGCAACATTTAGGGACTGGAAACTGGCCTACACTGTCCAGGGTTTCAGGCAGGGGACATTTCCAGCACAACCTGGAAACAACAGGCATTGAATCGGAGACCTTTGGCCTGCTAAGCAGATGTTCTACCACTGAGCTATGGCCCTTACATTCAGTGGGGCTCAGCGGCGGAGCAAGCCGATTGGGCGCCTGAGGCGGTGTGCATGCCCTGCACCCAAGGCCAGGACCAGCTGCACCCAGGGGGCAGCCACCCATGGAGCAGGGCGGGGCAGGTCGCTCCATGGGGCCTCTGAGGAGTCAGCTTGCCTCCTCCCACTCAGCCACCCTACAACGGAGGGGGAGGCAGCGGGCGGACCGTTTGGGGCAGCGCGGAGCCTGCGGGCGCCCAAGCCACTGCGTCACTCCCAGGAGAGACACGTGGCTTGGGCACACTGTAGGCCCCGCGGTGAGTGCCGCCCGCCATTTTGTCACCCCCTCATTGGTGACACCTGGGGCAACCCGCCCCTACCGCACACCCCTTCCTCCGCCCCTGGTGGGGCTTACTCCCCAGGCAAGCATTTATAGGGCCTCAGTCCAAACATTACAGCTTCACCAGAGATGCTATCTGTCTTGCTATATTCTGCCTGCCAAAAAGCTCTTCAAAACACAGAAAATTGCAGGAGCTGAAACAGCCTCTTAGTCCTTTTTTTAAAATCATTGCAGTGAAAGAGAGTATTTTTCCTCTAGGTGCACATCTACTGTATCCGTAATGGACGCAAGCACAATACAGATGTGCTTCTCCCGTGACCTGAACTGTAGAGCAATATTACAAGCAAGTGAGCTTCCCTGAACATTTCCTATCGGTTTCGACAACTCATTCATTTGAGAGTAGGAAAAACAGACTCTCTTTTGCTGCAGGATTACCCCAACCCAAGTAGAAATGGCTTCATATCCAATTAGGATTGTCTGAAGCCCCTATTTTGGAGATACATTGACATTGATTTCAGCTGAGTCCTGGCCACTTGGGTTGCTGGCGGTTCTGATTGCTAGAAGGAAAGTCACCGTAGTTCACCAAAACATGCAAACTATTCGCTAGCTTTAGATACAAAACTGGGAAGTAGGGAGCAATCATTAAGTTGCGTTTCCATCAAATTTGACATAGGAAGGGAGAAAGGCTGGCATGTGCAGCTGTGCTGCACAATCTCAGTCTTGCCGATTAATTAGAAGGGGGAAAAGTTTAAGCTTTGATTAAAGATTTAGTTGATTATTCTACTCAAGAAAGTATATGGTTGAAATTAACCAGAGCTGGCTTCCGGTTCTGCTCTGCCTTAATGGAGGCAGCCCCCACGACAGCAGGAGATCTCATTGGGAGATCAGTTTATTTACTGGGACAGAGCAACTTTTGCAGCTGTTGTTAAAGTTCTTGGTGGAAAACAATGAAGCATGGAATAGAGCGATGGAGAAATTTCTGGAACAACAATGGGCTAACAGCAACAATCGTGGGAGAAGACATAACATCTTACAAGGACAGGAAGAAACACCATGGACAGAAAAATTGCCACGTACAGGGAGAATAAGGATATAGTTAGAGTTCCCCACTTGCAGTTTTATAAATCATTTAATGTGTCAACACAAATAGAAATTATAAATATTGCAGTTGTTGTATATGGCATTATTATTATGACCAGAATGTAACTGAAACTAATACGATTTTGGAATGCAGAAATAAAGACAATCATCAAATCTAGCATGCAGGAGGCCACTTTAACTAAGTTATATAATTCTGTATTTGAATTATTGGTATTAATAATTGTATTATAAATTGGCATTTTTATAATGAGGCTATTACTGGACTCTGATTGAAATCTCATACAAATTTATTACAAAAAAAATAATAATCAACCAGAGCTTGCAAGCAGCTATGAAGTAGTTCCAGACTTCCTAGTTGCCAGACCCCACTGATGAGGGATGGCTGATCCTCCCCCCCCCTTAAGACTTTACCTGTGGGGTCTCAGGTTTCATCTTGTCCCGTCTCTTGTCCAAAACTTGCAGGCATCACTGGCGCTGGGGAGAAACTGTGCGGACATTTGGAGTGACATATCAGCCATATGCTTCAGCTCCTTCTGCAATTCTGACTCATAACCCAGCATCTGACTATGGTTGGGGTCTCAGTGTGGGTCAGACCTGGACCACGACATTTAGCTGCCTGCAGTGAACCCTAACCCTTCCTCTTCCTGCTTTTTAACCTAGAAACAATGATGTGAGAGTCAATCACAGACTTCCAGTGTCACATCTGGGTTGGCCATTGAGGGCTTCTTGTTTCCATTGCATTCTCTGCAGCCTGATGCAAGTACCCTACTAATGTAGTCCTCTTGTGCAGCACCCAGCAAGGAGGTAACTGGTTACTTCCTGGCATTAGAATTCCTAGCGGTCATGGCTGGTGGACATTGTGACTGGTAGGGTGCAAGGCACGGAGCCCACCGATACATGGTGACCCTTTCCTGATAACTTTGAGATCACTCTGGTAACTTTCAGATTGGATTATTGCCATGCACTCCATGTGGGGCTGCCCTTGAAGGTGACTTGGAAACTATAACTGGTCCAAAATGCATCAGCCAGATTACTGGCTGGGGCTTCCTTTAGAGCTCATAGAACTGCTGTTTTAATGCAGCTGCATTGGTTGCCAGTTCATTTCTGGGCTGAATTTATTTATTTATTTTTTAAAGATATTTATTGGAGTTTTACAAAAACATAAATTTAAAAGATCATATAAAAAGAAAGAAATACAGTAAAAGAAACATAGAAAAATACATAAAATAAAAAAGGAAGAATAAAAACAAATCCATTTTTGTAACCCTAACTCATTATCTTATTTCCTTGGCCTCCTCACACCTCCCCTTTTTGTATCCCCATTTAAATAATCAAATCAGCAAATCCTTACCCTCTTTCGTTTATCTTAACTCTATATCTTAACATATTATAACTCTATATTTTCATCCATTTTCAGTTCAATTTTGCATACTCTTGTTAACTTTGTTGCTAATGCCACTTATTTTCAATCCAACATCATTTTTAACATTCATTAATTTTACAGTGTTTCTGAAGATAGTCTTTAAATTTCTTCCAGTCTTCTTCCACCAACTCTTCTCCCAGGTCTCAGATTCTGCCAGTCATTTCCGCTAATTCCATATAGTCCATCACCTTCATCTGCCACTCTTCCAGGGTGGGTAAATCTTGTGTCTTCCAATACTTTGCAATAAGTATTCTTGCTGCTGTTGTTGTATACCATTTCTGGGCTGAATTTAAGGCGTTCATTTTAGTATTAAAGTCCTAAACGATAGGCCCCAAATTGCTGAATTAAGGTCTCTCTCCCCACTAACTCACTTGCTCACCCTCAGAAGCTTGTGTGTGTGTGTGACCCAGGAGAGGGTATTCCCTGTGGCAGCTCCTTGGTTGAGGAATTTCCATTCCCAGAGGTGCATCTGACACCTTAATTATATAGTTTCTAGCATCTGCTGAAGACACACCTTTCGTCCCTATTTTCACTGGAGAAATGTTGGAGGGTATTGAGTTATGCACCCCCTGAGCTGTCTGAAGGCAATCCTGTACAGGGATGTTTTTTAAATGTTTAATGTTTTATTATGTTTTTATATATGCTGGAGGGGCGCGGGTGGCGCTGTGGTCTAAACCACTGAGCCTTGGGCTTGCCGATCGGAAGGTCGGCGTTTCGAATCCCCGCGGCGGGGTGAGCTCCCGTTGCTCGGTCCCAGCTCCTGCCAACCTAGCAGTTCAAAAGCACGTCAAAGTGCAAGTAGATAAATAGGTACCACTCCGGTGGGAGGGTAAACAGCGTTTCCGTGTGCTGCTCTGGTTTTGCCAGAAGCAGTTTAGTCATGCTGGCCACATGACCAAGAAAAACTGTCTGTGGACAAACGTCAGCTCCTTTGGCCAGTAAAGCAAGATGAGCGCTGCAACCCCAGGGTCGTTTATGACTGGAATTAAATGTGAGGGGTCCTGGGAAGTGGCCCAGAGTGGCTGGGGCAACCCAGTAAGATGTTTGGGATATAAATAGTAAAATTGTCATTATGGAATGGGACATTCCTATTTTCATCAGAGAAATGTTGAAGGGTATGCATCACTGATAGGTAAAAGGGTAAAAAGTAAAGGACCCCTGGACGGTTAAGTCCAGTCAAAGGAGACTATGGGGTGCGGCGCTCATCTTGCTTTCAGGCAGAGGAAGCCGGCATTTGTCCACAGACAGCTTTCCGGGTCATGTGGCCAGCATGACTAAACCGCTTCTGTTGCAACAGAACATCCTGACAGAAACCAGAGCTCATGGAAACCCCATTTACCTTCCCGCCACAGCAGTACCTATTAATCTACTTGCACTGGTATGCTTTTGAACTGCTAGGTTGGCAGGAGCTGGGACAAAGCAACAGGAGCTCACACCATTGAACGGATTCGAACCGCCGACCTTCTGATCGGCAAGTCCAAGAGGCTCAGTGGCCATAGTGCTACATGTGTTGTAATATCAGCAAACTAAATAAATGCATAACCATCTTAGATCTTCTTTCACTCATGGACCCTTAGGGGATAGTATATGAGGTTGGGCTTTTTATATACAGTGGTAGCTCGGGTTACATACGCTTCAGGTTACAGAATCTGCTAACCCAGAAATATTACCTCAGGTTAAGAACTTTGCTTCAGGATGAGAACAGAAATTGTGCTCCGACGGCATGGCAGCAGCAGGAGGCCCCATTAGCTAAAGTGGTGCTTCAGGTTAAGAACAGTTTCAGGTTAAAAATGGACCTCCGGAACAAAGTACTTAACCCGAGGTATCACTGTATTTGGACCAGCCCTCCAGTAAAAGAGAATGTGTGTGTGTGTGTGTGTGTGTGTGTGTGTGTGTGTTGTTGTTGTTGTTGTTGTTGTTGTTGTGTGTGTGTGTGTAAAATGATGCACAGGTTCGGTCAGCAAATTTTCCCAAATTATCTTCCTACAGGGAAAGGGCTCCTTTCCATCTTGCTTCTGTCTCTTTAATGGCACATCCCCATTTCAAATCAAAACATTCAGCTTTCAGAGGAGCAAGCTGAAAGAGTCCGTCAGAGCAAACGCTGGAGGGAGAAGAGCCAAGCAAGCGCCAGATCAGGATCAGCAGCAGAAAAGACCAAAAGGGCAAAAAAACAAACTCCATTAGACTCAGCAGGCTGGAGGCTCAGCCACTGCCCTGGAGTCACCAGAACAGTGCATTTTGCTGCAGCATTCACTTTCAAGAACAACAAAAAGAAAAAAGCGGGGAGGGAGGGAGGGAGGGAGGGAGGGAAGGGTTGGGTGATCTGCCCCCCCTGTTTTTTCCTTCCCTTTTCACTGGCCTGGGTGGAAGACGGGGCATTAATCAACTAACAGCCTGGCCAGCAAAACACCTCTCTTGCCAAGCTTTTGGAACTGGCCCTATAACCTTCCCCTCCTGCCATGTGACCTTACTCAGAATCCTTTTTGTTCTTCATTCATTTCAATTCAGCAGCAGGTTACTCCATTCATAACAATGCCCCAGCTGTGGAAACATCCAGAGCGGACTGTTATTTTCAGTTCCATCAACTGAACCCATTCTCCAAGAGCACACGGAAGGGAGATGTATATATATACCGTATTGGCCCGAATATAAGCCGCACCCAAATATAAGCCGCACCTTTAAACTTGGAGGGGGGGGAGAGAGAGAAAGAAAAAATACCCGAATATAATTTGCTCCATTCCTTGCTGCTCCTGGCTGCATCGTGGGTGGGGGGAAGAAACCACACTGCCCCCTTCCTCCCCTTCCTCGCTCTCTCCCTTCCTTGGGGGAGAAGGCGGGGGATTATGCATGGGGCAGGTGCCACTTTGCAGCGCTCCTGGCGCTGTTTGCCCTGTTCTCCTGGCTGCATGCCATAAGGTTGCAAATATAAAGGTAAAGGGACCCCTGACCATCTCGGCAAGTGGTGAGGTCTCCTTTCTTTGAGGTTTTTAAGCAGAGGTTGGATTGTAGCACCCTGCTTGTGGTTAACACTTAGCTGGAATGAAATATTCAACGCAGAAATAGAGAAATTAAAATAATAATCTATTTGTCAGACAAATAAATGAGAGACACAGTGGTATATGGTTACCAAAGCTCTGCCCACTCCGGCCCTGATGGTCAGCACTTATATTTCCTCAGCCCAGCCCCCTTGCTCCTCCTTTGGCTGCCTCTATCCAATCAGCCTGGTTGAAATTCCTATTGGCTGTTTGCTAGAACCAATCATAAAAGATACACCCATTTCCTATTACCTTTTATGGGAGACAAAGAGCTATATTTCCTTCTATCTATAAATGGCAAACAAGTAGCCATATATCTTACATTTGCCTCAACAAGGCACCTTAATTACCAGATCACCTTTTGCCCTTATTACCCTATTGCCCTATTGCCCTATTCACTCCAAAACAGATGGCTAAAACAGATCTTGGGTTCACATTCTCACACACCATCAATGAAATAAGAATCTAACATAAGAATCTAACATTTCTTACTTTCTAAATCCTTTGCATAATTACATTTAAGCCAATATATTTCATACATAACATATATAGATTTTTAGAAGCAAAGGCCTTTTCAAAGTAAAAAGGAACTTAGTAAAAACACTTTCCAAAAGCAACTCCTTAATTTTACACCCCCCTTTCAAGCCAGCTGCTGTTTCTATTAGCTCTTGCCCTTGAACCTTATGAAAATATGGCTCAAGTCTAATGGGAGGCACATGGTATTATATTTTGTTAAACAATAAATCCTACTATTTACCAACTCTTAATTAGTGTTTTTGCAGCTTGATTGTATTCTGTAATATGTGGGGTCAGTGTAACCTTTTTGCTCCCAGCCTCTAATTCCCTTTTACAACTTTGATAATTTTGGCTCCTGCTATAAATCAGGGGGGCCCTTGTCCAGGAGGATAAACATCTGCCGAAGTCTTTTAGCCAGCTGGTCTTCTGCTTGGCATAAAAACACACAAGCATCTGCAAATATATTTTTTAAGCTCATTTTAAAATACAAGTCTTGATCAGATGCCTCAGGATGGCCATCTATCATGGATGCTTTAGCTGAGATTCCTGCATTGCAAGATGACCCTCAGGGTCCCTTAAAAAAGGTAAAGGGACCCCTGACCATTAGGTCCAGTCATGGCCGACTCTGGGGTTGTGGCGCTCATCTCGCTTTATTGGCCGAGGGAGCCGGCGTACAGCTTCCGGGTCATGTGGCCAGCATGACTAAGCCGCTTCTGGGGAACCAGAGCAGCGCACGGAAATGCCGTTTACCTTCCCGCCGGAGCGGTACCTATTTATCTACTTGCACTTTGATGTGCTTTCGAACTGCTAGGTTGGCAGGAGCAGGGACCGAGCAACGGGAGCTCACCCCGTCGCGGGGATTCGAACTGCCCACCTGCTGATCAGCAAGTCCCAGGCTCTGTGGTTTAACCCACAGTGCCACCGCCCTTTAACTTTTCACTGTCGGAATTTGGGGGGAAAGTGAGGCCAATACGGTATATATGCAGGTTTTCCACTTGAGAACAAGCAAGAGAGAGGAGGAAGACTTCAGCATATATGCTGTTGGAGAACATCAGGGATTGGTTGGATGACAAGGAGTGGTGGGAGGCATCAGTCAGTGAAGCCCCAGAAGAAGAAAGCTCAGAGCCCAGGGATTGGTGGTGGGACACTGGGGAGAGGTCAGAGGAAGAATGAGGAAGAGGCAACAGGCTTTAGTGAGCAAGGAGAGCCAGTTGCAGGCAGCAGTTCAGACTCAGATGCTGAAGCAGAGGCGGCAGAGCAGAGGCTACAGCAGAATCCAGGGAGGCTGCCTTTAATAATAATAATAATAATAATAATAATAATAATAATAATTTATTTATACCCTGCCCATCTGGCTGAGTTTCCCCAGCCACTCTGGGCGGCTTCCAATCAAATGTTAAAAACAATACAGCATTAAATATTTAAAAAACTGCCTTCAGATGTCTTTTAAAGATAAGATAGCTACTTATTTCTTTCACATCTGAGGGGAGGGCGTTCCACAGGGCACCACTACCGAGAAGGCCCTCTGTCTGGTTCCCTGTCACCTCACTTCTCGCAATGAGGGAACCGCCAGAAGGCCCTCAGCGCTGGACCTCAGTGTCCGGGCTGAACGATGGGGGTGGAGACACTCCTTCAGGTATACAGGACCGAGGCCATTTAGGGCTTTGTAGGTCAGCACCAACACTTTGAATTGTGCTCGGAAACGTACTGGGAGCCAATGCAGATATCTCAGGACTGGTGCTATGGCATGAAGACAAAACAGCAATGTGCCCATCATCCTCATTTGTCTGTCCTGCCCGATTGCAAAAAGGGGGGGAAGCCCCCTGTCCCCCACTTGGGTGGTTTTCTTTTCTTCATGTCTCCCCTAAAATTCACCCCCTCAAAAAATAATGCACCCAGGGGCCCAGCCCCCGCTACCCCCATGCTACATCACTGACACAGAGGGAGTTGCTTCTGACCAAACATGTATAGGACTGTGCCGAAAGCATGGGTGGGTTTAAATAAGGGTTGTTTTCAACCTGTGATTTAAATCTTGACACTATTGAATTACTTCACTTAATAATAATAATAATAATAATAATAATAATAATAATAAAATTTATTTATATCCCGCCCTCCCCAGCCGAAGCAGGGCTCAGGGCGGCTAACAACAATAAAACAGTACAACACTCTAAAATCATTCATTATAAAATTAAGTCAAATCAAACCGATGGCAACCATTGGGCCAAAGCTCCGCGAAGATTGCCAAAGGAGGGGGTCAGGCTGTGCCCTGGCCAAAGGCCTGGTGGAACAGCTCTGTCTTGCAGGCCCTGCAGAAAGATGTCAAGTCCCGCAGGGCCCTAGTCTCTTGTGACAGAGCGTTCCACCAGATCGGAGCCACAGCCGAAAAAGCCCTGGCTCTAGTTGAGTTTAATACTGAAAGATCCCTGGTGCGTCAAGGAAGACAAC
Source organism: Podarcis filfolensis (assembly GCF_964270895.1). NCBI lineage: Eukaryota > Metazoa > Chordata > Lepidosauria > Squamata > Lacertidae > Podarcis > Podarcis filfolensis. Next base: position 9,165,720 of record NC_139606.1, on the reverse strand, counting down.
CTTATCTTCATTTGCATCATTTCTTTCTATCAGCCAACTCTTTGGATTTCTAATTATCTCCACTGGCGCTCCAGGATATATGGCTATATTGGTGAGATGTAGAAGCCAGGTCATGTTAACCAATTGAACCTCCTCCAACAGCCCCCTTCCTCCGATTTTTATGCACAAACATTAACCAGACCACTATTTAATGGAAGTTCAAAGCTCCCTCAAATAATAATAATAATAATAATAAAGTTCAGAAGGCTTTCTTCAAAGATTTAAATCAGCAAGAAATGGGATCAGCTTACGTTTTTTAATATCAGAGGCAGGGAACCAGTGGCCCTCCCAAGGTAGCTTGACTACAATTCCCATCATCCCTGACCTTGCCCATGCTGACTGGGGCTGGTGGGAGTTGGAATACAGCAACATCTGGAGAACAGCTGGTCCCCCATTTCTGACAGAGAGAGGAAGGAAGCCCAGGTGGGCTCAAGAACTTAAAAGCCGAAGCTTTTAAGGATCAGCAGCGGATTTGGAGCCAAGTCTCCGTGTGCCATTATAGGATGAAAGGCAGCTGGAAGCAAAACTGAACCCACAAGAGGAAAAAACAGCACAAGCATCTTTGGGTAGATTTGTAAGCGTGCATCCTAAATAAAGTCTTCATGCTGCCTCGTAGCCTCCAAAGCCTCTGGCCACACAGGCCACAATCTTGTGCATGACATAATTATATCAGCTTCGAGCAAGAGGGCAACTGTACAATTTAATGGATTGTTGTTATCATTTTTGCTCTGTGCTCAGCTTGAGGGAGAATCCCCTTTCTTGAAAACTGGGACCACAGTCCAGTTATGCTATGCTCAGTGATGCTCTGAAGCATGGGTATTTATAGGGCAAAATCTCTCTCTGTATGTACAAGATATGAAAAGCAAACACCCACACTTTTGGGCTGACAATCATTAAAAAAAAATCCATAATATGCTGCAGTAATAAATGTTTGAATTATGGTGCTGGAGGAGACTCTTGAGAGTCCCATGGACTGCAAGAAGATCAAACCTCTCCATTCTGAAGGAAATCAGCCCTGAGTGCTCACTGGAAGGACAGATCCTGAAGCTGAGGCTCCAATACTTTGGCCACCTCATGAGAAGAGAAGACTCCCTGGAAAAGACCCTGATGTTGGGAAAGATGGAGGGCACAAGGAGAAGGGGACGGCAGAGGACGAGATGGTTGGACAGTGTTCTCGAAGCTACCAGCATGAGTTTGACCAAACTGCGGGAGGCAGTGGAAGACAGGAGTGCCTGGCGTGCTCTGGTCCATGGGGTCACGAAGAGTCGGACACGACTAAACAACTAAACAACAACAACAGCAACAATAAATGTTTGGCCTACTGGGTAGTATTTAGCCAGCTTACCTCGCCAGCAATGATGTTCCCCAGCCCTTATATCACATTGCAAAGCAGGGTTCAGTTCAGCGTCTGTGTTAAGAAATCATTCAGATATGTGTAGAATTCAGCATGTTTGTGTTACTATTCCTTTTATGTATACTAAGTGTTTCCCCCCCAAAATATGTGACACTAGATATAACTGGGTTTTAAAAAACCTTTCATCAGGAAAAAAACAAAACTTAGGAAAGAGGCTTACCCAAAATAACCTTTTTTTTCAAAAAAAATTATTAGTTTTCCAAATTTATAACAAACATAAACAACAACAAAAAAGAAAAAACATTACAATATAAAAAACAAATAAGCAAAAGATACAAACATTTATCCTAACTATTATAATCATACTTTTGTTACCATTATTAAATGACTTCCTCAAATCCCTCTAGCTGAGTTTCCATATGACTCATTGTAGCAGTTTTCCAATACTAATTTTCAGTAAAATTAACTTGATCAATTAGCATCTTTCTTTCTTATCATATTCACTTATATCCATAGTATTATTATATAATTTAAAACATTTAACTCCTAAGCCAATTTGGTACTCGCAAATAATGTTACTTATATTATCTTAGAATATTTTGCTAAATAGTCCTTAAATTTCTTCCATTCTTCTTGGTACTCCTCCTCCTTCTGTTCACGGATTCTACCGGTCAGGTCAGCCAGCTCCAAAAAGTCCATCATCTTCATTTGCCATTCCTCCACTGTTGGTATTTCTTGTAATTTCCAATATTTGGCTAACAAAATTCTTGCTGTACCCAAAATAACCTTAAAACTTTCATGTATTATTATTATTATTATTATTATTATTATTATTATTAAATCCATTTGGCACTACTGGAAGAAACACTGCAAAGAAATGAATGGGCTCTTTCCATCATACCATAGCTTGGTGTGCTTCTTCTAGAAATGAATAAGCCATTCCCAGTAATGAATAAGAAACTTGCAATATTTTATGTGCTCTTAGGGAGTGATTCAATGGTCCTGGGAGAGAGTCCCAGACCCCAGAAAGACCTCTGGCACTGAAGAGGGAGATGGGAAGAGTTCAGTGGGGGAACCTGTGGCCCTCTAGGTGTTCCTGGACTACAGCTTCCATCAGCGCCAGCCAGCATGCCCAATCGTTAGGGATGCTGGGCCTTGTAGTTAGACAGATTGAAGTCTTCTTTTTTAAAAATAAAAAAGTGGAATCCAGCATAGCGCTAAGTGACCGTCCCATCAGCACAAGTATTTCTGATTGCACAATGGAAAGTTGACCCCTTCTCCTCCTACTGTGTGCCCCCTAAATCTGTTCTTCCCAACCCTTCAGGGCAGATTTGGAGAAGATGCAGGAAGGAGACAGGGAGGAAAGTCTTATTGTGCATGGAAAATCCTTATACTAATGGCTTGGGTCTCCCCATGGTATTTTTTAAAAACTGATTTAAATTGAAAAAACCTTTTCAAAAAACCACCCAGCTGCTTTTATCCGGCGAACATAGCTGGAAATGCTTTTTTAAAAAAAATTAGAATCAGCTTTTACTAATGTGCCAATCAGTCTAAGCCATCATTTAAACCAGCTCCACCATGCCTGATGATCACCTCCCTGGATATCCATTATTTTTAGAAAGGTTTACTTGGCAACACGACACTCACCGCCACCTCCACCCCCTTTTTCCTTAAGGGAAACTGTAGATGCAGTCAGATGGAGGAGCAAGTCATGTTGAGTAGATTCTTCCCCGTGCCCAGGGGAGCAGGGAGCATCTGCTACAGGCCTCCTCTCCAGTGGGACCTTAAATGCAGATTACATACACCTCAATGTGCTTTTGTTTTTAAAAAACACCACTGCATACTCGCAGCTTGCTTAGAGAGATTGGTCGGCTTCTTTCAAAGGAAGTGCTTATGGCATTCAAAATTGCCCTGCTCAAGCAGGATGGAGGAAGTAGGTGAGAATATTCCTGTAGACCAGGCATGTCCAAAGTCCGGGCTGGGGGCCAAATCCAGTTTAATCCGGCCCCACTGGCAGTTTCTGATGCGCAGCGTAAATTAATAATGCAGAGATTTTAAGTGAAAGAGTAAGAGCTTTAGGTAAAGGTAAAGGGACCCCTGACCATTAGGTCCAGTCGTGACCAACTCTGGGGTTGCGACGCTCATCTCGCTTTATTGGCCGAGGGAGCCGGCATACAGTTCTGGGTCATGTGGCCAGCATGACTAAGCCGCTTCTGGCGAACCAGAGCAGCGCACAGAAATGCCGTTTACCTTCCTGCTGGAGCGGTACCTATTTATCTACTTGCACTTTGACGTGTTTTCAAACTGCTAGGTTGGCAGGAGCAGGGACAGAGCAACGGGAGCTCACCCCGTCGCGGGGATTTGAACCACCAACCTTCTGATCGGCAAGTCCTACGCTCTGTGGTTTAACCCACAGTGCCACCCGCGTCCAATAAGAGCTTTACTGAGTTAAAATTAACTTCCTCATAAACAACATGGTTCCAAACAGTTTGACTGAGATTACATACTGACTCCGCTCACAACTGAGGCAGACTGACTCTGACTGAAATCTTACAGAGAACACAGAGAGAAAATGGCTGCTAAGTCACATGTCAGAGTGACTCAACAGTTAGCAGCTAGGCTGAATAACTTTAGTAAGCCCATATGATTGTGCAGTCCCAGCATTTCCCAGCCTGCTTTGCTGCTTCTGCTCTCATGTGTCTTTGTCACATGAGTTTATTTCCTGGATGTGGGCGTGGGTGGCTGTTCCACTGGGCAGTTATTCGCTGCGGCTTGCTAACCCGCCCGCCAGTCAGCTCTCGCAGCCGCTCGCCGTGTGGCTCTTGGAGTCGGCCATTCGTTGGCTTGCGCATGTGCCTTGCTCTTTACCCTGGTCGTTGGCCGGCTCGCGCATGCACCCTGTGTGCGGCTCGAGGACCCGTCCAGCCGTCGTCTCGCGCATGCACCCTCCTCTATTTCTATCTCTAACTACCATGACGGAAACCAGAGCTCACGGAAACACCATTTACCTTCCCGTCGCAGCGGTACCTATTTATCTACTTGCACTGGTGTGCTTTCGAACTGCTAGGTTGGCAGGAGCAGGGACTGAGCAACGGGAGCTCACTCTGTTGTGTGGATTCGAACCGCTGACCTTCTGATCAGCAAGCCCAAGAGGCTCAGTGATTTAGACCACAGCACCACCCGCATCCATGTATTCTGGGGTTGAGCCCTGCCTGTCTGGCTATATTTAGAATCCTGTTTCTAACTAACCCGCTACTGTTGGATTCCGACTTTCAATGTGTTGGGCTTCCATCAGCCCATATGCTGCTGCCATGAATAATCTTCCTCCCTCCTCCAGCTTGCCTGAGGGCTTGCTTAATAAGCTCCTTTCCTGTGGCTGCCACCCATGCTGCTCCAGTAACAACCAGAAGATGTAGGAGCAAATTTCACAGGCTCATGTCACCTCTCTGCTGAAATACATTGACCTAGGTATAGTTGCCAAATGATTTGGTTAAGAAACAATAAAAAAAAACACAACCCAAACCAAGTCTCGCTTGCTCCTCCACTTTTAACGGTAGCTTAATCCGCTGAAATCGCCAACTAAAAATGTCCACAGAATGGAGATCAGCTTTATTGACTTCCGAGGCACTTTTAAAGCAGGGACTGCTTTAAACCAAAAAGTTGGCAACCCTCCATAATATCCTGGGATATTGGAGGGCTTTGGGGTATCTATTTTCTGTCAGAACCCAGCTGTCCATTAAAGGTCAGCTATGGAGGACCTTACTCTAAAAAATCATTTACATATCTAAGAGGTGAGACCAGAGGTTGCAAATAATAATAATACTAATAATAATTTATTATTTGTACCCTAGCCATTTGACTGGGTTTCCCCAGCCACTCTGGGTGGCTTCCAGCATATAGAAAAACATAATAAACACTTCCCTTCGGGAGTCTCCTAAAAGTCAGATAGTTGTTTATTTTCTTGACATCTGGTAGGAGGGTGTTCCACAGGGTGGGCGCCACTACCGAGAAGGCCCTGTGTGGTGTAGTGGTTAAGAGCGGTGGACTCGTAATCTGGTGAACCGGGTTCGCGTCTCCGCTCCTCCACATGCAGCTGCTGGGTGACCTTGGGCCAGTCACACTTCTCTGAAGTCTCTCAGCCCCACTCACCTCACAGAGTGTTTGTTGTGGGGGAGGAAGGGAAAGGAGATTGTTAGCCGCTTTGAGACTCCTTCGGGTAGTGATAAAGTGGAATATCAGATCCAAACTCTTCTTCATCCTCTTCTCTGCCTAGTTTCCTGTAGCCTCACTTCTCTCAGTGAGGGAACCTCTAGAAGGCCCAACTGAGATGCTAATGGGGGTCAGTATTAGATATGCAGCCCAAACAACTCCATGCACACACAAGAGAGAGGCTATCAGGCTGGGGAGTGGGGGGAGGTAGGGTCTCCAAAGTATATAGAAATGCAATTGAATGTTTCGAAAACATCCCTAAAAGGTGTGGGTGGGTGCAAAACCAGGGGGAAAGGGGATATAATGCTGGAGAAAGGCTAGGTGGGATTATGACAACATGCTGCAACTTCTCCTATATACTATTTTTCGCTCCATAAGACACACTTTTTCCTCCTAAAAAATAAGGGGAAATGTCTGTGCGTCTTATGGAGCGAATGCATGGTTCCTGGAGCCGAATTGCCCCGGGGGCAAAAAGCAGATCGTACTTTTTTTTTTTTAGAAATTGGGAAGGGGGTGTTGAAATGAAGCTGCTGAGCAGCTGATCGGCAAGCAATCAGGAGGGAGATAAGGGATGCTAGCGATAAAGGAGGCTGCCTGGGAGGGGGGAGGTAAAAGCACATGGATCCTCAGGATTTTTGCACTGGGTCACCCCAAATTCACCATCAGATCACATAGCATGTCCATGGCTACAGCCTGCACCAAAAAAACACACATCCACTTTTTTGTGGGGCCACAATGGCACAAAAACATGGTTACAAAGCACGGATCCACATGGATCCTCAGTAGTTTTGCATTGAGCTACCCCAAACTCACCGTCAAATCACGTATCATGTCTGTGCCCACAGCATGGACCACAAAAATCATACATCCACTGTTTCGTTCAGCCCCATAGCATACTATTCTCATGTTCAAAGCAGTTCATACGCGCTGTATTGTTTGCCGTCCTTACAACAACCATGTAAGGTAGGCCAGCATGATTATCCCAGCATTTTTATGTGAGGGGGGGAGCAGTAAAATGGAGGTGGAGAGGATTCCCTGAAGACCACCTAGTGAGTTTGTAAGAGAGGCAAACTTCCAAGTGGAGACTTCCTAATTCATCGCTCAGTCATTATGCTACAGCAGCTCTAGTGCCACTTAGAGCAGATAAATGGCTGCAGGGCTGTTCTCTGGGAATCTCTCCTGTTTGTGGGGACACTACCAGCTTTGTTTTTATGTGCATCCATCACACACACAATCTAACTTTAAAATGGAGAGTACATCACAGAGTGAATAGCCGGTGCTGAATATCAGCCACTGGCTGTCAAGCACTGCTACTGATCAAATGTAAACTATGAAAGATGTTCAGGTAATGCTGAACGCCAGATCCTGAACATCAAACGTGAAACGGGACATGGGCAATATTTGACAAGGTATCTGACGCTGGGGATTTGGCATGGTTAATCCTGGGGTGCCAAGCTCTGATATGGACACTGAGTAAATGATGCCAATGCTGTGAAACGAGTGTTTTCAAGGTCTGTCTAGAAAACCAGAAAACCTGGGATCTCCCCAATGACTGATCTGTTTTCAAGAAATGTTTCCTTCTCCTCCAGCGCTGCTTAAGATGCTCAGTCCACCTCCTAATCCAATCATATGTCTGTTTAAACTGCAGCCATGTTGATGGGCTAGCCCAGGAACTGAACCCATTCCTTAGTCTCTTCCCCGCGATGCCTCCCTCCCAGCCCCTGTGGGTAATCATTAGCAATCAGACCAAAAAAATATCCCTCGCTGCCTGAAGAGCTTCTGTCTTCTCTAATCCCAGTGGGAGGATATTTTTCCGTTCGATTGATTTATACAGCCAGGCCCACAAGACATGCAGGGTGTCTGTAAGGAAATGGAAGGGAGAAAGCGCCAAATAATTGCTAGATCAAGGGCAGGATTTCAGAAATGCACCACTGGATTCGTTTAATGAAAAGAATATTTGATAGAGATGAATAAATTAACCCCGCCAAGGACAAACCTCGAGAACTCGAAGCAGCGCTCTTGTGAAGCAAAGATATTGCGCAGGACATGTCGGATCAAGAGGCTGCAGCTGCCAAAATGTGGCCCATGCTTTTCTGCATGGTGCATCAGAGAAAGCCTCACGCACAGTTTTGGGCATTGCCCAAAGCTCATGCCAGTGTCACCATGAGCCTTGGTTCAGCTGGGACTTTGCACATGCCCTGGAACCAAGTCTTTACTTTGGCTTTGCTCTGAGCAATGAGTGTGGAACTCTTGCAAAGGAATCAGAGAAAGATGCAATGGCGTAAGCTGCATAGCCTTCCCATCAAAGGATGTCACAGTTGTTGTTGTCGTTTAGTCGTGTCTGACTCTTCGTGACTCCATGGACCAGAGCACGCCAGGCACTTCTGTCTTCCACTGCCTTCCGCAGCTTGGTCAATCTCATGTTGGTCACTTCAAGAACACTGTCCAACCATCTCGTCCTCTGTCGTCCCCTTCTCCTTGCGCCCTCCATCTTTCCCAACATCAGGGTCTTTTCCAGGGAGTCTTCTCTTCTCATGAGGTGGCCAAAGTATTGGAGCCTCAGCTTCAGGATCTGCCCTTCCAGTGAGCACTCAGGGCTGATTTCCTTCAGAATGGATAGGATTGGACAGATGTCACAGTGGTTTAAGCTAAAGCTCCTCCTGTTGCAACAGCTTTTGCATGGGCCACAGCTTTAGATGCAAAAGCCTAAGTAGCCTGATAACTCAACAAAGAGGGAGGCCCAGTTATAGGAAGGAAGTTTCCTGGTGCATCTTCAAATATCTATTTTTTTAATAAGATATTTATTAAGATTTTTTAAAGTATTACAATAAAGTGAAAAAGAAGAAAAAACAGATAACTAACAAAAATACAAAATAAAAATAATTAAAAACACATAAATTTTCCATTGCTTATTTTCCTTTAACTTGTTTCCCGGACCTCCTCATACCTCCCTTTTTTGTATTCCACCCCAAATTATTAGTTCAGCAAATCCTTACCATTATATTATTACCTATTTATAATCCTTTTTTTTCATATTCTCCTAAAGCATTACAGCTGGAAACCACTTAATTTCAATCCAACATCATTCTAGCATTCATTAATTTTACAATATTTCTGTAGATAGTCTTTAAATTTCTTCCAACCTTCTTCCACCGACTCTTCTCCCTGGTCCATCTTCAAATATCTAAAGGATATGTCACATGGAAGATGGAGCTCTGGAGAGCAGGACTCGGACCAATGGATTCAAGTTACGGTCAAGGATTGTAACTTTTGAATAAATGTATTTTTCAGAAATAATAATCTATTTAAAAAGAAAGGACATTCCGACTAGGCAGCAGGAAGAACTTTAGGACAGTAAGAGCTGTTTGACAGTGGAACAGATTCCTATGAGAGGTGGTGGACTCTCCTTCTTTGGAGGTTTTTAAGCAGAGGTTGGATGGCCATCTGTCATGGATGCTTTGGCTGAGATTCCTGCATTGCAAGATGACCCTCAAGGTCCCTTAAAAAAGGTAAAGGGACCCCTGACCATTAGGTCCAGTCGTGACCGACTTTGGGGTTGTGGCGCTCATCTCGCTTTATTGGCTGAGGGAGCCGGCATACAGCTTCCGGGTCATGTGGCCAGCATGACTAAGCCGCTTCTGGCGAACCAGAGCAGCGTACGGAAACGCCGTTTACCTTCCTGCCATACCTATTTATCTACTTGCACTTGACATGCTTTCGAACTGCTAGGTTGGCAGGAGCAGGGACCAAGCAACAGGAGCTCACCCCGTCGCGGGGATTCGAACCGCCAACCTTCTGATCTGCAAGTCCTAGGCTCTGTGGTTTAACCCACAGCGCCACCCGCGTCCCCCAGGGTCCCTTACAACTCTACAATTCTAGGATTCTATGTTAGTTCTAGCCAAAGGATGGTCCTGTGATGGACAGAAGGGGCATTAAATGACAAAGGGCACTGAGTAGGCATCACAGTATCATTTTCCTGCTGAAGTGTGGCTGGGAGGTCATGAAGATCTCTGGCGAATCAGCTAGGTGGCTATGGGATCCCTTGTGGGAAAAGAGAGAGGCATTTCCCAGGGAACACAAATTTAGACTGGATCCAATAACTGGGGAAAGCTGCTTACTGGAGGATGCTGTATTGTCACTGCCCTCTGACTAATTCATGCTAAATAAGAGCATCTCCTTGCATTATACAGCACAGAAGTTCTGGAGATTAATTAGGCTTGCACTTAAGTGATCCATTATGTATTATCAGTTACTGTGGGGAAATTGCCCTGCACAGCAACTGCTGTGGATAGGATTCTTGGCATGGACCATTAGAGTTTCCCATAATAGGGTGATATTTCGCTTGAGCTGCCTCCGATTCTTTGCACTCAGCACCTCACCGATGACTCAAAGCAAAGGCAAAGCAAGCACACGGGATTGGGGCACGTGCAGAGTTTCAGTTGCACCAAGCTTTTACCAAGGTTACCTAAATGATCATGGGGGTGGAGTGACTACCTGTGGCGTTTGCCCTCCTAGGTGTGTGACATCATACTGGGTTCATAAGGAAAGGGTTAACTAAGTGTCAAATGACTAACCAATAGGAACCCAAGGGGAGGAGTTAGAGTTAGAGTTGTTAAGAAGTCAGTCTGGAGTTAGAGAAGGGACAGAGAGGATAAGTCTGTGGGCTGGGCTAGTCTGATGTGAGAGAGGGAGAGAATTTGTTATGAGGAGTCAGTCTAACAGTTGAGATAATCACTCAGAAGGTATTAGGAGGGTATAGGCCGGTAAAAAAACTAAAGTTAAGAAACTGACCAGAATATTATCTGAGAAACCATAAACTTGTTAATACTTATAAAATAAACTTGTTTATTTGGTTCAATTTAAACAACTGTCTGGACTCAGTGTTTTACCCGAGAGTAACGGGTTGATGGTAGCGGGGAAGCGAGCACAGTGGTGGCACAGGGATCAATAGACCGTCAAATGTCAGGGGACCCTGTGTGATCGCCACACTACCCTATGAGCATTTGGGACATTTTCGTTTGGGGGGGGGGAAGGTAAGAGGTGGTGCAATAGAATTTTATAAAATTACATATAGCGGGGAGTTAGTAGATACAGAAAAGTTGCTCCCCCTCCATAGCACTAGAACTCATGGACCTCCAAAGAAGCTGAGTGTTGGAAGATTCATGACAAACGCAAGAAAGTACTTCTTAAAACACATACAGTTGATGTCAGGTGTCAGATGATCCAGCCCCCACGGTAGGTTGCCAGGAATGGATAAGACAAGGGAAGTTCTTACCAATGTTGTTTATTCAATATTCACAGAGAGCAGCTTAGATATGCAGGACAAAATGACGGGAAGGATTCGAAACCTGCAGGACCAGAGATTTACAGAAGATTGGAAAAAGTATATGAACTATTTGAACAGCAATTGTAAGCAACAAATTACGCCAGTAGGACCACAAGAAGTTTTGTAAGGAGGAATAGATGAAGTGCTACAAAGTAGATAAAGAACAGAGATATTGGTTATGAGTTTTAAATGTAACAGGGAAAATAAGAAATGTATACTAAGAGATTAGATTGCAAAATTTTCAGACGGGACTGATGGAAGTCAAAAAAAAGTGAATAAGGTGTAAAAATATGTTTAATTACTGTTGAAAATGGTATGCTAAAAAAACTAATAAAAATTATATATAAGAAAAGGAAAAAAATGCAGCCTCTCAGAGTAATGGTGTTGCTCTGTGTAAATCTCCACCCTCCTCCCTTCTCTCCTACTTCCTCATTTGTCAACAGCACCACCCAACTTACGGCTGCCGCTTTGGGCCATCTGTCTCAGAGTCCTTTGCTCTCCTATTTTCAATGCTCGTCGGGTTCTGGGAGAGGGGAGGTCTACAATGCTTTCTAGAGATAACATGTCAGCTGGCTGCTCCTGCTCTGCCTCCTCCTCCTCTCCCATTATTTTCCAACTTTTCCCCTCATCGGCCTCTGAGCTGTGACCTCCCGCAAACCACTGTTGTAAATCTATACTCTCTTCCTCTTCTCTGGAAGGTTCAGGCTGGGGAGGTGGTCTCCTCCATTCCTCCTCTGTCCAGTCCCTGACAGTTGACTTATGGGACTCACTCCCATAGTGACGGCCTCCAACTTGGAGGGCTTTAAATGAGGATTGGACAAACTCATGGACTACCAGCCATGATGGCTGCGCTGGTCCTCCACAGTCAGAGGCATAAATGCTTCTGAATACCAGTTGCTGGAAAAGCCACTTCCGAGCTAGGGAGGAGGTGGGCTTGCAGGCTTCACGCCCCTCCCCACACTCAGCCCCCACGATGCCAGGGAATCCCCGCTTCAACCCCCGCGATGCCAGGGAATCCTTGGACGCATCATACCCTGGGCCAGCCAATTGGCTGGCCCAGGGGGCGTGGCCTCACCTTACTTAGGTCTGGCGCGGCCGAGGGTCTCCCTCTTTCCTGCGCCGCAGCTGACCAGGTTTTGTTCGGGATTTTCGCTCGCTCTTCGTGCAGGTTTTTCTGCCCAGATTTTTTGCTGTTCCTGCGGATTCTGTTGGCCTCGTGCGCCGGATCTACTCGGCCGAAAACTTTAGACCGCTTCAGCATAAATTTCCTCGTTCTGGGGCTTACCCTTCCTGCAGCCGCTAGCATCAGCCGGCGAGCGGAGGTTTCAAGCGAGAGCTGAAGAGCTGAAATCACTGGGGGGGGGGGGATTTGCTTGTATTGTCATGCAGATGAAGGGGGGGAAGGAAGCACAATCACCTTCCCCCAAATCAAAGGTTAGTCCGGTAAAGGATTCCGGGGGGCGTGGCCTTGTCCTAAGTCTATGGAGGTGTGGGCCCACAGCACGCCCCCGAGCGGTGACCCCGGGGGAGTTCCTAGTTGATGTGCATCAGTGGGACTCCCCCTACTGGTGGTTAACCCTTTCCGGTCTTCAAGCAAACAGGCTGAAACCAGTTAGTTGTTAGGACCAATGCCTAAGCCAATACCGCTCAATTCCTGTAATCAATAAAGTTGTGGCCTAATTTGACCCATTAACTTGAATTCTTGTGTCTCGTGTCTTTATTTCTGAGGGGGGAGGTGGGAACTCGCCATGCAACCACAGAAGCACTCTTGTGCTTGGGTCGTACTTGTGGATTTCCGACGTGCATCTGGGTGGGCCCTGTGAGAACAGGATGCTGGACGAGATGGACCATTGGCCTGAACCATCAGGCTCTTCTTATTAAGCTTCTCAGTACATGTAATGTAAAGAAAAAGAAGGTACCTTTTTTCACATGTGGTGGACCTGCCCCATGGTGAAAGACTTCTGGGAGAAGATTAATGATGAATTGAAAAAAATGTTGAAACCAGAGGCCTTGGAACTGCCCAAGAAAGATGATATATTATTTTTGTATGCCACAACTGCTGCTCGAATTTTATTAGCCAAGAATTGGAAAACACAAGAAGTACCAACAGTGGAAGACTGGCAGATGAAGATGATGGACTTTTCGGAGCTAGCCGACCTGACTGGAAGAGTCTGTGACCAGAAGGAGGAGGATTACCAGGAATAATGGACGAAATTTAAAGACTATTTAGTTAAATATGTCAAATTAAATTAATTGGAAACTTGCAAGTACCAGATAGGCTTAGGATTTAAATCTGTAATGTGATGAATTAACATGTTTAAAGTTGAATTGTAAAGAAAGGAATATGTTAAGTGATTAAGTTTTTTTTAAAAAAAAGAATTTAGGTTTTGGAAAACCGTTTAAATGATATACAATGAAATTCAACTAGAGGGATATAAGGAAGTCACTTAACAATGTTATGAAGTTTGGTTGAAATACGGTTGTGATGTTTGTTTGTTTGTTTGTTTGTGTGCTTAAAAGTTTTCTGGGAAATTAATAAAAAAAAATGGGGGGGGGAATAAGCTTCTCGGTACAACATCCTAGAAGAGACCCTAGCTGCCCCACTGCAGACATCCATGGAAGACAGCCATGCCCCATTTTTCCACCACGAAGAGGGATCCCTGAACTCCTCTCCCTCTCTGTGCTGGTCCCGAGGGGTTACCGTGGGGCGAGGTCCGAGTCCAGTCCGAGGTCGAGGATGCCGTATGGAGGCAGTCCATCAAGCTGAAGCTGGGTCCAAGGCAGGGAGTCGGGTGAGGTCAGGAACTCTGGCAGGAGAGCAGGACAGGGTTCAGGCAGGAACAGGCTACCAACAATGTTGCTCCCGCAACTTGGGGCTGGGGCAGGCTGGCTTTTATCTGCCCCGAGGCATAGGGCGGCCCCGGTCCACAGGTGACTCACCTCTCCTGGCCTAGAGGCGAGCACTCCTCCTGCGGGAACTTAGTTCCCTCCGCCTCTCTGCCCTGAGCCTCTGCAGCTCAGGAGAGGCTGGAGGGTTACCGGACCCAGAGGCAACCTCAGCTTCCCCTGACAGGGCTGAGAGTGGAGCACCTGCAGGCAACGGGTCCTCCATCACCTCAGGAGCCAGAGCAGACTCAGCTGGTGTCTGCACCTGAGGACCCAGCACAGGTGAGAACCCTTCAGGCTCAAGCCCCAGCCCCGGCTCAGCTGGTTCTGGAGGCGGGGACTCCTGTGCAGGCTGGGATTCCTCAGGTTCAGCCTCCGAGTCCGAATCCCAGGCCATCGCACTCTCTCTCGCAGGACTCACCCCCAGAACCACAGGCAGCTTTGGAGAGCTGCCAGATGATATACAAGTCAAAGAGGAGTGTGGCGATCACACAGGGTACCCAGACGTTTGACGGTCTATTGACCCTGTGCCACCACTGTGATTGCTTTCTTTACTGCCACCAACCCATGTCTCATGGGTACACATGGAGTCCAGACAGTTGTTAACATTAACAAATAATCAAGTTTATTTATAGGGATGAACAAGCTTGTGGTTTCAGTTAATTTTTCTTGGCAGTTTCTTAATCTTAGTTCCTTAACTGTCCTATGCATTCCTAACAACTTCAAACTGATTATTCCAACTATCTATCTGACCCCACCTAACAATTCCTCTCACTCTCTCACCACACAACTCAACCAACCCACAGACTATTCTCCCTCCTCCTTCTCCAACTCTCAACTGACTTTCACACAACTCCCCCTTTAACCCTAACTCCTCCTATCAGTTTCCACTGGCCAATCACATCACACTCATTTTAACCCTTTCCTTATGAACCACCTAGAAGGCAAATGCCACAAGGAGACTTTCCAACTTGCCAGTACTGGAACCTCCAGAATAGTGAATGCCCCTTTACAACCAGGCAGTGGCAAAAGCAATTATCACTCAGAGACTTTACGATGTCGAATTACAACAAGAAGACGCCCTACTCCCGGAGACGTATAGATGCTTAAAAACTTGGCCTAATTTTGCAGCTGCCCCTTACTTAACTAACAACACTAACGAAGCTTATAGATGGGCTTTCTCTAGAGCCCGCTTTGAGACAATGCCCTCAGCAGTGCTGTACGGCAAATTCACGCGGGTACCAATGCATGCGCGTCTCTGCCCGTGTATGTCTAATGAGGTAGAATCTGTCACACACATCCTTCTATTTTGCGAATTTTACAGTGAAGAATGAGTTGAACTTATTTTGCCGCTTTTATCAAAATTTATACCCCTACAACATTATTTGGAATCCTCCCCCAAAATTCTACGAAAATACCTTCTGGAAGATTCCTCAAGCTCAATATCATATGAGGTGGCCAAATTTTGCACTTTAGTAATCAGGAAACGTAAATCTCAAATCTGTTGAATGGCACACTGCGAAGTTCCCTTGTGTAACCTTTTTTTTTTCTCTTTTCTTTTCTGATGTTGTTGTTGATTTCTTTTTGCTTGATCTTGTGGTGTTTAGTGTCACTGGCTTTTGCCGCAATAAAACTTGAACTTGACAACCAGGCAGTTTTGTGTCTAAGGAGTTACACTGGAGCTTGGAATACTCAACAGGTAGAAGGGCTACAAAAGTCAAATGCTGGCTGCTGGTTATTTCCGGGGCACCCTGCCAACCTCTTCACTTTCTGAATTGCCTCTAGTTTACCTCTGTAATAATAGTAATAGTAATAATAATTTATTATTTATACCCCACCCATCTGGCTGCGTTTCCCCAGCCACTCTGGGCGGCTTCCAACAGAATGTTAAAATACAATAGTCTATTAAACATTAAAAGCTTCCCTAAACAGGGCTGCCTTTAGATGTCTTCTAAAAGCCTGGTAGTTGTAATGCTAAACCAGGGGTCAGCAAACTTTTTCAGCTGTGGGCCGGTCCACTATCCCTCAGACCATGTGGTGGGCTGGACTATATTTTGAAAAAAAATAATGAACAAATTCCTGTGCCCCACAAATAACCCAGAGATGTGTTTTAAATAAAAGCATACATTCTACTCATGTAAAAACACCAGGCAGGCCCCACAAATAACCCAGAGATTCATTTTAAATAAAAGGACATATCCTACTCATGTGAAAACAAGCTGATTCCCGGACCATCCGTGGGCCGGATTGAAAAGGCAATTGGGCCACATCCGGCCCCGCAGCCTGAGGTTGCCTAGTAAGGTAAAGGTAAAGGGACCCCTGACCATTATGTCCAGTCGTGGCCGACTCTGGGGTTGCGGCACTCATCTCGCTTTATTGGCCGAGGGAGCCGGCGTACAGCTTCCGGGTCATGTGGCCAACATGACTAAGCCGCTTCTGGCGAACCAGAGCAGCGCACGGAAACGTCGTTTACCTTCCCGCCGGAGTGGTACCTATTTATATACTTGCACTTTGACGTGCTTTCGAACTGCTAGGTTGGCAGGAGCTGGGACTGAGCAACGGGAGCTCACCCCGTCACAGGGATTCGAACCGCCGACCTTCTGATCGGCAAGTCCTAGGCCCTGTGGTTTAACCCACAGCACCACCCACCTACCCCTGTGCTAAACCTTGCAGAGAACTGTCCGTGGTGCTGACTACTTGCAGGCTGTCCCAGACTGCAGCTGTGCTTGCCCAGAGCCAGAATGGCTGTACAGGAGTGGCCCTCAGATGTTTTTCTCTGGGCCATGCTTTCAGAATAAAAATTTCCTCGAGTCACACTGATTTTTTTATTGCTACGAAAGAAATACATTGGAAAATGAAAAGACTCCTAGAAGTGCTTGATTTATAGCATAGAATGCAACTACCTTACAATACAATCATGTATAAAACAAGGCAGCTACATAAGAACATGAAACACTCCCAAAATATAATTATAAACGAGCCTCTTACCTTAAGTGTGTATACAAACTCAATGAGAGATGTGAGCTTGCTTTTGCCAGGTAATCTAATTTGAGACAAACAAACTCTCACCTCCTCATCAATACAAATGAAATGTTTAAATGTTTATTTGATTGTCCCTGAATCTTCCTGCCACAACTGCCATCTTCTCCTGTTCCGCCAGGGTGGTGTGCTACATCCTTTGAGAATCACTGCTCTACAGGCTTCAGCTTGGAACAGAGCAATGAGTTATTAGGACTGCTGCCATAGAACCATAGAATTGTAAAAACAATGGCAAGAAAAGTTGATGGAATACGCTGAAATGGCGAAGCTAACTGAGAGACTCAAAGATAAGGACAACTGGCAAATCTAAGAAAATGTAGTATAAACACTGGCAACTGGGAAACACTGGCCTGCGAGCGCTCCAGTTTGAGAACAACCTTTACCAAAGGTGTTATGGGCTTTGAAGACACTCAAACTCAGGACGCAAGGGAGAAATGTGCTAGGAGGAAGGCACGCTTGGCAAATCCACACCGTGATCAACTCCCGCCTGGAAACCAGTGTCCCAACTGTGGAAGGACATGTGGATCCAGAACTGGCCTCCACAGTCACTTACGGACTCATTGTTAAAACCATGTTTATGGAAGACAATCTTACTTGGCTACGAGTGATCGCCATAGAAGAAGAACAATGCGTTGAAATGAACTCACTTGCAGGATTCGAGTAATACACTTACAATGGACAAATATTAATAGAAAAATGAGGTTAAAACGTTAAGAACAGATTGACAAGGTACAACTTTAATTTTAGTACATAAGGCATATAAAAAAATAAGCAGAAGAGATAAATATGCTATAAAGCAGAAAGGGAAGTTGGGGGAATTTACCATATTTTTCTCCCTATAGGACGCACTTTTTCCCCTCCGAAAATGAAGGGGAAATGTGTGTGCGTCCTATGGGGCTAATGCAGGCTTTCGCTGAAGCCTGGAGAGCGAGAGGGGTTGGTGCGCACCGACCCCTCTCACTCTCCAGGCTTCAGGAAGCTATCCGCAAGCCTTGGGAGCCCGCGGGAGTTCCTGCCGGGCTCCCCAGGCTTGCGGATAGCAGCCTGTTCTGGGGGCTGGGGTCGGGGGAAGCTCGGGCTTCCCCCACCCCAGCCCCGTGCCTGGGGGGGTTTCTTTATTCCCCCCCCAAAAAAAAACTAGGTGCGCCCTATACGGTAACTGAAAATGTCAAATGTAATTTGAATTTTTGATTATGCTAAAACTTGTTGTAAAATCTTAATAAGAATAATTTTATAAATAAATAAATAGAATCATAGAATTGTAGAGTTGGAAGTGACCTCAAGAGTAATCTAGTCCAATCCTCTGCAATGCAGCAATCTTTTGCCCAGTGTGGGACAGGGACCCATGACCCTGAGATTACTGTGATGCTTGTGTTTGCTGTGGCAATTTTCTCTTGGTTTTTCTTGCAATAGTTGCTGTATGTTGTTTTAATCTTGTTAGGCATCTTGGGCATGCCAAAAAGAAAAAGAAAAAAAAAGCAATAGACACAGTCAAAGTGTGAAACTAGGAAAGAGCAGGCGACAAAGTCTGTTGAGTCAAGGCAAAGCCAAGGCAGAATTAGGTGGTTCATGGGTGAAACCATGACAGACTCTTGTGATGGGAAGGGGAACATGTGGCTCTCTAGATGTTACTGGACCACAACACCCATCATTCCTGACCATTGGTCACACTTGGTGTTGCTGGCAGGAGTTGGGGCCCAACAACATCTGGAGGGACAAAGGTTCCTCATCCCAGCATGAGAAACTGCCCTGGTTCCATCCTTGAGCCATCTGGTTCTGTCTTGGTTTTGTCTGTTGGGACCTGTTCAATAATGGCTATTTGACAATCCAAGGTCCACACTCAGGAGGACAATTTCTTCTTGCCTATGATCTTCATATAGGGACACGGGTGGCGCTGTGGGTTAAACCACAGAGCCTAGGACTTGCCAATCAGAAGGTCGGCGATTCGAATCCCTGAAATGGGGTGAGCTCCCGTTTCTCGGTCCGTGCTCCTGCCAACCTAGCAGTTCGAAAGCACGTCAAAGTGCAAGTAGATAAATAGGTACCGCTCTGGTGGGAAGGTAAACGGCGTTTCCGTGCGCTGCTCTGGTTCGCCAGAAGCGGCTTAGTCATGCTGGCCACATGACCCGGAAGCTGTACGCTGGCTCTCTCGGCCAATAAAGCGAGATGAGCGCCGCAACCCCAGAGTCGGCCACGACTGGACCTAATGGTCAGGGGTCCCTTTACCTTTATGATCTTCATGTGCTGAAAGAACTTCAGTTTTGGAAATTCCTTTACAACGGCACCTTCCTTCCTTCTCCTTAGCGCTATAGATCCTGAGAATTAATGGACCTGATTTCTGACAGAAGCAAGATGTATGCGTGAACTAAAATGGAAATCTAGAGATGGCTGCCTGGGAGATAAAGTAGTCTACAGTTCAATAGATTGTGGATGCTGCTGTGCTGTGAAATATCTACTCCACTTACTTCCCTTTTTCTTTCGTGATATAATCACACAAACCAGCAGGATGTACAAGTGCAAGCAAAGTTTTTTTATATATCTTTATCCACAAAAAGAATTCCACTCAGAGGGAGTCCCAATCATTCCCGAGAAGCCAGAACATGCATCGCTCTGTCAAGGACGTGACTTCCCACTGCAGCCCCCCCCCCAACCTAGTTCTTTCTGCACCCACTTTAAATGGCAAAATGATTTACACTCCTTTAATAGCTCTTCAATTGGCATGCAAAGTGGGTGGCAGCCCTGGGCATGATGGCAATTGGCCAAGACGCTCCCCAGCCCTAATGAGACTGCCTGCCACCCCCCTTCCAAAGCCCTGAGGTTCGCTCTCTGGCTGAAAGCTCCCGGCCTGTTAAGTGTCAGCCCAGTAATCCAGGAAGTCACCAGCCAGTTCCACTGCTTCTGCCTGAGGCTTCTGGTTCTCATTTAGAGCTGAAAATTCAGCTCGGCTTGGACTCCCACTCAGGCTATCCTCGTTCCACCACGTGCCCAATCCTGACTACATACAGAAAGCCACCAGTGCTTCTTTCACTTTTCAAAACATCCATAGGGAACCTTGGACAATGGCTGTTGAGTATGGTTTTTCTTCTTCATTTTTTAATTGGCAAATGAGGCATTACTGAAAAGCAGGTGCCTGAGTTACTTTCC
Organism: Podarcis filfolensis; assembly: GCF_964270895.1. Classification (NCBI taxonomy): domain Eukaryota; kingdom Metazoa; phylum Chordata; class Lepidosauria; order Squamata; family Lacertidae; genus Podarcis; species Podarcis filfolensis. The sequence continues at coordinate 9,145,723 of NC_139606.1, read as the reverse complement.
TAATTTGGCCTAACACGGGGGATGTTGCCAGTGCTATTTTTCTAGAAACAGAGGTGCTGGAACTCACCATGTACACCTCCCTCATTTCCTTAGAATGGCAATGGCGCCCACCTGAGAGGTGCCAGAACTGAGTTCCAATGAGGTCCAGCTGAAAAACAGCCCGGGATGTTACAGTGGAGGCTGGTCTATACATTATTTTCACAGTGGGCCCCACGTGATTGGCTAATTCCGGGATTCTCCTGTAGGCCAATCAGGTTGTGGATTCACTTCCACCTGGAGCTGGATTGGGTGACTCCTGTGGACCAATCAGACTGCTACATTCTGGATCCTATTGTTCTAGAACCAATCAGACTGCTGCATTCTGAATCCTATTTGTTATGTACTGAAGTTCTCACCCTGGGCCAGCAGGGGGATACTGTAGATAGTTATGCAAATGAAGGATCGAAAGTGACATTCAGTGATTGGGTAGTTACAGAATATGGTTACTGTTGCATTCTAGTGGAGCTCTATATAAGCAGGCTGACTGAGCTCCTCAGCTCAGTTCTGTTCCAGCTTAAAGAGCTGCTTTGGAAGAATCGCTGTGTCGTCTGATATGTTCGCCCACAACTTAACACTATTGTTGTAGGACCAATCAGACTGCTGCATTCTGAATTCTATTGTTCTAGAACCAGTCAGACTGCTGCATTCTGAATCCTATTGTTCTAGGACCAATCAGGCTGCTGCCTTTTGGATCCTATTCAGCTCAGTACATGACAGGAACTGCCTGCTATCTTCCCTTAGTCCTTTGTAGAATTCAGCAGAGAGGCGGATGGAGACAAAACTAGAATTAGTTGTCTCTTCCTGCCATTGACTTTGGCTGCACCTAGTATTGGTCTCCCTGCCCTTTGCCCTATCAGTCCCAATAGGCACCAACCACTGATGGTTATAAACAAGTATGGAATCCAATTATGCCTTCTGAAAAGACCTCATACCTCATACCAAATATGCCTGTGCTCTCTGCATTGTACATCACAGGAATTAAGAGTTGCAGCAAGACAGAGACTTCTGTGGTTAGGGTGGATGTTTGTACTGGAGAACCTAAAGGCCCCTCACTTCATTTCAGAGTGCTACTAGGTTCATTTGAACCTCAGAGATCAAACCACAGCTGCCTGGTACCCTGAAATTGTGAAAGTCTGCCAAGGCACTCCTACTGTGTTTTCGGAACCAGAAGTTTGTTATGAATGAGTTCAGGAGATATGACTATCTCTCACTGTTCACACTAAGGGCTGAATTATTTTCATAGCCAGTTTAGTTAAGAACTGGAAACAATGGCTGTTTTAGGAAAAGTTTGTTTTAGGAAAACAGAGAGCTGCATTACACCAAGTCAGTAACCAAACAATTAAACCCCCTGTGTTGCAAACAATTATAGGTAATATCCAAGGCAGCACGATGACCAAGTACAACAATGCGATGTCAATATAAACTCTTTATATAATCTATACAGAACCTTGAACAGTATGAAATATATGAAATGTGCACTCTCTGCAAATAAACAGAAATCTTATAAATCTCTGAGAGTCACAAAATATGCACTCTTGATGGATTCTCTTGAAAACATAGAACCAAATAAGCATAAGTCTTATAAGTCTTTCAGTCTTTGTAGACTATGCAAGTCTGTGAAAGAAGCAATGGGTCAGATTCTTATCTGGTGAAAACAAGCCGTAAAGCTTTGTTTTATGATGTCCAATGCTGCCAAAATGGAACAGTGATTCCAGATATACGCACTGTTTCATGGAATTCTTCTTCAGCACAGCAGAAGGATACAGAAATGCTTCATAAAGCCATCAATATGGTGAATGGAATTGTGTAACAACAACAATTGCTATAGTAAAAGCTATGGTTTTCCCAGTAGTGATATATGGAAGTGAAAACTGGACCATAAAGAAGGCTGATCATCGAAGAATTGATGCTATTGAATTCTGGTGCTGGAGGAGACTCCTGAGAGTCCCATGGACTGCAAGAAGATCAAACCTCTCCATTCTGAAGGAACAGATAGGTAGCCGTGTTGGTCTGCCATAGTCAAAACAAAAAAAATTTTTTTCTTCCAGTAGCACCTTAAAGACCAACTAAGTTAGTTCTTGGTATGAGCTTTCGTGTGCATGCACACTTCTTCAGATACACTGAAACAGAAGTTGCCAGATCCTTCTATATAGTGAGAAGGTGGGGAGGGGTACTATCTGCCAACCACCCATTCCCACCACCCTTCTGAGTAATACCCCTCCCCACCTTCTCACTATATAGAAGGATCTGGCAACTTCTGTTTCAGTGTATCTGAAGAAGTGTGCATGCACACGAAAGCTCATACCAAGAACTAACTTAGTTGGTCTTTAAGGTGCTACTGGAAGAAAAAAAAAATTTTTGTTTTGATTCTGAAGGAAATCAGCCCTGAGTGCTCACTGGAAGGACAGATCCTGAAGCTGAGGCTCCAATACTTTGGCCACCTCATGAGAAGAGAAGACTCCCTGGAAAAGACCCTGATGTTGGGAAAGATGGAGGGCACAAGGAGAAGGGGACGGCAGAGGACGAGATGGTTGGACAGTGTTCTCGAAGCTACCAGCATGAGTTTGACCAAACTGCGGGAGGCAGTGGAAGACAGGAGTGCCTGGCGTGTTCTGGTCCATGGTGAGTCGTGGCTGCATAGAAACAGCTGGAAGGTTGAGAGTGTGCTCCTGGTTACTGATGGTGGTGCAAATGCACCCATTTGTTCCTCTTCAAGCATCGCTTGCATTTGGTGCAGTTTAAATTTGGTACCCCATGCGAGTCCTGCCGCTTTGGCTGCAGTCGGATCTCCTGGTCTTGCACAATTCGGGTTTTCAGAGTCACTTTGGATCCGTGAGACAGAAGAGGAGTTTATGCAGTATATCTAAATGCAGTCATGTGCCATTTAAACATTTAGGCATATTTCTCTGCACCCCTGGGGCTCTGTAAATGGGAATGGGCTGTTCTTCAAATCAGCACCTGCATTTTTCCTGACTGGATTTGGTAGCCTCAGCCCGTCTTCTAGCTAAAAAGGGCAGAGGCGGAGGAAGAGGAGTGCGGGGGGAGCACACCGCCCCCGGCAGCTGCCGCCGGCGCTAGGCGTCACACCCCCAGGACACACACCACACCCCCAGGATGTGCGCTAGCCCCACCCCCACCTGCTTTCCGCCCCCCAGTGCCGGAGCATGAAGCTCCGCCACTCAATAGGGGGCAGTGCTGGTCCTTGAACATCAGTAGAAATGAGATGTGCTCCAAATCCACTCCCATCTTCTTATGGCGAGTTTCCCTGCAAAGCCACAGATACATTTCGGAACAGGTAAATAACTCCATACTTCATATACAGTGGTACCTCGGGTTACATACGCTTCAGGTTACAGACTCCGCTAACCCAGAAATAGTACCTCGGGTTAAAAACTTTGCTTCGGGATGAGAACAGAAATCGTGCTCCGGCAGCGCGGCAGCAGCAGGAGGCCCCATTAGCTAAAGTGGAGCTTCAGGTTAAGAACAGTTTCAGGTTAAGAACGGACCACCGGAACGAATTAAGTACTTAACCCGAGGTACCACTGTACCTACTTTCTTTGACAAAGAAAAATAATATGAATCTTTCTTTTTTATAATTCTTATTTGATTTAAAAAATATATAAACATATAACAAAGTCAATTAAAAAAAATCATATAAAGAGATTACTCTGAATCTCAGGACTCCCACCCACCCATCCCCTCCATGGGTCCTAATGACAATATTTACAACTGCATATCAATTTGTTATCCAGATTTTTATGCATCTAAATTGTTTTTGTTACTTTACAAGTGTGATTAAAATCCTGCAAATATTTTCATCTGTTTACAACGTTTCCCCATTCTTGTCCTCTTGGTTTCTGAGCTTCCCAGTTATTTTTGCCATTTCAGCATGGTCCATCAACTTGGTTTGCTGTTCTTCCATGGTCGGAGTTGTTTCTTCCTTCCATCTCTGGGCTAATAAGATCCATGCGGCTGTTGTGTTTTCTGGTCCTTTGGAATCTCGGTAGCTATAATTCCTAATAAAAAAAAGCTTCTGGTTTTTAAACAAAGGTTACTTTAAACATTTTTTTTCAGTTCATTATATATCATTTCCCAGAAAGTGTTAGTTACCTTATACGTCCACCTCAAAAAATAACATGAGTCTTTCAAAAGAATGCTTCAACATCTCCTTTTCAGACAAACAATATGAATGCTAAAGACAAACCCAACCGCAGTTTTTCACCACTGCAACATATCGCTGCCCAGCTAGAGACCTGAATAAGGTGACTTATTGTGCTTAGGTAAAGGTAAAGGGACCCCTGACCATTAGGTCCAGTCGGGGCCGACTCTTGGGTTGTGGCGCTCATCTCGCTTTACTGGTCGAGGGAGCCGGCGTACAGCTTCCGGGTCATGTGGCCAGCATGACTGAGCCGCTTCTGGCGAACCAGAGCAGCGCACAGAAACACCGTTTACCTTCCCGCTGGAGCGGTACCTATTTATCTACTTGCACTTCATGCTTTCGAACTGCCAGGTTGGCAGGAGCTTATTGTGCTTGCTAACCCCCAAATCAAAGATCATAAACTATCATTTCATAAACCACTTAATTTTTAAAAACTATCAAGTGGTATATGAATTTTTGATGTTCCTTTTCCTTTTCTTTTCAAGCTCCATTTATATAGCCCTTCCTTACCAAAGGTTCTCTGGGCAGCTCACAGAACGGAAACATTTGTTTGTTCCTGCAAAGGTCACACTGCATCACTTCCAACCAGCAAGTATCTCATAACCTCCTGCTGAAATCTTGGAACTTTTAATACTACAAATGTTCTGGTTTATTTCTGTCCCACTCTGGTTGTGCTATAGCCACACCAGACATCAATAATGTGACAGCATTGGGGAAGCATCGCAGGGCAAACTAAAGCGGAATAAATGCACCACTAATGCACTATGAGGGATGCAGGTGGCGCTGTGAGTTAAACCACAGAGCCTAGGACTTGCCGATCAGAAGGTCGGCGGTTCGAATCCCCGCAACGGGGTGAGCTCCCGTTGCTCGGTCCCTGCTCCTGCCAACCTAGCAGTTCGAAAGCACGTCAAAGTGCAAGTAGATAAATAGGTACCACTCCGGCAGGAAGGTAAACAGCGTTTCCGTGCGCTGCTCTAGTTCTCCAGAAACGGCTTAGTCATGCTGGCCACATGACCCTTAAGCTGTACGCCGGCTCCCTCGGCCAATAAAGCGAGATGAGTGCCGCAACCCCAGAGTCGGTCACGACTGGACCTAATGGTCAGAGGTCCCATTACCTTTACCTAATGCACTATGACTGTATGAAGAACATGTTGCACACTGAAGCACATGTCTGGATGCAATCGCTGTCTGCATTCCACATGTTTGCAGGTGAGACGAGCAGATTTCAACCACTGCCTTTCTTCAGGGAGAAACAGACCTGTTTCCCCTGAGCTCTCTGTTCAAATGAGGCAAGTTGCCACTTTCTCGAAGACGTGGAGACATTGCCATTTCTCACCCTGGGCTCCATCATGCTGCTTCCCCCACCTCCAGATATTGTCAAAACACTTTAAATCCCCACCACTTCATCCCACTTATGGCAGCTTGGCAGCTTCATCTGTTTAGAATGTCCTTTTTATGTCCCTCTTAAATTCCCGGGTCCCATTCCATTTGCTTGCCTCCAAATTTTCCTCACCGCCTCCCTTTCCCACTCGAGGGACAATCCCAGTTTGCTCCTGCTTAACTCTGGCAAAGGGATGCTAACGTTTTATTAAGACAGGAGTCATGGTAACAGTTTAAAAAGAAAAAGTGGCGGGGGAGAGATGCGAAAAATTAAAACAAAGCAGATCGAGAACAACTGTTCCTCCCCGAAAAGGCTAACAGATTTGTTGTGGCATAAGCTTTCAAGGCCACAATAAATCTGTTAGTGTCTTGAAGGTGCCGCAAGACTCTTTGTTGCCTCAGGCTGGCATGGCTGCCATTGTTTGTTGCCTGCCACTGAAGGAAGGAAAAGGGTGATAGGTACTACAGTGGTACATTTGTAGAGACTAGTTGTTGTTGTTTTTAATTGCCCAGTGGTAAATGTTGTGGTTTAGTCGTTTAGTCATGTCCGACTCTTCGTGACCCCATGGACCAAAGCACGCCAGGCACTTCTGTCTTCCACTGCCTCCAACAGTTTGGTCAAATTCATGCTGGTAGCTTCGAGAACACTATCCAACCATCTCGTCCTCTGTCATCCCCTTCTCCTTGCGCCCTCCATCTTTCCCAGCATCAGGGTCTTTTCCAGGGAGTCTTCTCTTCTCATGAGGTGGCCAAAGTATTGGAGCCTCAGCTTCACGATCTGTCCTTCCAGTGAGCACTCAGGGCTGATTTCCTTCAGAATTGAGAGGTTTGATCTTCTTGCAGTCCACGGGACTCTCAAGACTCTCCTCCAGCACCATAATTCAAAAGCATCCATTCATCAGTGATCAGCCTTCTTTATGGTCCAGCTCTCACTTCCATACATCACTACTGGGAAAACCATAGCTTTGACTATACGGACCTTTGTTGGCAAGGTGATGTCTCTGCTTTTTAAGATGCTGTCTAGGTTTGTCATTGCTTTGTTTTTAATTACCTAGTGGTAAATATGGTGTGACAATAGAAAACTCTCAAGGCTGAGCCTCTGGCAGCTGTCAAGAGATGAGCCAGGAATCAGTATTGAAGGCAATAGGAGTCATGTTATACAGAACCACACAGTTGGTTCACCTCATTCGATGTTGCCTGTACCAATCCCTTTCCATCTTGGGCCCCTAGATGATGCTAGACCGCAACTCCCATCATCCCTGACCACTGGCTAAGCTGCCTGGGGATAAAGGGAGTTGGAGAATAACAAATTCTGGGCGTCCAAGGTTGCAGAACACTGGCCTTCATTGAATGGCAGCAACTTAGATTTCAGAGCTTTACAGGTGAAATTTGAAAAATTAGAATATCGTGGAAAAGTTGATTTATTTCAGTAATTCAACATAAAAAGGTGAAACTAATATATGAGGTAGACTCATGACATGCAAAGTGAGATATGTCAAGCCTTTATTTGTTATAATTGTGGTGATTATGGCGTACAGCTGATGAAAACCCCAAATTAAGAATCTCAGAAAATTAGAATATTAAATGAAATCAGCAAAACAAGGATTGCAAATAGAGCAATATTGGACCTCTGAGAAGCATGCATATGTACATCACAATTATAATTCACCTTTCAAGTTGAATTACTGAAATAAATGAACTTTTCCACGATGTTCTAAATTTTTGAGTTTCACCTGTATTTTCCTCCCAATTCCACCTGGAAATGCCAGGAATTGGTTGAGTATAAACCAGGGGTAGGCAATCTAAGGCCTGGGGGCCGGATGCGGCCCAATCACCTTCTCAATCCAGCCCACGGACGGTCCAGGAATCAGTGTGTTTTTACATGAGTAGAATGTGTCCTTTTATTTAAAATGCACCTCTGGGTTATTTGTGGTGCATAGGAATTCATTCATAGATAAATAGATAGATAGATAGATAGATAGATAGATAGATAGATAGATGATAGATAGATAGATAGATGATAGATAGATAGATAGATGATAGATAGATGATAGATAGATAGATAGATAGAGAGAGAGAGAGAGAGAGAGAGAGAGAGTCTGGCCCACCACATGGTCTGAGGGAGGTGGACCGACCTACGGCTGAAAAAGGTTGCTGGTATAAACCACTAAATCACACCCCCCTTCATAGTGCCAAGGGCAAGAGACTCACAGAAACACAGCAGAACCAGGAATACCTCATTTCTCAGGCAAAGAAATGCCTTTTATAGCCCTTCCTGTCTGGGAGCACCCAATGGCCAGCTTGGATGGGCATGTCCAATGGACTGAGGACACTTCACAGCAAGGAAGATACGTATTTCAAGGTGCGGTTCCTATAGTTCACCAAAAAGGACAGTCACACCACAGAGCACTGATACAACCCAGGTCATGCCTACGCCATACATTTAATGCACATTTAAAGAACATGGCTTTCCCCCAAAGAATTCTGGGAATTAGAGCTTATTTAGGGTGCTGGGAACTGTAGCTTTATGGGGGTAAACTACAGTTGTCGTGATTATTTGGGGGGAGACGAGTTCCTTAAATATATCATGTGGATGTGACCCCACTTTCAGTCTTAGCTGCTCCCAATAAAGGTGTTCATTTGTTTATTATTTACTTATTTAAAAAGGTAAAGGGACCCCTGACCATTAGGTCCAGTCGTGGCCGACTCTGGGGTTGCAGCGCTCATCTCGCTTTATTGGCCGAGGGAGCCGGCGTACAGCTTCCGGGTCATGTGGCCAGCATGACTAAGCCGCTTCTGGCGAACCAGAGCAGTGCACGGAAACGCCGTTTACCTTCCCGCCAGAGCGGTACCTATTTATCTACTTGCACTTTGATGTGCTTTCGAACTGCTAGGTTGGCAGGAGCAGGGACTGATCAACGGGAGCTCACTCCGTCGCGGGGATTCGAACCGCCAACCTTCTGATCGGCAAGTTCTAGGCTCTGTGGTTCAACCCACAGCGCCACCCGCGTCCCCTATTTACTTATTTATTTACTATTGCATTTATGAGTCCCATCAGCCAAATCCCTGCACAAGGATTTCTGTTTGCACCATAGGGCTTTCCTCCCTCTCCTGCCCCAATGTGTCCCCAAAATTGGCTTGCAGTGTCAGAAGGACCCTGAGAATAGCATGCATTGGAAGGATGGGGGATAGTTCAGTCTCGAACAATCACCTTAGCCCTGAATTCCAACTGTCCATAGGTCACCCAGTCCCAGTGGGCTTCATGGATGCATGAGGCTATGAACCCTGGATTCCCAAGTCCAAGTCTGTCGCTATGACAACTTGTTCAGGAAGCTATGGGCTCTTCTCTTCCAGCTGTTTTACAGAAAAGGCCAGAAATCTTCAGCAAGGGATAATGTTCATCTGAGAACTCCTTCCGCTGTGCGAGCAGTTGAAGGAGATGATGACCGAGGGCCTCCCAGAGAACATGGTTGTTGCAGACATTACAGGAGCAGCGTCAGAACTTGCTTGCAGGGAAGTACATCTTTGCAAATGTCCCTCCTGAAATATTCATGCACCACCTTGCTCTGGCTGGAGCGAACTGCAGTTCTCTCCTAGCATTACCTGCCAGGAGTCCTGCGCATCCAGGCAGGCTGCTAAAAGCGAAAGTAACCAGAGCAAACTGCTTAGCCAGCATCCATTTGCCCCGACTGCATTGAGCAGGAGCCCAGGCACTTCTGTTTTCCTTTGACTCATTCAAGGCATCATTTAATTGAGGGACATTTTCAGCTTTCCAGCGTGGAAAAACCAAACGTTTTTAAAGCACAGCAGGTGCTTAAAGGATGAGTCTTTAAAGACACAGGTTCTGGGATAAAAAGAGAGAGAGACATTTTAAAAAAAATAAATCAAGAGTAATCATGAGTGATCACCGAAGAATTGATGCTTTTGAATTGTGGTGCTGGAGGAGACTCTTGAAAGTCCCATGGACTGCAAGAAGATCAAACGCACCCATTCTGAAGGAAATTAGCCCTGAGTGCTCACTGGAAGGACAGATCCTGAAGCTGAGGCTCCAATACTTTGGCCACCTCATGAGAAGAGAAGACTCCCTGGAAAAGACCCTGATGTTGGGAAAGATGGAGGGCACAAGGAGAAGGGGACGGCAGAGGACGAGATGGTTGGGTAGTGTGCTCGAAGCTACCAGCATGAGTCTGACCAAACTGCGGGAGGCAGTGGAAGACAGGAGTGCCTCGCGTGCTCTGGTCCATGGGGTCACGAAGAGTCGGACACGACTAAACGACTAAACAAAAACAATCATGAGTGAAATCACTGAGGAGCAAATGCTTACAGCTGCTCTTGCCATTTCTTGAGTCAGACATGGGGGGAAATGACATGGAAAGCTAACCTCCTCCCTTCGTGTCACAGTGCTAACTGGGATGGTGCCCCATTCCCTTCTGCCATGGTCCTTGGTTTTGAACCAGGAATGGGGAAACTGCAGGTCGCCTCCAGATGGAGTTGGACTCCCACTCCCATCAGCCCCAGCCAGTAGGGTCAAAGGTCAGGAATCCTGGGAGCTGTAGTCCAGCAACATCTGAAGGTCCGCAATCTCCCCATCCCTGGTTTAGAAACATCAAGAAAGCAAGACCAGGGGATTCCATTGGCCATGTGTTGGCTTTTTGTTCAAGGAAAAGGAGAATTTCCTGGGTGCCTAGATCCAGGTTTGGGGCAAGCACTCTTTGGTGAGAGAACCCAGCAGGTATTGAAAATCACAAAATATGCAGAAAAGTAAAGTATAGAAATATAGGCTGTTGGACATCTAAAATATCCCCTTTTAAATTACCTCCCCTCTTCCCTTAGCATAGAAAGAGACCCCACAAGAGGTGAGGTTACAGGGAACCAGGCAGAGGACCATCTCAGTAGTAGCACCCGCCCCGTGGAACGCCCTCCCATCAGATGTCAAGGCGATAATCAAATATACAACTTTTAGAAGACAACTGAAGGCAGCCCTGTATCAGGAAAAATTTTTATGTCTAGGGGACAAGCTTGTTTTGTCCAGCTCTGGAGATCAGGACTCGAACCAACAGCTTCAAGTTACAAGAAAGAAGATTCTGACTAAACATCAGGAAGAACTTTCTGACAGAAAGAGCTGTTTGACAGTGGAACGGTCTCCCTCGAGAGGTTATGGACTCTCCTTCCTTGGAGGTTTTTAAGCAGAGGTTGGATGGCCATCTGTCATGGATGCTTTAGCTGAGATTCCTGCATTGCAGGGGGTTGGTTGACCCTTGGTACCAGGAGTGCATGCAGGAGCCGGGCCCTGTGACTGGTAGGGCCTCGCAGGACAGGGGCCTTCCTGAGTTTGGCCTGGAAGAGCAAGGTGCGGCCGCACAGGTGAGGCTTGACAGAAGACTCATAGCACCTGGTGGCAAGGGCTGGGAGGGGTATATAAGACCAGCATTTCCCTCTGGCTCTTTGCCACAGCAACATGCTACCCACCTAGCTGTGCTTCATCTTCCTGACTCCTGGTATCCTGACTCTTGGACAGTTGGCTTCCTGACTCCTGGTTTCCTGATTCATGGACTCTTGACTTCCTGACTCTTGGTTTCCTGATTCGTGGACCCTTGGCTTCCTGACACTTGGTTTCCTGATTCATGGACTCTTGGCTTCCTGGCTCCTGGTTTCCTGATTCGTGGACTTTTGACTTCCTGACTCCTGGTTTCCTGATTCATGGACTCTTGGCTTCCTGACTCTTGGTTTCCTGATTCATGGACTCTTGGCTTCCTGACTCCTGGTTTCCTGATTCGTGGACTCTTGACTTCCTGACTCCTGGTTTCCTGATTCATGGACTCTTGGCTTCCTGACTCTTGGTTTCCTGATTCATGGACTCTTGGCTTCCTGACTCCTGGTTTCCTGATTCATGGACTCTTGGCTTCCTGACTCCTGGTTTCCTGATTCGTGGACCCTTGACTTCCTGACTCTTGGTTTGCTGATTCGTGGACTCTGGGCTTCCTGACTCTTGGTTTCCTGATTCGTGGACTCTTGACTTCCTGACTCCTGGTTTCCTGACTCTTGGACTCTGGGCTTCCTGACTCTTGGTTTCCTGATTCGTGGACTCTTGACTTCCTGACTCCTGGTTTCCTGACTCTTGGACCCTTGGCTTCCTGACTCCTGGTTTCCTGATTCATGGACCCTTGGCTTCCTGACTCTTGGTTTCCTGATTCGTGGACCCTTGGCTTCCTGACTCCTGGTTTCCTGATTCATGGACCCTTGGCTTCCTGACTCTTGGTTTCCTGATTCGTGGACCCTTGGCTTCCTGACTCCTGGTTTCCTGACTCTTGGACCCTTGGCTTCCCGACTCTTGGCTTCCAGATATGTGGATTCTTGGGTTCCTGACTCTTGGTTTCCCGATTCGTGGACTCTTGGCTTCCTGACCCCTGGACTGCTGACCCTGAACTGCCGATTCCTGCTTCCCGACCTCTACCCCAGTCCTGACATACTAAGCCAGGATTCCGACTGCCTGTAACCCGGACCATGACACTTGGATTCCCAACTTTAGAATTCTATGATTCTATCTCCTGCTTCCACAAAAGTGCTGGACTGCTGCACTCTTCTGCTAAGGTGGTATTGGTAGCTTGGTTCCCACCATTTTATGTTGTTACTTACTCTCATCTTGTATATTGGGGTGAGGAATCTGTGGTCCTCCTGATGGCTGGATTTCGCATCCTAGCATTCCCAATCAGCATGGCCAATAGCCTAGTCAGAAGTTCCCCACTCCTCTTGTTTATGGTGAACCTTTTTATTTCCCGAAGCCCTTTCTTCTTAAGCTTCAAGCACATCCTAGCAGGCCCACCAATGAAATGGTCCCTGTAGACCTGGGATGAAAACAATGTTTGCCCATTGACCAGCTGGCCTGCTTCCCTTCTTTCTTACTCAGTGTCATTTTAAACATGACACCACCACACACACACACACACACACACACACACACCCAGCTTAGACATTCGTTATTTTCAAATTGGCTTTCATTAATTTCCTTGTGCGCATTGTCAAATTCTATTCTGTCCTTACTCTGGGGACATAGAACATTTAAAGCAACATCCCTAGGGGATGAGTTATTTAAAAAACAGACTCCTTTCAGCATCGCTCAGCTTTTCCAAGGCAGTCAATTTAAGATCTGCTCTCTCTGGTTTTTTAAATTTTATTTTAAGCACCAACACTCTAGTTCCTTACAGTTTTTGTTTAACTGTTTATTTGGGGGGAGGATTTAAATGGCATTACAGGTACCTCAGCCTGTCGCTATGCCTTATTGTATCTAAGCAGGAGTACATGTCATTGAAATAATCACATATCCCCCTCCCCTGTAAACCCACGTCTTCCCCACCACCTTCCCTTTCTCTGTTATTTTCCTTTGTCTCATTTTAGATGTAGTGACTAGGTGGTGCCGGGTGTAACTGGGTAAAGTCAGGAATTTGGAGAAGGGCTGTAGCTCAGTGTTGCAGCATCTGCTTTGCACACAAAGTCCTGGGTTCAATCTTCAGCACTTAGCGGTAGCACTGGGCGAAATTCTCCACCTGATTAAACCGGATTAAACTGACGGGCGGGCCAAATTAGGCCCCCAAAACAGACTTTGGACATGCCTGGTGTAGACAATACTGAGTTAGTGGGACTCTGGTGGCGCTGTGGTCTAAACCACTGAGCCTCCTGGGCTTGCCGATTGGAAGGTAGGTGGTTCAGATCTGTGCAATGGTGGTGAGCTCCCACTGCTCTGCCGCAGCTCCTGCCAACCTAGCAGTTTGGAAGCACACCAGCGCAAGTAGATAAATAGGTACCACTGTGGCGGGAAGGTAAACGGCATTTCCATGCACTCTGGTTTCCATCACAGTGTTCCGTTGTGCCAGAAGCAGTTTAGTCCTGCTGGCCACAAGATCCAGAAAGCTGTCTGTGGACAAACGCCGGCTCCCTCAGCCTGAAAGCAAGATGAGCCCCACAACCCCATAGTCGCCTTTGACTGGAGTTAACCGTTCAGGGATCCTTTACCTACCTTTTACCTTTTTACCTATTTGGACCAATGCTCTGATTCAGTAGAAGGCAACTTTCTATGCTAATGTTATAAGAAAAAATGGGGTTTGCTTTCACAGCCCAAGTTTCCATCAAGGGACTCAGTGTCCCCTAAGCCCATTATCAGTCAGAGAAGAATGGACGGAGGATCCATGGAAATCAAGGCAGATCTTTATTTTCCTGTTGCGACAGAGTTCTCCGTGTGTGCCCCCCGCACCTTGCAAGGAGGTGAGGAACCAGAACAAAGGTGTGCAAGAACTTGTAAAGACTTTAGAAATTGCCCAGCGACATAGCCAAAGACCACCCACAAAGTATCATGCACTTGTCACAGAAAGAGGTAGTCTACAACAGGAATTTGAGAGTGTGGCTTCTCTCCTGTCTGACAAGCTACCTGATCATGGTGACTGATTGCATTACCTGGCCAGTCTGGGGCATTCTTTTGTGATGGTAAATGCCATAGTTCTTGAATCCAGGCCTACACCATTCATCCACAAAATATGCCCTTAAGACAGGATTTGTAAGTGAAAAGAGCCCTTGGGAGAGGTTTTTCCAAGATATTTCCTTCTACAGAAGAATATTTGGGGTCATTAAGAGTCAAGATGGCTTCAGGGCTGCTCTCCTGTACTATTCCAGACATGTGGTTCATATACTTAGGACTCAGCTACAGTAGTCAAAAAAACAGCATTTTGAATATGTTATAAACACGCAACAAGAGATGGCAATGGAGAGCAAAATATATATTTCTAGGCAATTTTCCATAGTGTTTCCCCCCCCCCTTTTGTTATAACAATTTAATTTCTGACTTATTTATAGCGGTTTTTTCCTGTGTGTAGATCCACCTTTGGTGTATGTGTGTTTACCTTGTGCACTTATAAACATTCATTTTATTCATGACAGTTTAGAATTCTTATAACAATTACATCTAAAAGGCTTCCTCGTTGCACTAAATTTGAAGATCCTCCACGTGTTCCTATTCTGCAGGGACAGTCCCGGATTTACAGAAGCCATTCCAGTTTCTGATTTGATCCCAGAATGTCCTGCTTTTCCTTAAAACATCCTATTTTTCATCGGAGAAATGTGGGAGGGTATGGAGTTCTGTGTACCCCCAGGCAAGGAGACAAGGAGCTATACAAAATTTAGAGGCTCTGGAGGCAGCCCTGTATAGGGGAGTTTACTAATAATAATAATAATAATAATAATAATAATAATAATAATACCGTATTTTTCGCCCTATAGGACGCACCGTCCCATAAGGCGCACCTAGTTTTTTTGGGGGGGAATAAAGGGGGGGGAATTATTTTTTTTCCCCCAGGCGCGGGGCTGCGGCGGGGGAGGCCCGAGCTTCCCCCGACCCCAGCCCCCAAACAGGCAGCTCTCTGCAAGCCGTGGGAGCCCAGCGCTGGCTCCCGCTGCTTGCTGAGAGGTCTGCAAAGCCTGGGCGCGCTGATCTCAGCGCGCGCAGGCTTCGGCTTGCAGGCAACTCTCCGCAAGCAGTGGGAGCGCTCCCGCTGCTTGCGGAGAGGTCCGCGAAGCCTGGGCGTGCTGATCTCAGCGTGCGCAGGCTTCGGCATGCAGGCAACTCTCCGCAAGCAGCGGGAGCGCTCCCGCTGCTTGCGGAGAGGTCCGCGAAGCCTGGAGAGCGAGAGGGGTCGTTGCGCACCGACCCCTCTTGCTCTCCAGGCTTCAGCGAAAGCCTGCATTCGCCCCATAGGACGCACACACATTTCCCCTTCATTTTTGGAGGGGGAAAAGTGCGTCCTATAGGGCGAAAAATACGGTATATGTTGGAAGCCACCCAGAGTGTCTGGGGCAACCAGTCAGATGGGCAGGGTATAAATAATAAGACTACTACTACTACTACCAGCATGTAATAGGACACCTCTATTTGCAATACAGAAATGTTGGAGGGTATGAATTCAGCTGCTGAAACAAAGAAAGCATGGGAGAAAACCAGGTATACCTGAGACAAAATGCATGGAAGAAAACCAGACAGGCAGATAGACTAACATGGGCTGACTATCTGCCCAGAAATACACTGCCCTTAATTCTTAAAATATGCCCTCTTTTCTGAGCCACTATTTTGAGATAGGTTTCATTTGGTGATCATCTAGGTTCTGATAAAATAAAATAAAAATGTTGTTCCCACAAGCCTAAAGTCTGCCCACCCCTGCTTCTCTATGCAAAGTTTCTCTGCCCACCCACAAAAGAACTTTTGGTTTTGCCAGAGGCAAATGTTCCATGGAGAGTTCTATATTTACTCTGTGTTTGATATTTTGTCTTCGTGTCTGTAATGACACGTGCTAATGAGAGGTTGTGCTTAAATAAACTATGAAATAGGCTGGAGCTGAGCCAAGGTATTTCTCTTTGATGAGGGTGAACACTAACAAACATCCTTGCTGCCAATTTGCCTCCAAATTCCACATATTTTAGGATTAGCAGTCCTTAAGAGGGACAAGGTTTATTCCTTTCGTTAGCGAAGTCTCCCAGGCTTAGCATGGTTATTTACTTGGGTCTTATTTGTGTTTTGAAGTGGGATTAATCTTTTTTGCTACTTTTTTATGAGATCAGCTTGCTTTTAAGACTTTTTTTTGGGGGGGAGAGACTTTTCTCGCTCCAAAGCTAGCGTGTCAAACAGCTTAAGGAGGCGTGGAACTAGGAAGGCTTTGATACCATTCCTAATGCTCAGATACTCAAGGCAGCTTTCGCAATGGCATAAATGCCACCCACAATTCATGCCGGCTGTAAAGTCAAAACAATAGGATTTGCCACCTATGATGGGATCCAGCCGTGTTTTCCCTTGCAGTAGCCAAAGCCAAAAGCATGAAAACAAAACCCAAATACAGTGGTACCTCAGGTTACATACGCTTCAGGTTACATACGCTTCAGTTTACAGACTCCGCTAACCCAGAAATAGTGCTTCAGGTTAAGAACATAAATTGTGCTCCGGCGGTGCGGCAGCAGCAGGAGGCCCCATTAGCTAAAGTGGTGCTTCAGGTTAAGAACAGTTTCAGGTTAAGAACGGACCTCCAGAACAAATTAAGTACTTAACCCGAGGTACCACTGTAATCCATAAAGAAGTGGGAACTGCAACAAAATGTTGCAGCATGGAATGCTCCCTTTTCAGGGGGCCAGGAACTTTGTTCTGGTTTTCTGTCCCCTCTGAAAACTCAGAAAGCATGCCATGGCCACCCAGCACACTTGGTCCTGACCAAGCTGTTTTTCAGCGTTTTCCCTCTTTGGGGATTTCCCCCTCTAAAGACATTCTGCAAACCTTGAAGATCCTTTCGGCCCACCAGTAACTCCCTCTTGTTTGTTAGTGGTGGCATTTAGGCTGCAAAAACAACGGCACTCCCTCGCACTGAGAGCTGGAAATAGAGGGAAGGTTACATGACTCAGTTCTGTGACTCAAAGAAGCATGAATGAAAGGTTTTGCCCCACACGGTACTTCCTGCATGAGATCAGAACTACTATTTGTTCATCCTGGAGCTTGCTAAACAAACCTTGATGAAATCAAAGCTCAGCATTTGTTTCGGTGCCAACTCTGAATAATGATTTGCTACAATAAACACGGCAGCGTTATATATTCATCTGTCCTTCCCGTCTGCTTTCATTTATGAGGAAAGCATAGCCCTGAAATAGCAAACAGTACCAGAAATCTGGTCCAGAATATATGTTGCTGCTCCTCAAGGCACACATATAGCCTCCAATACAGGGGTCTAGGCCATGGATAGGGCTGTGGCACTCAATCTATATTTGCAGATGCTGCATGCACAATGCAACAAGACCCAGCCCAGTCCTCTTCTCTTACACAAAACTGGGAAGGAGGGTACTGATGGCAGAGGTAGACCTACATTTTGGGGGCCCTGAAATTTGCATTGTCATGGGAGCCCCTTTGCAACCAGAAACGAGGTCTGGTTAACCACTGTTATCTTCTTCAGCGGGGTTGATCCATGGCAGATCATGGGAAGTTTTTAATGCTTGACATTTTTTTGTTTCTATATTTTCCTGGAAGCCGCCCAGAGTGGCTGGGGAAACCCAGCCAGATGGGCGGGGTTAAATAACAAAATTATTATTATTATCTGTGCTACTGACTCTCAAACTTTGGGATTGCTGAAATACATACAACAGCAAAATCAATCAATTTGAGTCATGTGTTATGATTTGTTACTATGTTGTGTATTTCTGTGTTTCTATATCGTAAGCCACCCTATGATCCTCAGACGAAGGGCGTTTTGAAATTTAATGAATGTTAAGTAATGACCTTCCGTCATTCCTGACAATCAGCCATTCTGCCCGGAGCTGATGGGAATTGTAGTTCAACAACAACTGGAGGGCACTCAAAAAAACGAAGATCATGGCCACTGGGCCCATCACCTGCTGGCAAATAGAAGGGGAAGAAATGGAGGCAGTGAGAAATTTTACTTTCTTGGGCTCCATGATCACTGCAGATGGTGACAGCAGCCTCGAAATTAAAAGACGCCTGCTTCTTGGGAGAAAAGCAAACCTAGACAGCATCTTAAAAAGCAGAGACATCACCTTGCCAACAAAGATCTGTATAGTTAAAGCTATGGTTTTCCCAGTAGAGATGTATGGAAGTGAAAGCTGGACCATAAAGAAGGCTGGTCGCCGAAGAATTGTTGCTTTTGAATTATGGTGCTGGAGGAGACTCTTGAGAGTCCCAAGGACTGCAAGAAGATCAAACCTATCCATTCTGAAGGAAATCAGCCCCGAGTGTTCCCTGGAAGGACAGATCGTGAAGCTGAGGCTCCAAGACTTTGGCCACCTCATGAGAAGAGAAGACTCCCTGGAAAAGACCCTGATGTTGGGAAAGATGGAGGGCACAAGGAGAAGGGGACGATAGAGGATGAGATGGTTGGACAGTGTTCTCGAAGCTACCAGCATGAGTTTGACCAAACTGCGGGAGGCAGTGGAAGACAGGAGTGCCTGGCATGCTCTGGTCCATGGGGTCACGAAGAGTCGGACACGACTACACGACTAAACAACAACACAACAACAGATTGAGGAAGGCTGCCCAAACAATGCCTTTGTGGTCATGTGCACATACCTACACGCATTTGCACTGAAGATGTGTCCACCCCATAATCGGCAGACCCACTTGGGAGATATAATTTGTAAAGACTTTGGGGAGGCAACCGAAACCAAGCAATGTTCAGGCAACCTTCCCCACACTGGTACCCTTCAGATGCTTTGAACTATAGTTCTCATCGGAACCAGTCAGCTAAGGGTCAGAGATGATGGGAAATGTGGTCCAAAACATCTAGACTGAGGAATGCTCCCTCAGGGCAACCCTATGTGAAAACAAGAGGCAAATTAGGGAGAGATGTCAATCATTTGGGACTGCCTCTGCTAAACTGGTGTATTTTGTATTTGTTCTGTGAATGCAATGCCATTGTTGATTTTATGCTGCTCACCGTCTTGATGTGTGTGGGCTTGTTGTTGTTGTTTTCATGTTGGAAGTATAGACATTTCTGCAAACAAATAAGGTCAGTGTGTTTTCCGAAACAGCTTTCCTCCACGGAAAACTGTCCCTCAGACGCTATCTCTTTGGTCGCTAGCTCAGACACCTTGGCCATCACTATCTTCATTACAGAGAGATCAGCTGACAATCATCCCTATTGCTCCTTGCAGCCTTTAATCTCTTCTGCAATGGAGCTAAGAAAAGCACACATTGCTTGTGTCGGATGCTGTTGGTTCGCAGGTTGAGTTGCCGAAGGATGCAGATCCTGTATAAGCTGCTGCTTCTTCAGTGGGCAACCAGCATGAAGTTCTGAGCCAGGGGTATAATTGCTATCCCCACAGAAATCAACATAGTAATGGCTCGATTCGGTGATGCTTTTTAAAAAAAGGTGTGTCTTTAGATAGCTAGAAGTGAGCTGGATTTTTCAAGCATTTGCTCAGGGAGTCAGATAGGGAGCTGGTGGGAATTCTCCAAGAGCCTCATCAGAAGTCCAGGCAATATTGACTTGCAACATGGAGCGTGTGACTTTACCTCCACAATAGCTCAATCAAGACACTAGAGTTAATCCACAAGTAACTGGTAGCCTGATAGTCAGGAGAGGCTCTGGGACTCTGATGAGGAAAGTTCATCTTTCATCAGCCATTTCAGTGAGATGATTGTCCCATCAGCCTTTCTTCTGGGGCTCCCATCAATCCTATTTTATAAACAACACTTCTTCTATAGCCATTTGTGGTGCAAAGCTTCAAGCAAACCTCAAGCCCAGGGACCAAATGTGGCCCTCCAGGGGTCTCTAGTTGGCCCTTGGAATTTGCCCCAAGCCACACCCCTCACTGATACTTCACACCTCCTGTTTCTGCCTGGCTGCAATTTGTCCTTGAACTCTGATCATGCTTCTTGGCTTACTGCATAGAGGATAAAGAGAGATGTGTATGTGTATTTATTGCTTCACCCTCTTTTGCCTCTGGCCTTGTCCACTACTGGGACGCGGGTGGCACTGCGGTCTAAACCACTGAGCCTAGGGCTTGCCGATCAGAAGGTCGGGGGTTTGAATCCCCGTGACAGGGTGAGCTCCAGTTGCTCTGTCCCAGCTCCTGCCAACCTAGCAGTTCGAAAGCACGTCAAAGTGCAAGTAGATAAATAGGTACCACTCCAGCCAGTAAAGCGAGATGAGCGCCGCAACCCCAGAGTCATTTGCAACTGGACTTAACTTTCAGGGGTCTGTGACGTCAATATATGAGAGTGCTGGAGGTGAAATAGTTAAACAGGTTACCCAATCAGAAGGCAGGGGGTGGAGTCAGAGGGACTATAAAACCAGCTCTGGGAGGGGCGAAGGGAGGAGTTTGTTGGGAGTTGGGTGGTTGGTTGGAGGGGGAGTGAATTGGGATAGAGTCTGTGGGTAGGTTGAGTTAGTGTAGCGAAATAAGCTGAGTCAGGTACAGTTAGGGGCTAGGAAGACAAGTAAATATCTGAGAGGTGGTTTAGTGAGTGAGAGCAGGTAGAGGAAGTTATAGGTCTGGATAGGCACCCCGTGATTGTAATTGACCGATACCGTTTATGAAACCACACGCTTCTTAAACTGTAATAAATAAACAGAAGTTTATGTTCCAATTTAACCCTGACTGGACTCAGTATTGTACCAGGTAGGGCCTGGGTGGTGGCAGCGAGAAATAAAGTGGTGGCACAGGGATCAATAGATGGTGAAATGTCTGGGGACCCTGTGTGATCGCCACAGGGTCCTTTACCTTTTCCTTTGTCCACTACTGGCAAGTGGGTGCCCACAGCCTGAAAAATGGTTCCCCCACCTCTTCTCTGGAACAGCAGTGGGGAACCTCCACACCACAAGCCTAATTAGGTCTGGCACGAGTCCTAATTTGGTCCACAAGTCTGGTTTCTCCAAACCATGCCCACCTGCCCCACACCTGGCATGTTATGTGACATCAATTGTATATAGCTTGGCTTAGATCAGGGTCTCCCAAACTTGGGTCTCCAGCTGTTTTCAGACTACATCTTACATCATCGCTGACCACTGGTCCTGGTAGCTAGGGATGATGGGAATTGTAGTCCAAAAACAGCTGTAGACCTGGAAGCTAAGGAAGTGAAAAAACTTAATATGGAATCAAAATGGCCAAAATATTGGGAAATTATAGAACAAGAGGAGGGAAAAGTGAAATTGCAGAGCTATGAGAAATTGAAGCCAAAAGTAAGAGATTGGCTTCATTATTACCAAATAAATGAAGTTTTCAAACAGGACAGGAAAATTGGTTTCCAGGTGGAGAGGTCAAAATTAGAAACAGAACTGTTGGAACCCAATACTAAGAATTTGTCAAGAATGTATAACTTGCTGTTGAAATGGAATACACAGGATGAGACGGTTAAATCAGCCATGATTAAATGGGCACAAGACATTGGTCATGACATTATGTTTGCTGACTGGGAACAGTTATGGACTACCGGTATAAAGTTCATGGCATGTAATGCCTTAAGAGAGAACATTATGAAAATGATGTATAGGTGGTACATGACCCCAGTCAAGCTTGCAAAAATTTATCATACGCCCAATAATAAATGCTGGAAATGTAAGGAAACTGAAGGTACTTTCTACCACCTTTGGTGGACGTGCCCAAGGATCAAGGCCTTCTGGGAAATGATCTACAATGAAATTAAGAAGGTACTTAAGTGTACCTTTCATAAGAAACCAGAGGCCTTCCTCCTGGGCATGGTAGGCCAATTGGTGTCAAGGAAAGATAGGACGTTTTTTATGTATGCTACAACAGCAGCAAGAGTTCTTTTAGCAAAGTATTGGAAGACACAAGAACTACCCACGCTGGAAGAGTGGCAGACGAAAGTGATTGATTATATGGGACTGGCTGAGATGACTGGCAGAATCCGTGACCAAGGGAAAGAGACGGTGGAAGAAGATTGGAAGAAATTTAAAGTTTATCTTAAGAACTGTTGTAAAATTAATGAGTGCTAAAATGTCAAGGGTAATGTAAAACAGAATTGCAGTGATAAATAATTGGGTAAGAGGAAAAAGATTAGAAATTGAATTACAAGTATTGAAATTAGGGGTTGCTGGGAAAATTTAAAACAGGGATGCAGAAAAGGGAGGTATGGGGAAGTCGCTGAAACAAGGTTCAAGAAAGAGAGGTTAAGAAATTATATGTGTTTACATGTTTGTTTGTTTATGTGTTATGTTGTTAATTGTTAGTTGTTTTGTGTTTTAATATATGTTGTAAAACCAATAAAAATCTATTATTAAAAAAAAACCAAAAACAGCTGTAGACCTAAGTTTGGGAAACATTGCCTTAGATTGTTAAGGTTTCCAACAGCCCCATCAGGAAGACACCAGATAATAGTGAAGTGTGATTGTCTATTCTGGTATACTATCCCTTTAAAAGTTCCAACTTCTCTTTTTTTTTCTCAAAAAAATTTATTCATTTTATAACACAAATAAAAAACACAAACAGAAAAAACAAACAATACAAACAAATTCTTGTCCTATCCTTATTTTTCTAAACATTGTTAAGTGGGCTTCCCCAAGTCCCACCTATCTGATTTTTATTTTACTTCATCTTTAGCAGTTTACATATATCATAATTTCTAACCATCTTGTTTTTTTAATCACACTTAAAATAACTTCACATTTTATCACTTACAAATAATACTATTTTAAAATACCCTGTCTTCTACTTCTAACCCTACAGTCTATATCCACTTCCAAAGCTATTCTAAGATTTAAATATTAACATATTTTTTTCAAATATTCCTTAAACTTTTTCCAGTTTTCTTCCACCGTCTCTTCTCTCTGGTCTCGGAGTCTCCTGGTCAGTTTGGCAAGTTCCATATAGTCCATCATCTTCATCTGCCATTCTTCGATAGTTGGTAAATCTTGTTTCTTCCAATTCTTCGCTAACAATATTCTCGCAGCTGTTGTGGCATACAGAAAAAAAGTAACATCCTTTTTGGGGAATTCACTCCCCTAAAAGTTCCAACTTCTCATTGAGGAGGTGGAGTCTGAGGCAGGGAAGAAGACCAGTCTGAATATAAGGGCTCTGTCTGGCTCATTGGTCTGCTGTGGGGAGCTGTCCGTGGTCCTGCAGATCCATCCCCATCTCTTTTCATGATAACTGTCTCTAGGAGAACATCTTTCCCATGAGATAAAGTACTTACAAGCTGTACTTGACTTCCACCTCCTCAGTTGTCTGAGATCAGCTTCACACACACACACACACACACACACACACACACACACCACTTTCCAAGCTGCTGGGACTGGATAGCTGGGACCAAGCGCCTGTCTCATTTCCAAAAGCAACCCAAGAGCAACACAAGAGAAGCAAAGCAAGCAGAGAAGCATCAGGAAGGACTTTTACCGTTCCATCACTCAGATGTGCTGTAACTTCTGCAACTGACAGGCACATATGGCCAGAGATTCTGCAACATGATTGATTGGCAATCTCCTGAAAGGAGGGAGCAACCAAGTATGCGTGGAACTTAAACGCAGCGATGTACACAACTGCTCCAACTGAATAGCCACACCAGAAGGATGATTAATATCCTGCTTTAAAAGCTCTTTGCCCATTACGGTTTTCCTACATGGAGATTTCCTGTGTAGGACAAATAGGTGCTTGCCAAAATGTGCAAAGTAGGATATGAGTTTACCTTGTAGCAGCTGCTCAGTCTGGGTTCTTGGGCCATGAAATAGACTCACGCCGTTCATTGTGCTTTGCCATAAAATACATTTTTCCAACATGAATATTACCTTGTTTTAGGGGGGAGGTGTAATGTCTGATGCAGTTCTAAGGTACTTTGGTTTAAGACAGCTCCCAGTACAAATCTGAGCAGCTGCAGACCTCCTTGTAGGTTGCCAAGTGGTGACACCTAGAGATGCTACCTGTCCCTTTAACAGTTCAAAGATACTTGGGAGAAGGTGTAGTCCAGCCTACTGTGAAGCAAAACCAAAATCCTGCTTGATACAGCAGACATGAGCTGAGGTAGAGTAATGGGGTCAGTGGAGTGGAAAAGAATCGTGGCTTTTGGTGCGCTCTGTGCTGAGGTGAGGCAGAACTCAGGCTAGATACCAAGTAGAGTAAGGCAAGGCAAGGCTACACAGAGAAAGGGGTCAGGATGTGCTCTGTATACACAACTTCTATGATGCTTCAGCAATGAACAAACTGAGTCTTAGCCCTATATAGTAGAGCATCTGCTTCCTAATTCTGAGCCCTGCCTGTACTGGAAGGTGCTGGTTTGCTTTAAGGGACCCAGTTCATTAGGACAAGTGGGGCACTATCCTGCCAAGCTCAATCTACTCTCAGCCAACCCTCACCTACCGAATTTTCTTACCTACAACCAGTCCAGGGGGTTGTCCTGGATGTCAGCTTCCTCTTACGTCCTCTGGGCCAGTCATGGGTCCCCAAATGTTGTTGAACTGCAGTCATCCCATCATCTCCAGATAGCAGGACTAGCAGTCAGAGATGATGGGAATCATAGTCCAAGAACACCTGTGCTGGTCCCGGGGGTTAATCTAGAGGCGAGGTCCAAGTCCAGTCTGTGGTCGATGGAGCAATATGGAGACAGTCTGTAAAAGTTGAAGCTGGCTGCAGGACAGGGTTCAGGCAGGAACTGACAACCAACAACGTTGCTCCCGTAACTTGGGACTGGGGCGGGCTGGCTTTTATCTGCCCCAAGGCATAGGGCGGCCCCGGTCCACAGGTGACTTGCCTCTCCTGGCCTGGAGGCGAGCACTCCTCCTGCGGGAACTTAGTTCCCTCCGCCTCTCTGCCCTGAGCCTCTGCAGCTCAGGAGAGGCTGGAGGGTTACCGGACCCAGAGGCAACCTCAGCTTCCTCTGACGGGGCTGAGAGTGGAGCACCTGCAGGCAATGGGTCCTCCATCACCTCAGGAGCCAGAGCAGACTCAGCTGGTGCCTGCACCTGAGGACCCAGCACAGGTGAGGACCCTTCAGGCTCATGCCCCAACCCCAGCTCAGCTGCTTCTGGAGGCGGGGAATCCTGTGCAGGCTGGAATTCCTCAGGTTCAGCATCTGAATCCGAATCCCAGGCCATCACAACACCTGAGGACCTGAGGTTGAGAAAGACTGGTCCAGCTGTTCCCCTTGTAGAACTCAGCAAAGAGGACGACGGGGACAAGCTAGACTTTGCTTTGCCTGTCATTGGCTATGGTTGCACCTGCCATTATCTCTGGCTCAACCTACTATTGGCCTTCTAGTTTACACCCTACCAATCCCAGTGGACTGTAGACACCACTGAGCCCAGCCCTCTCAATTAGTCTCTTACTACATTGCAGCAAGATAGTTTCTGATGGCACTGAGTCATCCAGGGAGTCCTTCAATTCTGAAGATGCCACATTCTCCAGCTGCGAAGACATTGGCCCTGCAGGCCCAATAGGTTTCAGTACTTCTGGTGTGGGCCCTGACGGATCTACACCTTCTGTTTTGAAGTCTTCCACTTTGTCACCTGCTCCTAGACCCGACAGTTTGGTCGTCTTCTTTTTCTGCCTTAGAGTTTTTAAGAGAGGGGAACCTGCGGACCTCTAGATGTCAATGGAATACAGTTCCCATTATCCTTGGCCATTGGCCATGCTGTGTGGAGCAGATGGAAGCTGCAGTCCCACAATATCTCAAAGACCACAGATTCTCTTTTTTAAAATATTTTTTATTCATTTTCCAATATAAAATTATAAAATCAAAACATCTTGTTTATCACCAACATCCTCTTTTTTGACTTCCCTCAGCATGTCCGATAATCCTCCGTTTTAATTACTTCCTCCACATTTCTTAAATTGATATTGCACTACAATACTATTTTACTTTTTACCTTATTTTTTTAACAATATTTCTAACTTACATTTTCCAAAACTTCCCGAAAACTTACAAACGTTATCTGATTGTCACATAATTTTTGCATATATTCTGTAAATTTAATCCAGTCTTCTGTGAATCTCTGGTCACGTCGATTCCGGATGCTTCCTGTTAATTTATCAAGCTCCGCGTAATCCATCAGTTTCATTCTCCATTCTTCAATCGTAGGTAATTTTTCTTGTTTCCATTTCTGGGCCATCAATATTCTTGCTGCTGTCACCGCGTATAAAAACAACTTCCTTTCTTTCTTATTAATTTCATTTCCTATTATTCCTAATAAAAACACTTCTGGTTTCTTAACAAATGTATATTTCAACATTTTTTTTCAACTCATTATATATCATTTCCCAAAAGCCTTTTACTTTTTTGCACTCCCACCACACATGGTAAAACGTTCCTTCTTTTTCTTTATACTTCCAACATTTATTACTTACTTTATACACAAAGACCACAGATTCTCCACCCATGTTTTAAAGGGAGAGACATGGTCTCTGAAAGAAGGCCTGGGAATCCCACGTTCTTGAAACTTAACTTTTTAGCTCCTTTTAGCAACCATTGTCGAAAGGCACTTAAGTCTGGCTGATTTCCCTTTTCTTCATTAACTTTCTTATTGAGTTGTCTTCTGAAATTCAAGGCAGTCAGATCTGCTAATGGCATATTAAAAATTCCCCGTGCAAACGCGATAAACTAGATCCTCATTGTTATTCTGCAGAGTGATTATCTTTACTTGATGATGTCTCAAATTTGCCCAAATTCAGACTGAAACTTTCCCCCTTTCAATTTGAGGCTAATTCGTTTCCTAACTCCTTGTTATGGTGCAAAATATCAAAAATGCTCTCAGCCTTGACTTGCTCTAATTTATATAGTTAAGAATCGTTTACTGGCAATTAAAATTAGCCTTAAGGGCTTCTGCAAACAAGCTGGATTAGCTAACAGTGAAACATTTGCTTTTTGTAAACAGCAACTTCAGGACATTAAACCAGCCGGCAGGAGAACGGAACAATTTGCCTGGAACAAAGAATCATTAAAAAAAAACAAAAAAACAGAAACACATGTGGGGGCCCCCAGACTGAGTCAAGCTCTCCAAACTGCCATTTTGCAAGGAAATCACACATTACCGCAGCGAATGCCTCCCCCGAGAGCACGACTCGTGAGCATAATTTTCCACATAGGCAGAATCCTCAAAGGACTGGGAACTTGCCTTGGCAAAAGATGCATCAGATTATACGTCGGTGAGGAGGTGCTTACTAGCTTCAAGCTGGCAGCACATCGGTCCAATTCAGCCGCAGCAGAGGGTATTAACTTGTCACAACCGGTAGCCCCTAATGAGGATATACATTCCCCTTGGCATTAAAATATGTATCCAGCCAGTTCCACATGGCCCAGATGAGCGGTGTGATGGAGACAGGAACATGCCTCTGGGCCTGTTTTCACGTCACCTGTGCATAGAGCTTCTCGAGAGCGAGACGGGATTTGTCAGACACACTCACACACCCTTTTAGAAAAGCCTCGTGTGGTTTCTCCTGGGGGAGGGGTTACAGAGAGGCACAGGGGTTCTCCCACCCAGTCAGGCTTCTTAAACCAACCTCCCCCTGCCCTATTTAGTTCCTTCTTCACCTTGCATGCCCACTCTCTAATGCCTGAGAGGGTTGCAGGATCGTGCCCTGCTGACCGTGCCCCCAGCAGCAGGACATTTGACGTAAGTGAGAAAGGGGCTCTGTGCACATACAGCTGCACACCTGTAGCATCTCCACCACCTTTGGAGGAGGTAAAAAGGTAAGGTAAAGGACCCCTGGATGGTTAAGTCCAGTCAAAGGCAACTATGGGGTTGCAAAACTCATCTCACCTTCAGGCCAAGGGAGCAGGTGTTTGTCCACAGACAGCTTTCCGGTCATGTGGCCAGCATGACTAAACCACTTCTGATGCAATGGAACATTGTCACAGAGTGTATGGAAACGGTGTTTACCTTCCCGCCACAGTGGTACCTATTTATCTACTTGCACGGGTGTGCTTTCGAACTGCTAGGTTGGCAGGAGCTGGGGCAGAGCAACGGGAGCTCACACCATCATCGCGGGGATTCGAACCGCCGACCTTCTGATCGGCAAGCCCAAGAGGCTCAGTGGTTTAGACCACAGCGCTACCCATATCGCTTTTGGAGGAACCTTGATTGGACAAGGCCTGCAACTGGGGTTCAGGGGCCAATTTCTTCTCACTAACCCCGAAGGCATAGCTGCTAGGGACAAGGCCAGCGGGCATGTTAGTTTGCAAGGCGCATGACTATCGGGCTGATTCTCATGCTGTCCTCTCACATATCCATTAAATGTGTAAGGGGGGTTATTTGGGGGGGGGAACCCTCCCCACCTTGTATCACTGCGGAATGCAAGCTGCCCAGAATCCAATTACATGTGAACAGAGAGATAAATGAGAGTTGGTTAGTCAAATATCTCCTGCCTGTGCATGGATCAGAAACTGTGACTGGAGCCTTTTACAATCTGCAAGAAATGATGACTTCTGCGTGGGTGGGGGTCACTTAGCAATTGCATCAAATTGTATTGAATCACCATATGAATTATGAGGGATGTGGAACCTTACAAAGCTTTTCAGGGCCTGCCAATCTTGACTGCCCGCCCACCCGACCACCTAATCTATGGTTACCAAACGTCCCCATTTCCTGGGGGACAGTCCCCGGATTTATAAATCTGTCCCTGGACCAAATCCGTCCCCGGAATGTCCCCGGATTTATATTTTAAGTGCTATAGATTGATTAGTAGGGAATGAATGTTGCATGATTGGTTCAACGGCACAAAACACATCATATGGGGACTTCTGGTGAGGAAAAATGGCGGGCGCCACAGCAGCGAGCAGCTCCTGAAGCCAGCCAGAGCCAACTGCGCTACCAGGATGGCTCTGGGCTGCTGAGACTGTTGCTGCCACCGCCACCGCTGAGGGGGAACTGGGGATGCCCGGCATGTCAACTGGGGGAACCGCTGACCCCCCCGCCCCGCGACCCAAATCGAGCTGGGAGTGAGAGTGCCTGGCCACCCGGCCAACTGCCCAGTGGTGCTCTGGGGCCAGGAAAACCCCAGAGCTGGTGCAGGGAGAAGGAGGAGAGGAGAAGGAGAAGGAAGAGGGAGAAAGAAGAAGGAGAAAAAAGAAGGGAGCCCCGACCTTGCCGCGCCATTGCCGCCGCTGAGGAAGAGAGGTAGGAGAGCACGGGGAAGGAAAGGACACGTGGCTGAGCCCAGGCCTGACCTGAGCCTACTCCATGGCGGCTAGCTAGCACTCCAAGAGAGCATGCCGGAGCCCAGAGGAAGGCTGCATGACAGAGGAGACCACACAATAGAAGATATTCTTAATTTTAAAAAAATATATATAACTTTTTTAATAACTTTTTTTCTGTTTTCAAAAAAAAGTGTCCACGGATTCTTTGAAAAAAAAATCTGGTAACCTTATCCTAATCTAAAGAAATAAATAAATTATGCAACCAGCCCAAACTTCAACCCTACTTGAGTTCATTCCAGACATTTAAACTGGAGCTTTCAGGCGGTGAACGTCGCAAACCAAAAGTTGAAATGAATTTGCAAGGGCAGGATCTTCTCTCTCCCTCTCTTTCGTGCTGGGGCTTATTGAAATAATAATTCAGATCTATGAAGCAAGGTCTATTAATTTTTATAAAAGTATTAAATAATTTACCAGATAGCTCCTTTCATCTATAAGGAATGCAGGGAAAACAGAGGAGGAGGGGGTGGACCTGAAACACTTACCCCTGTCTGTGAAATGCAGCAAAGTCATCTCTGTTCTGCAGTTTTTGCAATTTCATTTAGGCTTCAGACATCCTATATGTGCTTACCTGAAAATAATTTCCATTGAACTCAATGTGGCCTCTTTCTGAGTCAATATGTACAGGGTTCCACTGTCAGTAATTCGGGGAAGGAAGAGGGTTGCTGTGCAAAATAGAAAGTTTCAGCGGTAGGGAAAGCAAACATTTTCTTCCCTCTGTTATTTTATCACAGCGTATTCACAGCATCACTCCCTGGCAATCTAAGCAGGGACGTGTTACCCATAGGACTGAGGGCAGCTTACAATAGGCCTTAGGCGGAAAAGCTGAAGGAACTGGGTATGTTTAGCCTGGAAAAAAGAGGAAACTGAGAACAGATAGGATAGCCATCTTCAAATAACTAAAGGGCTGTCACATGGAATATGGAGCAAGCTTGTTTTCTGCTCCTCTTGAGGGTAGAACTCGAGGCAATGACTTCAAGTTAAAAGGTAAAGGGACCCCTGACCATTAGGTCCAGTTGTGGCCGACTCTGGGGTTGCAGCGCTCATCTCGCTTTATTGGCCGAGGGAGCCGGCGTACAGCTTCTGGGTCATGTGGCCAGCAGGACTAAGCCGCTTCTGGGGAACCAGAGCAGCGCACGGAAACGCCGTTTACCTTCCCGCCGGAGTGGTACCTATTTATCTACTTGCACACTGACGTGCTTTCGAACTGCTAGGTTGGCAGGAGCAGGGACCGAGCAACGGGAGCTCACTCCGTCGCGGGGATTCGAACCGCCGACCTTCTGATCGGCAAGTCCTAGGCTCTGTGGTTTAACCCACAGCACCACCCGCATCCAGAATTCAAGTTACAAGGAAGGAAATTCCAACTAAACATTAGGAAGAACTTTTGGATAGTTAAGAGCTTTTCGACTGTGGAATGGTCTCCTGTGGGAGGTTATCTGTCGTAGATGCTTTAGCTGAGATTCCTGCATTGCAGAGGGTTGGCCTAGATGACCGTTGGGGTCCCTTCCAACTCTACAATTCTATGATTCTATGAATTTGTCTTCACAGGAGTCCCACTATGATTCTGTGAAATCCTACAAGGCCTCGGAAAGGTCAAAACCTGTGCCCTAAAACCTGGGACAAACCATTTGAGTGAGCCAAAGTACACAGTACAGGGACTCAGGTGGTGTCTCCAGATTTGGAGGCTTGTGAAAGATCTCCTCAATTGGTCTCTCGCCTTTAGCAAGCCCCTTTGTTGCCACTGTCACCATTGCCTGCTTGCTTGCTCCCTTGTGTTTGGGATAGACATTATTAAAGTGGAACGGGTCAGTTTGGTGTTAGCAAATTCTGAAGCATACTCTGTTTCAGAAGGCAGGGCAATGCAGGCTGCCGAAGACGAAGAGGAGGAGGAGTTTGGATTTGATATCCCGCTTTATCACTAAGTGAAGGAGTCTCAAAGCAGCTAACATTCTCCTTTCCCTTCCTCCCCCACAACAAACACTCTGTGAGGTGAGTGGGGCTGAGAGACTTCAGACAAGTCCGACTATCCCAAGGTCACCCAGAAGCTGCATGTGGAGGAGCGGAGACGCGAACCCGGTTCACCAGATTACGAGTCTACCTATGCTGGTCCCGTGGGTTTCCGTGAGGCATGGTCTGAGTCCAGTCCGAGGTCGAGAGAGCAGTATTGAGGTCGTCCGTCAAAGTTGAAGCTGGGTCTGAAGCAGGGAGTCGGGCAAGGTCAGGAGATCCAGCAGGACAGGGTACAGGCAGGAACTGGCTACCAACAACATTGCTCCCGCAACTTGGGACTGGGAGCTGGCTGGTTTTTATCTGCCCCGAGGTATAGGGCGGCCCCGGTCCACAGGTGACTCACCTCTCCTGGCCTGGAGGCGAGCACTCCTCCTGTGGGAACTTAGTTCCCTCTGCCTCTCTGCCCTGAGCCTCTGCAGCTCAGGAGAGGCTGGAGGGTTACCGGACCCAGAGGCAACCTCAGCTTCCTCTGATGGGGCTGAGAGTGGAGCACCCGCAGGCAATGGGTCCATCACCTCAAGAGCCAGAGCAGACTCAGCTGATGCCTGCACCTGAGGATCCAGCACAAGTGAGGACCCTTCAGGCTCATGCCCCAGCCCCAGCTCAGCTGGTTCTGGAGGCGGGGAATCCTGTGC
The DNA here is from genome assembly GCF_964270895.1 of Podarcis filfolensis. Classification (NCBI taxonomy): domain Eukaryota; kingdom Metazoa; phylum Chordata; class Lepidosauria; order Squamata; family Lacertidae; genus Podarcis; species Podarcis filfolensis. The sequence goes on along the minus strand of NC_139606.1, from coordinate 9,113,832 downwards.
AGGCTGGGATTCCTCAGGTTCAGCCTCCGAGTCCGAATTCCAGGCCATCACACTACCACTCTTAATCACTACACCACACTGGCTCTGAATACAGTAAACCCAGAAGCATGGGGAGAGCAAACTTGGCTTGACACGGGGCTGAAAAGATGCTGCGGATACACAGGTGAAAAGATTGTTGGGCTTTGCTGTTGAGAGTTCCTACACGTTTTGTTTCCAGCTCAGGTGGAGATCAAAAGCTTGAACTCTTGACTCTGCTGGAATCTGCAGCATGTCGCATCCATTTCAGGCAGCCGTAAATACCCTTTCTCGAAAACAGCTGGGATGTGATGAGGTTTTCCAAAGATGCTACCTATCACCACCTCACCCACCTCCCGCTAAAAAATGCCACAAGTTTGTATTCCGTTTTCTACTTCAATCGTTTGAATTCAGAATAAGAGCAAAGTCACTCAGGCCAGTTCCAACATTACAGCTTTATTTCTCGGTCCAGAGCCGGCCCATCCATGAGACAACGTGAGGTGACTGCTTCAGGTGGCAGGATCCACAAGGGCAGCAGATTCCAATGAAGGTATTTATTCCCCCACCACATTCCTGATTAAGATCTTCACTTACCCCTTCTTTCCAAGCAGGGAGATGGGGGCCATTTTATGATTTGCCTCAGGTGCCTAAATGTCTTGGGCTGGTCTTCTCCAGGTCCCTCTTATGACCAAATCTTTTTTCCCAAAAAAAAAAAAATTAATTGCTTTTCCATATTTATTACAAAAATGACACAACAAAGAAAAACACATTACCCTACAATAAACTAAACACACACAAAAAGAAAAAAGAATTATTTCTTCAAATATCTAATTGTCATAACATTGATAACTGACTTCCTCAAATCCCCTCTAACTGAATTTCATTATACCACCTGTATAACAGTTCTCCAAATTCATATTTCTAATAATATTAACTCCTTTCTTTTACTAACCTCTTCTCCTTTATTAATATTCTAATCCTTAATATTTACTACCACGTATCCTTATTCTACCCCTCAGCCTATTTGTTACTTCCAAGGATTTTCTATTTATCTTATTGTACAATATTTAGCTAAATATTCTTTGAATTTCTTCCAATCCTCTTGGCTCTCCTCTTCTTTCTGGTCGCGGATTCTTCCAGTCAGGTCGGCCAGCTCCAAAAAGTCCAACATCTTCATCTGCCATTCTTCTATTGTTGGTATTTCTTGCGATTTCCAATTTTTGGCTAATATGACCAAACCTTTAGGAAGGGTTGCTAAACATGTCTGCAACCTCGGTGTCCCAAGAATTGTAATGCCTCAAAATCCCTAGTTCTGTTATCCCCATGTCTAGAATATTTGAATATTCTTCTTTCCTTCCCATATTTATTTTCCCTTCCACTGCCTGCCTCACTTGTGTTTCATTTTCATGCAGCTATACTGGTGCTTACCTGCTTGTTGGCTTCTGAAAAGTGTGTTCCAAGTACCCAAAGGGCTGTTCTGTAGAACAGAGTTCAACTTCACGGGATCTGCTCCACCAGCCAGTCAGGTGCAAAATGCCAGTTCTGCTGGGTGAACATATGCTAAGAAGTTAAGGGACAGCGTGCCTCTGAGCACACATACAGCCCAGGAAATTGTGATCAGCATCAGAAGGAACCAAGCTCAAAAGTCCTTCCAGACAAGAAATCCACTCCTGGTTTTCCCCCAAGCCTTCCTTTTCAGCAAGTGGGCTTAGGTGAGGCTGTTGTTAGCTGGAAGACAGAAACCCTTTGCCAAACACCCAGAGACATCGCCTGCCTTCTGCCCATCCCAACTGTAGAAGAAAGAGACAGCCTGCTACTTGTTGCTCCAGAAGACAAGATGGAACGAAGTTGGCAATTTCAGGGAACCAGATTTTCAGCTAAATATTTGAAGGAAAATCTTAGGTGAGCTGTTCAGCAATGGAACTGACTGCCCTCCAGAACTGATGGCTCTCCTTAGCTGCGGGTATTCAAGCTAGACAGAGCCAGGGCTTTTTCGGCCATGGCCCTGATCTGGTGGAACGCTCTGTCACAAGAGACTAGGACCCTGTAGGACTGGACATCTTTCCGCAGGGCCTGCAAGACAGAGCTGTTCCACCAGGCCTTTGGCCAAGGCACAGTCTGACCCCCTCCTTCAGTAATCCTCACAGAACTCTAGCCCAATGGTTGCCATTACAGTGGTGCCCCGCAAGACGAATGCCTCGCAAGACGGAAAACTTGCTAGACGAAAGGGTTTTCCATTTTAGGAGCTGCTTCGCAAGACGAATTTCCCTATGGGCTTGCTTTGCAAGACAAAAACGTCTTGCAAGTTTGTTTCCTTTTTCTTAACACCGTTAATACAGTTGCGACTTGACTTCGAGGAGCAACTCATAGAATGCAGGGTACATAGTAGCCTTTTTTGAGGTTTTTAAAGACTTTGGTGATTTTTGAAGCTTTTCCAAAACTTCTTTTGCAGCCATTTGGTAAGTTAAGCTTTTAAAACTTTTGGGGGGGTGGATTTTGGGTTGGGGTGTTTGGAATTCAAGGACTTGGTGTTGGGAAGGGGTTTGCAAGAATCTGGAAGCTTGTGTGTGTTTTTTCTGCATTTTTATGATTTTCTGTGACCATTGGGGCACTCTGCTGTTTTTTAAAAAAATCTGGATTTGAATTTCTGTGTGCTGGGTGGGTGGGGGAACAGTTGGGGAGGGGTTTGCAAGAATCTGGAAGCTTGTGGTTTTTTTCTGCATTTTTATGATTTTCTGTGACCATTGGGCCACTCTACCGTTTTTTTAAAAAAATTCTGGGTTTGAATTTTGAAATGCTCTTTACAGTATGTGTGACTTTAAAGAGCACTTAATAAACTCTTGTTGTACCAAATTTGGCTTTGTTTGGACTTTTTTTGACCATAGGAACGCATTAATTGATTTTCAATGCATTCCTATGGGATTTCGTGCTTCGCAAGACGAAAAATTCGCTAGACGAAAAAATTCGCAGAACGAATTAATTTCGTCTTGCGAGGCACCACTGTAATTTGATTTTGAATTGATTTTAGAATGAATTGATTTTAGAATGCATTTCAATTAATTGATTGTGATTTTATGTAAACTGTGTTACTTTTATTGTTGTTAGCCGCTCTGAGCCCGGCTTCAGCTAGGGAGGGTGGGATATAAATAAAATACTGTTGTCGTTGTTGTTGTTTGTTTGGGGTGCTATAATTGCAAGATCCTTGCTCTGAGAAAAGGGTTGCTCTAAATGACCTTCATGGTCCCCTTGAGCTCCAAAATTCTATTCTTCTATCCTTGCCATTTATTCAGCAGAAGCTGCTCCTGCTCATAATTATCTCAATGAGGACTAGTGTGGTAGGGATGGTAGCTGGCTGACCGAGGAGAGAAAGGGCAAAAAAATACTGGGAGGGAAGAGCAATGGAACGAAGTATTCTGATCAGCTGTATTTCACACTGCTACGTTCTGTTGGAGGTCCCACCTGTCAACTCGTAAGACATAATAATAAGCAGAAATATAGGGAAGTTGTTAATGTTTGATATTTTACTGTATTTGATGTTTTCATTTGCTGCAAGCAGCCCAGAGTGGCTGGGGCAACCCAGTCAGATGGGCAGCATATAAGTAAAGGTAAAGGGACCCCTGACCATTAGGTCCAGCCGCAGACGACTCTGGGGTTACGGCGCTCATCTTGCTTTATTGGCCAAGGGAGCCGGCATACAGCTTCCGGGTCATGTGGCCAGCAGGACTAAGCCACTTCTGGCGAACCAGAGCAGCGCACGGAAACGCCATTTACCTTCCCGCTGGAGTGGTACCTATTTATCTACTTGCACTTTGACATGCTTTTGAACTGCTAGGTTGGCAGGAGCAGGGACCGAGCAATGGTTGCTCACCCCGTTGCGGGGATTCGAACCGCTGACCTTCCAATCGGCAAGCCCTAGGCTCTGTGGTTTAACCCACAGCGCCACCCGTGTCCCTAGCATATAAGTAATAACTTATTATTATTATTATTATTGCCTTCCCATTGGGACCCAAATGACAGCAACACTCTCAGACTCTGCACACTCATCATATTCACTTCCTCTCTGTGAGAATCACATGAGTTGCACATTGCCTACATTTGCCAGCCACAAAACCCCCAACAAACGGAGTTGGTTTTGTCTCGTGGTGTCGTCACAAGAGGGTAACTGCAGGCGAAGGTTATCCAGGCTATGCTTAGCTCGGCTTGGCTTAGAAGCAGCACCAAGCTTCCCTCTGCCCCCCCCCCTTTTCTATTTCTCCCAGCTGGTGATATGTCACAAAACAGAGGCTCGCTCTATATAGATTTGCAGCAGGGTCTACAAAGACGTTTTCATACACGAAAGAGCTGACAAGGATAACTGCCAGGGAGGTTTGCTAGGAGTACAGCCGCTGAAGCTAACAAGGACTGTCATGGAAAGAAAATGGGGGGTGGGGTGGGAGTTGAAATATACTCAGAGTCGACGCAAAGTATTGGAAGATGCAAGATCTACCCACTCTGGAAGAATGGCAGACGAAATTGATTGACTTTATGGGATTGGCAGAATTGACTGGCAGAATCCATGACCAGGGAGAAGAATCGGCAGAAGAAGAATGGAAGGAATTCAAAGACTATTTGCAAAAATATTGTAATATTAAGGAATATTGAGTGATGTTGGATTGAAATTAAGGGGTTATCAGCTGTAATGGTATAAAAGAATATGAAAAAATAGTTCTTTTTTTGTATATAAGTAAAAGTATAAGTTACAATAATTTAAGAAGATGGATAGAAAATAAGGCTTTTAGCTGTAATGCTATGAGATAAGGATTTGCTGGATGAACAATTTGAACTGGAATACAAGAAGGGGAGGTATGAGGAGGTCAGGGAAATATGTTATTGAAAAATAAGTTATGAAATTTATGTGTTTTTAATATTTTTTCTTTTTAATTTTTTTCCTTTTTTTCTTTGTTTGTATTAAATGGAAAATCTTAATAAATATCTTCTTAAAAAAAAAAGAAATATACTCAGAGTCGAGTGTGGATTTCATGCTCTTTATTCAGCTCATAGTAGTGAGGAATGAATGTGCCCCCAAAATATCTGCTTTATATACATTACTTGCACAATGGGCCGCACGTTATTGGCTAATTCCGGGATTCTCCTGTAGGCCATTCAGGTTGTGGATTCCCTTCCACCTGGAGCTGGATTGGGTGGCTCCTGTGGACCAATCAGACTGCTGCATTCTGGATCCTATTGTTCTAGGACCAATCAGACTGTTGCATTCTGAATCCTATTGTTCTAGGACCAATCAGACTGCTGCATTTTGGATCCTATTCTACTCAGTACATAACAGGAGTATAGAATGGAAATTCTTGGACAGTTTCAGAATGGCGCAGTGGGTGAAGGTCTCTGGTTGCACCAATCAGGTTGAGCCAGAGCTGTGAAGGGAGATGTTTCAGGCAGGGAGTGCCCCAACACACAAACAGGAGGTGAGCATGCAGTCGCTTGGCCTTTCCTAGCTCCCAACAACATTAGAGAATGATCCGCCATTCTCCACTAGCACTGTGTGTGTGTGTGTGTGTGTGCACATTGTCCAAGCCAGCCTTCTCCAATTTGGTGCACCCTAGATGTTGCTCTGCAACTCCCGCGGTAAGTATGGAGGAAGCTGCCTTATTTTAATGAGGCAGAAGTCGGTGATGATTCATTGGGCCAAAGATATTGGGTATAATATACAGTTGAATGATTGGGAAAAACTATGGAATGAAGAAAAACAAAACAAAATTTTTTCCTTCCAGTAGCACCTTAAAGACCAACTAAGTTAGTTCTTGGTATGAGCTTTCGTGTGCATGCACACTTCTTCAGATACACTGAAACAGAAGTTGCCAGATCCTTCTATATAGTGAGAAGGTGGGGAGGGGTATTACTCAGAAGGGTGGTGGGAATGGGTGATTGGCAGATAGCTGTGATGAGCCTGTTGACGACTCTTAATGACTGCAATAGGTCTTACAGGAAAAAGCAAGGGGTGAGAAGGTGAAAAATGGCTTTGTCATGTGTAATGAGATAAGAATCCAATGTCTTTGTTCAGACCAGGTCTCTCCATGGTTTTAAGTTTGGTAATGAGTTGCAATATGGAATGAAGGTTTAAAATTTACTGCATGCAATGCCTTAAAGGAAAATGTGATGAAAATGATGTATAGATGGTATATTACACCCGTTAAATTAGCTAAAATGTATAAAGTTAGCAATAAATGTTGGAAATGCAAAGAAAAAGAGGGAACATTTTATCATATGTGGTGGGAATGTAAAAAGGTGAAAAACTTCTGGGAGATTATATCTAATGAGATGAAAAAAAATGTTTAAATATACATTTATTAAGAAACCAGGAGCATTTTTACTTGGCATTGTAGGAGATGATATAAACAGAAAGGATTGTAAGTTGTTTTTATATGCAATGACGGCAGCAAGAATATTATTGGCACAAAAATGGAAGCAAGAAGAATTACCGACAAAAGAAGAATGGAGGATGAAATTGACGGACTATGCAGAATTGGATAAACTAACCAGGACCAGAGATTCACAGAAGACTGGTGTAAATTTACGGACTATTTGAAAAGTAATTGTGATGACCAGATTACTTTTGTAGGCTTGCAAGAAGTTTTGTGAGGTAAATTATTTGAATTATTGCAAAAATGGTTAAAGAGGTGGATTGTGAGTTAAGATAATTAAAGGCAATAGGAATTTAAGAAATGCAGAAGAAATGATAAAAAATGGTGGATCATCAGAGGTGCTGATGGAAGTCCAAAAAGATTGCATAAGATGTGAAGTTCTGTGGAATGTATAATAATTGGTATGTTGAAATTAATAAAAATTATATATTTTAATGAGGCAGGCCATTGGTCTATCTGCCTCAGTGTTTCTCAAACTTGGGTCTCCAGCTGTTGTTGGACGACAACTCTGAGCATCCCTGATAGCTAGGGATGATGGGAGTTGTAGTCCCAAACAGCTGGAGGGCCAAGTTTGGTCATGCTGGTCAGCTGGTCAGTGAACATCACAGCGGAGCGGGGATTTGAACCCTGTTCTCCCAGGTCCTAAGCCAACACTCTAGCCACTAAGGTAAAGGTAAAGGTAAAGGACCCCTGAACAGTTAAGTCCAGTCAAAAGCAACTACAGTGATACCTTGGTTACATACGCTTCAGGTTACAGACTCCGCTAACCCAGAAATAGTGCTTCAGGTTAAGAACTTTGCTTCAGGATGAGAACAGAGATCGTGCTCCGGTGGTGCAGCAGCACCAGGAGGCCCCATTAGCTAAAGTGGTGCTTCAGGTTAAGAACAGTTTCAGGTTAAGAAAGGACCTCCGGAACGAATTAAGTACTTTACCCGAGGTACCACTGTATGGGGTTGCGGTGCTCATCTCGCTTCAGGCCAAGGGAACCGCCGTTTGTTCACAGACAGCTTTCCGGGTCACGTGCCCAGCAGTACTAAACTGCTTCTGGCGCAACAGAACATCCTGACGGAAATCAGAGCGCACGGAAACACCGTTTACCTTCCCATCGCAGCAGTACCTATTTATCTACTTGCGCTAACGTGCTTTCAAACTGCTAGGTTGGCAGGAGCTAGAGCAACGGGAGCTCACGGGGATTTGAACCGCCAACATTCTTATCGGCAAGCCCAAGAGGCTCAGTGGTTTAGACCACAGCGCCACCCGCGTCCCTTCTAGCCACTACAACACACTGGCTCCACATGGTTTCCATGTTGGAAGTGAGCAAACATGTGTTAGTACCTTTGAACTCCTCAATGAAGCACGAGATGAGCAAGTCCAGCCCTTTTATCTGACTTCCTCTCCTGCATGTAGCAGCAATTAGTACTCCACATGCACCCTGCTGTAAGTGTGTCTGGAAGTTAGATAAAAGGGGGAATGACTGAGAGAAGCCACGGCTACCACATCTCCAGTTCTGCAGAAGAGTTCAAAGCTGCATGCCCTTGTTCGTCAGATGCATCTGACAAATTTGGCCTATTTAAATTCGTCGCTACAATGATTGATTTGTTAACCTAGAACAGTATTCCCCAACCTGCTGCTCTGCAGATCATTTTGGACCCAACCTCCCTTCAGCCCCAGCAATGGTCAGGCATGGTGGAAGTTAAAAGTCCAGCAGTATTTGGAGGGCACCACGTTGGGGATGGCTGATCTGGAACATGCTACACAAGATGTGCTTCTGCATTTTCTCTGGGTTGCGGCCTTAAGTCATTTCCACGGATGACCTCTAAATTAACTTCTGTGGTTCCTATGTCCTTGATTTGCATATAAAATCTAGATTGGCAAGAATATGCACGCATTTTTTTATTTTTTTAAATGGCTTTGCCCTGCATTTCCCTTTGACCTCCACTAACAAAATTCCGTATAATTAAAGCTATGGTTTTCCCAGTAGTGATGTATGGAAGTGAGAGCTGGACCATAAAGAAGGCTGATCGCCGAAGAATTGATGCTTTTGAATTATGGTGCTGGAGGAGACTCTTGAGAGTCCCATGGACTGCAAAAAGATCAAACCTATCCATTCTGAAGGAAATCAGCCCTGAGTGCTCACTGGAAGGACAGATCCTGAAGCTGAGGCTCCAATACATTGGCCACCTCATGAGAAGAGAAGACTCCCTGGAAAAGACCCTGATGTTGGGAAAGATGGAGGGCACAAGGAGAAAGGGACGACAGAGGACGAGATGGTTGGACAGTGTTCTCGAAGCTGCAGGCAAACTGCGGGAGGCAGTGGAAGACAGGAGTGCCTGGCGTGCTCTGATCCATGGGGTCACGAAGAGTTGGACACAACTAAACGACTAAACAACAACAACAAAACTCCTATTCCAGACTAACAGGTGTTCTAAATTTCAATCTCATTAAAGCAGTGAGCTTTTGGTGTTCTGTAGCATGCAGTTTCCGGGGTCATTTGCATGGTTTGTGAAAGTGGGCTTAAGAGGGAGCAACTAACTGGACTGTATCCAATGGGAAATGACTGAGGGACCTAACAGACTAGATCTTGGGTGCAGCAGATTTTATTCGGTTAAGACAAATGGGGCTGTCCCACCATCCTCACTTTTTGCCATCTTCCCCCCTTCTTATCCTCGTGCTGGTTTTTTCCCTGGGGAAAGCTGCAAATTTATTGCAGAAAGAGAACAGGATGGATGCATGAGGAGAAGGCATGCAAAAGGGTCACATCCTAAGGCATCTGCTGTGCATCCGTGCTTTTATTTAATGTTTGGGAATATCAAGGATGCAGAGGGATGCGAGAGCGACGGCGTCACCTGTTCTTAAAGAGCAGGGTATTCGGAATGGCAAATGTTCTGCGATCATCAGGCCCAAAGCAGTGTGCGAATGTGCTTGAAGAGGAAAGCAAGATGACTCAGAGCAAGTGCCCCAGAGTTACAGCTGCTAAGCCTCTGGGCTTGGTGCGCAGAAGCCGAGTTTCCCAATATCCTCAAGCTGAATTTCAAATGTGCATCTACAGGGACAGCGTTGCTGTGTCGGAATGTAAAGGGCGAATAGAATGAGACAGTGTCAGCAGGACATGGGAAGGAGGAAAAGGGATAACAGGAAAATGCAACCACAGTTCTCAGAAGTCTGTCGTCTTAATAAAAATATGCAAAAATGAATTGTTAATGGATGAAAATATAGAGTTATAATATGTTAAGATACAGAGTTAAGATAAACGAAAGAGGGTAAGGATTTGCTGATTTGATTATTTAAATGGGAATACGAAAAGGGGAGGTGTGAGGAGGCCAAGGAAATAAGCTAATGAGTTCAAAGTTACAAAAAACGGATTTGTTTTTAATTCTTTGTTAACTATTTGTCTTTTGTATTTTGTATTTTTATTCCTCTTTTTTCTTTTTCATGTATTTTTCTATGTTCTCTTTTTTGCATTTTTTTTCTTTTTATATGACCTTTTTTTCATTTTGTAAACTTATGTTTGTAAAACTTCAATAAATATCTTAAAAAAAAGAAAAGAAGAAGTCTGTCGTCTTTTGAACTAAGGCCTCGTCTGCACTATACATCATACAGCAGCATCATACCAATTTGGTTGGTTTGTTTTTTATTAAAGATTTTCTTGTTTTACAGAAGTCTGTGTAATGTCTCTCGTATTTTTTCCATGTAACATTTTTACAAATCAGTTTCATTTGTTGAGACATTGGGGGGGTCGGGGGGAGATGTTTCTATTTTGCTTAATGGATGTAGGGTTTGGTGTCAGCATTGCTTGTGCAGGTTCTCTGCTGTTCATCAGTACCTTTCCCGCCCCGACCTGGCCACAGTGATCCATGCGACGGTCACCTCCAGGCTTGACTACTGTAATTCAGTCTACGCGGGGCTGCCCTTGAAGCTGTCCCAGAAACTCCAGCGGGTGCAGAATGCTGCAGCGAGGCTCCTCACGGGGTCTCTGCCATGGGAGCATATTCACCCAGTGCTTTTCAAGCTGCACTGGCTCCCGGTGGGGTACAGGGTCAGGTTTAAGGTGCTGCTTTTGACCTTTAAAGCCCTTCACGGCCTAGGACCCTCATACCGACGGGACCGCCTCTCCCGGTATGCCCCACGGAGAGCCTCAAGGTCCATAAATAGCAACACCCTAGTGGTCCCGGGCCCTAAGGAAGTTAGATTGGCTTCAACCAGAGCCAGGGCCTTTTCAACACTGGCTCCAGCCTGGTGGAACGCTCTGCCTCATGAGACCAGGGCCCTGCAGGATCTGATTTCTTTCCGCAGGGCCTGTAAGACAGAGTTGTTCCGCCTGGCCTTTGGCTTGGAGCCAATTTGATTCCCTCCCTCCCTCTCTTTCTTTTTTCTTTTCCTTCTCCTCCTGCGAGGAGGCTACATTTTAATATTTTAATGTCTCAATATTTTAATGTTGTATTTTAATTTTGTTTTTAAGTTCTAATCATTCAACTTGTTTTTATTATTGCTTGTAAGCTGCTCTGAGCCCGGCCTTGGCTGGGGAGGGCGGGGTATAAATAAAAATTATTATTATTATTATTATTATTATTATTATTATTATTAGTGTTTCTTTGGTGGTGATAGAGGTTGGGGTTGGCCTAGGGTGTGGTTGCTTGTTTGTGATTGGCTGTGGTGATCTTTGTTTTCATGTGTGAGTGGGGTGGGTGAGTGTTTTGGATCAGGTTAGCCATATTGATTTGTATGCTGTTGGTGGATTATTGTCATTGTCTTGTTGGGCTGTGCATGTGATAAAGGGGAGCCATACCAGGGTAAAGGCGTCTTCTTCTGTTTGTCCCCGTGTCAGTTTCAGTTTATTGGTTAATTTTTCTAGTAGGGCTGTATCCCATACTATTTGGTACCATTGGTCCATGCTTACACCTGACAGGTCTCTCCAGTGTCTGGTTATGGTGTCTCTGGCTGCTGAAAGTAGGTGGGTTATTAGTTCTTTGTGGTGTAAATGGGCATTGTTGTCTTGGAAGATGTTAAACAGCCATGGTTCCTGCGCAATCATCTTGGGAACTGTAGTTTAAGGCTGCTGAGGTTTATTAGGAAACCCCTGCTCCCCTAACAGAGCTACAATTCCCTTAGTCCCCTGTGAAGTTGGACTGACTGTTAAAGCAGTCTTAAGAGCTGGTGGGATGCATATAGGGTGCAATCCTACTGGGAATATGCTGTCAAAGCAGACCCTCCCCCCACTCCACATGTCAACTTTGATGAGATGGGACTGAACTGCCCATCTGTCAGTCACATGTTCATGTCAGGTGATTGACAGGTGGGTCGCCTTGCCCACCTCTCAAAGTTGGCCGGGGGGGGGCAGGGAGAGATATTTTTATTATTTTATTATTTCTAAAAAATGTTAGTTGTTTTATCTTGCCCAAGGCAATCCAAAAAGACTTACAACCAAAAAAGATGAAGATCACCAGGCCAAAAACCAGGGGGGTTATGATTTTGTTGTTTGGGCTTAATAATTTACTTATGTTTTAATCTTGTATTTTAGTCTGTGAACTGCCCCAGAATCTCTTGATGAAGGGCGGTATATACATTTAATAAAAAATAAAAATAGTTGCCAGCCCTGCTTTAGGTCATTGATGGTCATTCAATTGTCGTGTTGGTTGAGACGGTCTTAAGCTCTACTTTATAATTCTTTAATATCTGTAGTTGGTTTTGTGTTTTTACTGTTTATATGCATTTCTCTATACAACACCCAGAGGCTGGTAGCTATTGGGCACCCTTCTTCCCTGGGAGTAATCCCCATGGAATTGAATAGCCTTAATTCTGGGGAGACATGGTTAGATTTGCTCTATTAGTAAGCAAAAAATAAAATTTCACTGAGGCAGAATTGACCTTTTTTGGGTGGGAGGTGAAAAATTATGGATGCAGCTAGGTGGAGAATCTGGCTATCCAATCAATTTGAGTCTTAGATGGACAGAACCCTAGCAGTATAAAACTACAGGTATCTGTTCAGAACCATTGGGTTCAATGCGGCTTCCTCCCCAGGTAAGTAGGTATAGGATTGCAGGCTCCGTGCAACTGAGGTTTACAAGCCAAGCTGCACTCTTTAAAAGTGCTGATAATAAATATTATTAGCGACCCAGCTATAAGATTCTGCTAACTGCGGCTTGGCAGCATTTGTGTCAGCTTGAAAGAAAGCGCAGGTCTGTTTCATGTCAGATCCCTTTGGCTGTATATAGATCTGTCCTTATTTAACACTTGCCTCCAGCTGTGTGTGGCTAGGCTCATTAGTACTCCCTAAAGGACATTTTATTACACAGTGACACTTCAGAACAACTCCTTTATTTTGTGTTCATTTCCCCACCCCCACCCCTCGCCTCTTTGAATAAATCATCAAGAATCAGTTCCTTTATAGACGGCGCAGGGAAATGGTGCACATCAAAATAGCCGGGGAAGCTGCAAGCCAAAAAGCCGTCTTAAGAACGGCAGGGGAGTTTCAGGAACTGGGATCAGCAGATAGGATTGTTGATGCCAAGTATAAAAGCATATAATCTTGCTTCCCTTCAGCCAAACGCCCAAGTCTGGCAAGTGGGGACTTTTGCCTGCAGGCTTACTGCTGCTCACATTCACTCGCAGCATCATGGTGATGTGTAGGTGCCGACCTCAGCTCCCGCCACTTCTGGAGGCATGGAGGGGAGAAGGTCTTCTTTTTAAAGGATTCTCAAATGTTCCTCTTGTCATCAGGGATCTCCTCCAACTCCATGCCTTCCTGTTTTTAGTAAGCAACCACATACATCTAAAGGGACGCGGGTGGTGCTGTGGGTTAAAGCACAGAGCCTAGGACTTGCCGATCAGAAGGTCGGCGGTTCGAATCCCTGCAATGGGGTGAGCTCCCGTTGCTCGGTCCCTGCTCCTGCCAACCTAGCAGTTCGAAAGCCCGTCAAAGTAGATAAATAGGTACCACTCTGGCGGGAAGGTAAACGGCGTTTCCGTGCACTGCTCTGGTTCGCCAGAAGCGGCTTAGTCATGCTGGCCACATGACCCGGAAGCTGTACACCAGCTCCCTTGGCCAATAAAGCAAGATGAGTACCACAACCCCAGAGTCGGCCACAACTGCACCTAATGGTCAGGGGTCCCTTTACCTTTACCTTACATACATCCACAGGACATTCTCTTTACTAATCGGGGAAAGTGTAAAGTCTGAGGGGTGGCGAACTCTTGAGTTCTGCCATCATTGCATGGGGTGTTCTCTGCCACCTCAGCAAACTAAGCCACCAAGGCCATATTCCCAGCCAACTTAAATACTGCCGTTTGATCCCAGTCCAATTCAGATCCACCAAGCCCCATACAACGGGGGTTGTCAACCTGGTCCCTACTGCCCACTAGCGGGCGTTTCAGGATTCTAGGTGGGCAGTAGGGGGTTCTATGGCACATTCTAAATCCTCCTTCCATTGAGCACTGGTGGGCGGTAAGGAAATTTTACCTTCAAGAAAGATGTGTTAGTGGGTGGTAGTGGCGCTGTGGGTTAAACCACAGAGCCTAGGACTTGCCGATCAGACGGTGGCAGTTCGAATCCCTGCGACGGGGTGAGCTCCCATTGCTCGGTCCCTGCTCCTGCCAACCTAGCAGTTCAAAAGCACGTCAAAGCGCAAGTAGATAAATAGGTACCACTCTGGCGGGAAGGTAAACGGCATTTCCGTGTGCTGCTCTGGTTCACCAGAAGCGGCTTAGTCATGCTGGCCACATGACCCGGAAGCTGTACACCGGCTCCCTTGGCCAATAAAGTGAGATGAGCACCGCAACCCCAGAGTCGGTCATGACTGGACCTAACGGTGAGGGGTCCCTTTACCTTTACCTTTAGGTATAAAAAGGTTTGACTGCCCCCTGCCATACAAGATAGAGCTTGTTGTTGTTGTTTAGTCATTTAGTCGTGTCCGACTCTTCGTGACCCCATGGACCAGAACGCACCAGGCACTCCTGTCTTCCACTGCCTCCCGCAGTTTGGTCAGACTCATGTTAGTAGCTTCGAGAACACTGTCCAACCATCTCGTCCTCTGTCGTCCCCTTCTCCTTGTGCCCTCCATCTTTCCCAACATCAGGGTCTTTTCCAGGGAGTCTTCTCTTCTCATGAGGTGGCCAAAGTATTGGAGCCTCAGCTTCACGATCTGTCCTTCCAGTGAGCACTCAGGGCTGATAGAGCTAGACTGCTTTTATTAAAGATTTGTCTGGCACAGGGATGGAGAGCTTGTGGCTCTGCGGGTACTGCTGGACTCCTGCCACAGTTAAAAGGCACCGTGTACTTTTAAGCATGGTTCTAGAAAGTTGGCAACCCTAATGAGAAGAAGCACTAGGGCCAACTTATGTATTTGGCAGCCTAGTAAGTCAGTGCTTATTTACACTAGGAGCAACAATGGTCAGGGAAGATGGGAGTTGTAGTCCAACAGATTCCCTAGCGCATTGTGGCTTTTGTCTGATATCACAGCAAATGGAATCTGTTCTAATACAGTGGTACCTTGGGTTAAGTACTTAATTCGTTCTGGAGATCTGTTCTTAACCTGAAACTGTTCTTAACCTGAAGCACCACTTTAGCTAATGGGGCCTCCTGCTGCCGCCACACCGCCGGAGCACGATTTCTGTTCTCATCCTGAAGCAAAGTTCTTAACCTGATCTACTATTTCTGGGTTAGCGGAGTCTGTAACCTGAAGCGTATGTAACCTGAGGTACCACTCTAGAGGATTTCCTTACATGTTATTTTAATGATTTGGGGTTACAGACCTCACCTTGCCTTGATCACACATGACCTAGGGCCTTGTTTTTATATTACAGACCTCAGGTGAGAGCCTCTCTCTCTGCCGCCCTCAACATGTCCGCCTGTGGTGTTTGTGTAACAACACACCACAACGCTGCTAGGACATTGCTCATGAAACATTACGCTTGCCGAGCTTTCAGTGCACTCATAGTGGGGAAGCTAGGGAGGATGTTTTTGCCAGCAGCAACCATTTGTTCGGTGGGTGGTGTTTGTCAGAGCAACACACACATCCCAGGATATGGAAAAAGCAGCATTTAAAGCATCCCTGGCTGTGGAACGCGATACGCAGTGATTGAAACGGAAGTAGAGAATCAGTGAATTAATGTTAAACCTCAGTATACCCACAGCCATTGTGAAAGGATAGCCTGACAAAGCTAGGCTCTCTTGTGATATCCTAAGCTCCTTCCTTGAGTGTTCAGTTTTCATTTTCATTTTATTTTTTAAAGCAAACCTCTAGCACTTTTACTTACAGAGATATAAGGAAGCATGTACAGGCCCTCAAACATGCCAAGTTTGATTAGATTTTGGATTTCCTCGTAACCTGTTGGGACTGCCATGTTACAAATGAAATCACTTGTCCTTATTGGATTTAATAAAGTCAGGGGCATTGTTACGGCCGGGTGTTTTGCACGGGATCCCTGATCTCCTGCCCCTATTTTTGAAATATTTGTTTGTACTTTTATTACAGGGCGGCTGGGCACACTACAGAGCCAGTCAGACTCCAGTCAGCTCCCAGCTTAATTTCCAAAGGTGTACAGTGGTACCTCGGGTTACAGACGCTTCAGGTTACAGACTCCGCTAACCCAGAAATAGTACCTCGGGTTAAGAACTTTGCTTCAGGATTAGATCAGAAATTGTGCGGTGGCGGTGTAGCGGCAGCGGGAGGCCCCATTAGCAAAAGTGGTACCTCAGGTTAAGAACAGTTTCAGGTTAAGAACAGATCTCCGGAACGAATTAAGTTCTTAACCCAAGGTACCACTGTACACACACACAATGTGCTACACCCAGAAATTCCAGATAACAGCCAATATTTCAAGAGTGGGCCGTACCACCAGGAGTCAGAGATGGCTTCCCCTCCTCTGAAATGCAGTCCAAATGTGCTTCTATACATATAAATTAACATATGCTGTTTTATCCAAATGCCCCCTCTCTCCGAAGTACAAATTTCACAGCACCATCTGATGCATACCAAATCAGAGGGTAAGTCCAATTCAGCCTTAAAAGCCCAGCCAGAGCTCAGTGCTGAATCCAAGGAGGCGTTGTGCACTTATCTGCAAATGGGATTAACTACAGTGAACAATGTCCTCCATTCATGGAGTTGTGAGCCCAGCCCATCAATGCCATCAATGGTCGCTGGTGCCCATTGAGGCTGGCGGGGTGGTAGGCAGAGAGGCCCAACAGTAGGCGGAGCCAGACCCAAGGACTGGCCAAGCCACAGCCAATGAAACGCAGAAGCAACTCGTTCTAGTTTTGTCCCCATCCTCCTCCCTGCTGGGTTCTACAACAGCTGTTCTCAACCTGTGGGTCCCCAGATGTTGTTGGACTACAACTCCCATCATCCCTGAGCTCTGGCCTTGCTAGCTAGGGGTGATGGGAGTTGTAGTTCAACAACACCTGGGGATGCACAGGTTGAGAAAGGCTGTTCTACAAGGACACGGGTAGGCAAACTAAGGCCTGGGGGCCGGATCCAACCCAATCACTTTCTAAATCCGACCTGTGGACGGTCCAGGAATCAGCGTGTTTTTACATGAGTAGAATGTGTCCTTTTATTTAAAAAGCATCTCTGGGTTATTTGTGGAGCACAGGAATTGGTTCATTCCCCCCCCAAGGTCTGAGAGACAGTGGACTGGCCCGCTGCTGAAAAAGTTTGCTGACCCCTGTACAAGGACAACACTAAGACTAATAATAATAATAATAATAATAATTTATTATTTATACCCCGCCCATCTGGCTGGGCCTCCCCAGCCACTCTGGGCGGCTTCCATAAAAACCAAAAATACAATAAAATATCACACGTTAAAAACTTCCCTGAACAGGGCTGCCTTAAGATGTCTTCTGAATGTCAGGTAGTTGTTTATCACTTTGACATCTGCTGGAAGGGCGTTCCACAGGGCGGGCGCCACTACCGAGAAGGCCCTCTGCCTGGTTCCCTGTAGCTTTGCTTCTCGCAATGAGGGAACCGCCAGAAGGCCCTCGGCGCTGGACCTCAGCGTCCGGGCAGAATCATGGGGGTGGAGACGCTCCTTCAGGTATACTGGACCGAGGCCGTTTAGGGCTTTAAAGGTCAGCACCAGCACTTTGAATTGTGCTCGGAAACGTACTGGGAGCCAATGTAGGTCTTTCAAGACCGGTGTTATATGGTCTCGGCGGCCGCCCCCAGTCACCAGTCTAGCTGCCGCATTCTGGATTAGTTGTAGTTTCCGAGTCACCTTCAAAGGTAGCCCCACGTAGAGTGCATTGCAGTAGTCCAAGCGGGAGATAACCAGAGCATGCACCACTCTGGCGAGACAGTCCGCAGGCAGATAGGGTCTCAGCCTACGTACCAGATGGAGTTGGTAGACAGCTGCCCTGGACACAGATTTGACCTGTGCCTCCATGGACAGCTGTGAGTCCAAAATGACTCCCAGGCTGCGCACCTGGTCCTTCAGGGGCACAGTTACCCCATTCAGGACCAGGGAATCCTCCACACCTGCCCGCCTCCTGTCCCCCAAAAACAGTACTTCTGTCTTGTCAGGATTCAACCTCAATCTGTTAGCCGCCATCCATCCTCCAACCGCTTCCAGACACTCACACAGGACCTTCACCGCCCTCACTGGTTCTGATTTAAAAGAGAGGTAGAGGTCATGGGGGGAGTACTGTTGTGCTTGGGTCTTGTCTGCAGGTTTCCCATAGACATCTCGTCGGCCGCTGTGCAAACAGGTTGCTGGAGTAGATGGGCCATTGGGCTCTTCTTATGCTCTTAGGTTCTAAGGAGGAGGAAATTGACAGACCTGGACTAGTTGTTAGTAGGTAGGCTGGCAGGCTGGTGGGTAGATGGCTGGCTGGCTGAAGGCAGGCTGGCCACCTGCCCTAATGAACCAGCCTCAATCTTATTCGGGGATTGCCCAACCTACCTTCTGGCATCTAAGTCCCTAAACGGCCTCGGTCCAGTATACCTGAAGGAGCGTCTCCACCCCCGTCATTCTGCCCGGACGCTGAGGTCCAGCACCGAGGGCCTTCTGGCGGTTCCCTCATTGCGAGAAGCAAAGCTACAGGGAACCAGGCAGAGGGCCTTCTCGGTAGTGGCGCCCGCCCTGTGGAACACCCTTCCAGCAGATGTCAAAGCGATAAACAACTACCTGACGTTCAGAAGACATCTTAAGGCAGCCCTGTTCAGGGAAGTTTTTAACGTGTGATATTTTACTGTATTTTTGGTTTCTATGGAAGCCGCCCAGAGTGGCTGGGGAGGCCCAGCCAGATGGGCGGGGTATAAATAATAAATTATTATTATTATTATTATTATAAGATCAGATATAATTACAGGAATTGGTGGAGACGGCTCAATTGACTAGTAAACTCTGAGGAAACTCAAAGCAAAAATTTGCAGAAAAATGGGATAGTTATAGAAGATATGTTCCAAAATACAATAACAGTTTTGACTCCGTGCTAGCATTTGAGTGATAAAGGAACTAAAAGGAGGTGGGCAACAATTAAGGATTTATTATGTTTTCAGAATGTATTGGAAAATTTATATAGAAAGGTTTATTGTTTTGTGTACGTTCGATTGTAAGATAAAATATATGCAAAGGGACTTGACAGGAAGTCAAAGTTGAAGAAAAGATTTTAGAAGATAAAAGGGGGAAAATATTTACTGTCATTATTATCATTTTGTGTGCAGGTGTGGGTGTGTGGGTGTCTGCACATATGTATGTTTTTGTATGGAATGTTTGGAAGGAAATAAGACGGTAAATAACAAATAAACTAAATATTGATGTATGCAATTTTTATTTCTTAATTATATTTAGTGGTAGTATGGTTGTATTGTTTTTTGTAAAATAAAATAATTCAATAAATTTTTTTATAAAAAAAAATCAGATATAAGTTCCACGTGCAAATATACTTTCAGCCATTGCCACTACCAAACAGAAAACACGTTTCTTTCCCCCACCTCCTCCGCCTTCCCTCAGAAACCGTGGGTGTTCTTTGTAACAATAATAGGTGCAATATTTTTAGAAATATATTAAGGGTTATGGGTTTGGCTTTTTTTCCCTCCCCTTCGAAGTTTCACATTCTCCTTTAAAATGGTTTCAATACCGAAAACTATTACTCACAAATAATACAGCAGGGGGGTTAGAAGAAACACATTTCTGATGCCAAGATTGAATAGACCTCCCACGATATTCCAACAGTTTAGATTGCAAAGGAACACGAGCTCTGAAGCAAATTGCCAGCACGGTATCTGAACTGGACAGGGCCAGGCCAAGCCAATTTACCACCTGCGGCAGAGCAGCAAATGGTAGCCCTCCCTTCACCCCGTGCGCCCAAGCCAAAGTGCAAAGTACCAAAATCCGGTCAATCTCTTTGACTGGAAAATCCCACAATCACATCTCCCTGGCAGCAAAGAATACTGTACAAGAACGACCAATTAAACAGCAAACCATTTGCTGCCTTTTCACGACTTCCCAAATCTGATGCCTCTTCTGTCTGATAGTAGAACCGGCCCCAGCTCAAGTTCTGGGGAGCAAGACTTCTTCATCAGGCTCCTCTCACTTGAATGGTGGGACACAGGCCCTTCGTGAGGGTGGGGACAAAGGAGGTCTGGTAGCCGATTTATTTCCCCTCCCCATCAATGCTACTATGGTGTAGTGGTTAAGAGTGGTGGACTTGTAATCTGGTGAACCAGGTTCGATTCCATGCTCTTCCACATGCAGCTGCTGGGTGACCTTGGGCTAGTCACACTTCTCTGAAGTCTCTCAGACTCACTCACCTCACAGAGTGTTCGTTGTGGGGGAGGAAGGGAAAGGAGAATGTTAGCCGCTTTGAGACTCCTTTGGGTAGTGATAAAGCGGGATATCAAGTCCAAACTCTTCTTCTTCTTCTTCTGCAACCTGGAGTCAGCTGTTGGCATCCATCTGTCTTGAGAGACTGTGGAAGATTGTGCCGCTGGGAGGTGAATTTAGCATGATCACATTAGCAGCTGTGGGCTGCAGTCAGTGACCATCTCTGGGCTCCGTGGGCAGGGGGGACGTTGGTCTTCCCAATTTCAGCAGTGCCCTGCACAAGGCCAAAATTCAGCACCCTCCTTGCCTCTCGCCTTCCGTCCTGCTCCATCCACTGTGTCAAAGCTGCTTGACACACCCTAAACCCAAGGCGGAAGGGTGGCGCTGTGGGTTAAACCACAGAGCCTAGGACTTCCCGATCAGAAGGTCAGCTGTTCGAATCCCCGCGACGGGGTGAGCTCCCATTGCTCGGTCCCTGCTCCTGCCAACCTAGCTGTTCGAAAGCACGTCAAAGTGCAAGTAGATAAATAGGTACCGCTCCGGCAGGAAGGTAAACGGCATTTCCATGCACTGCTCTGGTTTGTAAGAAGAGGCTTAGTCATGCTGGCCACATGACCCGGAAGCTGTACGCTGGCTCCCTCGGCCAATAAAGCGAGATGAGCACCACAACCCCAGAGTTGGCCACAACTGGACCTAATGGTCAGGGGTGCCTTTATCTTTACCTTTAAACCCTAGGCAGAACTGGTCACACTGCCCTAAATCCACCTCTCGCAGTGGTATACAGTGGTACCTCGGGTTAAGAACTTAATTCATTCTGGAGGTCCGTTCTTAACCTGAAACTGTTCTTAACGTGAGGGACCACTTTAGCTAATGGGGCCTCCCGCTGCCGCCACGCAGTTTCTGTTCTCATCTTGAAGCAAAGTTATTAACTCGAGGTAATATCTCTGGGTTAGTGGAGTCTGTAACCTGAAGCACCTGTAACCTGAAGCATTTGTAACACGAGGTACCACAGTAATAAGAAGGTGCATGGTGCAAGTTGAGATTCTGTCTGGTTACCCCAAAGACTTAAAGGAGGGACAGGATCTTGTGCTCCTCCAGATAGCAGTGGATTCCAGCTTCCATCAGCTCCAACCACTGTTGGCCATTATCCCACGGCAAGGGATGATGGGCTTTGTAATCCAGCATCTGACAGGCCCCAGGCTTCTCCAATCCAGCAATATAACCAAGTGATGATTAATCTTGCAGGAGCTTTGCAAACACCTTTTTCAAAAACAAACAAACAGAGCCCTTGTTGTGTGTGAATGCTGAGCAGGGCAAGAACATGTGAAATGTGAAAACTTTTGCAAAGCCCTTGAGTGGCAAAGAAAACCCTTTTCCAACAGGGAATGCTGTGCATCTTCACCCCTTGGTTCTCTGCTCAAAGCCACTGCAGATGGACTCATAAATCCCTTCTCGTAGAAGATACACATGAAATGCAAATCTGCATTAATTAATAAAAGCTAAAGTCATGTCAGTGCTTGGGGTCAGTGACTCATAGAAGGAAAGGTTTGCTTCTGCTGTACATTTGCTGAGGGGCATTTTTTCTCTCTCTCCTAAGGCTATGGTGATGTATTATACGAGAAAAGTGTGTGAACCAGAGGTGAAAGCAAATGGCTTCCATGGAGGCAGAGTGTCACTATGACTCTCCCCTGGGCCTTTTCAGAACAGCTTAAAAGTTTCTCCTAATTTCTCCTTGTTATACTGTTTATTGGAGGAGACTCTTGAGATTCCCATGGACTGCAAGAAGAACAAACCTATCCATTCTGAAGGAAATCAGCCCTGAGTGCTCACTGGAAGGACAGATCCTGAAGCTGAGGCTCCAATACTTTGGCCACCTCATGAGAAGAGAAGACTCCCTGGAAAAGACCCTGATGCTGGGAAAGATGGAGGACACAAGGAGAAGGGGACAACAGAGGAGGAGATGGTGGGACAGTGTTCTCAAAGCTACCAGCATGAGTTTGACCAAACTGCGGGAGGCAGTGGAAGACAGGAGTGCCTGTCGTGTTCTGGTCCATGGGGTTACAAAGAGTCGGACACGACTAAACGACTAAACAACAAATACTGTTTATTTCTGGAGAAATATATCAAAACTAATGCAGACATCCCATTTGTTAAATTCCTGCATGTTCCACTGAGGTTTGCCTTCCTCCTGAAGTCCAGAACACTGCATTTAATTGAAGATGTTCTTGAAGTAGAATATAGTACTACACTATTGGGGGGGTGGTTTCTTAAAATATATACAGTATATTCATGTTATAGAGAGACGGTGTGGTACATTGGTTAGGTACAGTGCTTTTTTCTTAAAAAATGTTTAGTGGTACTCTCATTTTCCTACTCAAATTGAAATACTGCCCCTTAATGAGGCCAAACTTTTGATTCACAAAATGTTTAGGGGTATGCGTACCCCTGCGTACCCCCCAGAAAAAAAGCACTGGTTACGTAGCTAGGAAGGCCTCACAGAGCTGCAATTCTCAGAGTGTTTCAGAAGTCAATCCTCCTTCCCAGTGGATTCTGGGATCTCCTAACAACTTTCAGCACCCTTAACAAACTAAACCTCCCAAGAGTCTTTGAGGGAAGCCATGACTGTTTAAAACGACACTGCTTTAAATCTATTGTTCATATGCGGCCAAGATTGCTTCTTAAATCTCTCATAACAGTTGCTGAAGAATTTTTGAGTGTGTCGTCTTTTCCTGCCTTTTGAAGACCTTCCCACTCAAAGGTCAGGCTTTGTGAAATCACGTTGCAGCTGTTTCTTCTCTAGTATCCCTTCATTGGCCTACAACAGAGTGTTGGTTTGTTGGTTTAAACCATTTATATAGCACTTCTCAAGAGACGCGGGTGGCACTGTGGGTTAAACTACAGAGCCTAGGACTTGCCAATCAGAAGGTCGGCGGTTTGAATCCCCGCGACGGGGTGAGCTCCCATTGCTCGGTCCCTGCTCCTGCCAACCTAGCAGTTCTAAAGCACATCAAAGTGCAAGTAGATAAATAGGTACCGCTCTGGCGGGAAGGTAAATGGTGTTTCCGTGCACTGCTCTGGTTCGCCAGAAGCGGCTTAGTCATGCTGGCCACATGACCCGGAAGCTGTGTGCCAGCTCCCTTGGCCAATAAAGCGAGATGATCGCTGCAACCCCAGAGTCGACCACGACTGGACCTAATGGTCAGGGGTCCCTTTGTCTTTACCTCTCAAGAGAACCTCACAAAGCTGCTTACAGAAAAACCCAATAAGCATCAATTAAAGGGTTTTGGAAAAATTACGGACCACTAAAAATTTAACAGTATAATAGGAATGTGCAAAATTAAAAGAAAATACAAGATAAGCTCTACAGTTCTCGTAAAATACCATCCTCAAATATTGTCAGTGAATATTGACAGACTCAACTCTCTGAGAGCCTTGCAATTTTTTAAGAAGGTGTGTTTAATAGATTATGGAAAGCCCTAACCGCCAGTGGCTGTCTGATATCTATGGGGCATGTGGTCTATGGAGCAGTTGCTCTTCTCCTAAAGGCCCAGTATGGCTGGCTGCAGAACAACATCTGGTGCATGCTGAGACAAGCTACAAGGAAAAGGCTTTTGGAAAGCAATATATTTTCTTTCTTCAGAGCAAGATCCCTTTCAGTAGCTCTGTGATGGCAATAGGGGGGGCAGAGGCCACTTCAGCTGATTCACTGAGTAGATGGTGGCCAGTTGTTTTGCCTTTCCTCTCTCCTTCCCTCAGGACGAGATGTTCCCCATAAAGTCCTGTGTGGGGCAGTTGGGAGAGGAGAAAGGCTGTCTCAGCTGGGACACTGAGCACCAGATGATGGGAAAGCTAACCTGGTTTTGTACCGCAGCTCATAACTTGATAGCACTGGCTGCATACCCTCCAACATTTCTCCGGTGAAAATAGGGACATCCAGAGAAAAAAGATGAGGTGATTCACGAAGCTATAGAAAATAATGAAAATAATAATAAAAATTTATTATTTATACCCCGCCCATCTGGCTGGGCTTCCCCAGCCACTCTGGGCGGCTTCCAAAAAAATATTAAAATACTGTAATACAGTGGTACCTCGGGTTAAGTACTTAATTCGTTCTGGAGGTCCGTTCTTAACCTGAAACTGTTCTTAACCTGAAGCACCACTTTAGTTAATGGGGCCTCCTGCTGCCACCGCGCCGCCAGAGCACGATTTTTGTTCTCATCCTGAAGCAAAGTTCTTAACCCAAGGTAATATTTCTGGGTTAGCGGAGTCTGTAACCTGAAGCGTATGTAACCTGAAGCGTATGAAGCGTGATGTACAGGTACCACTGTACATCAAACATTAAAAGCTTCCCTAGACAGGGCTGCCTTCAGATGTCTTCTAAAAGTCTGGTAGTTGTTGTTCTCTTTGACATCTGGTGGGAGGGCGTTCCACAGGGAGGGCGCCACTACCAAGAAGGCCCTCTGCCTGGTTCCCTGTAACTTGGCTTCTCGCAGTGAGGGAACGGCCAGAAGGCCCTCGGTGCTGGACCTCAGTGTCCGGGTAGAACGATGGGGGTGGAGACACTCCTTCAGATATACTGGACCGAGGCCGCTTAGGGCTTTAAAGGTCAGCACCAACACTTTGAATTGTGCTCGGAAACGTACTGGGAGCCAATGTAGGTCTTTCAAGACCGGTGTTATATGGTCTTGGCGGCCACTCCCAGCCCAGAAAACCAAAACAGAATTAGATTTGGAGCTCTCTGACAATATGGCGCATTAGGTTTGCGAAAGCACATGAGCTGTACATAAATGTCACACTGGTGCACACATGCAAACCTTTCCACGGGCAGGAGGGCACCAGTAAAACTGGCAAAAAGGCATATCTATTCTTCCATGCTCAGGGCAGGCTGACTCCTCATACTGAACGGAGAGGTTGGCAGAAATGGCTGAGGGGCAATGCACAGCACTCTCGCAAAGATGGGCATATGCATCATGCGCCCCATTCTTTCCTGGAAGTGCTATAATAATTTCTTACTCTTTTCTTAATACATATTTATGAATCAATAAGACAGGAAGGTAGGGAACTGAGATATGAAATAAAATAGCAGTGGATAAAGCCATAATGTAAAAAGAGCACACAGCAGGAATCCTAAGAAGGCATCAATCCTAAGGTGGCATCAAGGCTGTAATTGGAGACGATCCTTCAAAAGTGTGGCAGTAAAATAAGAAAAGCAGGCACACCATAATTTCACTTTACCACGGGGGCAGCTATGCACAGTATTCTTGCTGAATCTATAACTAGGCTTCGCTGGAACATCGAGGAGAACCTCGTTGACATTGCAAGTGGGATCTGCAACAAAAAAAGTTGCGGCGTACCTTTGCCGCCTTGCAGGAGTGCTCCGGTTCAGAGTTTTTGCCAGTTAATAATAATAATAATAATAATAATAATAATAATAATAATAATAATAAATTTATTATTTATACCCCGCCCATCTGGCTGGGTTTCCCCAGCCACTCTGGGCAGCTTCCAGCAAAATATTAAAATACAATAATTCATCAAATATTAAAAGCTTCCCTAAACAGGGTTGCCTTCAGATGTCTTCTAAAAGTCAGATAGTTGTTATTTCTTTGACATCTGATGGGAGGGCGTTCCACAGGGCGAGCACCACTACTGAGAAGGCCTTCTGCCTGGTTCCCTGTAACCTCACTTCTCGCAGAGAGTGAACTGCCAAAAGGCCCTTGGAGCTGGATCTCATTGTCCAGGCTGAATGATGGGGGTGGAGACGCTCCTTCAGGTCTACGGGGCTGAAGCCGTTTAAGGCTTTAAAGGTCAGCACCAACACTTTGAATTGTGCCCGAAAATGTACTGGGAGCCAATGTAGGTCTTTCAGGACTGGTGTTATGTGGTCTCGGCGGCTGCCCCCAGTCACCAGTCTAGCTGCCGCATTCTGGATTAGTTGTAGTTTCCGGGTCACCTTCAAAGGTAGCCCCACGTAGAGCGCATTGCAGTAGTCCAAGTGGGAGATAACCAGAGCATGCACCACTCTGGCGTCACACCATTTTGGAGTTTCTCTGCTTCTCCATCCAGCACTGGGTCTCTTAGTGCAGACCCGGGTCATCAGTTCCATGTTTCCACAGCCCCTGCCTGCCATGAACCACCATTGGCAGCAAAAGCAGCAGACTGTTTTATGTTCAGGATAATATTGTTCTCTCTTGCTAATTACGCTGTTCTAAATGTGTATTCTATATTAGACTCCTTTAGTAATGCTTTATTTTGAAATGTTGAAGATAAACAATTGTCAACTTTGCTACATTAAATGTGTATACGCCACCTTCATTTGTAATGTCTTGTTTTGAAATCCTTGAGAAAACATTTTGCTTTCCTGTTCGTTATGTTGCTTTGAAGGTATATTTTATATTTGATTTTCTTCTGGAATGCTTTAGCTCAGAATATAGGATTGGAGGATGGCTCTGTCAGCAAGAGCATAAGGCTCTTAATCTCAGAGTCATGGATTTGAGCCCCGTGTTATATATATTTGAAGCATCTGAGAGTCACATCTGATCTGCATTTTAGCTTGCTGCAGCTTGAAGAAGCATAGTGGGGAAAGGTGGGAATTTGCAGGATTATGCAATTCCTGGTGTGAAACTAAAAACAGAAGCTCTTGGGACATTTCTGAAAATACCCATCATTATGACAGTTGAGGATTAGGGTCCTCATACTGATGACATGGGGACGCAGGTGGCGCTGTGGGTTAAACCACAGAGCCTAGGACTTGCCGATCAGAAGGTCGGCGGTTCGAATGCCCACAACGGGGTGAGCTCCCGTTGCTCGGTCCCTGTTCCTGCCAACCTAGCAGTTCGAAATCACGTCAAAGTGCAAGTAGATAAATAGGTACCGCTCCAGTGGGAAGGTAAACGGCGTTTCCGTGCGCTGCTCTGGTTCGCCAGAAGCAGCTTAGTCATGCTGGCCACATGACCCAGAAGCTGTACACCGGCTCCCTCGGCCAATAAAGTGAGATGAGCGCCGCAACCCCAGAGTCAGTCGTGACTGGACCTAATGATCAGGGGTCCCTTTACATTTTTACTGATGACATCTCATACTGACTAAGATACAGTCTTTCTCTCAGTCACCAATTTAGGATCCTCTCCTTCCTTCCTTCCTTCCTCCCTCCCTCCCTCCCTCTTCTGGGGGAAAAGCAAGTGAAAGAATTAACATTCTCCATGCAGAATCTCTGAACTGAAAGGCGTTGGGGGTGGAGAGGTGGAGATGGAGAGAGGGAAAGGGAGAAAGGGGCAGCTACCAAATACACAGTGCACCTCCGACCCCAAATAGGATAAAGCACACCTGAAGAGGGGATTGAAACAAGTCCAGTGGCGTAGCGTGGGTTGTCAGCACCCGGGGCAAGGCAAGTAATTTGCGCCCCCTAACCCATGGATTTGCGCCCCCTAACCCGTGGATTTGCCCTAACCCCCAGATGTTGCGCCCGGTGCGGCTGGCCCCCCCTGCACCCCCCACGCTACGCCACTGAACAAGTCATCACTTGGTCTCAGGCTAAGGCAGGGGGAACTGGATATGGCAGAAGCAGAAGGGCGGACCGTTCTTTCAATTTATTTCCTTTCTCCTTCCATCCAAGATACTCACAACAGCGGTTCCTTGAGCAGGTTCTGCAAATATCATGCAGCAAGTAACTTGTGATGACTGGGAGAAGCTTAGCCACTGAAATAACAGAAGGTTTGGAATGCCTCAATCTCTGCTCCTGTTCTGTTCAGTCTTTGCCCATTCCTCCCTTGCTTCATAAGGGACGCGGGCGGCGCTGTGGGTTAAACCACAGAGCTTAGGACTTGCCGATCAGAAGGTCGGCGGTTCGAATCCCCGCGATGGGGTGAGCTCCCATTGCTCGGTCCCAGCTCCTGCCAACCTAGCAGTTTGAAAGCATGTCAAAGTGCAAGTAGAGAAATAGGTACCACTCTGGCAGGAAGGTAAACAGCATTTCCGTGCGCTGCTCTGGTTCGCCAGAAGCGGCTTAGTCATGCTGGCCACATTACCCAGAAGCTGTACGCCGGCTCCCTTGACCAATAAAGCAAGATGAGCGCCGCAACCCCAGAGTCGGCCACGACTGGACCTAATGGTTAGGGGTACCTTTACCTTTACCCTTGCTTCATATGGGGACAAACTATGCACACATATTTTGAGCTTACATTTGGGTACCTCAGAAGGGGAGGGGGCTGTACTGTAAATGGATGTATTAAAGCACCTCTTATCGCAGATTTACAACCACCTGGAGCTTGGGGAATCACCAGGCCTCCATGTTTGATGGATAATTCCCCGACTGCAGGAACCCCTTGAGTAAGGCTGCTTGCCCCAATAAAGTATCTTTAGATACATGCGTTCATGACACACGCTCACAGGCTCTGTTCTGCAAGCATATTTATTATTAAAATGATGTTTAAGTCATTAATACTTAACAACAATCATTGGAAGGCTGACATACAGTAAACGGTAGTTAATACACAAATGTTTCTCCTCTGTTCTTTCCCCTTCTGTTATTGAGAATTCACAAACAGGTATCTGAAAGCACGTCACACAACAATCTCCATCACCATCATATTAAATCAAACAGGCCTCAGATCATCTTTCTCTGCCGCCTGTTCTCGCAAGTCAGAACAACTCAGGCTGTCCTCTCTCCATTCTTCATTTCTCTCCCATCTTATACTATGCAAGATAGAACTATACTTTTAGAGGCTGAAAAAGTCCCATCATCCCTGACATTTGCCATGCTGGCTTGGGTGGATGGGAGTTGGGAGTCCAACAATATGTGGTGGGTTCAGAAAAGCAAATGATTAACCTGGCAGGATAACTTCTCAAGCAAACAAAATGGTTCCTTGTTCCAGTTTCCAGGTGGTATTGTCAAAATAATACCGGGAGGCAGGGGGGAGCAATTCATTTGTGACAGGGTGCCTAATTTTTTCTCTCTGCTATCCAACTTACTGATTAAGATCAACCTACCCATTCCAAGCTGATTTCTCCCCACATGGTGAAAAAATATTTGGGTGGTCTTCAGAATCCCATTTTCAAAGATGTACTGAAGTCATACTTTTCCACTGTCATCAGGGCATCTTGGTCTATATGTGTGCTAAATTGTTAGGAATTTTGGAGCTTCCTGGATGATTTGACACTTGTGCCTCCATTTTGAGGTCCAGAACTGCTGGTTATCAGATTGTCTCTGGTAACAGAGTTATCTAGGTCATTGAGATGAATCCTTGATATTCCCACGACTGTGAGACCAAGCATCATATGATTAGGCACAAAAATGCACACACACACACATTCTTTCTGAAATACCTGGCATGTTCACATGCAAAGTTACCACCAACTAGCACTTCACCTATTACCGAGCAGGTTCTGGTAAACCGATGTGAAAACATGTGAAAGCAACCTTTTGAGAGATTGAGGGGGTTCTAG
The DNA here is from genome assembly GCF_964270895.1 of Podarcis filfolensis. Taxonomy (NCBI): domain Eukaryota; kingdom Metazoa; phylum Chordata; class Lepidosauria; order Squamata; family Lacertidae; genus Podarcis; species Podarcis filfolensis. The sequence continues at coordinate 9,084,199 of NC_139606.1, read as the reverse complement.
TTAGGAGCAAAATATTTGTGGAAACTTCCATGAACCTTAAAACAGGAGTGGGGAACCTGTAGCACTCCAAATGTTGTTTGACTCCAAATCCCATCAGCCCCAGCCAGCATAATCACAAGTCTGGGGTGATGGCAACTGTAGTCCCACATCAAGAGAGTAACAGGTTCCACATACCTGTCCTGCTTAAATATGTTAGATGTGAGTTTTAGGCCTGTGGTGTTTCATACCATTTTGGTTGGACACGCACAAACATCCTTATTGTCACTGGAGAAATGTTGGAGGGTATGACACACTACTATAAACTCCACTTTATAGATGGCAATACCGTCAGTAGAAAAATGTTAGCCGAGACAAAAAGAGTCAAATCTAGAAGAAACAGGACATTCTAGTGTGAACTTTAATGCAGGCATTTGGAAACCCACCCCTCAAATTTAAGACATTGTAGTCAACACCACGCCAAAACATCTTTTTTTTAATACCAAAAATAGACTGAAGTATTATTTTTCTAATCAAGACATGGAATCAATCTGGACTTCTTTATTTTTGCCATATCTCTGCCTCATTAAGACTGATCATGCCTTTGAGAGCTATTTTCAAGATTTAATCTCCACACTGTTCGCAGGGCCTGTTTGTTTTTGCATTATGCACTGAGATTCCAAATGAGGCACTCTCAATCGCTTGAAGAGCTATAGAAGAAAATTCCACTGGACCAGCACTCCTGCATCTGTCAAGCATGGGAAATCAAGAATATTTGTCACTACCATACTCCATGGTGTAATATTCATACAATCTTAGGGGGAAATTCATTGAGAAAATGTTACAGGGCCCAGATAAATCAGATGATTTGACAAACATGGTTTTTATCTTCTGTCTAATCAAGAGAAATGTGTCATGTATAGAGCTGCGAGATTTGCCATGGTTGCGCTGAAACTGCTCGCGAAACTTATTGAAACAAATGTAAAGGTAAAGGGACCCCTGACCATTAGGTCTAGTCACGGACGACTCTGGGGTTGCAGCGCTCATCTCGCTTTACTGGCCGAGGGAGCCGGCGTACAGCTTCCGGGTCATGTGGCCAGCATGACTAAGCCGCTTCTGGCGAACCAGAGTAGCGCACGGAAACACCGTTTAGCTTCCCGCCAGAGCGGTACCTATTTATCTACTTGCACTTGACATGCTTTCAAACTGCTAGGTTGGCAGGAGCAGGGACCAAGCAACAGAAGTTCACCCCGTCACGGGGATTCAAACAGCTGACCTTCTGATCAGCAAGCCCCAGGCTCTGTGGTTTAACCCACAGCGCCAAATGTAGCTGACTGCAAAAACGTACTATGAAAGAACGCTTTGCTTTCTTTTATATTTAAAGGAAGTTTTGAATGTTTCAGATCTTGCTGTGGTTGTTGTAACAACTGCTGAAGTTCCATAATGGGACACATTGGTTAAAGAATGAACATAGATGATTAGGGTGCTCTTTTAAGCCTGAAATGATATTAATGAGGCTTAATATTGTGATTGTGGACATTCATTAGTTCTTTTGTGCACTTCCTACAAACCTTTGCCTTGGAGTCTTATGGCATCCCCTTCTTTTGCACCTTATTTATATAAGACTGCCCTATTTAGCACACTGCTGGACAACTGCCCCAGGTAGGTGCAAGATCTGGCCTTGGTTTCACCTTCAGGCCAGCAAGTTACTGGAGAGGCATGCGGTACTCCCACCACAAATGGGAGCTGTCTTTCAGACCTCCTGCCTGCTTTCTGTAACATTTAGGCACACTTAGTTATGTCATTAGTTAAGCAGCTTTTGCTGGGGGCTGTCAAACCATGACTGGGGACTGCTAGCAGGAAAAGGTACAATTCAATGACATCACAGCACAGCTAAATGTACCCAAGTCATGTAATTAAACATTTCAGAGGAGAAGAGGGAGAACTCAACATAGGATTGCTGCTTTGGGTGGCAGCACCTCAATGTCAGGTGTGAACATCATGCATTGCCCCTTCCCTTCCTTTGAGAGCCAGTGTGGTGTAGTGGTTAAGAGCGATAGACTCGTAATCTGGGGAACCGGGTTCGCGTCTCCGCTCCTCCACATGCAGCTGCTGGGTGACCTTGGGCCAGTCACACTTCTCTGAAGTCTCTCAGCCCCACTCACCTCACAGAGTGTGTGTTGTGGGGGAGGAAGGGAAAGGAGAATGTTAGCCGCTTTGAGACTCCTTCGGGTAGTGATAAAGCGAGATATCAAATCCAAACTCTTCTTACTCTTCTTCTTCCCAAACCCTCCGCATGTCAGCCATGACCAGCATTAAGAACAATCCATTTTAGGAGGGTGAAATATTCTGGATTTGTGAACTCACCAGAAAGACGTGTCTAGTTATTTATTTTATCACATATGCATATATTTCCACACAGTGTATCCAGTAATCAGCTGCCACATTCTTTGCTCAATAATTACAGTGGGCTCCATGGAGTTTGTTAATCACACAGAATAGCAATCAGCAGAAGGCATGACTGTTTTCCTCCTTAAAAAAATAACATCAGCTGGTGTCAAGCGGCTGGTTTTACACTTACACGGAGTGACCTGGTTGCCGCTGCCTTCATGGTTGCTTACGTGTCCCTCTAGGATCACTACAAACTTTCACGCCTGTGGTTTCACTGAACAACATGCATTTCTATAGTGTATAAGTTATTTAAGTGATCCATGCCCCCTGGCAGATGAGTCACTTGTGTTTTATGTAAAGGTGTTGTAAAGCAAAGATCACGTGGATTTAATGTGCCTGGACTAGTGTGTGTGTGTGTACACTTAAATGAAGTTCATGCCAAAGTAAGCTACTGTTGCTTGAGAGTGTGGTTGTAAAAGCACCATGCATCAAGCAAGCATCACCCTGAGCCCTGCCAACTAAAGACAGCTTGTAGCATCCTCTGCTCTGTATTTATAGAACAGGGGTTTTGGAAGCAAGCCCTAGGGATCAAAGGAACACAGAGAGCGTCTATTGCAGGCTGCAAGGAGAGGAAGCAACCTTCTTTTCCCAACATGTTTTAGATAAGTCTGATGGTAATCCACTGGCTAATTTCCAATAGATTGTCTAGTGCTTGTTGCTTGCTGCGATTCTTGCGTTATTGTTTTGCTTTTGTGTACTAACTGAAAGCTATAAAATCTAACAAATACACTTTTTTTAAAAAAAACACATATTTGCTGGATCTTGACACTCACAGGAGTGTATTGTCAGGTTCTGTTAACCATTAGGCAGAACTAATCTATGCTGACCCTTTAAAAGATCCTTAGTATGATTATTATTATTGATTAAATTTATATTTTGCCCTTCATCCAAAGATGACAGGGCAGCTTACGATATAAAAATATAAAAGAACTAATACAACCACAACTAGGAGCCTCCCCGGAGACAGCATTCCACAAAGGGGGAGCCACCGCAGGAAATACCTGTTCGCATGTTGCCACCCTACAGACCTGTTGTGGAGGAGACACATGAAGACGGACCTGAAATGATTGTTGCAGGGTCCAGGTTAGTTCATATGGGGAGAGGCGGTCCTTTATAAAGCCAGTTTAAGGCTTTATAGGTCAAAACCAGGACTTTGAATTGGGCCCAGAAACTAACTGGTACCCTGGAGTGGGAAGAACAAAGTAAGGCTTGGCCGCAGCATCAGCCCCCTTTTCCCTGGCCCTCGCCCCACACCCAGCCCATTGTCCTTCCAAGCTGGGGGCGGGACGACGGCTGCCCTATAGCCAGTGAGTGGCCCTGGCCAGGGAGTCTCGCACGGTGTTGCAAACCCCACCCATCCGTTGGGAGGGGTTGGGCAGAAATTGGTAGCCAGTGTAGTCAAGCCAAGATAGGTATTATATGCTCAAACCATCTTGCCCCACTCGGCTGCTGAATTCTGCAGCAGCTGAAGTTTCTGAACAGTCTAGGGGGCAGCCCAGTGTATAACATATTGCAGTAATCTAACCTAGAAGATACCAGAACACAGAGCTCAGAGGTTAGGCCTGTTCAGATAGGGATGCAGTTGGACCACCAGCCAAAGCTGATGGAAGACACTCTGCACCATGAAGGCCACTTGAGCCTCAAGCAGCAGCAAAGGATCCATGAGTACCTGCAGGCTATATACCCACTCCTTCAGAGGGAGTGTAACCTCACCAAGAGCAGGCAACCTCCCATTCATCCCGTCTAGGGAACCACCCACTAACAGTGCCTGAGTCTTATCAGTTTGTTGTTTCTCATCCTGTCCATCGCCAAGGCAAGACAACGGTCCAGCACACCCACTGCCATAACTCTACGTGTGAAGGAGAAGTTGAGCTGTGTGTCATCAGCATATTGCTGACAACATACTCCTAAATTCTTAGATGACCCTACTCAGTGGTTTCATGTAGACCAGGGGTTGTCAACCTGGTCCCTACCACCCACTAGTGGGCGTTTCAGGATTCCAGGTGGGCGGTAGGGGGTTCTACGGCACAAGCTGAATCCTCCTTCCACCAAGCACTGGTGGGCGGTAAGGAAATTTTACCATCAAGAAAGATGCATTAATGGGCAGTAGGTCTAAAAAGGTTGACTACCCCTGATGTAGACGTTAAACAGTATATGGGATAAAATTGAACCCTGTGGAAAACTGCATTGATGGCTACATGGGCCCAAACGACACTCCTCCAGCATCACCCTCTCAAACAAACCATCCAAGTAGGACCAGAACCACCACGATACGATACGATAATCTTTATTGTCACTGTCCCATACAGAACAACAAAATTGAAGAATCTACATAAGACATTCAAAAACCAACAAGCCTGCTATCCCAACCTAGTTAGCCCCCTAAAAACTCTGATACCCCATTTTTAAATACAATATACTCCCATAGAGACTCCTTACACTGCGTTTAAAACCAAAATCGCATTTGGATAGAAACTGTTTCTCGGGCAGCTAGTCCTAGTCTTTATAACCCTGTACCTTCTTCCAGAAGGCAGAAGCTGAAAGAGATCATTTCTGGGGTGCGCACTATCCTGCGCACCACAAAGCATTGCCACCTGCCCTCAACTCAGATGGCCACTCCAGAAGGATACTGTGGTGGTCAGTGTTATTTAAAGCCACTGAGAGAGGGCAAGGAGAATTAACAGGGACACATTACCGCTGTTTCCGAGCACAATTCAAAGTTTTGGTGCTGACCTTTAAAGCCCTCAATAGTCTCGGCCCAGTAGACCTGAAGGAGCATCTCCACCCCCATCATTCAGCCCAGACACTGAGGTCCAGCTCCAAGGGTCTTCTGGCAGTTCCCTCACTGGGAGAATCAAAGTTACAGGGAACCAGGCAGAGGGCCTTCTCGGTAGTGGCGCCCGCCCTGTGGAACGCCCTCCCATCAGACGTCGAGGAAATAAACAACTATCTGACTTTTAGAAGGCAGCCCTGTTTAAAAAAGTTTTTAATGTTTGATGTTTTATTGTAATTTTAATATTTTGTTGGAAGCCGCCCAGAGTGGCTGGAGAAACCCAGCCAGATGGGTGGAGTATAATTTATTATTACTATTATTATTATTATTATTATTATTATTATTATTATTATTATTATCTCCCCCCCCCCCAAGAAAAGTCATCAAACAGGGTGACCAAAGCAGTTTCTGTGCCAAAACCGAGCCTAAACCCTGATTGAAATGAACCTAGCATGTTGTACTTGGTCAATTTAAAACAAGACTGATAGGCCACAAGGAATCAAGTAAAATAATAAGTGACTCACTCAAGCCTGAAGATAGCTGTCCCTGCCTCACAGCACTATATATGGAAGAGGTTACCCAAGGGTAGTGTCAGTCGGTTCAGACTTAGGAGGATATGAAACATAGCTTCAGAGCATTATGAAACTCATGTTACCTCCTCAAACACAGGCATGAACTTCTGCATAGTTCATGATACTGCCTGCCATTCAAACGTGAACAGAGGCTTGCTTGGTTTGAAAGGTCTGGATACATTGAATTGAATTGTCTGGATGCATCTATATTCTGGCTTTCCCCACTGATCCAACTTTGGCAGGCATCAGACACGACAATAAAGGACTGAGCAGCAGAATGGTATGTCTACAAGTGTTTCACAGTCGCAAAACAAATTAAGAAAAGCCAGTCACGATTGCAATGGCTCCCCCCCCCCCACTTCTGCCATGAAGTTATATATGAATGTTTGGGGGCGGTGGTTTGCTGTAGAAACTTTTATATCAAATGTCATCTCAAAAGCGATGAACGCACACACGCCAGAAATCTGTGAATAAGAGGAAATCAGCTTCCTACAAAAAAGACAGTATTTCTTCATGAAAAACTTTGGGGGGGAATTTGGTATTCAAAGATTTCTCTGCTCAAGCCTGCTTCAATTGCATTAACTATACATCCTACCAAAAAAAAAAAAAGCACTTCCTTTCTGACTAAAGTTATCCTGCTGTGTTAGTCAATGAGACATTTCAAATAGCATGCATCATTTTCTGAAGTCTTCCTCGTTCGCATTCCCACAGGGTGACAGCTATTTTATATTTTAAGTGATTTCCCCCCTCCTCCCCTGGTATTTTTGTCTTCTGCAATTTTACAAAGAAAATCCATCTGAAGTCAAGACTCTTTTATTTTCTTTTTAAAAAAAAGAAAGTAAGAAAACTGTCAAAAATGTTAAGGTACAAAACATAGAGCCCAAAAAGAAAACCAGAACAGGTGTTCTTATGACACTTTTAAGGACACAAAATAAGAAATCTTTTTGATATATTTCAAAAACAGCTGCATGTTGGCATGTATCCATGAAGCTTCTTGCATCTTTCCTTTGCCTCTCAACCCGGATCACCAAACCTCCAGGGCTGTCCCTAGGTCCTTGCAGGGCCCAGGGAAAATCATTTTGGGGGGGGCCTGCCTTTTACCTTCATCTCCCCTTCATGGTCACTCCTCCTGGCTTATTTTTTGCTGAGGTGGTGGAGTTTTACTGCCACCAACCCCCACTGCCACTACCACATTCCCCCTCTCCTTGCTTCAGTGGCAACAGGGCTAGTTAAGTGTTTTGCCTCCACCTCATCCCTCCCTCCCCAATCTGGTAGGCAGGAGGTGGAAAACCTCGTTGGGAAATAAAGCTGTGGGCAGGGGTGGACTCCAGCATCTTAAAAAGCAGAGACATCACCTTGCCGACCAAGGTCTGTATAGTTAAAGCTATGGTTTTCCCAGTAGTGATGTATGGAAGTGAGAGCTGGACCATAAAGAAGACTGGTCGCCGAAGAATTGATGCTTTTGAATTATGGTGCTGGAGGAGACTCTTGAGAGTCCCATGGACTGCAAGAAGATCAAACCTCTCCATTCTGAAGGAAATCAGCCCTGAGTGCTCCCTGGAAGGACAGGTCGTGAAGCTGAGGCTCCAATACTTTGGCCACCTCATGAGAAGAGAAGACTCCCTGGAAAAGACCCTGATGTTGGGAAAGACTGAGGGCACAAGGAAAAGGGGACGACAGAGGACGAGATGGTTGGACAGTGTTCTCAAAGCTACCAACATGAATTTGACCAAACTGCGGGAGGCAGTGGAAGACAGGAGTTCCAGGAGTGCTCTGGTCCATGGGGTCACGAAGTCAGGCACGAGTAAACGACTAAACAACAAGGGGTGGACTTAGCCTGGAGCTTCTCAATGTTGCACCCCCTCGGCTTGGTGCCCTGTGCGGGGCAACTGTCCACACTGCTAAATTGGGTACTGCTGTGGTTTGTGGCCACCACTACCAGGCATGAGGTGCATGGACTGGGACAATTGTCCTAATGGTCCTGAGCACCTCTCCTATGCTGTATTAACAAGGTTTTTTGTTTTGGTTTTTTTAACTAGCTATGTGGTTTGCATTATAGGAGGCAGTGGGGGGGGAGAGAGCTGTGTTTTCTGCTACTCACAGGCTATAGTCTGGAGAGAGCAGGTACTGTCATAGATTGGTGCTATTCCTGGGATGTTGCCTTGCTATAGCACTGTCGTTGCCCAGAAGTTAATGTGATAAGATACCACGATTATTGGCACTATGGTTATGCCATGTTCTCAGGGGTGCTGTTAGGTTGGCATGAACTGCGGAAGAAGCCGTTACTGCTTCTAACTAACATGCTATTGTAACTGTGAGCTTCAGCTATTGTTGGTTCAGGTCACTGAAAAACTAGCGACTGGTTTGGCACACCCAAACTCCTCTGGAAACAATTCATGTGTGCACTGAGTGGCGTACCTACACTTCTTTTGGCTATTTGCATCACCTATAACAGGTGAAGCTTAAACATTTGATCCAGTCTTAGTAAAGCAAGGATGTTGAAATCCCAGTCTCACCGATGGGTGAGTAAGCCCAATTGAATTCAATAGGACTTACTTCTGAATAGACTTGGTTACGATGGGAGCCTAATTCCAGTGCCGTTTTTGATCCTCATGTGCCTAGAGAACCTTACTTTAGCTTTTAAAATTCAAGTAACATATAGGAGAGTGTAAGCCAGAAATTATACTATGTAGTCTGTTTTAGCTCGGCATTTAGCACCAAGTAGAAATCCTATTTTCTAGCTGGCTATGTTAGTAGCCCAGCTAGGTGTTCCACTTGTTCCTTTTTTACTGCCAGCTTTGCCAACTGCGTCCTTCTTAATTTATCTCAAAATTATATTACTTTAGTAGCAGAGAGATGAAATGTAAGAGTGTGTTCTTCCAAATTATGCTAATGCAAAGCTCTGAATACAGTATAGTGCATACACCGTATTAGTTATAGTCCAGTGCGTACATTTTTTTGTAGAAATTATAGGCTCATGTAACAATCATGCAGACTACTAAATCTTTATATATTTTTCTTGGGTATCTAAAGCATTTCAGGTGACTCTTGGTCTGTGGTTATGTTTGTGTCCCTGATTAGGCTGCCTTGGTTAGCTGCTTCAGACCAAGACAGGAGCCAGATTCTGTAACTGATCAATTTTAGCCTACCACCAAGGAAGATTTTCATTCTCACCATCAGTTAATAAATTATCACTGGTGAACTAGCCAGGACATTTCTGTGGGTATATAGAGAAGCACACATATGCACACAAGTAAATTAAGCTTGCATTTGGCAGGCAAAGATACATTTTCTTGGCTGCCTTTCTCCCCAATTCAAGCCTGTGATTCAGTGGTGTGAAAAGGAAATATAATTCTCACAACACAAATTTCTGTCCCATATGTAGCTTTGAATGCTCTGTGCTGGAATTCTGGCCTCAACAATAATTTATATAGAATATTTATATCTGACTCAATAGCCCTGAGAACTTAACCCCCCCCCCAAATAAACAAATCTCAAAATAAAATCACACTCAAGTCTAGTACGGGAAAAGAAATTATATGGTGTCCATATGGAGGCAGGATTGTGCAGGCAGCATTTCCTGCCCTTGCAACTCCCTTCAAAATCCTCAGAGGCAAGAAACTGGGGCTGAGCAGCTGCATCATACTCAGCCCACAAGGGATGCAAGTTTTCCCGTGCTGGCAGCTGGCTGTCTCCAGGCAACAATGGTCTCCCAAGGTCCTTTGAGGCAAGGGAGTAGGGCTGAGCAGCTGGAACTGGTGAGCTTCATGCCTCGCATTCTGATAGTCAGGTGTTTAAAATGTCGACTTGTTAGACTTTTCTAGCAGTAGGTGCATTGTGGGCTTTGCGTGTGTCAAATTTCATCTCTGATGGTGGTCTAGAAGTCCCTTAGCCAGGTAGCGGTATACTTTGCCACATGTTGTTGTTGTTGTTTAGTCGTGTCCGACTCTTCGTGACTCCATGGACCAGATCATGCAAGGCACTCCTGTCTTCCACTGCCTCCCGCAGTTTGGTCAAACTCATGCTGGTCGCTTCGAGAACACTGTCCAACCATCTTGTCTTCTGTCGTCCCCTTCTCCTTTTGCCATTAATCTTTCCCAACATCAGGGTCTTTTCCAGGGAGTCTGCTCTTCTCATGAGGTGGCCAAAGTATTGGAGCCTTAGCTTCACGATCTGTCCTTCTAGTGAGCACTCAGGGCTGAATTCCTTAAGAATTTGATCTTCTTGCAGTATACCTGAAGGAGCATCTCCACCCCCATCATTCTGCCCGGACGCTGAGGTCCAGCGCCTAGGGCCTTCTGGCGGTTCCTTCATTGCGAGAAGCAAAGCTACAGGAAACCAGGCAGAGGGCCTTCTTGGTAGTGGTGCCCACCCTGTGGAATGCCCTCCCATCAGATGTCAAAGAGATAAACAACTACCTGACATTCAGAAGACATCTTAAGGCAGCCCTGTTCAGGGAAGTTTTTAATGTGTGACATCTTAGTGTATTTTTGGTCTTTGTGGAAGCCGCCCAGAGTGGCTGGGGAAACCCAGCCAGATGGGCAGGGTACAATTATTATTATTATTATTATTATTATTATTATTATTGCAGTCCATGGGACTCTCAAGAGTCTCCTCCAGCACAATTCAAAAGAACCAATTCTTCGGCGATCAGCCTTCTTTATGGTCCAGCTCTCACTTCCATACATCACTACTGGGAAAACCATAGCTTTAACTTTACAGTGGTACCTCAGGTTAAGTACTTAATTCGTTCCGGAGGTCCGTATTTAACCTGAAACTGTTCTTAACCTGAAGCACCACTTTAGCTAATGGGGCCTCCCGCTGCTGCCGCTGCGCCGCCGGAGCACGATTTCTGTTCTCATCCTGAAGCAAAGTTCTTAACCTGAAGCACTATTTCTGGGTGAGCGGAGTCTGTAACCTGAAGCGTATGTAACCCGAGGTACCACTGCACAGACCTTTGTTGGCAAGCTGATGTCTCTGCTTTTAGTAACCCGAGGTACCCCTGTATAAATAAAAATTAATTATTATTATTATTATTATTATTATTATTATTATTATTATTATTATTTCACGGGTGATTTCTTTTCTGCAGCGAGCCGAGGTCTTAATTCTTGAGAAGCAGCAGTGAGGTCATGCAGGGTTTCGCTCACGATGACGAAACTTTTCCTCGCAAATGAGGAAAGGCCGATCCAACGGAGTTCTCAGCACCCGAATGAGATCACGGGCACCTCCCGGAAGCGGCTGAATTGCACCTCGCCCGAGGCCAAAGAGCAGGAAGGAACGCCAGGCCTTATATGGGGATATATGGGGCAGAGACACACAACCAAAGTAGCCCCGGGGCGGGAAGTCCGCGCCCGCCTTCCCCGTTAGGATAAAGCGAAACCAAAGCAGTTTCGCCACGTGACCGGAATCCCAACAAACTCTCCCCTGAAAACTTTCCCCCTGATTCATTCCCAGCTGAGGCGGCATCTCCTCCCCACGCAAGCCAGGTGCGCGGCTCCGTCAGGTGTCGCGTGAGGTAAATTTCGTTACCTTCTCAGGTAGGCGGCCTGCAAGGCGGAGGGCGGTGCCGGGGAACAGCCGGCCGGACGACGGGCCGAGGGCGGCGCTTGGGAAGAGCCGGCGTCCTTGCGGAGGGCGGTGCTGGGAAGAGCCAGGCCGGGAGGCGGCGGCGGCGGCGGCGAAGAGGGGGTGGGGAGGCGCCCGGAAGAGCCCGTTCCCTAGCCGCCTCCTTCTCAGACTCCGTGGCTCGGCTCGGGACAGGGCGCGGCGGAGAGCGAAAGGCCCACACGGACGGGAGTCAAAGCGGCCGGTACTTCACGGGTGAGGGGTCGGGATGTGGGGGGGGGAGTTGTTTTTTTCCCCCCCTGAGGTAAATAAGCGGAAGGTTTGGGTGGGTTTTCTGAGGTAAATAACGTTCCCCTGAGGAGGAGCGGCCCGCCTCAGGTAACTTTCCACTCAGGCGTCGCCACTTTTCGCCCGCCTGGGCCTCCTCAGGCCGAGTTAGAAACTTTCAACTTCCGAAGGTGGCTTTCAAAGGGCGGCGGCGGCGGCGGCCTTGGCGCGGCGCCCCTTCTTTTCCCCTCGCCCTGGATATATTCTCCCGCTCCCCTTCGAAGTGGGACACGGAACTGCCGTGCGTGTGAATGGGAGTGGGGGGGGGGGAGAGAGATAATCCACTCAGACAGACGCTGGAGGCCTTTTCCTCGCTTCCCCTCCCCCCCCTTTCTGGGCGGCGCCCTCATTCCAGGGATTTGTGAGCTGCTATCTATGGGAGGGAGGAAGCACACAAGAGAGAGAGAGGATCTGGTTTTCTTTCCTTCCCCAGTAGTTAGTTGAGGAGGAAGTAGGGGTTTGGGTCTCCTTTCTTTCGCCCAGGCTTTATCTCTGGGTTTTTTTTTAATGTTGGTGGTTGTTTGCCCGCTTGTGTGTGTGGCGAAATGTGAAAATTCACAGCAGTGGAGGGGTAGTTGCGCCCCATCAGCTACGGATTGGATCCTCGCCCACAAAGTTAGGATGGAAGTTAAGAGTAAAGAAAAGAAAAGAAAAGAGAAAATGCAAGCTTTTTGCCGCTCCGCTTGACTTCACCTTGAATCAGCAAACTCCTCCTGTAGCCTCCCGACACACCTTTTCTCCTTAAATCCAATTATAAGCCTAGGGTGATCTGATAAACATTGACAATCGAGATCTTGTGTGCGTCAATAGTAGTGTTCGGATCGTTTTTGTTTTTTTTCAAACGCCGTGGCCGCCTGCCATAAATTTACTTTTCTCAATCTTGCTTTAGTTCACATGCATTGCGTTAATTTGCCCATTAGCAAAACATCCCATAATTTAATAAATCCAATCTGTCTCCTGTTAATAGCCAGGATGAGTTCCATTGTTGGGCTACAAGCATCTGTGCCGCAAGTAACATATGTTGTATTGATTTTTTGTAGGAAGGAACAAGTGGCATGTTAAGTGTTCAGAAAGTATTTCTATAGTACTGTAATCCTGGGCAAGTTTGCTTGGACTAAGCCGCAACTCACCCTGCCCTGAGGACTTAAGATAGGTTGATGTGTATGAGGTAGGTTAGGGTAGGGTTGCCATATTTCAGGAAGTGGAAATCCGGACACAAAAGTTGGGGCAAAGTCACCCACCAAGCTTGGTTGCTGAGTGCTGACTTAAACCATTACAAATTTGGATAATAGCCAGATCAGTAAGCACTGCACCGCCCCCCAAGCTGTCGTTTCCTGTTCTAGAATAAAAAACAAATACTGTATGAATTGCGGGGTGTGTGGTTGTTGGTTGGCCAAGGTGTTCAGAGCTACTGTACTTATCTGAGCAGTAGGCAGCCTTTTGAGTCTCCCTTTCGCCTTGGAAAAGGGTCAGGAGTGGGCAAGCACAATTTTTGACTTTGTGACCAAGGCCAGCCAGAAATGATGGACCCATGTGTGGAAGTTAAGGTGTAAAGAACTGGTGCAGGAGTGCAGAGTTGCTTTGCAATCCTAGCTGCTGTTTATGAACAGCAAATATTGTACCTCCCAGAACTCTGTCATATAACCGCTGGAGTGCCATAACAGTAGCATTTCATATTATTGAACTCACTTCCATTTAAATTACAAAAATACATCTAAAAGCATATTTTAAGAGCCTTGGCTTTTTGTTGTGCTTTATCATGTGGCACATTTTCCTTTAGAAACAATTTTTCTTACAATATAGTGTTTTGTAAACATGAGCATAATCTTAGAGAATACAGTTCTAAAGTAGCACATTAAGCAATAAGTTATGTTTGTCATATGTCAAATTGTTATTGATTCATAAATCCAAGAAGAAGAGTGTAGCACATAATGGTTACTCCCAATGTCACCTAAAACATGGTTTAGTAAAATATGAACAAGCCTAGCCTCCTTCCTGGACTTGTGTGCTCCCTCCCACCGAGGAGGAGTTAAAATGCTTTTTGTTTAACCGTGGTTTGGCATACAGTATTAGATTTGAAACTTTGGTTAATTATCTAGTGGTTAACAAACCAGTCAGCTTCATACCACTGTATCTGAAGTGGCTTCTTTGAAACGAAGTGTTCAATGTTAACCACAGTGACGGGTCTGGACAACATGAGAAACTGCAATTAACCAAAAGCAGAAGTGAAAGCTTCCAAACTCCTTAGTGGAGGGGTAGAAGGAATGCATAAGCCCAGAGGATGCCAGCCTCATTCATATCTTGCTAAATTGTATAATACTGGAATACAGTAATACGTGTTAATATTTTGTTCCTGGGATCCCATGGATTATGTAGGTTTCCCCTGTTCTATACTTCTTGGAGACAGTATCTCATTTTTTCACTTTGTTTATAGAACCACTGAGTAAAAGTTACAGGTGTTTTGAGAATTGTACATAACTGTTATGAAACACTGTACACAGGGTTACCTTCAGGGTGATGACTAACTTTAGCTCCCCAAATTCTGGCCTGGCATGCATAGCAGGAACATTAGTTGCACTCCTAGACATTGGTATAGTTCAAATCTAATTAATTGTTGCTTCCAACAGAAAGAGTATTGCTTATTGTGTTGCATCAATGTACATGGTTAGTTTTTCAAAAAAAGCCACTTTCAGAAAGCCACTGCGAAGTTGACTAGTTTTAAACCAACCGCTAATTTGTTCAACACAGTTGCAGGTTTGACAACATGACAAACGATTATGAAGTAAAAACAGGTAGGACAGGGCCCCACCCAGATAGTTTACAATCTCTAATTCAACACACAGGAAGGGAGTGGGAAGTGGAGAAGGAAAGAATGTCCCATTTGAGTACCTTCACTTTCATTGAGAAGAGGTTAATGGAATCTAAGAAGGCTTTGATGTATTGTAACGATGAAATCCAGGGTGGGGTGAGGGCTTTGGTGTCTTGTCTTTGAAGTCTTTTTGGGTACTGTGCAGGAATTATATGAAATTCAGGGAGATACATATTTTGCTGAAGCTGTAGGGGGCAGCTTTTGTTGCCAGCACACTACTGTACTTCAATAACCCCTGAAAGAACCAACCGCATAGTTGCCCAGATAATTTGACTAATTTCCATGGTATCACCAGCACCCTCGAAAATGCTGATGTGGGAAAATCTCAACCCTGTGGTTGCTTCTCATAGGTATTATTGGGGTTTCGTGATATTGAGGCACCTGGAAGCAGCTCTGTGCTGTTCCAATAGCACAAATGAGCAAACACACTTTGCTTTCTTCCCTGGAGATAAGCAGTCTGTCATCAGCTTGTGTCTTTGGCACAAAGGGAACTTTAAGTCTGAGAACACTGTTACGTCCCTTCTTGTTCAAGAAATCTCTCTGGACAGGAAAGAAACCTTTCTTGGCATTTCTTTGCAGAACGACTTGCTTTCAACTGTTTTTTGGATTCTTAAAAATTCGTTCTGGTTCAGATTTCGCCCTGGCTGCACCCATTTTCAGAGTAATCAATTTTTCCTTTGCAGCATACTGCCCAATGTACACACCACAATGTACACACCACTGTGTATCATTGAAAATAGCGCATGAAACTTGATTAGGTTCTGAATTGTACCTAGTGAATGAGATTTGGGGAGCAAGAAACAGGATTAGTTTATCTCATTGGATGAACTATTCATATCATAGGATAAATATTTCCAAGTCAGGTTGAAATTTGATTTTGTTTCTGCATCGTTCCATTATATGTTAGGCAACATTTTCTTACCTCTGTGACTGTTACACTGGGTGTGGGAGAAAGGATGTTGGGGAGGACTGTACTTAAAAGATGAAAGTTTTTTATGATTGAAACACGATAGCAGATACATTGTATTGCAGACTTCTAAAGTGTGGAGTAAGTACTACTTGACATAAAGTTCGTGAGCAGTGTTCTGACTTGAGGGACAGATTAGGGCAAGAGATTTTGTTTCCTCTTCCAACTTGGGTGTATATTGTAAAACACTATAAACATCCATTGGAACTGAAAATTTATGTGTCAGTCTCTGGTATTTTGGTCTGTCTGCAAAAAGTTGAAGCTGGCATACTATTATCTTCTGACTCACCAGTGTCAAAAGTTTTAGAGGCCTGTGATTTTAGAGGCCCTTTTAAGAATGTTAGGGGGTGCATAGGGGAAGGACTACTAGACCATGTAGAAAATGAACATTGTATTTTAGCTGCAGTTCATTCATTTTCAGCTTTGTATTCTTGTTATAGAAAAGTGTGCCTAGACATTCTGTTGTTGTGCCCATAACCTAGATTTAAGGTGCCGTTTAGCTCCTAGCTTTCATATCCCAGTTTCTAACACTGTATGGAGGTGATTGCTACATTAATTTTAGCAGAAAGGTGCTAGTACAAACGGACTTATTAAAATTCTGCTACTTGAGGGAGGGAGCCAATCCTAATAAGGGAGAAATGAGCCTCAGCAGTTTCTTCTGACCTCTTTGGTAAAGGGGTCTCTATTTTGAACAGGATTTTTGTTTTTTTGGATGTATCAAGCCATATCCAGTACAACATTACTTTTTAAATCACTTCTATTAAATCCATGTAAGCTTTATTCCTGCATGCATGCGTAGAATTACTCATTTTGGTGTACCTACTTGGAAATTTAGTTTCCTACCCCCAATTACAAATGCCATACTGTGATTCCACATTTTCTGTTAGGGCAAACAGGAGGGACAGGTAATGTTAAAAGTTCTGTCATGGGTGGATAAAATTGCTAGGCAGTGTAATTTTAGGGTGTACTTGCATATATGTGTTCTTTCTGGAATAACTGGTTTCTCTTGTCCCCCTACAACTGCTTCTCTACGGAATCAGTCAGCATTAAGAGGATGTGTTGTCATTCTTCCTTTCCTTTTTACTATTTGTAGAGGGCACTGCCTAGAATATGTGTGTGATGTGTAGTCAAAGTTCTTTGGATAGGATGATTAATGTCTGGTATGTAGTCTGCCAGACAAGTACAGTACTTGCATTAATGCAGTCATTTAATTGTCATCTAGGCCTCCTGCCAAAACTGATGCATTGCTCTATTCAATATTGGAGGTGGTCCCGTCCCCCCCGTATTCTCTCTGACTGGAATGGAAGCAGCATAGAAGAACAAAAGTTTGAGACTCTTGAGTGAAAAGATGACATCACTGCACAGATATTCCTTTTCAGCAACCATTGCCTTCCTCTTAAACTGATACCGTGAGCTGATTTCATTGTGAAATCTGTGGCACAGATTCTTTCTCCCTGATCGAAGCCAATATGGTTTAGTGGTTAGATTGTTGGGCTCATATCTCAGAAGATGAGGGTTCATATCCCTACTCACTGAGTAACCTTGGGTCTTAGCATAATCTATTTCCCAAAAGGTTGTTGTGAAGATAAAATGGGGCAGAAGGAGAACCATGTACAGTGCCTTGAGCTCTTTAGTGGAAAGGCAATCTATAAATGAACAAATAATGCACTTTCTTCTATTTAAATTTCTGCAGATGATGCTTAGTTTGCTACCTGTTCAACCTACTGTGAACCTAGGAGTCCAGAGATAATGTGGCTGAATGAGATCTGGTGCTGGGCTTAGAACTCAAAGGATCAATGGAAGCCAAGACTGAATGAAAAGAAGGGTGTAGTAGATAGGAGGGACAAAACAAAGCACACAGTGGGTAGACCTTGCAAAGATTTCCAAGAAACAAAATTGATACCACAATTCTGTAGTATTGGCAGGAACATTAATGAGGTAGAAAATACTGCACTTGTGGAAGGGGGGTGGAGTGTGTGACTAGAATCATGTTGTGTGGGTAGGGGAAGACTTTGTAAAGCTGTAATGTCTGCTAAATTCACGTGGTAATGGACTCATTCTCTGGCCTCCATGCACCATGCCCATCCTTTGCGCGGAGTGTAATAGAAAATGTGAGGGAAATTTTGCTAAACTTAGAACTACTGCTTCAAAGGTGAACTTAGCAATGCACCATGGTGATAAAAATGGGGGGAAATCAGCACTTTTTAATGCAAGCATGTATTTTAGCAAAATGACAAAACAGTATGCAGCTTTGGTAAGTCGTGCCTGTATTGCAATTGGCACCTATTGTTTAAGGTCCTAAAAACAATTCATGTGGTTTGTGACAGATAAAATAAGCATTGCACACTATCACTCCCTACAATGACTTTTAAGCCACCATCTTTTGTATGCATTACAGCAGTATGGTGTAGTTTTTAGCAAATTATTGAATTTGATCAGTTTCTGGGTTGTGACTGTGTAGCAGTAAGGATTCATGTCTCATTATCAGAATTGGATTATCTCCCATTTCACATTCAGTTGAGCATATTCTCACTGGATTTAAAAGTTTGTGTCTGCAACAGTGATTGCTAGAGACATCTTTAATGCATGAATGTCATTATGGATTTTTTTTAACCATAGTAGGGCAATTTATTTATTGCACCAACCAAAATATCACAAAATCCTAGCTTGAAACTTGCCTGGCCTCTAAACCATAATAATAGCTACAGTTTAAGGAGTTATCCTTTTCCCACCCCCTGCTGTGCAAGCATGTTGTGATAAGATAGTGGAGTCTTTGTACTGATCAGAGTGGAGAGAATGTGTTACCTGTTCCCACATATCAAAGATTTGTACCTGTGGTCAGGGTCAAATCATGAGGTGGTAAGGTAATATACTAAAAAGTACTTAAGCAGTGATGTTGTAGTCAGCTTTTTCTATATACTTGGCTATGGAAAACGTACAGTATGTGGACGCAGACTTGGTTGTATTATTGACTGTGTCTGTTCTGGAGAGTGTAAAGCCAAATAATCTGTTTTCTACTGTGCCATGTAATATGGAACTGGATAGTTGGAGGGAATTATAGAAGGACTAGGAGCTCAGGTTGGGGGTGGGGTTTTTAAAGCATTGAAAGTACCACACTGTTTCCAGAGTTTGTGAGAACAGAGAGAGGAAATCCTTGTTTGTCTTCCTATGTTAATGGTGGATGTAGCTATTGTGTAAAATACGAAGGGCTGTCTTAGTCCCAGCTGCACTGCATTTGTTGTCAGTCCCTGTCTTCTTTTTCATGAAACTTGAGTGTGTGTTCTCTGAGGGTTTCCAGCAAGTACAGATAGGATGCTGCTGCTGTGTTTTTATTGCAGCACTTAAGAATCGTGGTAGGAATGACAAGGTGTCTATCCTTCTGTTCAGTCAAGACCATCAACACATTAATTCCTCATAGATCAACCTATGCAATCCACTTGAGAGAGAAATCTGTTCTTTCTTTCTTCTCCCAACTGTCATCCAGCTCATTGGTCTTTGACTTGTGGGTTGCAGCAGTGACATTTTAAGTTTTGTTCTGTTAGGGGTGGCTCTCTTAGCGGAAAAAGACTAAGAAAAACAGTAGATGAATATAAACATAGTGGAGGTATATAGAGAAAAATGCAGGGACGGAAATCAAAAGTAGATCTCATTTTGCAGATCAGAGCTAAACGATGGCTACTGATCCAACTCTTCCTTTGATGGATAGGACAAGAGTAAATTTTGTCTGCTCTTGCGGCAGAGCTCTAGTACTAGAAGTAATTTGTCCTAGCCTGCAGCTGAGGCATCCATTCTATGCATACTTAACTTTTGAGTAAGCCCTGTTGAATTCAGCAAGTCTTCTGAGTTAAAACAATCACCAGTTTGTGCTGTGTACAGAATTTTAGTAAGTGAAATAACCAGATAAGTCTCTCTTCTTCCGCAGAAATGACTACCATTAATGCAGGAAACGTTAACTTCAAATGGGATCCGAAAAGTCTGGAGATAAGGACATTGGCAGTTGAAAGGTTGTTAGAGCCTCTCGTTACACAGGTAACAAAAGCTGTATGTGGTGATTTCTAATAATGTTTTGGATCAATAGTAGTGAGTTGGGTAACTATTAGTTTAATTGTACTAGTCGGTAAGATCTGCATTGGACTTCCAAGTATAAAGTGGGCACCATGGCAAACTTGCAATGTGTAGTCTTCTGCCCACATTTTCTTTTTTGTAAGAAAACTTCAAAATAAAACATGAACAAGTTAAAAAAATCACCTTTTTAAAATAGCTGGTGCATAGCTGGTAAATATGATCTGATATTATCTTTCATAATGCCTTCTGTGTAAAATATTCTTGAATGTTGAGTTTGAATGGGAGAAATCCAAGTTCAAATCCTTGCTCATCAATGAAGTCCACTTGGTGAAACAGTGGGAAAAAACTAAGATAGATAGATAGATAGATAGATAGATAGATAATTAAAGCAAATCTTATATTGGTCTCTTAAAATGGAATCTGTGGCCCTCTATTAAAACCACAAACCAATATCAAAGGTATTGTGCTCGATTCAAAATAATTCCTTCCAGTAGCACCTTAGAGACCAACTGCACTGGAAGGATTTTTATTTGTTTGTTTGTTTGTTTGTTTGTTTCGACTACGGCAGACCAGCACAGCTACCTACCTGATCAAAATAAATTAGTCTTGTTAATCAGTGAAGATGCATTTGTTTAAATGGGACTTAATTAGTTAAGTTTGTCATTTCAATCAGATTTGAGTGCACCTGTTGAAGATTTTGTCCATAGTACTTGGTGATCTCTAAACTATGTCTGACTTGAGAGACAAGGAGCACCCAACAGTCTCATTCACCCTCCTGGTGTATGCACTCCTTCCCTTTCCCCTTTTCGGTGCTAATGGTTGATACTAATATCTACATTGAATCAAGTGGTGATATGGTTAGAAGCATTTTTCAGACACTGAGCATAGAACTTTAAAGCAGAGATTAAAACCTCCTTCCAATTTATAGCTTCTAATTCTTGTTTAAAGTCAGCTATGAGTAGCATTCAACTTGAGGTAAATGTAATACTCACTGTAATTAGCTCAGGGGAGTGATCATGGAGAATAGCATATGATCCTGAGTTGGCGCATCTGATCCAACCATGATTAAGAGACTGCAAAATGTCATATCTGCACCGCGCCTCACTCACTGACTCAGTTCCAAATAACATTAGAGTGCATTTCTGTTCAAAGGAAATCATGACCAAAATATCTCCTTTTTGAGATCAAATGTAAGTGTGGCATAATAGGTCATGCATATTACAGACAATACTGAGGGTCAGGGCATGACAAGTTGTCTCAAGTTTTAATATCAATCTCCAGAACAATCCAACCTATATCTCATCACAATAATCTATTAAATTAAGAAAGAGGACAGAGTTGTGCAATCACATTATGGATATGTGATTTTGTTTCCTACAAAGATGGATGTTTCCCACATGGAAATACCTTATTTTGGACCTTAACTTTCAGCTCTTTGCTTCTAAGAGATTCTGAGTGCTTGATCTGTGAGGAAATCACTTTGCTAATTGTTCTTGCATTTACTTTTAATCACCATCCCAATGCAGCTCTATTATTATTTCTTGCAGCTGGCCCTTCCTGATATAGTCCAGCATAGCTTGATCCAAACCACAATTAAAACTTTAAAACAAAATCCAATATAATAAGCAAGCAATAATACAATTTAGCAATACACAATCATTAACAAAGAGTAAATTAGCAATGTTATGTATCACAAAATATTTTCTAAAACAGTGAAAAGGAAGTATCCTGTGAGGTAGTGCAAAGGCTTTCTTCAGTTATAAATCAACAGATTTGTGTAATGTTTGATCTCAAAAACTTAGGTATTTCCTCTGTGGTCTCCATGCAGATGCACATTTTCTTTTGCATATCTGTTGAGGAAATATTTGAAACATAAATGGGGAAACTTTAAATTGGTCAATCTACTGGGTGGCCTCACCCAAATAGCTTTCTCTATCTTGCAACTTTATTAGGATAAAATTGAATGGTACCATGAATGCCACCCTGAGCTCTTTAGAGGAAGGAATTCAAACATAAGAAAGCAAAATCCCATGTAACATTAAACTGATGTCTTGTGTATACAAAACAGTGACCTGTTTCCATAATATAGAAAGTAATTGTGAATAACCACAGACATGTAGTATCATGAGAAGAAATTGCCTTGGAAAAGGATGAGAGAAAAGCAGTTTTTGAGAAAAGCAGTATGAATATGGACAGTGCTTTTTTCTTAAATGTTTAGGGGTACTCTCATTTTCCTACTCATATTGAAATACTGCCCCTCAATGAGGCCAAATTTAGATTCACAAAATGTTTAGGGGTATGCGTACCCTGCATCCCCCCCAGAAAAAAAAAGCACTGAATATGGGAGAGGGTGAAATTCAGTGCTAAAGTGCATCCGGGAAAAGGCAGGCAGATGAAAGATCCACAAAGTCAGAGTTTACCAACTAGGTAAGTGAAGATAGAGCTAAAGATGCAAGAGTGAAGAAATAAAGGTGAGAACTGCCTGTAAAATCTGTTCTGGAGCAGAAAACTGAAAATTTGCATTAAAGTCCAAACTCCTAATCAGCAACTAATGTTTCAGCTACTTAACTGTTTGACATAAAATTCTTTTAAACTTAACAGACTTCTAGCTTGATGTTGTTTCATTAAAATGCAGTCGATCCTGCTTGAATTGTGATGCTTGTCCAACAAATAAGTCTGGAACCATATTAGCAGGGAAGGTTCTTATAGTTTGTCAACTAATAATATGTCCCGTGTGACGCTGCTTTCCAGGTTACAACACTGGTGAACACCAGTAACAAAGGTCCCTCCAACAAAAAACGAGGTCGATCTAAAAAGGCTCATGTTCTAGCTGCATCAGTTGAGCAGGCAACAGAGAACTTCCTGGAGAAAGGGGACAAAATTGCAAAGGAGAGCCAGTTTCTTAAAGAAGAGCTGGTGGCAGCGGTGGAAGATGTTCGCAAACAAGGTATGTAGTAATATCACATTGTGGTGGGAAGCTGAATTGCTGTCCCATCCCTGTGAATTAGTTCACTATGAGCCTGCCTCTCATACATGCACATGTTTAAAGGTCAGTTTTCATTCCTTTGATTATGAGAAAGCAGCCAATTTTAAGTAATTGCCCTGATTTTATTTACAGATGTATTTCATTTTAATGTTGCCCTTCCTCCATGGAACTCGAGGTGGCATGTATAGTCCCCCATCTTCTTCTTATCCTCACAATAATCCTGTGGGGTAGGTTAGTCTGAGAGATAGTGACGGACCCAAAGTCACCCAGTTAGCTTTGTGGAATGCCATTTTCATCTTCAGTAAGACAAGCTACTAAAATTCTGCTTCTAAAATAAACTTAAATAAACTGAAGCTCAAACTATTTAAGACCAAGGCGCTGTTAGCAAGTGGTTCCATAGACCTGATGAAGGGGAGGTTACCTGCTCTTGATGGGGTTGCACTCCCTCTGAAGGAGCAGGTACGTAGTTTGAGGCCTCAGTGGTGCTGAGTGCCTTCCATCAGCTTCATCTTGAAGCCCAGCTATGGTCTCTAAAAGGTGGTGAACCTTTTAGAGACCAAGTGTCCACACAAGATATTGGTCACAACATTATGTTTGCTGACTGGGAACAGTTGTGGACCACCGGTATGAAATTTACGGCATGTAATGCCTTAAGAGAGAACATTATGAAAATGATTTACAGGTGGTACATGACACAAGTCAAGCTTGCAAAAATATATCATTTGCCCGATAATAAATGTTGGAAATGTAAAGAAAATGAAGGTACATTCTTTCACCTTTGGTGGACGTGCCCAAAGATTAAGGCTTTCTGGGAGATGATATATAATGAAATGAAAAAGGTATTTAAATATACCTTCCTGAAGAAACCAGAGGCCTTTCTCCTGGGCATAGTCGGCCAATTGGTGCCAAAGAAGGATAGAACTTTCTTTATGTATGCAACAACAGCAGCAAGAATAATTATTTCAAAGTATTGGAAGACACAAGAGTTACCCACCCTGGAAGAGTGGCAGATGAAGGTGATGGATTATATGGAATTGGCGGAAATGACTGGCAGAATCCAAGACCTGGGAGAAGAGTTGGTGGAAGAAGACTGGAAGAAATTTAAAGACTATCTGCAGAAACACTGTAAAATTAATGAATGTTAAAATGATGTTGGATTGAAAATAAGTGGCATTAGCAACAAAGTTAATAAGAATATGCAAAAATGAATTGATAATGGATGAAAATATAGAGTTATAATATGTTAAGATATAGAGTTAAGATAAACGAAAGAGGGTAAGGATTTGCTGATTTGATTATTTAAATGGGAATACAAAAAAGGGAGATGTGAGGAGGCCAAGGAAACAAGCTAATGAGTTTAAAGTTACAAAAAACGGATTTGTTTTTGATTCTTTTTTATCTATTTGTTTTTTGTATTTTGTATTTTTATTCTTTTTTTATGTATTTTTCTATGTCTTCTTTTTTGTATCTTTTTCTTTCTATATGACTTTTTTCTATTTTGTAAAATCTCAATAAATATCTTTTTTTAAAAAAAATAGAGACCAAGTGTCCAAACTGCAACCAAAAACCCACTTATTTTTCGCAAAGTGCCAACACGGCAAAGTTGTTGAGGTTTTTATTGGGGGGGGTATTACACAGGGTTCTGGAGCTTTTTTAGGGGGAATGCAGAAAATAACTAACCCCACTAAAAATGCTGCAAATCACTCGTGTCAGCAAACATGCACCTCCAACTCACCAACAGCACACCGCCAGCTGGTTTGCGGGCACGGAACTTCACTTCACACAACGCGCGCTCTTACGAAACGTTTACTGCTCACAGCGGCGTGCCCCCCCCAAAAAAACTCCCCCCTGCGCCACTGTGGGCAGAGCACACTCGATAAGGAGCGCTTCGCACCCGCACTGGCGTGGGGGGAGCAGATGGCCACTGTGCTTGCTGGGCCAATAGCCTGCAGAGAGGGCTCTGAGTGCCCACTCTATCACGCCAGATAGGTTCGCCCCCACTGCCCTATCTGGACAGGGATAGCCTAATTTATGTTGCCTACCCTCCGGTAATCTCTAGATTAGATCACTTTAGTGTGTTCTATGTCAGAAACCATAGCTGGTGCAGACAGGTTGCTCACTGGGGTAAGATGGTGTGAGCACAGAACACCAACCCAGGCCACTGCACTAGCTACCAATTACTGTAGTTTCTGGCCACAATTTGAGGTGCTGATTTTGACCTATTAAATCTTATGTAGTTTAGGACAGCAGTACCTCAAGCACCGCTCTCCCCGTGTGAACTTACATGAACCCTGCAGTTGTAAACAGACCCTTCCATGGGAGGTCTGGAGGGTAGCAACATAAGTATGTGTCTTTTCACTGGTGGCTCACTGCTTATGGAGTGCTCTCCTCAGGGAGGCTCGCTGTGCACCATTGTTACATATCATTATTAATAAAATTAGGCACCTGCCAAAAACATTCCTTTTAATCAGGCTTTTAACTATTGACAGTCTTTTGGCATGGGTGGGATTTTTTTAATCTAGATTTTTTTTAATGCTGATTTTAATGTATGTATGTATGTATATATGTATGTGTTTGTGTTTTTTGCTTAAAATATTGTAAGTTGCTTTGAGTGGCAGAAAAAGCAACTAATAAATTTAATAAATAGTAATAGTAACAATAATGGCCCTTTGTGAAATGAGCTCTCAACTATACAATTTTCTGATAATTACCTTGACCTCTCTGCTTTCGAGAGCATGGTACCAAATTGTCTGATTTGAGAAATTTTCTTTTAATTGAAAGAAATATCTCTGTCTTCCGTCTCTGGGGGGGGGGGGGGGAAATCCAGTGCATTATATTTTTCTCTTTTCACAAGGTGGGATTTATTTTAATTAATTTTAATAGGATGCAATGTCTCTCCTGGCAATTTACAGCTATTTTCATAATTGCAATAGATATTTATTAGGATTCTGCCAGTTTTGTAAGAAAATAGTGCTGTTTCCACATATTCATTTATTGCCATAGGAAGTGTAAACTACCTCATCCAGTGATAATTGGAAAGACTGAAGAAATGTAACCCCTTTTTTGCTAACTTTGTGTACATAGGAGACTTGATGAAGAGTGCCTCTGGAGAATTTGCTGATGACCCATGTTCTTCTGTGAAACGGGGGAACATGGTGAGAGCAGCCCGTGCCCTCCTATCAGCAGTCACCCGGCTGCTCATTTTGGCTGATATGGCAGATGTGTACAAACTGCTTGTTCAACTTAAAGTTGTAAGTAGTAACTCAACTGTAACTTTCTGTCTCTTTTTAATTTGCTTATTATTAAAGTTGTTCAGAATAGTTTTTTGGAATAGCAGGGAAGACGGGGCTGCAGTAGGGGAGTGCTTTTGCCTTCATTCCTCTGCTAATGGGCTTCCTAGGAACATCTGGATAAGCACTGTTGAAAACACATTGCTGGATTAGATCAGGGGTAGGCAACCTAAGGCCCATGGGCTGGATGTGGCCCAATCACTTTCTCAATCCGGCACACGGGCGGTCCAGGAATCAGCGTGTTTTTACATGAGTAGAATGTGTCCTTTTATTTAAAATGCATCTCTGGGTTATTTGTGGGGCATAGGAATTTGTTCATTCTTTTTTTCCAAAATATAGTCCAGCCCTCCACATGGTCTGAGGGACAGCTGAAAAAGGTTGCTGACCCATGGATTAGATGGACTAACAGATCTTCCTCTGTGATATGACCCCATATACAAGTCTTGGCTGACAGGCTGACATTTTGGCCAGTGGGCTATGTATTACTATGTAAAGTCAGGCTAGAGCTATATGCCATTAAAACAGACAGGTTGCATTGTCATTCAGATTGCATGCCTGTTTCGTTGGGGGTTGGAGGGGCCCGACAGATTACTACTGCTTAAGTGCTCTTGGAAGTTACTGGTACTACTTCTATAGAATCTCTATAACCTTTTTAAAAGTTGTATAGTCCATATAGCTCAAAATCTGATTTAATCTTCTAGGTAGAAGAAGGCATCATGAAACTAAGAAATGCTGGTACTGAACAAGATTTAGGAATACAGTACAAAGCTCTTAAACCAGAGGTGGATAAGCTTAATATAATGGCAGGCAAAAGACAACAGGTATAGTAACTTTTTGCATGTTTTCAAAGATATGGTTGCTTTATATACTGGTATAGTATCTGACAGTAACAGAATCACAAGATTACAATGCTATAAATACTTTTAAGGACTGTGGGTGGGTGGCTTTTATGTCCAGGAAATGGGTGTTCAGCCTCTACTGGATGGAGTTGTAGGTACAATGGGAGGAATTCAATTATCACAGTCTTCTGACCGTTCCGCCAGTGCAAGTATTTCAACCTGCCAGAGGAAACAATTCCCTCTCCTCCCTCTGCATCTCATTCTCCCAACACATACCCTGATCTAGTTTTTTTCAGGGGGGAGACCCCATTATGCAAGCAGGGCTTCTGCGGATGGGACTTGTTAGATGAATCTTACCCATTGTCTGGAGACACTTATAGTTCTATCTCTGTCATACGAGGCTCAGTTGGCTTCTGTGCCAAGGAGTGCCCATTTCCAGCCTTGTCTGCTTCATCAACTACAACTGTTCTTGCATAGGGATAGCCTAGCTATAGTTATGCATACTCTGGTAATCTCCCATCTTGACTTCTGTAATGCTCTCTACACAGGGCTACTCTTGAAGATGGTCAGGAAATTGCCGCTAGTGCAGAATGCGACCATCAGAATACTAACTGACTTTTTGGTGTGCAGACATACAGAATACCTATTTGGCAGGATCTTCACTGGCTGCCTTTACTGTATGTTACCAATAGGGTTGGGCCCATGGACAAAAAGTTGTGTTGGGTCAGTTTGCCATGAAATGGCTCTAAAACCCATTCCATAGAATTTAAGGACAAGTCCCTATAAATCCACACAGAGTTCAATAAAAAATTCAGGGGGGGGGGGGTTGTGAGTGCTGATGAGTTGATCCAAGGACTTGACTGTCCTTTAGTATGTTTTTTAATGGTTTCAGCTGCCTAAGTGGTTAGCTAGTGTGCAGGCCTTTTGCTGCTACATGCATTGAAATCTCCATGTAGCAAGCTCCCTGGAAGTGACTGCCGTCACTCTCAACAGGAGTTCCATTTATTTTAAATTGAACTGCCACTCAGTCTCAGGAATTGGTTCATAATAAGAATCTGTTTTTCTTTGGTTTAAGATTGGAGAAGGAATCACATCTATGTATACCTCCAAGACAGTTGCTGGAAATGGTGTGGGGCAGAAGCCTTAGAAGTTAAGTTCCAGAGTAGGCAAAGAAAATTGCATTCAGTTTTCATATGACTTCCAATTCCTTGGGCCTATTTACAACCACCTGAACATCATTAGCAAAATATAGAAGAGAGTTCTGTATCCCAATCTGCCCTTTCTTCAAATTACAACTTAGCCACTATTCTTCTCAAACAACAACAAAATAGCAGCTAGCTCTGTGGAGGTGATGCGTGGTGGTTTGTGTTGGTTTTCTGCAGAATTTTAAGCTTCAGTGAGTACATATCATGGTCTGAGAGAATATTGTGTATGTGTATAATTATTAAGATTTGAAACCTTAAGAGGCCTGACTGAGACTTTGCTTCTTTACTTATAAAAGCTTCTGATGAAACTTGTGAGACTCTTGCTCATACATCTCTCTACTGTCTAGAAGTTTTCTAATTACCTGAACTTCTATTAATGAAACCTAAACTTTCAGGATTCTACTGTTGCAAAATAATCATGTCTGGGAAGCCTTGTAGTTTGATATACTTCTTGATGAATGTTACGCTATTACACTACTCGTTCAAAGGGAACAATATGCAATGCTCTGTTAGTTACGGAGGAGTCTTAAGTGCTGACCTGCATCACATTTATCTCTTAACACATCTTGCTATTTGAAATATTCTCTGCAGGAATTAAAAGATATTGGCCATCGTGATCAGATGGCAGCAGCCAGAGGAATCCTTCAGAAAAATATTCCTATACTTTACACTGCTTCCCAAGCATGTCTCCAGCACCCAGATGTAGCTGCCTACAAAGCCAACAGGGATTTGATCTATAAGCAGCTGCAGCAAGCAGTCACAGGAATCTCTAATGCAGCCCAGGCAACAGCTTCTGAAGACTCTGTTCAGCAGCAGAGCGGTGGCGGAGAATTGGCATATGCACTTAACAACTTTGATGTAAGTACTGCATTTTGCAGGGGGGAAATGTATGTTCCCTTTTCATAGTCAGTTGGTCGTAAGTTACCTAGAAACAGATCTCCTGAGGGTGATGAGTAACCATATCCTTGGTTTACACATGGCTATTCAGAAACTAACAGATTTGTAAACATCTGTACCATCTGTGTGAATATGATGATAAATTTACATTTCTGTAGATACACTTGGGCACCATGAGAACAGACACAGTTGATTACATGACTGCTTAAACATCTGGAGATGTGTAGTTAGCAAGACTGGTACTTAGCTCTGGATAATCCACCTTCCTTATTATGACATGTTGACATGGTTATTTTCAGAGAGCTATTAGGGGGTAGCAGTAAGATTTGGTGCTTAGCTTCATTCAAAACAGGGCTGAAATTAGGAAATAAACTAACTTTTCTCAACTTGCACCATGACCTGATAGGAAAGCTGGAGATTTGAAACAGAACATTTTCCCTATTTAGGTTGCATTTCACATATTCACTTATATGCTCTTTTTTCCTGACAGTGTCTTCTCTTCTTCCTCAGTCCTGTATGAATAAGTTACTTCACAGCTCCCCTCCCCCACCCTGCTTTGACTCTGTCTCCTTTTAGCTCTGTACTGCTTTCATCCAGCTTTTGCATAGGCTGCTACTACCCCCACCTTGCATTTCAGCTTTCCAGATTTGCCTCCTTGGATCCATTTCCTTAATCCACTTTTGCAAGGGGCAGAAATAAAATTGCCTCTGACAGGAGTGCAGTGTCAGAATCTCCACCCCTTTCCCCAGACCAGGCATAGGCAAACTCGGCCCTCCAGATGTTTTGGGACTACAACTCCCATCATCCCTAGCTAACAGAACCAGTGGTCAGGGATGATGGGAGTTGTAGTCCCAAAACATCTGGAGGGCCGAGTTTGCCTATGCCTGCCCCAGACCATAGAGAAGAACTGGGACCTCTTGATCCAGAACTGACTTTTGAAGATATTTGAAAAGCAGTAAGGCATCAGATTCCTTTCAGAATTGCTCTTGGGCTTAGTGCAAAAGGGATAAGCCACCTTCACAGATTTGAAGGGAGCAGGGAATTTTGTCACTCCACAGTTACATAGGGGTTCAATATCCCAGACATCTTTGGGTCATAGGAGCAGGCAGGGTCATAGCAAACGCAAACTTTTCCTGTCTACCAAGGCCATCAAAAATGTGCTGCCTACCCTGTATCATACCCTGATCAGCATTTCTATGTCTTCTCTGTGTTCCTGCCAATACCATCCAGCCTTTCCTGTCCTCATCCCTGTTTGAGGCTTCCTCTACATCTTCTAGGAAGCTCTGGCATAGTAAAGTTAACCAACCTATTAAATCAAATATTGTTTGTCTTCATTGGCCGCAAATACATTCCAGGCTCACTACCAAGTGCTAGTGTAATTTTTAAAACCCTCAACAGCCTTCTTATGGCACTCCTTGACCCAAGTGAAATTGCATTATATGTGAAATTCTTGATCTCGGTCCATTCGTAAAGTTTAGGCTGTGATCTTGCACCCTCTTACCTGAGAGTAAACCTCACTGAACTCTGTGGGACTTCTGAGTAGACGTGTACTGAACTGGGCTATTAGCAGTGGTCAAAAACCCTTTCCAGTGGCTGTGCTACTGTGTAACAGAATCCCTAAGAGGATTAAAGACTGAAAATATTGCTAACACTTCGTCTGAAGATCCTTTTTAACATGTTAATATGACTCTGAAAAAGATTGAAGTGCAATCTGCTGCAGCTTTAACTTGGTATAAACTATACTGTTGCAAACTCTGTTAAAAAGGCTTTTAAGCCGGAAGGAATTGAGTTTGATGTACTACTTTGTTCTTAGTCCAAGGAAGATTTTAGCCCTGCATAGGTTGAAAAGATGTAACTGGGTGACATGCTTGATGTCAAAAGTATGAGTTGCGTTTCCTAATATTTCTAAGCTGTGTTCATCAAACTGACCCAGAGTAGTATGACACTTACTTGGAGTTTAAAACTTTTTCTTCCTGCCAGAAACAAATCATTGTGGATCCTTTGAACTTCAGTGAGGAGCGTTTTAGGCCTTCCCTGGAAGAGCGCCTGGAGAGCATCATTAGTGGTGCAGCCCTAATGGCTGACTCATCCTGCACACGTGATGACCGACGGGAACGCATAGTTGCTGAGTGTAATGCAGTGCGACAAGCCTTGCAAGATCTGCTTTCAGAATACATGGGAAATGTGAGTAACCAAATTATGTTGTGTGTTTATTTGTAAGTGAAATTTGAAGAGAGGCCGTAAAACAGTATGGTTTGAATTTGACTAGAATCTCTTAAGAAATAGAACTGGAAATAAAGTTGGGTCTTTTGTAACTTTTTTCTTTTGGATATACTCTCTTGGTGTGTTGGTATAACTTTTCCCTAACTTCTAAATTACTCCGTATCTATTGAATTGAAATGAGGGTTGGATGGAAAAGCTGGATGTTGAGTATTCTGTAGCTCCAGCTTCCTGCAGCCCTAAATAGATGTGTTATGGCCTTACATTGTGCAATTACTGTTGTGTATGAAATGGATCTTAAATATAGCAAGAGTCTTGCTGGGGAATATCAGCAGTATATAGTACTTTTGAAGAAGTAGGCTCTTGTCTACAAAAGCTCATGCTACAATTATTTATTTAAAACGGTGCAGCTGCTCCTCTGAAACATATGGTGCAGCAATAATAAAGTATTTTTTGTACAGGATGTATTTTCATTCCAATGTGTGGACTATTTCAGTGACCTTCCCACATGCTACACAACTTGCATTGTGAACAAAAACCACTGTTTGGTCAGGTCTTGAGACAAGTGCAGCTCTAGAGATGCACTGAAGAAACACTCAATGCTTTAAGTGTTCCAGGAGATTTTGTTAACATATGCAGCAGATATTGACAAATACAACCATATGAGTGCATGTTGAGGGTTAAAGTGACTAAAGTGATGTGGTCTTTTAATAAATGACGACATAGCTTAAGATGGTGTCGATGCTGCAAATATAGCATCAGTGACATCTGTTTGCATAAGATACATTTGTGTTCATTCCACATACTATAAAGAGATTTAAAAGATGGCAATAGAACTGAAACAATTCAGTTCTGACATCCAACATTTAAGCATTTGAATTTAGGATGGGTTTTTGACAGCAAAATAAAAATCCTTGCTTCAAGTCCACATAAGACTTAACTGCATTTCACAGTGATAACTGTCAAGCCTACTGCTGGTACCTGTCATATACTTTCAGACTGAAAATGTTCAATCTTCCATCAAATGTATATTTGTATATCCTTACAATATTTGTAGTAAACTTGTTAAAATTTGTAAAGAGTTTGTGAGGAGAGTTTCCTTCAGCAAATTTGGTGTCAACACTAATTACAAATGTAGGAAGTAAAAAAAAGATTTGTCTAAGAATGAAGGAACAAAAGGCATGTGCAGTTTGGGTGGCTGCAGTGTCAACTATCTGCTGCTTGGTCTTCCTGTTGCAAGTTTCACTCATTTCTGGATTTTCATTTATCTCTCACCCACACCCATGAGTACAGACTAAATCAATTAAGACTGCAGTTTGAGAACAACTAGGTTAACGAGCATCTCTTGTTTGCTTTATTGGGAGAATTGAGTGTCTGAAATACTTTTATGACATTTACAATTCTTACTGTAAATTGACTTGATGTATAACAACACAGGATGCATGATGATTTTTAAGCGTATGGAAATAACTATGTTTGAAATAAAATTTGAGAACTGATGGTCACTGCCAACAAATAAATTATTGGAGGGGGGAGTTGTCAAATGCCTACGAGACTGAATAGTAATTATAGATGTAGCTTCGAATGTGTGCATAAAATGGCTCTAAATTAATTTGACCTCATTTACAAAACAGGGCAGAGGGAATTTGGTAAACTGCTGCTCAAATTGTGTTGCAATCCATGAGTGTCAGATGTTTGCTCTAAACTGCAGGCATGACCAAACTTGGCCCTCCGGCTGTTTTGGGACTACAACTCCCATCATCCCTAGCTAACAGGACCAGTGGTCAGGGATGATGGGAATTGTAGTCCCAAAACAGCTGGAGGGCCAAGTTTGGCCATGCCTGCTCCAAAGGCTTCTTTTGCTTCAGCAGTTAGTAATCTTTGAATGGTCATTGTACTGTTTATTCCTTCCTAAGTAAAGTGTTAAGGGGAGTAGCAATAAGGCATCATTAAAGAGCTATCTATGGCTGTGCTTGGGTGGGGTGCAAAGAAGGAATAAAAAGAAGGTGGTAGTAGTGGGAAGATTAAAGGCAAGTATATTATAAGCAGGGGAAGAATTGGAGGATTTTGTGCTGAGTGGCACTGTTTTAAAGGCTCAAGTTAGGATTATTGAGATTCCATTGGAGGGGTTGGTCTAGACTTGGCCCGCCAGCTATTTTTGGGGCTACAACTCCCATCATCCCTAGCTAACAGGACCAGTGGTCAGGGATGATGGGAATTGTAGTCCCAAAACAGCTGGAGGGCCAAGTTTGGCCATGTCTGGGCTGTTAAGGGTCCCTTTCCAATTCTGTGATTCAAGGAAATCTTAATTCTATAACATTTAAGTTTATTGAGCTGGTCAATAAACTTATTGAAGATGATTGTCAAGCAGTATACCTGGGGTGAAATCTAACAATAGCTGTCCACAACTGAAAGATACTGTTGGCATAACAGATTCCTTCTCCCCCTGTAAGCCCCCAGTATTAGCTGTGAGGGGCAGGGAGGAGGATACTTTACAATTTGTGGGAAGGGAGCTGTAAAATAAAGGTGTCCCCTTGCATAATACTGGATGTTGCCCAACTTCTATTAGAAGCTTTTAGTGAAGAATAGTTATTCTATGAAATGCACATTCATGGTGTCAGTAAATTGACCTATTTATGGATCAGCAGCTAGATTTTAAAAACCGGAAGTAGAGTGTAGGAATCAATTGCAGTGGTAGGGACGCTTTTTCATCTTTAATTTTTTTGATGCCCTTATATGCCCCAGAAACCTTCTCCCAAAATTGGACTTCAGGCAGCATTCCAGGAGGTGCCACTACTTCTATGACCCTCTCCCCCCCCCCATCCAGATCACAGCAAATAGAAGTAGATCTTATTTCATGGGAACATAGCTTTACTGGTTCACCTCATGCAATAACATCCCCAGTGAGCAAAGCTTTCAGATCATTAGCACTATTTGCAACAGGTTATATCCATAAAACTTCACCTAAATATAAGCACAA
Organism: Podarcis filfolensis; assembly: GCF_964270895.1. Taxonomy (NCBI): domain Eukaryota; kingdom Metazoa; phylum Chordata; class Lepidosauria; order Squamata; family Lacertidae; genus Podarcis; species Podarcis filfolensis. The sequence goes on along the minus strand of NC_139606.1, from coordinate 9,050,214 downwards.
GATAGTAGAGGCAGCAACCGATTTGCACAGGGGTTATTCTGGACCCCTACGTGTGTCACTGGAGCCCACTTAAGGCTGCCCCAATCCGTCCCTTTTTGGGACATTTCTGGGTTTGGGCAACACACATGTTTGCAGTTGCACACATCGGAGAAGCGTGAACCAGTCTTTGCGAGTAGTGTGAATGAAACTTGTGTAATTAAGTAAAATTATTTGGATCCATGAGAAATCTGAAGATGAACTCTCCGTGAAAAGCACTTGGCAGAAAGTAATCTTATGGTGTCACTTGGCTTGCATATTGGACAACTGATGGCGTTTGTGTTGAGACAATTCATTTCCTTCATAAGAAAGCAGAAACCAAAGTGGTTTAATCTAAAACACAATTAGGCATCTGTATCAACGCAACATGAGCAGAATGGTGATCAGAATCTAGAGAGTTACATTTAAGTATATCCGAGGCTTTGGATATATCCAATGGAATTTGGCTTGTTTTTCTTTGACTTGCAATCCCCAGTACCATATAAAAACTACTTTAGAACTCAGAAGTTTCAAACCAGGCTTGCAATAAAGCATGGAAAAGGGAGTACTTGAGCACAAATCCAAACTTTTGTTAGATGTATAGAGCTAGCTGCAGTTGTTCAGGTCCTGGACCATGTGTCCACTTCATGAAGTCCTCTATGCCATTCTTTTGTATGTTGAGGGAAGATAAATTGCTGAAGAGCTAATTTACCAGGTAATGCTTCGTTTCACAGTGCTTCTGCTTATATTAGAACATTATAATCTTAACTTTGAAATCAAGGCAGAATTGTTTTTTAAAAAAACAAACAGAAAAAACCACCCCAACTTCAGCATCATAGTAAGAAACACTATTTTAACTGACTTGAAGTGCATATGAAGGTTAACGTAACGACATTTAGGCACTAAATCAGCAGTGTGTTTGCGAGTGAGACATAGGTGCTAAAGAAAAACAAAATTCTGTAGTTTGCTATGCCATTACAAAATAATACTCATTGCAGCTGTTTTCCTCTCTTCACAACCCCAATCTAGAGCCGCATAAAAATAAATAAATAATAGTATTCCACCATCTGACTGGGTTACCTTAGTACCTTGCTCATGCCACATGTGTTTCCGTAAATTAGGAAATGCAGACTCAGCCCCCCTTTCCCAGTCCTCTTGTCTTACACAAGATTGGGAAGGAGGTTACTGATGGTGAGCACAACAAATGCTTTTAGTATGGCATGACTATCCTACTGGGCAATCCTATCCTTATCAAATGGACTGCCAGCTGTACCCTTGCAAATCAAAACGACATTCGCATTGTCCATGCTAGTTCAATTTAATGGTTGCAGGAAGAGTATTTAATCTTTACCTCTCAGACAGTAGTCTGACATAGAATTCTGAACATCCATTAAAAATGTTAGTTTTCAACTGTAAGGTCAGGATTCATTATTTGGTTCAGGATAAGATCACAACAGCAGTACAATCACAATTCATACATATATGATAAAAAGATGAAGTAGGTTCCCAAATGCATATTTGGGCTTAAAGCAGATTCAGTGTCTGAAATTTTGAAGACTTCTGCCTGTGAGCATATTGCGAAACTTAAAGGTGAACAGGTAATCCTAGCTAGGCAGATAGAGAAGAAGAGAATTTTTTTTGACATAGTGACAGATTCACAAAAACCCATTCATTGGGTTCCCAAATTATAACTTTAAAATAGAAGCCAGTGCAGTCAAGTTGGCTGAGCTTTAGCAATCACAGCCAGTCTAGGTCATGTTTGTTGAACAGCTAGGAAACAACCAGTTTATACACATCAGAATAAACACACAGTTCTTTTCCAAATATTTGGGGGGGGGGTTACTACTTTGTGTGGCACTGTCTTGTTCATGAGTCACTTTAGGGTGCCATTCTAAACTCATTTGGAAAGCTGGGCAAACTCAAATCTGTGTCTTGAAAATAAAAGGATTTAAATCCAGCTGGTCCCAGGCTATTTCATGCTTGTTAGGTTCTTCAGGTCTTTAATATCAAACTATTAACCCAAAGTGTTTCCCATTTTTTAATCTCTCCACCCGCCTCCCTGATTCAGTAATTGCTGCTTTTCACTGCTTCTTCCATGTAGGATTTTCTTCCATTGTTTGTTGTTCAGCTGTTGGTTACATTCATTTTGTTTATTACTATGTGATGAATTGTATTTTTATATTGTAAACCATTCTGTGATCCTCAGATGAAGGGCAGTCTAGAAATTTAATAAATTATTATTAATAATAACAATTCACTTGAGGATCCAGAAAGTTCGCAGTGGCCAAAGTTCTGCCCTCCATAAGTTGTCAGACTACAACTCCTATGAACTCTGACAGCAGGGACTGGTCTATGCTAATGTAGCTAACAGTAGCATTTCACTGGTGTGTAATGGAAGGTACCATACTCGGAGCCTTTCTAGACAGCCTATATTGCAGGAGCAGTTAATTTATAGCTGGTCCTGAAGACTGCCGAGGTTACATTTTGTCACCAAATAGATTGCATTACCAGTATTTTTCATCTTGAAATGGCATCAATAAAGAGGCAACTTCTATTTTTACAGTATACACAATTTTAATGTTTTTTGTACACTGCAATTACTGCATTATGAACCTTTATCCTCCACCAGAAAATGCATCTTGGAACATTATTGGCACAAGTCATTTGGAATGTCTGTTAATATTTGATTTCAGAATTAGATGAAAAGTTCCAGGGGGGAAAATAGTAATGAGAGAAATGATGGACTAGAAGTATTGGAGAGACTTCTGAAGTTTGCATCATGGATGTAGCTACCACCTTGTTCTCTTAGGTGACATGACCTGCATTTATGTTGGGCAATGGTGTAATCTAAACTTTTATACCCCTGTAGAGTGAGTGTGTTTGTGTGTATCACACACAAATCAAGTAACTACTTGAATATTAAAAATGATTCCAACGTATTTAATGTTGCTATCAGTTGAAGGAAGATAATGATTGTGAAGCAAACTCCCATGTATCTGATCTTGGAGTGCAGAAGATTGTGGCACCCAACATGATATAACCTCGCCACCATGTTCTTCCCACATGCAATAAATTGTAATTCTGAAGCTTGCTTGCAAGGACCTTAATGGCCCGTAATGGCAGTAATTCATATACTGAGGGATTTGTTGGGCAGTGGCAGTTCCACAAATAAGATGTGGCTCTGCTTGTTTTGACCCCTCCCCTTCTAAGGCTCTGTAAGTGTAGCTGTAGAAGACATGAAGGAAAGCATTCTGATATTAGCAAATAAGAGAAAACTTCAAGCATGTGTAGAAACCGTCACTGATGAAAACACATAGTGTATGAAGGTTGGGGGAGAACTACAGCTGCATGACACAGTGCATTATGCTAGTCTTGAGGTTGATTCACATGTGCATATCTCCATGATTCATGTTTACGATGCAGCTTCTATCCATTTTCACTGTAAACAGTGTTCTGCTTTGATGTTGGTATTCTTTTGCTTTATATTTCTTATTGCCAAAAGAACATATTTTTCTGGGAAGAATTAATGTTATGCCTTGCACAGATTTGGTATATATATATACATATGGTTATAAATCCCTACTTTTTTCATTCTTTAACTTTTGAGGGAGGCAGAAATAAAGGGAAGTGGCCAAAGGGAGAGGCAGGATATTAATCTCATACTAGTGAATTAAAGGTGCCTGACCTTTTGTAAGCTAAGAGAAAACATAAATATTACTCCTCCTGAATAAATTTAGTGATTTATTTAATGATAAAAGGCCACCTGGCACCTTCGCTGCATGGGTTTAGGCGCCAGGCGAAAACTTTTCTCTATAACCAGGCCTTTGTCTGATTAACATTCTATGGTCTTTTACACATGTTTGTGTTTGTTTTTGTTCTTGTTATGTATTTTGTGTTCTAATTTTGTATTTTTATGTTGTGAATTGCCCTGTAATGAAGGGCGGTATATAAATTTAATAAATAATAATGCATGAAACACTCTCCTTTCACTTATTTGATATTTGATGTATATTGGCCAAATTGTAGAAACCTGAAAATTTTTGTGTTTGAATTCAGTCTGTTGGCATTTCATACATGTACATCCTTTGTAGATGCTATTGTCAGTGTGATTTTGCAGGTTTGAAATGATACTCATACTGTATGTTCTGTTGGTTAAAATAATACTCCTGACATCTTTGCCTTATACAAGACTGAATGTGACTGTAGTAGCAGCCAGTTTGCACTCAATAAAATACCCTCTTTCCTAGATAGACAAAGCAAAATAGAATTTAGAAATATAGCGAACATAACTAGTGGGCGGGCTTGCTGTGTACAGCTCAGTGTTGTTTGAAAGACTGGTCTATTTTTATGGATGCCAGTGAATCATCACGTAAGCCATATGATTCCTCTTACTGTGCTTTGAGTGATTGCAAGTTCAAACTTAGTAGCCCACATAGCTTTTGGTTAAAGCAGCCAAAGGTCACTATAAAGACAAGTGTTCATTGTGGCAATGGAAGTATCTGCAAGACATGTCATATCTTTGTAATCCAAACCTGCTTGAGTATGGAAATAACATTGGACTGTCCTTGCTTAGGTGTCTACAAATACCAGCTCAAAGTGAAAGGATAGATAGGTGGGTTAACATGGCAGGGAGGAATAGAGAATTTCCTTGAAGGGAAAAGTAAACGCAGATCAGACTATATCAGCAGTTCCACATACTCACTTGCTGCAGAATATCCCTTTCCTACCACACATTTGGAGGAGATAATGGCAGCAGTAGAATTCTACTGGCGTCTCTTGCAAAAGCCCAGCATAAGCCATAGAAAGTACGCAGGAGGGCAGGGGTTGTTGGGAACTAGAAATGTTGGCTAAATAAGTCCAGCCTGTTTCCCAGCTCCTACATAATTTTTAAGTAATTAACTGGGATAATGTTGGGCTATTTTCAATTGGAAATATGCTATAGGAAGCAAAAAGGGTTTGTAGTGGTAATGATCTTGGGCATGTAAATGGTTCTGTGGAAAAACTACTGGAATTTATATTTCCCACTTTATACTAAATTCTACAGAGTTAGTGCATTGCTACTCAGCATAGTGAGGAACTGCAGACATTTTTGAAAGAAAAGCCTTGTTTGCTACCTGTTAAGGAAGGGACCGGCTTCTGCTCTTAAGCATTTATCTTTCATTGCCAGGTACCCACCTATGTCCACCTTCCTAACACACTTGTAGAGTTATGCACAGCTGATTCTTGGCAAGACATGAAATTATCTGTGTCTCCATATGGAGTGGGAGCTGGGAGAAGAGGCTGACAATTTGCAAGAGTTTGGTATATAGAACACTAATCTCAATGAAGCTGAATAGATTCTTGGTGGCTGCAGTGTTTAAATGCAGAGAGAAATTCCCTTTACCCAGATGCATAGAATACACCGTATATGGCTAAAATAATGGCTTACTACATGAGATATTTGCAGATATCCTTCCATCTGTCCATCCATTTTCACTCTAGTAGTAAACAGTCAGTGGCTTAATAGAACTAGAAAAATAGGAACCCTCCTATTAAGTTAAAATCGAGTCCAATATGAAAAGCTTAAGCTCATGGGTAGTGGACTTTGACTCGGTGGCTTTAAAGTCTTGCATCTCCAGACTACTCACTTTTATGTTAAAGCATTGAAATATATTTATCCAAGTACTTCACTAAGAGATATTACGCATATAAAAATGGATTTTTGAGCCAATGGTTAGGTTGAAAACTTTGCAGCATAGTACAACACACAATACTATATACTGATTTAAGAAATCCAAGCACCAATGTTTCTTTTCCCTCTGCATGTACTTGTAAATACTGTTGCAGCTGAACGTGGCATGATATGTTAGATCTACATATGTACATTTCCTTCTAACTTTATAGCTTTGGTTATGTGTTCATGATTTTTGAACAGTTGTATTAAATTCTCCTCTCCAATGGACTTCTGTCTACGTAGATGCACAGTAATATTCAATTCCATAACCCAATCTGGAAACTGTATTGTTATCCAGAAATCAGTTTTGTTCAGAGTAGTTTTGTACTGCTTTAAATATTTCTAAACGTTCTGTTCAGCAAAATAGTGTTCCTAGCATTGCTTTTTTTAGTAAACCATCTCTGATATCCTACATTAAAATGTTCTTACGCCTCCCAATATATTTATCTGGAAGTAAGTCTCACTTCTGAATAAACCAGACCAGGATTTGAGCATAAATCTTACTGGATTGGATTGTTACAATGGTAGATGAAAGCTGTACTGCAAGGACTAATTTGGCCTCCAGAGAAACCAGTAGTTGGTGCATAAAATAGTTTTCTGGTCTAGACAAACAGCTGGAGATGAAAGGAATAATTTTCTGTGTATGCTTTAAAAAAACAACCATCTCAGTTTTCATTTGTGTAAAGTATATATTGATTCTTAGTCTGAAATGTGTCCCATTAAAAGTCAAGACAGATTTAATAAAAGTTGAAGTGTATCTAATACTTTGAAGACCAAACTGCATGCTACTGATTGCCTGTAGACGGTTGATATTTCAAAGTAATGGGGATGTAATCCTGGTTTATTCAGAACTGTCAACAGCTATATTCTGAATCTGGAACACATTTAGATAAGCTGAACTCTCAGTATGGAGTTAAGAAAATAATAATCTTTTTCCATGCTTCAGTACACTGGAAAATCCCCTCTTTTGCACCTTTCCACTGTAGATCATAAGTCCCAAGAACCAGGTTTTTTTTTATGAAGAAAATTCCATTAAATCTCTACTTCAAAAGAAAACCGAGCCAGCTGAAATGTTGGGGATCATAGCTACAATGCTTCAATTGGTAAAATGTCCTCCCTTCACTGGGTCCTGTAAATATATACCTAACATCTTTTCATCCAGACTATTCTTCTAAATCAAATCTGGAGGCTTGAGAGTAAAAATTTACACGTATAATTACATAACATGAAGCAGTTTACATATTTTGGGTTGAGCATATTTAGACTTCCAAACATCAGGAGTGCAAATTGAATGCAAACATTGCTGCTTTAACACAGAAAATACTATGGGTTTAAAAAAGCCACCCTTAGATACTGCATCACTCAAAACAAGTAGCCTAGAAAAAATCCAAGCTTTCTCAACATTTGTAAAAAAATCAAAAATATGTGTAGGATCCCTGCAATTTAAAATAAGTTCATCTGATTTTTTTTAATTTATTTTTTTTGATTACCTGTATATATTATACTTCACATTCTTTATAGGGTAGTTGCTGACACTTGCACTGTCCATAACCATTAATGATGATGAAAGGTCCTTCATGGCTGGCTTCATATTCATTATATGGTCCTTGGTCTGACATGTTTGACATATGTAGCCGTGTTTGAGATCGTAGTTGCCTGTGGTTTTGAATCATTGAGCACTGCCTAATTTTTCTTAATGTGGGAGGGCAGCACTTCCTGGAGATGAACACTACAAAAATGATAAAAAAGAAAGAAAATAATAAAGCCATTGTTCCTGTAATTACCTGCTGGCTGAAGATGGCATTGTTCGGCTCAGGCAACTGCTCTTCTGTAGTAATGGGTATGCCTGTCGTAGTTGAAATTTCTTTGTCTCCCACATGGAAATTTGAGGAGCTTATCCTTTTTGTATATTCAGTAGTTGGAGCTCTGTAACTTGTAGCAATGGATGTAACAACAGTTGATAAATTCCAACAAAGCTGAAAACCATAAACTGCATCTAGAATATCCTCTCCCTGGGTGTGGTTTGGGCTATGACAAAGTATCGAATGCTCCCACCGACCTTGGAAGCCACTCAGCCATGTGGCTAGTGCACATATTTTGGGGCTGCATTCCCAGGGATTGCTGGAGAGGCCCACTGTAGTAAGGGCTGTAAGTGAATATAAAACCTTGGACTCCAGAGTGGTTAGCTTGTTGTTATCCATTAGGAGTACTTTAAGATTAGGCATTGTTTCAAAAACTGTCATATCAATGGCTTTGATCTCATTTCCGGACAAATCTAGCTTTTCTAAAGTGCCCCAGGTCCATTCCATCCCGCATGTCAAGTTGCTAATTTTATTCCCCTGCAAGAAGAGCATGTGCAGATTGCTTAGCCGTAGGAAATGAGCAAAGTTAATCTTTGTCAGCTGGTTGTGCTCTAGGTGAAGTTCCCTCAGTTTGATTAATCCTGCAAATCCATTGCGTGCCAAACTTCGCAAGCGATTTGTGCTCAAATCCAGAAAATCCAAACTACGGCAGTCTGAAAATAGACGGACTGGGATAGTCCTCAGGGAATTGGAACGTAAACTCAAGGTTTGCAGTTTGCGAAGGCCATAGAACAACTCAGGATGCAAAGCAGACAATTGATTGAAAGAGAGGTCCAAATGTTGCAGGTTAAGCAGTTGGCTAAAAGTTGTGTTTGGCAAATAAGAGATTTTATTTGAACTTAAAACTAATTCCTTGAGTTTATACAGTCCTTGGAAACCATCTTCTCTTATCGTATCAATTTGATTATGGTCTAAATGAAGCCAAGTAAGTTGACTGAAGCTTGCAAACTGATCCCCTTCAAGTTCCATAATAACATTGTGCCTCAAAGACAAACCTAGACAGCCCTTGTCAGTGGTGTTTGGCACTGAGTGAAACCCCTGAGAGTCACAGTAAAAGAGCAGCTTCTCGCAACGGCATTTTGGCGGACAAGCCGTGCCCAAGGCAGGCAGCATTTTAAAAACAATACTCATTGCATATACTGCTGCCAGCATAGGAGCCCCTAATGGCCACTTGAAATGTAAGCCTGCAGAATATAATTCAGGGAAACAACAAAATAGGATATTTTTATCAGATGTATGCTTCCAACAAAACGGAGAAAGAATGCTACAGATAAATCACATGCATTAAAATGCTTCAGGTCTTAAGAATATAAAACAAATCCTCGTGAGCATCTCTCTGAATTATTGACATTACTGATAAGGCAGCTGAAAAGTGCCTTTTAAATCTATTGTTGTCTAAATGTGCATTTCTAAAGCAAGGTTGACTGCACATAGTACAACAAACAAAAATATATAAACTTACCCATTCTTTTGAGTACGTTGGCGGTTGCATTCAGTCGCAGTTTTAGACTCAACACAGTGAGTCTGTAAAAGGCTCTAACGCTGACAACCTTTGAATAATTTACTTTCTTCTACTGTCCTCATCCGAGGGAAAAAATGACTTGACATCCTCTTTTCTCATATTCCTTTTGAATTCATTTCCTTGATTTCCAGCGGTAGGTCTGTTAATTCCTTAAACAGTGCTGAATTGGGAGTTCTTTTTGTACTGCTGCTTAATTGAAAATGCTTTCCACTGCTATGGCTTTTTTGTCTTAACTTGTTGATGGCAGAAGGGTGGCTTATTGCTGAGAGAAGCTTCTGTAGTCGCTTGAATGCATTTGCTGAAAAGCTTTCAGGGATACGGTACAGGAATGCATTTGCTTATGTGCTGCGACCACACAACTGTATATAGGCTGACGTCATCCTGTGACGTTCCTTTTTGTTTGGGTTTTCCAGAAGCTTTGCAGTTTAAGACACAGTGGTGCATACTGTGAATTGTGAGATTAGACTACCACTAAGAGGAAAAACTAATTGTAGGAATTTTTCATCCAGCATTCAAGTAATAGGAATGACTTTACATGAATCTCTCTCGCAAGTTACATGTTTATTACAATAGCCCTGAGCTATATATCTGAATTTGTGAAGTAAAGTTACAGTACTGATTTTTGTGACATGGTGGTCCGGCTGGCATTCTTCTGCCTACATGTGTGAGAGCAGGGTGCTAATTTTAAAAAAAATAAAAATCTGCCAAGGGAGAGTTGCATGGGATTAGCATGTCAGAAATTATTTGTATTGCTATATAATTAAAAATCTAGTTTAAAAGGAGGATTTATTTTATTTTATTTTTGCTAGCAATGGAGAAAGAGTGTTTTGGTAAAGACCACATAGGAGAGTCAATCAAATGCAATAGCTTTAATAAATCGCTTTCTACTTTAAAATGTGTTTTTTTTATAAAATTAAGATTATGTCATTCAAAGCTCTAATGGTTCTACTTCTGGATAGTTCGGATATTATTTGAGAACAAGCAAACTTGAGTCCTATTCTAATGAAACAAATGTGATAATGAGAACTTGAAGAACAAAAGCAAACGTGGGTGGACAAAGAGTTGACAGGGAAACTTGAAATAGATCTTGAGGATGTTTGCAGGCATCCTGGTCAATTTTCAGCCTTTTCTGGGGAAAAGTAAACTTTACTTTCCCCCCTACCTAGCCAAAGCAAATGTTAATTGCAAGAGTCTGGGTTTGTTTGGCAAAGACGACCATAAATATTTAATTTTGCCATGTGGGTGATATAGTACAGGTAAAAAAACTACCTGCAATTCTAATAAGCAAGAAGCTTGTGGCTTTTATTTTTATTTTTTAAATAGAAGTGTTAATTGGAGGGATTTTGTTCAAGTTGTGTAGCAAATTATATCAGTTGTTCAAATACCAGAATAAATAGGCTAGGGCAGTAAGAATGAATGCTAACTAACAATGCTGTATTAAGTATTTCGAGACTTGTTCTGTCATTATCTATATTCTGCAACTTTAAAATGATTTTACATATAACAAACTCAGTTGCTAAGTGAAAGCTTTTCAGTTGTCATGCTCACTAGAGGGCAGCACTGCACTCACAGTCGTAAGCAGACATTTCGAAGCCTGCTTGAAATGCCAGTCTCACCCATTAGCTCTGGCGGTTATTTCCCTTTTTGTACCTCTGGAAGAAGGCTTCCCCAGCATAAATTGCCTCCCCCACCCCCAAGAAAAGAATCCTGTTAGGTTCTCACCTCAGGCTTCTGCTTTGGATTTTTTAAACCCCAATGCTAAGGACCTCTCCCTTCACTCCATCTCTACAAGTATTAAACAGTTTGATTTTATGTTCCTACTGGCCAGAGGACAAGGGAAACTTCACAAGGTTTGTGAAGTTCTAACAACACAAAGAGTAGCTTAGCCAACATGCATGTGGGGAAAGTTTTAATGAAAAATTCCAGAGTTTTTCCCTAAAACCAGCGACACCAAGTGTTAAGATATGAAGAATTATTATTTGGGGAAAGAGGGAAAAGGGAAGAAAAAATGGAAGGCCACAATCACTCATAGACTTCTTGACAAAAATGTAAAGTTTTTGCAATGTCTGAGTCTTGGAGAAAGGCAGTTCTAAGAGAGTATATCTTTGGTTACCTAACTAGATGGTTTCAAGAGCCAAAATATTGAAAGGATGCTTCCCCTATTTATAGAAATTTGAAACCACTATAAACCCGTGACTCTCTAGATGTGGTTGAACTCCAAATCCCATCAGCCCCAACTAGAATGGCAATGATCCGGGATTATGAGTCCAGCAGCAACTGGAAGGCCACAATCCACCCCCCACTGTGATTTAAACTATTTTATCATAGAACTAAGTTTTTGACAGGTTCAACTATGTATAAGTGCTTCATGTGTTCAGCAGTGCCATTGTGTGAGAGCAGAAGTCTGCTCATGCAGTGTTTGATTCAACCCTATGTCTGTATCAACCAGTGTAAGTATTCAGTCCCATAAAGGGGCTCCTTGCTTGTGCATGTGACCTGAGCTTGCAAAGCATGGCATTCTGTTTGGACTTCAGTGTTGTTAGCCCATCATCTATGAGGCATTGCCCTTGACACTGAAGTCAGCAGAGAAACCAGGGTGTTCCAATCCTTTGGAAAAGAGCCATTGCAATGGGTACAATACATTAATGAAGCTTGTTTGTTTTCTCTAATTTTTTAGGCTGGACGCAAAGAAAGAAGCGATGCTTTAAATTCTGCAATAGACAAAATGACAAAAAAGACAAGGGATTTGCGTAGACAGGTACAGTATTAAATATGTATAAAGTGTTCATGAAAACAGTTACACTACATAACATTCCATTTATCATGTTAGCCTGATTCTAGCAGTCTTTACTGTTCTGTTCATTGTAGTAGAAAACTAAAAGATTGGATTCAATTAGAAGTTGAGTGAGCTGGCCTTGGAAGAAGGGAGTCGCAGTGTCTTCACAGAATCCTCTTAGGTGCAGCTTTGCTTGAGGCGGGCACATGACGAGCTCCTCCTCCTCTTCTCTTCAGCAGCAAAGGCCAACCTAATCGAGCCACCGCTTACAAGGGTTGTCTTCCTAGAATGAACTCTCTCCTTATGAAGAGAAAGCATCGAAGCGAGCCATTAGCAGTGACTGTTTTATTTTTGTTTTTGCCTTTTTCCTTGGCCACACGGAAAGTCGAAACTGCTATTGTGTCAATCTAATCTTGTTAAAGGGACACGGGTGGCGCTGTGGGTTAAACCACAGAGCCTAGGACTTGCTGATCAGAAGGTCAGCGGTTCGAATCCCCGCGACGGGGTGAGCTCCCGTTGCTCGGTCCCTACTCCTGCCAACCTAGCAGTTCGAAAGCACGTCAAAGTGCAAGTGCATAAATAGGTACCACTCCGGCGGGAAGGTAAACGGCGTTTCCGTGCGCTGCTCTGGTTCGCCAGAAGCGGCTTAGTCATGCTGGCCACATGACCCGGAAGCTGTATGCCGGCTCCCTCGGCCAATAAAGCAAGATGAGCGCCGCAACCCCAGAGTCAGCCACGACTGGACCTAATGGTCACGGGTCCCTTTACCTTTTTAATCTTGTTAAAACATGAGAAGTGACCAGTTTCTATACTCCCTGTCATGGGTCACCATACTTTGTTATAAAGTCACCAACATCTCACAGGTAATGGGCCAAATCAGACTCAAAAAGGCCAAAACATTGTCGTCAAACCTTGGATACATGGAATACATCTCACAGCTTTTAAAACATTATTTTCCCAACAAGTGAAATCTGATAGAACTTCTGCAGTGCCTTGATTTAAAACTTGATAGGGCTGCTGAGAACCAGGTTTCGTGGGCCAGATCCGGCCTGTGAGCAATACAGTGGCCTTACCTCATACTACCTAATTGTTTAAGCAAGTACTGTGTTTCCCCATTAAGATTATTATTTTGAGGCTAAAACGATTATGTGACATGAATCATTTACTGGGGGAGTTAGCTTCAGAATAGTCTCCATACAGCAATGCCAATTGCATTAAAGTGAAGGATTATGTGTGTTTAATAATAGGGTTGCTGACAAAGTGAACTTTTTATTAATGCAGTTTACACTGAAGGGCCAACATTGTTTTGTTCTCTGTTCTTAGCTCCGCAAGGCTGTAATGGACCATGTTTCAGATTCCTTTCTGGAGACAAACGTGCCACTTCTAGTTCTGATTGAAGCCGCCAAGAACGGGAATGAGAAAGAGGTTAAGGAATACGCACAGGTTTTCCGTGAACATGCCAACAAACTGATAGAGGTAGAGTAATAATTTAAAATTTGAATAACTTATATCAGGATAATTATGTATTACGTGAAGTATTTATCTTCCATTTACAACCAGCCAGCTTCATTGGATCACTTCAGGTTCTGGTATGCAGACAGAGAAGCCTCGCTCTTTTAACACCAAGAGCTTTCTGTCCTCGCTTCTCTTTTATAAAAACGGCCAAACAAATGAAGTATGTATCTGGAAATTTCCCTAGCTAGCCTTATAGCTACAATACTTGATTTCTAAAAATTCTCCTTTTACTTACAGTTGAGTTTTGGGCAGCATGTTAAATACAGCTTTTCCTGACTGGTAATACTATGTGCATTATAGAGTTAAATGGGTTTTTTAACAAAGTTGTGGAGAGACGTTCGCAAATGTGACAGCATAAGTGCTTAAGAGAAAAAGAGCCAGTTGGCTAGTGTCAGATAATAGAACATTTCAAGCTTTGGTAGATTTGGACCAAAATGATTACATTTGAAATGGCTGTAGATTTATCTGTTTCATAACTATGGAAAAAAGTATTTTTATTATTGAGGACATAAAAGCCAGAATTTCACAGATCGCATTCCTGCATTTTGTTAACATTAATGCAAGATTCCAAGTGGCTTTACCAATGCCACATGCTGCTATTAACACAAGTGTAAAAAGACTTCGTACTAATACGGAATTCAATGTTATAGAGAAGCTGTAATTTTGAAGACAGGCATTTGTCACACTTGAAAGCCTGTTTAATGCATACATATTTATAATTCTTTGTAGTATCAAGTGGTAACCAATCACCACAGACAAAAGACACTACACCAGCCAATGCCAGTTGTTACAGTGCTTTTCCGTGGAGATGGTCAGTACATGTGGTTGAGATATCAACAGGAATTGAAAAATACTATAGACAATTCCATCGTACAGAAAGTATCAACAGATCAGCACACAACTTAATGTAACTGCTGAGGGGGAATTTTAGGGAACTGCTAAATTAAAATTAAATGCAAAATCTGTTCAGCAAAATTTAAGATTCTCAGTTAATTAAAAATTCATGTAGGCCTTGTGTGAGAATACATCTGTGTGTTATCTATTAACTATGTTTATCTGCCTTAGCCCAAGTGCCTCAGGGCTTTTATAGAAGAAAATGAGAGGCACATGCCTTGAAAAACAATGTTGTAACTAAGTTGCTAAAAAAAAAAAATATTTTGCAAATACAGAAAGGAAAGCCATAAGATCAGTCAAGAACAGCATATTACCAGGTTTCACTATATAGTGATTAACATTCAGTATAGTTACGTATAATCAGTGATATATACAAGATTTCTACAAATATATTTTTAATAAACCCTTTTGCAACCTGTGGGACGCGGGTGGCGCTGTGGGTAAAACCTCAGTGCCTAGGGCTTGCTGATCGCATGGTCGGCGGTTCAAATCCCCGCGGCGGGGTGAGCTCCCGTCTTTCGGTCCCAGCTCCTGCCCACCTAGCAGTTCGAAAGCACCCTTAAGTGCAAGTAGATAAATAGGTACCGCTTTATAGCGGGAAGGTAAACGGCATTTCCATGTGCTGCGCTGGTGCCGGCTCGCCAGAGCAGCTTCGTCACACTGGCCACGTGACCTGGAAGTGTCTCCGGACAGCGCTGGCCCCCGGCCTCTTAAGTGAGATGGGCGCACAACCCTAGAGTCGGACACAACTGGCCCGTACGGGCAGGGGTACCTTTACCTTTACCTTTGCAACCTAACTTCATCCGTTACGTTTTCAGCCAGGGCCACCCTCCATGCCCAGTCATTTCATGCAGTAAAAGTCAAGTTTAAGGCAAGCCTCCAGTTTTTGGAACTCCTTCCATACTAATCTGTACCTTGAAGACTGTCCAGAACGTCAAGGCCAGACAAACGTGAATGGCTTGCTGCATAATCTCACAGCTTGGAATGCCAGCAACCAGAGGAGCGAAACAGGAAGCAGACCACTACATATGAAGGAGGGTCCTTTTTTCCTTTATGCCCCCTCTAGCATAAGGGCCTCAGACTTTTTTTTGATATAACGAAGTTGAACTCATGTTGGATGCCATCTAAATTTAGCCGAGTGACCCTTCTCTAATTAGGGCTGCGGTAGACTTGATTGACATGACAATTCCATTGCCATTCACTGATTTGTCATGCTGGTGTCAGTTTCCCAGGCACCTTTCAGGCTCACGGTAGAAGAGAAATCCACTTCAGATAAATGTTACATATTACTGAGAGGGGCAGCTTTGAAAAGACAAGTTCATCCAATAGCTTATGTTTTATATAGTTTTGAAAGTAACTCAATAGATTGATTTTAATTTATCTGCTGTTATGTGATTCAGTATTTTATAAAACACTGTGTCTTGTAAACTGCAATATGATGGCTTGTGGGTAATGGTGAGCAATTCAATACTCTTAAAGATATTTGTTTTTTATGATCAGAGAGAAACATGGTTTAAACACAACTCAGGAAGTGCTGAAGGCTGGGACTTCAATCTAAAAGTGTGTTGAATGGGGTAGCTAACACAGAATCATAGAATCATCAAATTGTAGAGTTGAAAGGGACCCTGAGGGTAATCAAATCCAACCTCCTGCAGTGCAGGAATATGCAGCTGTCCCGTACAGGGATCCAGCCTGCAATCTTGTCACTATAAGCACCATGCTCTAACCAACTGAACTATCCAGCTCCATCCATGTTGCCGTGCAGATACTTTGTTCTACAATTTCTATCATCCCTGAATATTCACCATGCTAGGTGGGGCTAATGGGAGTTGTAGTTGAGTAATATCTGGAGCGCACCATGTTGGCTAATGTGGGCCTATATCAACATTTCCTTGCTCAAGGAACTGAGCCTTGTGCTTGCATTCTACAAGTAAACTTAAAGAGTTAAGAATGCCTCACTTGAGACATCAACCTAATTTCCTGCTCCAGTGTCATTGTTAATGAATTTCAAAGCAAATTTTAAAGAGCTGATCCACATATAGAATGGACAGCCTTCTAGAAGACTACCCACCGCTTAACGTTCTGTCACCAGCACATTAGCTCAAATCATAGTTCAGTGTTTTAGGGAAGTAGTTGTAAGTACGCATTTATTACTATTATATGTGGCAGGATTGTCACTTGGGGGTAAATAGAAAGTTGTTCATCCAAATGCTAGCAGCACCAGTAGGCAGCCCGAGGTAATCCATGCATCTTAAGATGTAAAGGGCAGATTCTTGGAGATGGGTTACAGAATTGGCTCAAAGAGTGGTTTTTTGATAACTGTATTAAAATTAATTTCTTCCGCCTGTATTACAGGAAATACTTCCAAACTCGTAACTACTCATTCCTTTTGGATTAGCTAAATTATCATTCACAGCATATCTGTCACTTCTAAGCCTGGGGCAGGGGGTATGGTCATGGATTTGCTGTCAGTGTGTGTGTACATTAGCCTGTCACATAGAATAGTGTACGGGGCAGGTGTCTGGCAAAAGAAGCAATCTTAAATTGTGTGCATTTGGCCGCTTTTGTCCCACACTGCAATTGTGCAGTGTTGGCTATTCCAAACATGGAGAATATATAGCAGGGATGGTCAGCTTTAGGTTGGGAGGCTAGGTTTTCCACAGTCAAGTTTTGAGGGACTACAGAACAGAAACACACACTGATGACATTCCCTAGTTTTAGCAGCCAGGTCAGTGGGGTGATTGAACACCACTATCTCCTAAGCTGAATAACCTGGGGTTGGAAAGGCCAGGAAAATCATGTAAGAATCACACTTAACTGTCGTGGCTGTCCATTGTATTGGGAAATGGGGAAGCAGCCATGACATGGGAGCTTTTAGGATCTTCTTCAGTTTCCCAATAGGAGGCTGTGTTCCTCAGCCTAGTGAGGAACACTGCTTTGCCATCTCTCCCTGGGCTTGGTTGCATGAAATGTCCTGGACAACTGGGAAAGCAGCAGTTGCATGAAGACATTTTGTGGGACTGTCCCTAACAACATGGCAGATGGTTTGCAAGTCCTTTGACATTCACACAGTTCCATGGCATTAGAATGTTTTGGTTATAATCATGTGAAAACCTTAACCTTTGGCAAGGATTCTGAAGTCAGCTCAGTAAGAACAGAATGATTTGATAGATAAGGGGGAGAAAATAATTCTTTAGTTTTTCAAAGGCCAATACAGGGAAAGAACATTGCGTCAGTATTGGTTGACACACATATTTTCCTACCTTTTCCTGTGCAACCATAACAGTGAGAAGTTTTGTAGTATGGATTATACTCTCCACTACCCAGTAGGAAATCTGGAATCCTGCTAATACGAGTTTCTATCCCATGTGATAGCTGCACCATCTTCCTTGCTGACTCCTGACTCCAAAAAGGAGACAAATCCAGATCCTCTAAGAATATACAAAGTGAAGTGAAAAGACATTTGATCTTACAGAGGATCACGACAACCCTATTTAGAAAACATTTATACCAATTATCTAGGAAAGCTGATGGAAAGGGGTAATTTCCCTTGCATGCCTAGCAATTTATCTCATTACTAGGATTCTCAAATGTGGATTTAAAAACTAACGTTTAATGCAAGTTAGCATCATGCTGGGGCACACAGTTCAAAGTTTTCACTCTGTTCCTGCTGCTGTGCCACCAGAAAGCGAGTCGGTGTCTGACTTGTCACAGTGCCCAAACACGTTTCAGGTTCGTCTCTCTCCAAACAGCCACAAGTGGTAACCAAGGTTTATTCTTGTCTTACTGCTTGTGGGTTTTTGGTGGGGAAGTGTCAGCCCAGGTTCTGATATTGCGACAAACCAGATTTTGGTTTCTTTCCCAGCAGCGCAGCTAGGAGCAAGGGAAGAACATCAAGGAACTGCAATAGCATACTGCACACAAACATTAAACGATAGGGTTTGGAGTTTTTTTTTACTGTATTTTAATGTGATATACAAACCTATTAAGCTTTTAAGATTAGAACACGAGTTTTGAACTTGATAAGACTGTCAAAAGAGTAACAAAGCCTTTATCTCCAGAGGTATTACCAAATGTTTGTGTTCTTTTTAAGGTAGTAATTCCAGACTTGTCTTTCCAATGTACAGCTGATTTTTGCCTGTTCTAGAATAGCCAACCCTGTTATTCAAACCATCTAGGTTAGCTCCTGGATGGGTGACTGGCTTGAGTTCTAGGTCAGGAGGATATTAATGTAAGCAAAAGAATTTGGAAGGTCAACAAAACATTCACTTAGTTAGAAAGAAGAAACACCAGCATTTCTTGCTATTTTCTCTATGCCCTTTTTTTGGTCTCCAAATAGCAAGGAGAAGGATGAACAAAAAAATCCTTGCATGCTTGTGTTTCACACATTTGCTCTTAATAAGGTTAGCATCAAATAAATTGTCAACCTATGATCTGTGTGTGTTTTTAATGTAACAAAAAGCTTGATTATTTTTAGTTCTGTAGACTCATCTCTCCTAGCATGTAATAATAGGGTTGGTGACAGAGATTCACAGTAGATAATACACTTGTCTTTATAATAAGCTTGAAAATAATCCTAACAAAAAGCTTTGATTTTTTTTAAATGTAAAATTATTTATGAACAACTTTGTTAACGAGCCAGTTAGTTCTGTCACTGTTCAAAATACCTAATCTATACAATATGATTCTTATGAAAGCATAGATAAAAGTACAAACACAGGTGCAAAGATCCCTGAAAATAACTAGAAGCCTTTATCCTTAAGGCTCTGGTTCTGCCTGGTTTCAAGTCTTGACAGCAAAAACTTTGGCTTTCCTTCCATGGCAGTGTCTCTGCTTCTTTAACAAAACACATTAAAATGCTTTTAATTGCTTCTCTCCTTATTGGTGCAGAATGTTTATAGGCACGATAAATCTTTACAAGAAACCACCTGTTTACTAACCAGAGTTTAGCCTTCCTTTGGCTGGCTGCTTGCTAGAAAGAAGCGAAATTTTGCTGCTTATAGTGGGATGGAACGCACTGTTCTTGTCTTTGTACTAATTTTTACATATTTCTGTGCGCAAATGTAGGCTTTAAATAACAAGCTGTCATTCACCTGTCAGTTAATAACTACAAACCCTTTTAGAATCCCTCCTCCGAGAACAGGTTCCAAAATATAGAACATTTTCACTTAAAAATAAGTGTGCCCTTTCATTCCCCTTCCAGAAAGCAAATGGAAGGACTTGTCTCTAGATGGCAGCTCAAGGTTCCAAGCAAATCTCTAGAAACGGCCAATTGTCATCTTTTTCTGTACCAGTTGGCAACAATGTATTCTGTTCTGAATCTTGGATGCACATGAGTGGAGGATGTTCCCACACCAGGCTACGCTTCTGAGAGGCCAAATGGCTAAGTGAAACTATAGATCGGGACTCTCAGTACACCTTTAGCTAAAGTATATGTTTTCTTTAGAATAGCCAAATGAACTCAGTTCTACATGGGAGTAAAGCAATAATATCGGATAGCAATCAGTCTGTTCAAATGTTTTTTACTACATGGAATTTGGGAGACCAAATATTTAGAGGCTAGCCCTGAAATGTATTACAAATGTTTGGGGTTTTTTCTGCAATTTAAGAATTGTTATTGCCAGTTGTAAAAGGCATGCAAACTGTAACAGTTTCCTTGTGATGAGCTCTTGATTCCAGAAGCAAAAACACCTTCCTGAAATACCTTTCTGTCATCTGCACAGGTTGCCAACTTGGCCTGTTCTATCTCAAATAACGAAGAAGGTGTGAAATTAGTCCACATGTCAGCAAGCCAGCTTGAAGCCCTCTGTCCTCAGGTAAAGTATGAATCTACCTATGAATTCTATAGTCTAATTCTGTATGAAATGTGGGGAGTGTAAATATATTTTTAGTGTGTATAATAATATTTTGCCTGGTAAAATCAACACAGTAGGGTAGGTGGTTTTTCAGATCGTAAAGAATAGTCTCTTAATATAGTCTCTTAATAGTCTCTTAATATAAAGCATAAGCCAGAGGTAGCTTTAAAGCTATTAACATAAAATATTCTGGTGAGTTGTTCCATCAGTGGTAAATAATATCCTCTGTCATCATTGAGCAAAGGGGTAATGTGTGCTTGACATTACTCCATTGTTTAGACGTTGGAAGAAAAACAAAATTGTAAAAAGATGTGTTCATGACATTGTTATTTAAGTCAGTTGAACATGTGCAGACTCTGTGCCAATCCCAAACATATTTAGATCTAAATTAGGGGAGGGGAACCCTCAGTCTTCCTTGCTTTTTCTTCATACTGAGAGCTGCTGTAACGTAAAAGTTAATCAGGAAAATCTCCAGTTTGATTATTGTCATGAATTAACTCAAGGGAACCTTAACCAAAACAGCTGTAGCTTCTGTTCCCACTCCCCCCCCCATTCAAAAAACCCTACTGATTTGTCAGTTTTGCAGAACGTAGTTCATTTTTAGTACACAAAGTCTGAAAATTTGTAAATTCATAGTGTGTTTTTAAAAAATGCCTTGCGTTACAGGTAATAAATGCAGCTTTGGCTTTGGCTGCCAAGCCACAAAGTAAGCTAGCTCAAGAAAACATGGAGATGTTTAAAGAACAGTGGGAAAAGCAAGTTCGTGTGCTTACAGATGCTGTGGATGACATCACTTCCATTGATGACTTCCTGGCAGTATCAGGTAACGGGCTGCAGAATGCTAAGATTTCTTTTATGTTTAGCTTTATTGTTTATCCTGCTACAGTGGCACTGGAATATCCTTTGGAATTCTGTGAATAGCATTGTTGGTTTGCTGCAACAAAGAATGTAATATGGTAGCAGCTGACTCAAGCAAGCAGAAGCTTTTGTAGGCAAGAGTCTACAGCATTTAGCTTGTGCACATTTATCTTTAATAGGGTTGCCATACGTCCTGGACATACCTGGAATACTGCAGTTGGAAGGAGTGTTCAGGGCGGAAACCTTTGAAATATGGCAGCCCTATCTTTAAGTTCTTGGCAAAAAACAAAACAGTAGGCGTCTGGGGCAAAAAGACAGACAATCCACCTGACATTGAACCCCATATGTTTTGACTATACACAATTTTGACATTAGGCGTGATCCCTGGAACGTAACCCCTGCATAAGTTGCAGGCTTACTGGATTTCATCAGTTGCGGGAGGTAAATGAAAATGGATGGTGAAGATGTTGATATATAAATATAGAAGAGGTGTAGATATACTCTTATCAGTCCTGTGGGAGGAGAACTTGCCTTACAATGTGAGAGTAATATATATATATATATATATATATATATATATATATATATATATATATGGAAAACCTATATTGTACAGTCAATAGCACTGCCATCAATATATACATCTCCCCCATATTTGTGGTGTACATGGAACAGTACTTCCTTAACATCTGTTATCCAATAAACATTTTCTACTGTTCTGGAAATTCCTGTTTGCATTACATGCACACAATACAATAAGGTGACAATCATTATGGTTTGTTGCTATTGAATGATAACAGCTTTGTACAAAAGAGCGAAGTTTATTGTATAAATTATTGTAGATTGCTGGGAGACTAGTCTTTTTAGGCTGCTTGACTTATTTGCTGGCATAATTGTTTGGATAAATGGATAGAAGATACAATGTATGCCAACTTTAATTTGCATGTTATTTCCTTTCAGGCAGCATTTTGAATACTTTATTTTATTAATCACACGGCTTGCAGCTAGGTTTTGTGTATTGCTTTTTAAAATAAAATGTCTGACTACCTCAGGCACTTTAGAGATAGCAATCACCAGTCATTTACGGTTGGTGTTCAGCATGTAAATAAAGAAGTATACCAGGTCACTAGAACAGCTCTTGTCTTCAGCTATAGCTATGTTGTGTTAGAATGTCAGGCTTGCACTAAAGCGGATGTCTAACATTACCAACAGGTTAAAGGGACTGTAGCGGAGCACTCCTTAACAGACATTTCTTTTCCTGTAAACCTCACCTCCATGAGATGAAGTTTTCTTAAAAGCCCTGCATTTCCTCAATCCAAATTTTAGAAAGTACTGCGAGCATATGCAAAAACACAGAAGCCCTCACTGCTGTTGCTACTTCTCTGGATCTCAGGCTAGTAGTAGAAGTGCAAAATATGCCACTGGGCTGCCTCACTCCTTCCATGTACGGAGCTGCTGTAGACAATGAGGTGTTGAAAATGTATGCTGTGTGAGTTTGGAGCCGTTTGCCACATTTCCCACACACGCAACTTGCAATCCAGCCTAACTGCAGATTTCAGCAGTAGTTACTATTTATTATCTTACTACTGCCAAGCTAAGCTGCCTACAACTGCAGCCTTTACTTCACTCGGGCTGTGGAGGACAGTCTGTCCTACCCCCTTCTGCTCCCAAAAGGCTTTCTCACTGTAATATAGCCTTTCCTTCCATTAATAATTAGTTCCTTTACTTATTTATTTTGTTACTAGTGCTCTATAAAGATCTTTCCTAAAAGCGTTGGCCTGGGTGGAAGGGACAGACCCTTTAGCCAATGACAGAGTGAAGCTGAGGAGGTTGGAACCTGGTGCTGCACATCCACTTTCACTGGATTCGGTCTCTGGATTTTATACTGTGCTAAGAATCCCCTATCCTGACTGTTCTGCACCCCCAGCTTCTCAATTTTTATTCTGCATTCACTCACTTGCTCTTTGCTGAATAATGTTTGTTAGATAGCTAATGACTGCATAAAGTTGCTCTCCAATGGTGCCATTTAAAAGACAGTGGAAACTTGAAACAAGCTGTTTGCAAAGGCTACCTGTGGTGGCCTGGCTACCACTTCGTATAGTTCTGATTAACATTAGACTATTTCAGAATGGCTTAATGTCAAGAATAGGAACATGTGTAAGAACTTGGAATGAGGGGTGAATGTCAAAAGCAAGAAGAAAAATCTTTCTTGTAGTACATGTCTCACTTTTCCATAAAGGAGCATATCGCTTCAGTGCAAACATTTAATACCTTCAGTGCCAGAAGTATCTGGAAAATTGAGTACCATAAAGCGTGAAATTGTCAGAGCTGCCTGAGGAACATGGACAAATTATTGCCAATAAGAGCTTGAGCATCTTCATCTTTCTTTGGCTTCAGAAAGATCTTTTGTTTCCTGAAGAAGTAGATGTAGAAAAGTGAAAAGCGTTCTCTTCCCATCAAATCATTAAGAATGTTCTTGGGTATTTGATTTTGTCTGCAGCTCTCACTTTGTTGTCTGATTTGATCTATAAAACTTTTTAGAAGAGGGGTGCTGGAACCTGTGGCCCTTGGCTTGGTTTTCTGCAGGTGTGGGGAACCTAGAGGGAAGAGAGCAGGAAGGAGAGCAGAACAGGATAACCTGAGGGAATGAGACAGGGGAGCCCTCTGCAAGTGATCTGCTCCCCACAGCAGACTATCAATGAGGGAATGAGGTTCTCAACAGGATGGGGGAAGGAATTAAAGTTTCCCACCACTGTTTTAGAATGTTGATTGGAATGTGACTTATTTCATGTCCGTATTGCAAATAAAATAGACTTTGAACAGGTGAATGATTACAATTTCCTTCAGTCATGAAATGGGGGTATAGGGGATTTTTTCTTAATTGAATTTTTTCTTAATTGCTGCATTTTGTACTCATCACATAACAACAAAAGACTTGGATTTTTCACAGTCTTGACCAATCCCCCTCACCCTCTGCACTGATGCTGTTATACACCAACCTAGGGCAGAATGTTAATTTTGAATTCTATTCTGTTCTATTTTACTACCAGAGAATCATATTCTGGAAGATGTAAACAAATGTGTCATTGCTCTCCAAGAAAAAGATGTTGATGGCTTAGATCGCACTGCTGGTGCAATTCGTGGTCGTGCAGCTAGAGTAATTCATGTTGTCACTTCTGAAATGGATAATTATGAACCTGGAGTGTATACAGAAAAGGTTCTGGAGGCAACAAAGCTGCTGTCAAACACAGGTAAGATAAACTACCTCATCAGGCTTTTAATTTCAGATACTTACCCTGTTCAGTGCTTTCTGCTTACAACTTTGTGTCGGTAGGTACAGCAAATTTATTAACGGTTTAAACCTCAGTGCTAAATCTAGTGTTTTGCTGGAATGTTTGCTTGAAATGTGGGTCTTTTTATCCATAGCATTGTTCTGTAAGCCCCATGCTAAGTACAGATGATAATAGCTGTCATGGGGACCTGAGAGTCTTCAGATGTTGTTGAACTACAAGTTCCACCAGTCCAAGTCAACATCCCATCCCTGGGATATAATCACTGAGAAATTACTTGCTTGCAATGCTAAAACTCATGTCCTAATAGAACAAGTTTGCTCTCTTGAAAGAAAAAAATGTAAAGTCACAGATGAGAGCTAAGCGGGACTGTAATTGGTAAATTTAAAATGTCATTAATTTTAACGTACAGACTCAATACATTTCTGGTCTGGAAGCAAGTTTGATACTCTGTTGAACTGTAAAATGCAAACCAGAAGGAATTTTTTATGACCATTCTGTCCATGTGTAAAACCACAGCAGACAATTACTTCATTTTGACCTTGAATTAAAATGAATTAATCATAAAATCAATATCATCATTCAGAGGGATTTCTTAGTGCCATATGACTACTATATTCAGTCCTAGAGCACTATGAACAGTGCTGTGTTTGTGCTAGTTAGTAGCTTGAGCTTAAAATAATTTGCCAATGCCTCTTTGTGCAGAGCCGCAGTATAGTGCATAGGATGTTGCAGAATTTAACTTCATTTTTTTTATTTAGGCTAAATGTGCTAGTTTTTAATTGTTTGAAAGATTTTCTTAAAGGTTGTAATCAATGGAGTTTTCCTTCTAGCATATGAAAGGAGAATTCAATTCATCTACAAATGTGACTTCACAGGTTAATTGTGTAAATCGTAAAATCTGGTGCCAGATCAAATCTTTGTGCCACTACTGCAGTCAAATCTGGCTCTGGTGTGGCTGTGCTTGCCCTGGAAATGGAAGCAAGAAAAGAGCAGGATACCGGCTGCCCCACTGTACGAAATGCTGTGCCTTTCCACCTGGTATACAACCCAAGAGGGCTGGAGGCCTCTTGGATAGAGCCCAAAGTTTGTGCCCCATTTACTGAGTTGGATTGCGTTTGAGCTACTGAAGCGCATCTTAATAGTTTTGCCAATGAACTGAATGTGGCATTGATTCTACCATCAAACGTCTCTGGTGGTGCTGATGACAGATAAGCCAGAATCCTTCTGGCAGACTGATTACAGTGGTACCTCTAGTTGCGTGCAGCTCTGGATACGTATCCTTCGGGTTACACACACGGCAAACCTGGAAGTATTTTTTCGGGTTTCGCCGTGCACGCATGCGCGCTGTGCATGCACAGAACAGGCACCTCTGGTTGCGAAAACCTTGGGATCCGACCGGAGCTCCGGAATGGATCCTGTCTGTAACCAGAGGTACCACTGTAGTTCCATTTTGCTCCAACACCAAGTTCCTGTATCACTATCCTGCATTCCTCTTCTGCAATGATGATCTTGGTAACGCACAGTACATTTGGGGTCAGCGTTTTTAATGCTTCATTGCAGATCACTGTGGCCACTTAAAATTCCCTTAGTTATCATCATCAACATCATGTATTTGTATGCTGCATTTCCATAGTAAACTATGCTGAAGGGAACTCACAATGTGAAGAAGAACAACTTGATGAAAACGTTTCCTTAAGAAATACTCAATAAAATTATATAATTAATTATAAGGTCTAGCAACAAAATACAAAAGCAGAATCATGAAAATACAATGGATCCCCAAAATTAAACCTTGGCCCCAACAGCAGCCCCAGAACACCCCCACCTTGATAGTCTCTAAGCATCCTGAGCAGTATACTTTTCTGGACTGACAGCAAGAAGATCCCCGGTACCTTCAGCAACTACTTTGGTCTGGACCCCACACCCCCAGGCCAGGTGGAAATTGACCAGCAAAGCAGAGAGCAGGTCTAGCCAGGACTCAGGGCAAGAAATTGAATATACGTTATTTTATCTGCCGTTGCACTGGCAGACTCCATTTTCTTGCTCATGTTTTTGTATTCTTTATATGGCCCAACAAAACAACTTTTATTAGCAGCCATAGAATTGTAGAGTTGGAAAGTGATCGCCAGGATCATCTAGACCAGGGGTCTGCAACCCGCGGCTCCGGAGCCGCATGTGGCTCTTTTACACCTTTGCCGCGGCTCCGGGACGGATACTTGCGAGGGGAGGAGGCGCATTGTGCGCCCCGTCACTCCCCACTGTGGCGGGCGCTGTACTGGCTGTGACGTCGCATGGGGGTGGTGCGTGTGTTAGTCACGCACCGTCCCGACGTCACCTTCCCGCCCGCCCGCTACATTGTAAGGGGCATGTACACTGGTCACTGCATTGAAAGGGGGCGTGTACGCTGGTCACTATTTTGAAGGGGAGTGAAGAACACACACACAAAAAAAGGTAACTTGTTAATTTAACCTTTATTTCTATGAGGAGGAGTAATTCTGAGGGGTCAAACAAAGAAATAATAAAAAAGTGACAAAAAAGTTATTTTTATAATGACGAGTTTTGCGGCTCCCAGTTTTTTTTTCTTCGGAAACGGGTCCAAGTGGCTCTTTTTGTCTTAAAGGTTGCAGACCCCTGATCTAGACCAACCTCTTGCAATGCAGGAATCCTTTCCAGAGCCATCCCTGGACAGGTGGAAGCAAACCACCAACCTTCTGGTGAACGCACCAACCCGTTTATTAATGGCATTTGTATACCACCCAGCAACTCATGTTTTCTGAGTGGTCAACATCACCATCATCATGTCTCGTGGCAAAACCTTTTCATATGTACACGTTTCAAATGCACAATACAATTAATATACAAAACTAGCATGAATGTAGTCACACCCCCACCTTTCTTAAGTGTCTGTCCTGTGTGTATTGTTTGCCCTTTGTAGGGATACGATTAGGAAATCCGAATGTGTGTGATTTGTAACATTTCAAGGAAAGAACAGTTGTACCAGTAATGTTTGTGGATTAAAAAACTGCATTTCAGTACTGTGTTACTGCAGAATCTGCATGCTAAGAGCCACAAATTTTATTGTATTCTGGTAAGCGGAATGTTTTTTCCCCCTGTGTTCTTTAGTTATGCCACGTTTTACTGAACAAGTAGAAGCTGCTGTAGAAGCTCTGAGTTCTGACCCTGCTCAACCAATGGATGAAAATGAATTCATCGACGCTTCTCGATTGGTATACGATGGAATTCGTGACATCAGAAAAGCAGTGCTGATGATCAGAGTGAGTCAGCCTTTATTTCCTTAAAATAGCATTCACTGGTTTTCTCAAACACATTTTTATTAAACAATAAGGCAGTACAATAGCACTAAGAGTGTCTGTATAAAATATACACACACACATTCTAAATTTAAACAGCTGCTTCACAGCATAAGCCCTCTGGGCAGCTCTCAAGGCATATATAACAATTAAAATACAAAATGAAACAATAAATGCTGTTCAACTAAAAACACATGACACAGATTTAATCTTAAATACTGCTTATACCCCTAATTCCACCCATTACCTGCAAATTGGTATGGGATCTTGTTTATATATTATGTAAACAATTGTGATAACTTCTCAAATGTTTTAACCGTGATAGGTCATAGGTCATTATGACAGTTAAAAGACATATCAGAGACAAATAAAGTCAAGTCACAGTTAAGGTCGCACATTTGTTGGCTGAACAGTTTTTAGTTCATTAATGCTTTCATAACTGGCTACTACAGTATGCTTTATGTATAGCTGTCGTTTGGCAAGCATTCGAAAGCTACAACTGGTACAGAATATGGTAACCTACCGTATTTTTCGCTCTATAAGACGCACCAGACCATAAGACGCACCTAGTTTTTGGAGGTGGAAAACAAGAAAAAAAATATTCTGATTCTCAGAAGCCAGAACAACAAGAGGGATCGCTGCGCAGCGAAAGCAGCGATCCCTCTTGCTGTTCTGGCTTCTGGGATAGCTGTGCAGCCTGCATGCTCTCCATAAGATGCACACACATTTCGCCTTACTTTTTAGGAGGGAAAAAGTGAGTCTTATAGAGCAAAAAATATGGTATTCCTTTTATCATAACATATACTTTGCTTTTTAAGAATTCAGAAACAACTTGCATCAGTATGCAGCAATCACAATATCAGAACATAAATTCATTGGGATGCTTCTTACAGGACAATTGATGCTGGTACTTCTGATTAGAGGGGCACAGTGGTGTGGAAACCTAACATTTCTTAGACTGCATTACCTAATCGTTGGCTCTCTAATGTCAGTTGGCCCAAATTTGGGGGAGCGGGGCCGCTGAAGGTTCTTCACTCCTGCTTTAGACATATACAGTGGTACCTCGCAAGACGAATGCCTCGCAAGACGAAAAACGCACAAGACGAAAGGGTTTTCCGTTTTTTGAGTTGCTTCGCAAGACGATTTTCCCTATGGGCTTGCTTTGCAAGACGAAAACGTCTTGCGAGTTTGTTTCCTTTTCTCTTAAAGCCGCTTGAAGAGGTGCAGTTGCGACGGACCGTGCTTCGCAAGACAAAAAACATCGCAAGACGAAAAGACTCGCGGAATGAATTAATTTCGTCTTGCGAGGCACCACTGTATGTGATTTGTGTTCATATCAAGTATCTTTGTGCTAGAAATATCTCCTTAGGAGTAGTACGACGACCTACCTATTTTCATTCTTCCCCCAAAAAGTTTTTAATTATTTAACTGAAAGATATTTTAAGTTTTTATCTTGTTATGTGATTCTGTGCATGTATTTAACACTCTTAATTTACTACAGCTGCTTTGAAACTTTTAAGAGTCAGATAAATAGCTGTAGGATTGACGACACAAAATAGAACTGTCAAGGCTAAGATAAAAAAGCGGGTTTTGATAGGCTCTTAGGTCACAGCAGGGGGAATAAATCTAAAAAAACCCTATAACGTTAAGATTACATCTAGTGCTTCAGGAAGCAAATTCAAAAGACAGCCTGTTTGCTACTTCAATTTTACCAAATGCAGAAACTCAAACTCTAATGAATCAGTAGACTATTAAGTTAAAAGTGTCTCTCGTCTTCTTGGGCCTATGTTGAAAAGCTCTTTTATTGAAAGCTTCACATTTCAATCTAAAATGCAAATTGGAAAGATGGTAGAAAGCTTTCAAAGCAAGTATAAGAATGAATCACTAATATTGGAAGTTTTAACTAATACCGTTCATTAATTGTCAACATTTAAATGTAAAGCATGGTAATAATAAGCATTTGTGTATACCTTGAATTAAGCCAATACATACTGAGAATGTAAAAGCTAGGTGGAGAAACCTTTTTTATCTAGCAAAGATTAAACTACAGGACAACTGATGGCAGATCTTCATTTCCTCATGTTCTGTGTATTAAAATAGGGATCTAGATAAAAGGGGCTTTAAAATTACAATGACCTGCTGTGACATTACCACACTGGCATCACTTGTATTCGAAGGCAGAGATTGGCATGCATTCCCAGATGAGATTATGAGGGTTGCTTCATGTAATACTTCCCCACCTTCTTTTTTCCATTCTATGTTCCTGTAATTCAAATAGAATATATACTTTCCCCAAAAGTTGTATCAGTACTGGAGAGAAAAAATAACATGAGCCAAACCTGAAAATTGAAATATTGCACCTTGTCTCAGCAGCTGTAGATTCTTTTGTCAGAGCTTGCTTCATACCTATTTGCTCCCCTGCTGCAAGTATTCCAGTTTTTAGACACACACACACACACACACCAGTGACAGATTTGGGTACTATGGCACCCTGTACAAGGCCACAGTACGCGCCCCCAGCCCTCACACTGCCTTCCCAAAGGTGAGTAAGGAGGCACCTGGCTTTGGGAAGGAGGTACAAGAATGCTGGCAGAGTCTTAGAACCCTTCCTGCTTCCTTCCCACAGCTGGGAAAATGCTAACTGGGCTTTGGGAAGGGAGGATTCTAGGACCCTTTCAGAGTCTCACATCTCCTTCCCAAAGCCTAGCGCTTCGCTTATGGGGCTTTGAAACAATGCCCCCCTCCTCTCGGCACCCAGTAAGTTGAGCACCACTTGCACAGCCCTAAATCCACCCCTGCGCACACACACTGGTGAAAGTAGTTTATCCAGTACGCTTCCGAGCACAATTCAAAGTGTTGATGTTGACCTTTAAAGCCCTAAATGGCGTCTCCACCCCCATCGTTCTGCCTGGACGCTGAGATCCAGCGCCA
Organism: Podarcis filfolensis; assembly: GCF_964270895.1. Classification (NCBI taxonomy): domain Eukaryota; kingdom Metazoa; phylum Chordata; class Lepidosauria; order Squamata; family Lacertidae; genus Podarcis; species Podarcis filfolensis. The sequence continues at coordinate 9,019,669 of NC_139606.1, read as the reverse complement.
AGGGCCTTCTGGCGGTTCCCTCATTGCGAGAAGCAAAGCTACAGGGAACCAGGCAGAGGACCTTCTCGGTAGTGGCGCGTACCCTGTGGAACGCCCTCCCACCAGATGTCAAAGCAATAAACAACTACCTGACATTCAGAAGACATCTTAAGGCAGCCCTGTTCGGGGAAGTTTTTAATGTGTGACGTTTTAGTGTATTTTTGGTCTCTGTGGAAGCTGCCCAGAGTGGCTGGGGAAACCCAGCCAGATGGGCGGGGTACAAATAATAAATTATTATTATTATTATTAATTATCCAAGCAAGCTAAACTGGGAGAGTAGAGCTGTCTCTGCCTTCCTGTCTCACCTCCATCCTAATACACTAAATTGGGGGTGGCCATGTGCAGCTCCCAACATCTCTGACCATTGGTCATGCTGGCTGAATCTGAGTCCAACAATATCTGAGGTATTATGTTGGCCACCCCACCCTGAGCCCATCTATGTAGTGCATTAAGTTTCTGTCTCTGGTTAGATCATGGAAACTGCCACCATGAATCCCAGGGCTAAAGTGACATACAATTTTGTTCACGGAAATTATTTCTGTGCTGGGAAACAACTTTCATGTGATGCGTTTGCATGTCTGCTTGTTGTATATACAAGCATTAGTAAGCTATAGCGGATCGCTGCTTGGCACAACAAAGCGTCAACAACTCATAATGCTACTTCTGCCTAGGGAAGCCAAGCTAATGCATTCACTGCTGTGTTGGCCTTTACATGAGTTCATTCCACAAGCAGAATAAATGCAAAAGTTTACTGCAACATATATTGTATACTAGGTATTACTAATAAAAGTTCAAAATGGAGCAAGGGCTTCATTATCTCATTGAGTAGGAAGACAAACATTGACTTTCCTCAGTTGACAGGGAGATAAATTTAACCTAAGACGAAACTAGTATAGCTTGTTGTCAAGCCATTAATACAGTCAAACGCTTTACTACTGATGGCATCTTGATTATAACAACAGAAGGAAGAAACTGATATGAATGAAATGGTAGCTGCATTTTTCCAAACTTAGGAAACACAATATATTAACTGGGTTGACTTGTAATCCAAAGTAGTAACGCTCTGAACTCTTGGATTACCTTCAAAAATTAATACTAAATTGTGTGTGCTGCAGATAGAGCTATAATAACAAAGAGATCGTTGCATTTACTTTCACTGACTGTCATCCAGCTCCATGCTTGAGACTCAGAGCAGATTGTAAAGTAACAAAGACAAACATACAGTAGCCAGAATAAATATCAAACTTCCCAAATCTTGAGCCTGTTCTCTGAAGGCTTACATCATACTAAATGGGGAGTTTCTTATAAGTGTTGTGAATCCTATTTTAGTTGTCTTCAACAAAAAATGTGAAGGAGGCTTAATCTTGGAGTATCAGTTAATGAAGCAGGTGGGCACGATGCTCTGCAGTTTAACATGTGCATCCCAAATCAGTTGTCCGCAGTTTTTAAAATATTTATTTAAAACATTTATATTCAATCTCCCCATCAAATTATCTACAGGATGCTTTAAATGTCATAAGCCGAACATTTAGCACATGTGGTGGTGCCATTTCTAACTGCTTATCTGAAAACCACAAAATGTGAAAATTCATTCATGTTTAGTTTTAAAGCTTTTAAATTAGATGCATTCCAGAGGGAATAACCCCAGAGATGTTAGTTCACTGAATTGCTCTTGACTTTTTGTATTTTTGTTTTCCCAGACTCCTGAAGAACTGGATGATTCAGACTTTGAGACAGAAGACTTTGATGTTAGAAGCCGAACAAGCGTTCAGACTGAAGATGACCAACTTATTGCAGGCCAAAGTGCAAGAGTAAGGCAAACTGTTCCAAATCTCGCTGAACATATGCAGACCATTTGATCAAGTGGCTAGCATTCCTCTCTGCTTCTGCATTTTAGAAAAAAAAATGTGTTTCAAGGGTTAGAAGTGTATTACCTTTTTATTGTCTACCCCATAACATTGTCTTAATCTTTCTCCAACCATCTTCTTCCTTCTTTTCTGCTTTGGGGAAGGAAGTAGAATCAAAACGGAAAGAAAAGGTTGCCAATGGGGCAGTCCATATTTGATCAGAACATGACATATCCAAGTGCCCTGTTCAACTGTTCAGAAACACCCCCTCATATCACTCCCTCTGCTATCCTCATCCTTGGTTGCTTCTTCCCTCTGATGCATGTACTTGCCTCCTGCCACACTAGTTAATCCCTAGCCTTAAGATAATTTTACCCAAAGATCATGAACTCTTCTGGCCCTATCCTTTCAGTTATCCCAGTGAGTTCATAAACTATCTTGAAACCCGTGAGTCTTAGCTGTTTGTCAATCATTATGTAATCTGATAAATGGCATTTCTATTCCTGTTTTACCTCTCCTTCTGCCCCACATTTTGTAATAGAACCACAGACCTAATAGACAAGATCGTCAGATAAGAACATCTAATCTGATATCTGCATTAGAATTCCCTTTAAGTTTATTTCTTTGTTTATAGGTTATATTTACATCCTGCCTTTCCGGCAAGGTGGAATACTTGGTTCTCTCCCCCCCCCCCCACACACACACTTTATCCTCATGGCAACCCTGTAGGTTAGCCAAGGCTGAGAAATGGTGACTTAATCAAGGCCACTCCAGTAAGATATTTGGCAGAGAGGGGATTTGAACCTATATCTCCCAAGTCTGAGTCCAACATTTAACCACTGCACTACACTGACTCTTCACTAATTAGAATGTACCACTTAGGACTATTCTGTTCTGCTGCCAGCATATAAAGTGCTGCCACTTGAGACCATTATATTTGGTCTCAGCTCTCTCCCTCGTCTTTACTACAGCATTTATTTTCTCCTTATATTATGCCACCTCAACCTTTTAAGATTTCACATTCCTTTACTTTTCCTAAGATTGCATGGCTTCCAAACTACTTACTCTGAACTCTCTCCAGTTCCTCATCAGATTTCTTTTAAATGATGGATACCAAAATTGAATGTAATACTTCAATAATTGGATTAGCTTCTGTGTTGCAACCAAATAGCCCTTCATATGTATATTTTATGCTAAACGTCAAACTTGGCAACTGTCTTCCTTACAAAATTGTAGCAGACCAGAGGTAATTCTCGCCAAGCGCCATTGGTAATTTCTAAGTTTTCTTTGTATACGTGCATGCAGTGTGTTTGCACAGAACACTACCACAATAATTAAAGGAGATGCTTAAATTCAAGTGGCACTGCTCCAAAGAGGACATGCCAGTACACTACTTGAAACTGCAGGTGGGCTACTTGTTTGTGAATAAACATGCCTTTTCAAGCCAGGCACCCTGGGTTATCCTGTTGTTTCATACAGCCCAACAGTGGTCTAGCTCTGTTATAATTTGCTTTCGCTTGGTGAAATAGCCCTACAATTTTGTCTGTGTGTTTAAACTCCCAAAATCCAATCCTAGATTAATTTGGAACATCATGATCTGGTAATTACGTAGGAGGATGTGTTCTTGCTTCAAAGCTTTGCTTCTGAGCACTCTTGAACAATATTCAAGAGGTTGTTCTTGACAATAAACATAAATTTAATTTCTAGCTGTCTACCTGAAGGTAGGTGAACTCTACAGCGGTGATTCTATAATGGTGTGAACCACCTTGCTGTAAAGGCTATTGTACTCTAAAAGAGAAAAGGAGGGGAAAAGAAAGAAGGCACCCTCAGGATGTTAGCAATTTCCTCTCAGCAGGACTTCAGAAATCAGCCTTTTATCAGTGACTTTCTTTCCCAATAGTCTGTACTACTAATGGTAGATAATTCATATAGGTGCAAGATATGGATCAAGATGGAAATAAATGTTCCTCCCGTCCTTTCAGATATAATTGGATTCTGCCCCTATGAATTAGTTGGCTAGTGAAAATAACCTGAAAAGCCACCTTCCCAGTGAATGGAAGTAATTGTATGCGAAACCATTCTTCTTTCCAGGCTATCATGGCTCAACTCCCTCAGGAGCAAAAAGCAAAAATCGCTGAACAAGTTGCCAGCTTCCAGGAAGAAAAGAGTAAATTGGATGCTGAAGTGTCCAAATGGGATGATAGTGGTAATGATATCATTGTTCTGGCAAAACAGATGTGCATGATTATGATGGAAATGACAGATTTTACCAGGTAAGGATTCCTTATTGACATGCCAGCTAAATAAGCATTTTGGGGGCAACTTTATTTCATATCCTTTGTCCAACAAGGCTCTGTTAGATTTACATTAGTTCCTAAATGCTATTGACTGACCCGACTAGTATTGTCTGTTTTCAGTCTGGCTTTAGCCCTTGCTTTGGTACTGAAACTGCCTTTGTCAGCCTGCAGGGTGGTGATTAGGGGGGGGACTGATTCTTCTGGATCTCCCAGCAGCTTTTGTTAACATCAACCATGGGATCCTCTCAAGATCCTGTCCAAGTGCATAGTACTTTTCTGCTTTGGTTCTATTCGTGCCTAGGTTACCACTTCCAGGAGGTGGTGCCTGGGGGATTTCTGCTCAGTTTCACGGCCCCTTGTCTCATAGGGTTCCATCCCATCCCCCATGCCGTTTAGCATCTACACAAAGCCACTGAATGAGATCATCCAGGGGCGGATAAAACGTAGATTATGGAAGTGCTTTATCAGTGCCTGGCAATGGTAATGGGATGAGAGCCAAAAGGCTGAAGCTCAATCCAGACAAGACTGGGGTTCTGCTAGTGCATGGTTCATCTGCCCAGATCAGTTGTGGTTCACCCTGCCCTTGAGGAGGTTGCACTCTCTCCTAATGGACCAGGTTCACCATTTGAGGGCACTCCACCTGTCTTTGTATCTAGAGGTGTGTCATGAGACACTTTTTACCATCTTATATTTTTTTTAAAGATATTTATTGAAGTTTTACGAAAACATAAGTTTACAAAATGAAAAAAGATCATATAAAAAGAAAAAGATACAAAAAAAGAACATAGAAAAATACATGAAAAAGAAGAAAAAGGAATAAAAATACAAAATACAAAAGACAAATAGCTAAAAAAGAATTAAAAACAAATCCGTTTTTTGTAACTTTGAACTCATTAACTTATTTCCTTGGCCCCCTCACACCTCCCCTTTTTGTATTCCCATTTAAATAATCAAATCAGCAAATCCTTACCCTCTTTCGTTTATCTTAACTCTGTATCTTAACATATTATAACTCTATATTTTCATCCATTATCAATTCATTTTTGCATATTCTTATTAACTTTGTTGCTAATGCCACTTATTTTCAATCCAACATCATTTTAACATTCATTAATTTTACAGTGTTTCTGAAGACACTTTTTACCATCTTAGGCCAGAACTCTCTAGGGGGTGCAGAGAGAGACTGGCTTCAATGATCCAAGTCTGGGTCATTTGTATTACTGCAGTAGCTTGTATCCAATGAAGTGCTGTTAGTGCAAGCATTCCACCTTGTGCACCAATACTTCCTTTCCCTGTGTGCCTGTGCCAATTTGTTTTGGGTTCCCCCCACCAAAAAACACACACACTTCAGAGCAGATAGTTGGGAGCACGGGTAGAGTTAGAGATGGTTCTCTTGCTTGGGCAGAAGTCCTTGCACTAACAGGACAATTTCATTTGGAAACATCCCAGTGTGATGTGTATGGGCTTCTTTTAAAAACAGTGAGAAGCTTTAGTTGGTGCAGAATATAGGTACAATAATACACACTGGAACTGGGTATTCTGAATATAATATGCTTGTACCTTGCCATCTCCCCTGACTCATGTTTCTCATTTCGTGCCCAATTCAAAGAACTGGTTTTGACCTTTAAAATCCTTCTTGGCTTGAAACCTCAGTATCGGAAAGATTACCTCTTTCCTACACTTTGAAATCATTATCCATGGCCCTTCTTCTAAGTGTCCTCTACAACTGGGGAATGCCATGTGGCTTTGAGAGGGCCTTTCCGTTATTTGTCCTTTCAGTAGCAGCTGGATACCTTTTTATTGTCCCTGGCCTTTTAAACTATAATGTGGGTTTGATACTGCCTTAGCTGTGTGGATTTTTTCCCTTCTGTCCTCTTTAGAATTTTAGTGCTGCAAAGTCTCTACTCTGTTTTAATGTAGTCTTTCTGGTTTTCATTGGCTATGTTTCATTTTATTCTCTTTGATTCTGGCAAGCTATCCAGAGATCTTCTGCTGTAGGGTGCCGTATAAATTGTAGAAATAAATAATAAATGTCTGAATAACTAAAGCTCTCTCCAGCACATGCATTGCTGAACATAATTTCAAAATTATTTTGGAAATCCCACATTTTGTGAAGATTTAAATGTAACTTCCTACATTGTTTATCTGTGATGCATACATGGAGCTTCCAGGAAACTGCATAGAAATTGTGTTCAATTTGTGATCTGTAGTCTGAAAAACTGGGCCAAAATGATATTTATTTTAAAATAGAGTACAATAAATAAGGTTTCATAGTACTTAAATATTAAGCAGAGAAGGGTGTTTTGTTTTGTTTTGCATATTGCAATAATGTAATGATCTGACAATTGAAATTAGTTGACTTTTGGTTTATTTTTATTATAGGTTAATGACTGTTTTCCAAAGAGTATAGGAGTGTCCAAGAGTTTGGGCCTGCCTTGTTTGTTTTTGTTTGTTTGCAGAGATTTAGATAGGTTTGTATATATACGCATACATACATATGATCCCACCAACCTGTAAAAGATCCTCTTTTTGTGAAAGTGGTGGGCTCTGTGTTCAAGAAATGCAAACGCAGTCTCCTCCGATACTCAGAACTACCTGCACAATTCTTTGGTTCCTTCCAATATGTAGTATGATACAGAACTATGTGAAGAACCTGGTTCACAAATTTTACCTTTTTATATCTGAAACATGCATTAATAATATGAAGCAATCTTTTACAGTGTGCTACAGTGCCACATTAGTGCAGCCTAGTTGTAGTCATTCCTGTACAGCTGGAGAGAATTGAGAAAGATGTCCTTGATTTGTGTTCCCGATTCTAATAGACAACTGCTGTGCTCTCTTTTTTTGCAGAGGGAAAGGGCCACTGAAAAATACATCTGATGTGATTAGTGCAGCAAAGAAAATTGCAGAAGCTGGGTCAAGAATGGACAAGTTAGGACGGACAATTGCTGATCATGTGAGTTGGAACTGATTTTTCACAAGCTTTTAGTTTAATTTAAACAGGGGTTTTAGGTTCACAGGTACAAGAGTCCCGGAGCTAGCAGCTTGTTTTATGGTGTCTTCTGACTCAAATTATTGATTCTTTGTTCTCCTCCACTTCAGCTTTTTCATTTGTAGCTGGATCGCTAGTTTGCCCTGAGTTTTGGAGATCACTTCAAAAATTGTCATTGAGCGTAGAGTTCCCAAAAGAAAGCTGTTACTTTCCACTGCTGGTTTTTGTTTTGTTTTTCCATACATTGCTCTGCAACTACTCAGTCATTGTGGATGCTTGGACACCTTACCAAAAAAAACCAACCTCGAAAGAACTGCCTCACTGTGTGTTCCCAGCATTAGTAAATGCAGGTTAAGTTGTAATCTTTCAACTTTGTTTTTGAATAATTACTCTCGGAACACTTGCTTTATACCTCCAGTTGTACAATTTCATATTTGAGACACACATTCATTGTGAAGTTCTGCAAATTGCTCTGGCTTGGCACGGTCTGACCTTATGGAAGATGAGGAGCCTGAAGGCAAGCAGTCACACAGCACTTAACCATATGCGCTTCTAGAATGCAGTGGAATTACTACATTGCCCTTGTCTTGCATGCCACCAGCAGAGATGTCAGTATTTTGGAACTTGCATCTATCTCAAACTGTAGGACTGAAAGCAATAATAGCTTTTTCCATTTGCAGTTACAAAGTACTTTTTCTCACCATTTAGATGAATTTTCACGCATTGTGAGAACTTCATTCATTCAGTATTCCATCCCATTGTTACCTTAATTCATTCTGCTTTTTTTTTTTTTTATTCGCTTCGCAGTGTGTATATTTTGGAATTCTCAAAAGTGAAGACATATATTTTGCAGCCAGATTAGTTAAAGCAGGAAAATCTGACCTCCTGTGCAAACTAGCACAATTTTAAGCATTTTAATGCCTTACAGGTGCAAGTTCAGGATGTTGCCATTATAGATTGAAACGCAATGAATAGCTCGTGCAATTGCTCTCAACAAGCAATTATTCAAAGTACCTACTTTTGCAAACGAAGTGAACAATATACGTGATAATAATGAAACATTTAATTCTCAGCCATTCACTTTCGATTTTCCACTATGCAGTGCAGAAAGCCTAAATGTGTATTCACTAAATAGATACACTATTTATTTAAAATTAGAAGCAAAAATCTTTTGTTACATATTAGGCTATGGGATCCATGGGTTATATTTATACTGTGTGGGGAAATTCTTGGTGCTTGGTGTAATGGGTTGAGGCTGGAAACCTGAGTTCAATTCCTGCTCAGCCATGAAGCTCACCGGATAAATTCTTCACAGACTTGTGATAAAATGAGAGGAACTATAAACTGCTTCGAAGTTTTTCTACCATTAAACCATGTATGCTGCCACCTTAAGTTTTTTGTTTTAAAACAAAAGCAGAATACATTTCAAAAGAGAGAAGCCTCAATTAGGACCTACTGTGAAATCCATATACCTGTATTATTACTGTTTATAGGTCAATCAGCGTATATAGACAGGCATTTTGCCAAATCTTATTTACAAGGTGATGACTGACCTGGTGGCCGTTGATATTATCAGTCTTTGTGCAAGAGGTATTTTACAACATCAGGTTTTTGCCTAAATTAGATATTTAGGGTAGCCTGTATGTTCATTGGGGGACTGGAAACACTATTGATATGTGATACACTGATCAATTTTAATGTCTCAGAACTAAATACCAATTTTATTTCTGTCCTCAGTGCCCAGATTCTGCTTGCAAACAGGATTTGCTAGCCTATCTGCAACGTATTGCTTTATACTGCCACCAGCTAAACATCTGCAGCAAAGTGAAGGCAGAAGTTCAAAACCTGGGAGGAGAACTCGTCGTGTCTGGGGTATGTAAATTTCTGAACACTTCGGTTTTGGCTTCCTTCTACATCAACAGTTGTACAAACTTCGTTTATGTTAATTTTTTAGGATTCTGAACAAACTTTGTGTGTCTTCATTTTGTTTCTGATCTCTGAATATATAAATCTCCTTTTGGAAAGATTCCTGGAGCATCTTGGTTTTGCTCAAAAACTCATTACAATTGTTTCTGATGATCCTTACATACTTAGGTATTTCTGGTAAGTCAGAGGCCATTCTAGATACGCAAAGTATTGTGCAATTTTTCACAGTTGTGCTATACTTTTCATTCAGAGAGTAAATTTACTTTCATTCCTGTAAGATACAGGCTACATTTAAACTTCGTTCTGCAGCTATCCAGAGCTGAGACCATTCCACAGCTGCATTCTGAATAATGGTTTATTTTCTGAAAGCATCTTAGAATCTAGATCAAATCCTTTTACTTCTTTCCAAACTACCAATTCCAAGTCATTCTTTTCTGCCATCATGTATGCTTGTTTCTCAATACTTTTTACATCAAACTGCTTGTCTTTAAACCTCTCCACAAACCTATCCCATTCTGTTGTTTCTGCTTGTGCCTTGTGCTCCTCCCAGTCTACCAGTCAGCCGCTTGGGACTTCTGCTTTCAGGCTCCCCCACTTATTTCTTTTGCTGCCCCTGGAACTTCCTAGCAGAATAACCAATCAATGCTCACTCTCTTCCCCTTGGAAACCTGTAGTTTTAACCCTTTGGTCCCCAGCCTAGCTGTGTGCACATCATTTTCATCCCATCTTACCTTCCCCTTTTATCTCATTGCCACCATTGGAAACTTCTTCAGGCAGTAGTGACAGTCTTTTTCTCCTCACCTCCCCATACGTTTATATCACGCCAGGGGTCAGCAACCTTTTTCAGCCATGGGCTGGTCCACTGTCCCTCAGACCATGTGGTGGACCGGACTATATTTTGAAGGGGAAAAATGAACAAATTCCTATGCCCCACAAATAACCCAGAGATGCATTTTAAGTAAAAGGACACATTCTACTCATGTAAAAACATGCTGATTCCCGGACCGTCCGTGGGCCGGATTGAGAAGGCGATTGGGCTGCATCTGGCCCCTGGGCCTTAGGTTGCCTACCCCTGTATTATGCTGTAAAGCGCTTTGTATATTGATGGTGCTAAATCACTATCAGCATTTTCTCACACTTTTGTTATAAGCACTGTAGTCTCTTCCACTTCCCCCTTCACTCTGCAAAACTGGAGCAGTTTTATAGCACTTAAAAAAATTTCATTGGGCAAGTGCATTTGTGGTTGTGTGCATGCACTGAAGTATAAATGTTTGTACCCAAATGTAAGACTGCATGCTCCCCTACAGCAGTGCAGTTCCCCTGTCCAGTACTATGCTGACATCTTCAAGGGTTTACATTTAAGGAGTAAGTTTTTCCAGCACAAGAATGCTATCCCACTGTATCAGGGCTCCCCATTTATCCATAAAAATTTTATGCATTAAACAGTGATTGTGATAGAGATACCTTAGTGGTGGTCGGAACATGGTTCTTATTGCTCCACAAAACTAGTACATCCTCAGCTTCTTTTATCTGATCATCAAAAGGCTTGTTCTTAGCTACACATTGTGTTTAGACAATTACTTTCACAGAAGGGAATTCACACTATAAGATACGGGAGAAATGAAAGGTTCAGATCCTAAATCTTGCTTGAAGAAGAAGAAGAAAACAAGCGAATTCCGCCTTTGAGAATAATGGCAAACTAAAGCAGAAACATATAGTAGTGTTGGCAGCAGCACCTTCACGCAGAGTACATTTGGTGTAGCAATAGGCTCCTAGCAGATCTGTCACAACCAGGGGAATAGTGGATGAGCACTGCAGAAAACACAACATGTATTGCTGTGGTATTCTGCATGTGAGGGCACTCTTTGGCAAGGCTCTCGGCATGGGAGAAAGACATAGCTGTTACCCCGACAGCCCGCTAACATGTTCCCTGGGGTTTTACTGAGACTATAAAATGCCTGTGTGACTTACATGGTCTTCTGCCATAAATAATTGTCTATCTCCAAGCTAGACTCGGTAGAATGTAGTTTAATACACACTGAAAAAGAAAAGTGCATACACCGTGTAGGTATCCCTTTCCCTATCAGCCAGTTGGACAATGACCTAGTTTGTTACAGCACTTGCCTTCCCATTAAGTGTTTGTTTGTGATGTATAAATACAACATTTTGGAATCTGGGAAATAAAAAATAAAAGTTAAAATCGGCAAAAGGAGTCAGCAATCCCATGTCACTTGTTTATGCTGTTCTTGGTCAGAAGGATTTTGTTAAATGCAGGGCATACAGGAATGGTTATTCTCCACTGATATGCAGAATCTGAGAAATGGCTGCAATGGATCCTAACCCAGATTCTCTTTGTAAATGTCTACATTATCTGTGCTGCTGTAGAAATCATAAAAATGAAACAGCAGTCTTGATCTGTTAATTAAGAGGCCTAAATCAGTTAAAGGTCCCTCAAAATAAGCAGTTAATCTTTTTGCAGCTTCCCTCATGGAGTCTTTAAATTCTGAATTCAAACAATCTGTGCCACCCTACCTGTTGCCACCTTCTGTCAATCTGCATGTCCTTTTTGACAGTGCAGTGATGTGATCCTTCACCGATGTTAATATGATACATTTCAGTGCCAGCAGATAGTGGTCACTATGCAGTGCTTCACAGTGGACACATCAGCTATTGGCACAAAGTGATGGGACACAACAGAATGCTGGCAGAAATTGTGCAGTGCAATTGTGTGCTTACGATTCCATATTTTATCAGTTTGTTAAAATATGTTGACTTAGTAGAGTAGATATCACAATCCAAATTGACACATACAAGAGCTGGCTTATCCTTCATTGGTGTGGTTTTGTATTTCAAAAATTCTCCACAGGTTGTTTTTTTTCCTTCAACCTGGCTTAGTTAAATTTTCCTTACTGTCCATCTCATTCAGCATGTCCCTCATGATTAGGAATAGGCCATGGAGCCCTCCAATTGAAAGCCCTATCTCAAAATACATAGACAGCTGCTAGCAGCAGCAGAATAACCTTCACAGTCTAGACCAGTGGTTTTCAACCAGTGGACCGTGGCACCCTAGAGTGCCTTGAATGATGGTAAGGGGTGCCGCGGGCAACACTGGCCTCTGTCCCTCTTTCCTTCCCTCCCTTCTCTGATGCTCTCTTATATCTCTGCCCCCCAACGGCTTGCACAGCTGTTGGTTGCAGCAGCCCTGGCTACAAGCTCACTAGGAGAATGGTGCCTCTGGGGCTGGTCAGGGAGTGCTGGTTGCCAGGAGCTGAGGCAGCCTCAAGAGTAAGCAGGCCAGGGAGTTCAGCCAGCCAGTCCACCAGCCCTTGCTGTTGGGAATGGACAGGCAAGTACTAGGGTGAGGAAGCAGCTCTTTGGGGCAGGGGGCAGCAGCAGCGAGACCAGGGGCGGCAGCAGCAGTTGCCTGGAGGACTCCCAAGGAGAGGAGGCAGAGGAAACACTCCTCAAGGGAGGGTGTTTGAAAAAGAGTGGGAGGCTGCCAGTTCTGCAGGCAAGGGGTGACATAACTGGACTCCTGAGCCCCACAGGGGTGCCGCAGAAAGAATGGTCAAGGGAGCCGTGGAATCAAAAGTTGAAATCCTCTAGTCTAGACCATATAGTATAAGCAGAGACAGAACAGAGAAGAAGCCCTGTGGAACAATAGCTCTAGGTTCACTGATATGTCAACAAATCAATTTCCAGAGAGGTGGAGTGGAACGAGATCTTGCCCTCCTCTGTTGCTGCTAAAAAATTTGATTTATAGCCGATGGGCTCAGAGCAGGTAGCAGTTACCACATGAGACAAGTTTTCAGGTGACCTGTTAGCATGAGCATCATTTATACTGAGCCAGCCACACCCTCCTGCTCTTCTCTTCTAGTCTACAGAAGCTTACGTCCTGATAAATGTTATTTTTTTGAAATGCCAATGACGGTTTTTGCTGCAACAGGCCAAAACACTGCTATACCTTTGGAAATCCCTTCCTAACTGCTTTTTCTCTTAAGTAATTGCTAAACTGAGGGCTTATTTAAATAAGCTCATTTAACTAAATTTTCTCCAATCACCATTTGACTATTAAGTATTGTACTTTTGCACAATGGTCCTGTTAAAAGAAACACTCCGGGTTTTTTTCGTGAAGCGCTGGAGACTCCTTGGATAGTCCAAGATTATGTCTGCAGCGCTAAGGCATGTACGTGTTGATAATTTTTTAAAAAATATATGTGCTCCTCTTCCTTTGTTTACCTGCATATGAAAACCCAAGGTTTTCACCCAGAAGCTTGGCGTGTAAGGAATAATTCCTTAAACCTACACAGGCAAAAGCAGAATACTGAAGTTATTTCAATTTAGCATGAAGACTTTTAATACTTCATGCCATGCCAGCAATCAGGGCAAGCTTTAATCTTACAAGAGTGCTTCTGTTTTGAAAGTGATAAGGATCTGTGTTTCATGATTGTGTATCCAGCCATCAGATGACTGGGGAATCTTGACTGGCTGTATGCAGTGATTGAGTTCATATTATTCAAGAGCTATGGACATGCGTTCCTTGGATAGCAGCCCTTGTCTCCACCTCCACCCGCCCAATGCCAGATAGAAAACCTCTTTTGAAAATTAAGGGGACTTCCAAAAGTAGTCTGATTGGATGCAGGGTTCCGATTCTGACATTTTTGCTTTGAGTGCAGCTAAAGAAGCCCTTTGAATCCTGCCCACTGCTTTCCTTCTTTAAAGGTAAAGGGACCCCTGACCATTAGGTCCAGTCGTGACCGACTCTGGGGTTGCGGCGCTCATCTCGCTTTATTGGCCGAGGGAGCCGGCGTACAGCTTCCGGGTCATGTGGCCAGCATGACTAAACCGCTTCTGGCAAACCAGAGCAGCGCACGGAAACACTGTTTACCTTCCCGCCGGGGCGGTACCTTTTTATCTACTTGCACTTTGACGTGCTTTCCAACTGCTAGGTTGCAGGGATTCAAACCGCCGACCTTCTGATCGGCAAGTCCTAGGCTCTGTGGTTTAACCCACAGCACCACCCGCATCCCCGCTTTCCTTCTTTATTCTCCTCCAATTCTTCTAAAGCAAGCACCATGTTCAGTTTCGACAGGAAACCTCTATGGTAAAGGAATCTAACGTATGTAAAGAGACAATTTAAATGGTTATTCGAAGCATCTTCCGTTCTGCCTTTCCTAAAATGCTGCACAATGAGCGCTGTCTGAAACTAAAGGGACTTTCTTGCTGACCTGCTTTTAGGTGGACAGTGCCATGTCGCTGATTCAAGCTGCCAAGAACCTGATGAATGCTGTGGTGCAAACAGTGAAGGCCTCCTACGTGGCGTCCACAAAATACCAGAAGTCTCAAGGGATGGCTTCTCTGAACCTGCCAGCCGTGTCCTGGAAAATGAAAGCCCCAGAGAAGAAACCACTCGTCAAGCGAGAGAAACAGGACGAAACGCAGACCAAAATCAAGCGCGCCTCCCAGAAAAAGCACGTCAACCCAGTGCAAGCGCTCAGTGAATTCAAGGCAATGGAGAGCATTTAAACAGAGGGAGTAGTATTTCTGGATTGCATTCCTACTATCAGATTTCCCCTCCCCCCAAATATTCTATGGATTATGTTAGAATTCATTTACACAATATTTTTTGATAAAATCACTTAGACTAAAAGGAGGTAAGCAAGATATATGAAGCATGAAAATACATCTTTAAATCTGAGAACATGGTTAATTTTAGTATGAAAATGCTGTTTAGAATTCTGTGGCATTTCCCCCCCTAGCTTTTTAAAATAATAAATCCTGCTTTTAAATCTATTCTGTAACCAAAGTTGAATTTACTGTAACATTAATCCTTCACATAGCTGGATCATGTAATTCCTTTAGAAGAAATGTGAGCCTTCTCAACTTGGAAGTAGAATGGAACCTGTACTTTTATCAAAATTATATTATGCTTTGGGTGGATAGAGAGTATAAGTTTGGTATGTTGAAATAATTGATAAAATGGAAAACGCTAGTTGCTGCTTAAAACACTAAGACAACCGTAGAAAATGATTTTGAAAAAGTAATATACTATAGCATTCTTTTCTAATTTAAGCAGGTTTTGACTCCTTTATATGAAACGGAACACTTTGATTCATTTGTTCTGAATTGCTGGGTTGAAGGTTACCTTTCAGCGTGTGCATTTTGTGAAGACTTTCCTCGGAACCCATAGGGGAGCTAAAATTACTTAGTGTGCAATGAGAAGTGCATCACAAGGAAAATTTTTAATACTTTTTCTTAAGATGGTGAAAACGTTAAGCCTTACTTACACATAACTGATGTACTTTGCTGGAGGGGACTCTAATAAGTGGCTTGTTCCAGCCACTGTTGTAAATGTTGCATGTTTCCCTCGGCATTCAGATGCAAATCTATCATTGTGTTCTTCTCATAATTGCTATGCATCCTGCCCTGGGCTTTTTAAAAACCTAGCAAATAGCATTGCATTCAGACTGCGATTCAGGCATTGTTTGTCATACTGGGAGCCTCATGGTATAATTTTGCTCTTTAAAATTTTTATGGATTTCTGTTTTTATACCTTTTCCAATAAAGTCCAGTATAAAAACCAGTTGTAAGGGTCAGAGCTTTCTTTGCAGTTCATAAAACACTCCTAATTCCGTAATGAAGTGGCTGGGCTATGCAACTAATTAGTGGCAATTTAAAGGGCTAGTCATTGGTGACTAACACATGAATCACTTGTTCACTTTAGTTTAAATGTACATAATGGAGGGTCTGCTATAGTTTCATTGCACCATGGGCAAAATTACTATGCTCTTATGGTGACTCATACCGTGTGCTGGGGGGGGGGGGAAGGTACTCAAGAGTTAAATCAGCTGAATTTTTGGCATGTTATTGAAGCACTTGTTCCAAAGATTATCCGCTCGTGCTTTTGTTTGACTCTTTGCAACTACTCAGTTCACACACCAGATTTAATCATAGTTGAGGGTTTACCATGAATGCACAGGTGGCTCTCACTTTACTCCAACCCTAGTGCTAGCGGGAGCAGCAACCGCAACCCTGGCTTCACGGTAAATGCCTTAATTTATGGCTTACTCTGAGATGCAGATGCCGCTAATAAGTCCTTAAACCAAACATACACAATTAAGATATATAGTAAATATGAAAGACCTTAATACCAAATGTGTCCCAGTAGCTGTATTGCCCCCATAGTTAGATAGGAAGATATTGAGATAGCAAGAAGTTGCAAAGCCACAGTGTTTATTAGAGGATTCTGATGCAAAACCAATGAATCAAAATTGCATGCTCTATAATACACGTGAAAAGAACCGGCTGGGTGTCCGAGAGAGCCTTCTAGTCACCCAGAGAGGTTAAAATGAAGGCAAGATATATTTTAGTGTGTCATCCCCTCCAGGCTGATACGGCACCAGAATCTTCTTAGAGGCTGGTAATTAACTTTCCCAATGATTGGGGAAGGTCACTGTATGATGAGACATTAGGATTGAATGGAGCCCATTAAAGTTACAAGTTTGAACTAGGACTCTGTTTACCACTTATTCCATTTTAATGTAAAATGTGGTTTTGAAATGAAGCGTTATTGTTTGTACAGAGATACATCTATAAGGGGAAGTATCTCAGGTCAGCAATAACCACAACAAACAAAGAGCAGGGTTGAAATAATCCGGAAACAGTGGAATAGAAACTGTATATACCACTAATAACATTGCAACAAAAATTCTGCACTTGTATGCTGTCCGGAAAGACAGAGGAAATAATAAGTAAACCCTTAACAGATAAACCTTTTCATATGGATTGTGTTGTTTAAAATTCCTGCATTACATCCATAACACTGCTTTTTAATACTATCTCCAAGAGATGTCTTGCCCTGCTTTTATTTTTGGTCATATTTTCTTGGAAGTGAATTCATTTCATATTTCCTCTCCTGGAAGTGTTGCCTACCTGACCCTCCTAGAGGTAACTTTCCTAGCCTTCATGTGCTCTCACTGTAACCTTCGTGTGAATTTATTCCTCATTTATCACAACTGCCACATGATCTGTCCAGCTCACAAAGCTTGACTGTGCTATAAACAAAGCACACCTTTTCTTCTTAATCTCTGGTTTGGAATATAAAATTAGGTTCTGTGCATAAGCAGTCTGTGGGTTTTCAGCTGACCTTCATAATTTGACATTTTTCTAGACACTAACTACAGCTAAGCTGTGTTGTACAAAATACCCCAAAGGCTAACAATGAAGGTCAGAGCTTACCAAAACTTGGCCAAACAAGTTCTGGTATTGAACAGCTTCCTTGCCCTGTTCAGGAGCTTTGAACAGTGTCTTATGTCAATAACGTGGACTGCAGTGGACCAAGTAGGTGAGTTTGTAAAATCTTTATTAAACAAAACCAGCTTTTAACGAGAAAGGTGCCCCAAGCCCTGTGGAGCTTGTTAGGAAACCTTAAATATAAATATATATAAATAAATAATTTATTATTTGTGCCCTGCCCATCTGGCTGGGTTTCCCCATCCACTCTGGGTGGCTTCCATAGAAACCAAAAATACACTAAAATATTACACATTAAAAACTTCCCTGAACAGGGCTGCCTTAAGATGTCTTCTGAATGTCAGGTAGTTGTTTATCGCTTTGGCATCTGATGGGAGGGCGTTCCACAGGGCGGGCGCCACTACCGAGAAGGCCCTCTGTCCGGTTCCCTGTAGCTTTGCTTCTCGCAATGAGGGAACCGCCAGAAGGCCCTCGGCGCTGGACCTCAGTGTCCGGGCTGAACGATGGGGGTGGAGACGCTCCTTCAGGTATACTGGACCGAGGCCATTTAGGGCTTTAAAGGTCAACACTAGCACTTTGAATTGTGCTCGGAAACGTACTGGGAGCTAATGTAGGTCTTTCAAGACCGGTGTTATGTGGTCTCGGCAGCCGCCCCCAGTCACCAGTCTAGCTGCCGCTTTCTGGATTAGTTGTAGTTTCCGAGTCACCTTCAAAGGTAGCCCCACGTAGAGCGCATTGCAGTAGTCCAAGCAGGAGATAACTAGAGCATGCGCTACTCTGGCGAGACAGTCCGCGGGCAGGTAGGGTCTCAGCCTGCGTACCAGATGGAGTTGGTAGACAGCTGCCCTGGATACAGAATTGACCTGCGCCTGCATGGACAGCTGTGAGTCCAAAATGACTCCCAGGCTGCACACCTGGTACTTCAGGGGCACAGTTACTCTATTCAGGACCAGGGAGTCCTCCACACCAGTCCACCCCCTGTACCCCAAAAACAGTACTTCTGTCTTGTCAGGATTCAACTTCAATCCATTAGCCGCCATCCATCCTTAAGACTAGCTTGTTAGGAAACCTTAAGACCATGGGACAAAAGATGCTGGAGGGTACCAAATAAACCAGATATATACCGTATTTTTCCATAAGACGCACTTTTTTCCTCCTAACAAGTAAGAGGAAATGTCTGTGCATCTTATGGAGTGAATGCGTGGTCCCTGGAGCTGAATTGCCCAGGGGGACGAAAAACAGATCGTACTTTTTTTTTTTTTTTTTGAAAGTGGGAAGGTGGTGTGGAAACAAAGCCACTGAGCAGCTGATCGGCAAGCAATCAGGAGGGAGATAAGGTTGCGGGTAAAGGAGGCTGCCTGGGGGGGGGGGAGGTAAAGACAGTGAACTTGCAAGGAGAGGAGACAGGAATACTAAAACAAGCAATGCGGAGAGAAATTAGAAGAAAAGGAGCAAAAAACTGTTCCAGCTAAGGAAAAGACGCTAAGCCAAACAAGAGGGAAGGGGGTGTTGAAACGAAGCCGCTGAGCAGCTGATTGGCAAGCAATCAGGAGGGAGTTAAGGGACGCTAGCGATAAAGGAGGCTGCCTGGGAGGGGGGAGGTAAAAGCATATAGACCCTCAGGATTTTTGCATTGGGTCACCCCAAATTCACCATCAGATCACATAGCCTGTCCATGGCCATAGCCTGCACCCAAAAAAACACACATCCACTGTTTCATGGGGTGCAAAAACATGGTTACAAAGCATGGATCCACATGGATTCTCAGGATTTTTGCATTGGGCTACCCCAAACTCACCATCAAATCACATGTCTGTGGCCACAGCATGAACCACAAAAATCATACATCCACTGTTTCGTTCAGAATATTTTTTTCTTGTTTTCCTCCTCTAAAAACGGTGCGTCTTATGGAGCCAAAAATACGGTAGTATTCAGATAAGACTGCCTATCTTCAGTTTCTTCTTCTTCAGCTTCAGCCTCCTTAGATTTTCTGTAATCTGCCTCTCATCCAGGACGGGATACAGTTCATAAGTCTACACCTAGAAATCTCTCCAGGAAAACTTTCTGAAACCATGAATACCACTTCTCAAAGAAAAAGATATTCCCCCTGGAGTTTGATAAGCATTCACCTTTAGCTTCTCTACCTGTTCAATGCATATGTGAAGATAGATGACAAGTTTTGGTGGTGCCAAAAGCATGGAGCCATCCAAATCAGTTTTCATCCCACTCCTGCTGCCCTTGACAGATGGGACAGCAAAGCCCTTTGCATGAGCAGTGGGATTGAAAAGAGTGAGAATTTATATCTTGTTTTTCCCATGCAGCACAAATCCTGCAGTTTCAGTACCTAATGACAAGGGGAGGGGAGCGTGTCCCTGATAAAGGTCAGTTTTTTATACTTTATGGGGAGGGGTTAAGAGCAACCACGCAAAGAAGTTACATAAAAACCTAAGAACTGTAAGTGAGAAGCAGAAAACTTAGTACTTGGTTGGTTGGTTCATTGCATTATCAAAATGTCCTTGAAGCATCCACATCTAATAAATAGATAAAAAGTAAATAAAACAACACACCATCAAATACATCATCCTGGGGCAAGCGACTTGTTCTGTCCACAATATGCAACATTTGCTGTATTATTAAGCATGTATGCCCATCGCTGCAACTTGTCTTCAACTGCTTTGAAATTTGCATGTGCCAGATCAGGATTGGGGTCTTGAATGAACCCAATTCACCATATTTCAATTACTCTCAAATGTTGCCAAATTTATGCTTATGGGGGCTGATCTAGCGTGTTCCTCTGCTACTTTCTGCAAAGCCAGTTTACCCTTCCTCTTGAAACGCATGTCTAAACCACTCCATTCTTCAAGCCAGCCGGAGAGTGTGAGCTAGCTGTGGATGATTGTGCCTCGGGGGGCTTCAGAGTCAACGATGTAGTAAAAATCGGGAGGCAACAAGAGGGGAGGAAAGCGCAGCCACCGTTTTGCAAAGGCGTGCAAGACAGCTAGAACTACCCAGGCTTGCAGGGGGGAAAGGGAAAGGGGGACAAAGAGTGCAGCACGTTTTACAGCCACAGGACCCTGGATGAAATGCAGTTATGCAGCTGCATAAATGGCCATGCAATTTCCCTCCTGGCAATACAGTACATCAGTGTTCAGAATGTACTTTTTATTTCTAAGTGTTCCACGTGAAGAAAAGTGAGAGCTAGGAAAAGAACATAGGAACAAGAATGTAATGTTAGAGATTAGGAAGATTAGCACCTACCCAATACTTCAGTTTTCTGCTTTCCCCACCCTAGTCCACCCCACGCACAAAAAATCATTGGGGTGCTCCATTCCTTTCCTTTTCTACAAAAAGTAGCAGCACATGTGGTTCTAGATTTGCTTTCTTCCCTAGGGCTTGTGGCAAACTGAGCCATGAAATCATGGGTGTCTGCATTTACCTACATCTGGTAGCCAATAAGGGTGTGGGATCCTGAGATCCAGACCAATGAATACCATATTTTTCGCTCTATAAGACGCACTTTTCCCCTCCTAAAAAGTAAGGGGAAATGTGTGTGCGTCTTATGGAGTGAATGCAGGCTCCATGGCTTCGCGTTGCTTTCGCTGAAGCCTGGAGAGCGAGAGGGGTCGGTGTGCACTGACCCCTCTTGCTCTCCTGGCTTCGCTTCGCTAGGGAGGCACTGCGCAGCTTTCCCTCTCTGCACAGCGCCCCTTCAGTGAAGCGGGAGGAGAAATGGAAGGGCCTCTGCTTCTCCTGCCACTTCACTGAAGGGGCGCTGCGCAGAAAGGGAGAGAATTTATTTTTTCTTGTTCTCCCCCTCAAAAACTAGGTGCGTCTTATGGTCGGGTGTCTTATAGAGCAAAAAATCCGGTAGATTCTTTGTATGCATCAACCATCCAGATCAGGGTCACCTTTTTTCCACTTTCCCCTGATAGGGACGCGGGTGGCACTGTGGTCTAAACTGCTGGGCCTCTTTGGGCTTGCCGATCAGAAGGTTGGTGGTTTGAATCCCCGCGGCAGGGTGAGCTCCCGTTGCTCTGTCCCAGCTCCTGCCAACCTAGCAGTTTGAAAGCACACTGGTACTGCTGCGACAGGAAGGTAAACAGCATTTCCGTACACTCTGGCTTTCATCACGGTGTTCCGTTGCGCCAATACAGTGGTACCTCTGGTTAAGAACTTAATTCATTCTGGAGGTCCATTCTTAACCTGAAACTGTTCTTAAACCTGAGATACCACTTTAGCTAATGGCTCTGGCACTTGGCTGGCTAGAGCAAACTAAAGTAGTTGGACTGATGGTATGACTTTGTATAAGACAGCCTTTTCTGTTCTCTACATCGGAGGCTCCTTGTAGAATCTAAATAACTATGTACTAAAGTAGATAGAATGAGGGAACAAAGTTGATATCCATCCCAAAGCAGCTCGTAAGACAAATGTCATATATAAAACACAAATACAACAGTAATGTTGTTAAAACGTCACATTCAATCCAGATACTAAAACGGAACAAAAACAGCAACAGCAGAGTCAGCAAAGAAAAAATAAGTTACAGCCAGCCGGGGAAAAAGGTGGTGTTTTGAGACAAATAGTAACTGTATTCTGTAAGTTAAAAAGGTAAACGGACCCCTGACCATTAGGTCCAGTCATGGCCAACTCTGGGGTTGTGGCGCTCATCTTACTTTACTGGCCAAGGGAGCCGGCGTACAGCTTCCAGGTCATGTGGCCAGCATGACTAAGCTGCTTCTGGCGAACCAGAGCAGCACACAGAAACGCCGTTTACCTTCCTGCTGGAGCGGTACCTATTTATCTACTTACACTGGTGTGCTTTCAAACTGCTAGGTTGGCAGGAGCTGGGACTGAGCAACGGGAGCTCACCCCGTTGCGGGGATTCGAACCACTGACCTTCTGATCGGCAAGTCCTAGGCTCTGTGGTTTAACCCATAGCGCCACCCGCATCCCATTCTGTAAGTTAGCTGTTCCTAAATTCCTGGGATCGGACCGCACTTCCCTCAAGTGAATTTAGGAACTGTGGGTCATTCAGTTTTTCAGAGGCTGGAGTAAATAAAAGAACTTGGAAATGATTGACAAGCATGGAGCAGAGCTCTGGAAGTGGAGTATCCTATTTACTGCTCTTCGAACGTTCTTTCATTTCTTCAGAGTGACTTGCAGCTCAGAGGCAACTGCCAAGTTCCCCGAATTGTCAGCTAGCTAGAATTGATACGTTTTTAAGAGGAAAAAGCACATCCCTCTTGTGGAATGTAGAGTTCCCGTCAGACCCCCATCTGTTCTTGTCAGCTACCCCTAGATGAATTAAGGTTTCCTCTCTCCAAGCTCATCTGTTGTATATTCCCTTCTAACTTTGGTTTATGCATCTCTCCCCCCCCCCCCAGTTCCCATAACCCTTTGCCTGATGGCGCTACCCTCGCAGCTGCTAAATGGATTTAACATAATGGGCTCCGTTGTGCTGTCCTCTTGTCCTAGTATGGCTTGTCAGCGAGGTGATTTACTTACTCTTACTTGGAATATGAATTTTTATGATCCCACGAAGGGCTGTATTTCATGAATGGGATTTCAGCGTTCCAGTAAAATACTAATGGGCATGAAATTAGTGTGGCATGACCTGTTGGCTGCTTGCTTGTATTTTTGATAGTTGCGATCCTAAAGATAAATGCCAGAGCGTAACTCCCATATCAGTCAGTGCGACTCATTTCCAGGTAAACACTGTGGTAAAATGGCCGGTGTGCTTCAGGTTTGACATTGCATGTGGGCAGCCCAGGGGCCACACGTGGCCCTCGATCTATCTATGCAACCCGTGAAGCCCTGCAGAACTCAGTCCAGTTGTTCCTTCACCAGCTAAGGAGTAAACCCAACACAAATCCCTAGTGGAGTTTCTAAGATGGTTTGATGGCACCTTTGTTAACGGAGAAATCTGAGGGCTCCCTTGGACATAAAAACAAGGACACCAGCCAGGAATACCAGAGCAAAACAGCAGCCAGTAGGCTTGGTCTTGATTGAAGACTGTCGCGACAGGACTCCCACCTGCCACCAGGTGAAACAAGATGGAAGCCCAGAACAAAAGAAGACCCCAACTTTTATTAGTTACTAATCCCCCAAGCTACACCCCTAGAACTACATCACGACTACATCATTGACACATCACAAAAAGGAGGGGTTGAGGGAGGAGTTGTGGAGGTAACCTGAGTATCTTGTCACCTGGCTGGTTCCTCCTTTCCCCCTCCCCATGAGTCATTTCCAGAGGACAAAAGGGAGTTGGCAGTTTCCTGCCCCCAGAGGGAAGATCTGATCATAGTCCTTTGTTCCAGTCCGTGTTGAATCCACTCCCATATGCAAGTCCTTTGTGACCTTGATGGTCTTCTGTCTGGGACCATCAAGGTTGTCATTCCAACTGGGTAGGGCTTCTCAGTATATGTTGGTAGGCTTAAGAGATTATGGCCGTCCTGTATCAAACTGTCCCCCTTTGATAGTCCTTCCTTCATGGAGCAAAATAAAAGTGGACCGGTGTAAATCCGATGTACGGTTGATTTACTATGAATTTATAACAGAAACATTGTGTATGTCGTGTGTGAGTGTGTGTGTCGTGTTTGTACAAACTGAATGATTGGGGGGGTTCCTGCAACACCTTGTATCCCTCCTTCTGGCAACCCCTGCAGCCCAGCTGTTGCCAAATCTAGTGCCTTGGACTATATCATTCCTGAATGCTTACCTGACTCCAGGGTGAGATCTAGACACACATTAAAAAAACGCTATGAAAATGCTTTTTAAAAAAACGTTTTGAAAAATATATTGAATTTGCCCTAAGCTCACCATCGCCATCTAGTGTCAAATGTGTATAGTGCACTTAAAACAAACTTAAATCCTTGTATTTGCAGCTATATAGCTGAGTCCCTGGTGTCAGCAGTTGCTGACCCCCCATCTTGAATCTTCTAGGAAAAGAATCTGCTTGAATACTTACAGTAGAAAATAGGTAAAGTTTGCAGAGTTGTTGCTGAAGAAATTTCAGGGGCAGGGGCAGGGGCAAGCCAGCAGGTGACGCAGAGACACACAGGGTTGGTGGCAATTGGCTAGGCATCCCAAACCGGTAAACACATCTTTATCACAGTTAAAAAAAAGATAAAGTAATATTTTTGGTTCACTCTGTTTATAATCTGGAGGTGGTATACTCACAACAGTAGGCTCCGAGTTAAGAGTTGGGTGGCACCTCAGTCATATATGAAGTTGGAAAGATGTCTACAAAGAAGCTACTTCCTCTTATCAGAATTAAACCTGGGCAATGTAAAAGGATGAGGGTGAAAGAGGAGAGTGCAAAATATGGTCTGAAGCTCAACATCAAAAAAACGAAGATCATGGCCACTGGGCCCATCACCTCCTGGCAAATAGAAAGAAAAGAGATGGAGGCAGTGAGAGATTTTACTTTCTTGGGCTCCATGATCACTGCAGATGGTGACATCAGTCACAAAATTAAAAGTCGCCTGCTTCTTGGGAGAAAAGCAATGACAAACCTAGACAGCATCTTAAAAAGCAGAGACATCACCTTGCCAACAAAGGTCCATATAGTTAAAGCTATGGTTTTCCTAGTAGTGATGTGTGGAAGTGAGAGCTGGACCATAAAGAAGGCTGATCGCCAAAGAATTGATGCTTTTGAATTCTGGTGCTGGAGGAGACTCTTGAGAGTCCCGTGGACTGCAAGAAGATCAAACCTCTCCATTCTGAAGAAAATCAGCCCTGAGTGCTCACTGGAAGGACAGATCATGAAGCTGAGGCTCCAAGACTTTGGCCACCTCATGAGAAGAGAAGACTCCCTGGAAAAGACCCTGATGTTGTGAAAGATGGAGGGCACAAAGAGAAGGGGACAACAGAGAATGAGATTGTTGTACAGTGTTCTTGAAGCTACCAACATGAGTTTGACCAAACTGCGGGAAGACAGGAGTGCCTGGCATGCTCTGGCCCATGGAGTCATGAAGAGTCGGACACGACTAAACAACTAAACAACAACAACAACAGGAATGAAGAATGCAAGATAGTGCCTTAGAAGCAATTTCTCGCTAGGAAGCTAGATGAGCTTGGGGAAAGTTTCCATCTCAGTGGAAATCTACTTCCAGTCTTATAATCCCATCAGTGGGCAAATGGCTGAAGAGAAACAAATGGCAATGGTTGTGCCCATCCCATCCCATGCTTTGCTCTAATGTGTCCCCCCCCCTTGTCTTCCATCTTTCGAGGGAATTGGCATCTCACAACCCAGTTCTGATGCACAGGTCTCCTGCCGTCACATCTAATTTGCCCCTTTCTCAGGCTGAAGCAAAGTTGGGATCAGGCCCCAGGCTTTGGAGAGGTAGGTTTTCGCCCCCCCCCCTTGTTGGTGGAGACCCCTCAGAAAGCCTTAAAGCCACATTACAACATTAAATTACTGCAGACAGCTTGTGCAGTGAGTTAGAAATGTAAGGGTGGGCAGGACTGAAAACGGGCAAATTCCCAGCAGTGACAGAGAGCGACCAAACTGAGGAATGCTATCCCCAGAGGGTGCCCTGAGGACCACGAATACAGGTTGCGGAGTTCTTGGAATAAAGGAGGAGATGGTGCCAGCTCCATGGTTTGACTGCCTCCTTGCTAGTGCTGCGAAAAGCAGTAAGAGCAGAAGCCGTATTTGAAACAGTCTGTATGCATGAGCCCAGGGCCACATACAATTCCTCTTGCAAAAAAGCACATACCCCACAAAGCCATGTTTTAGCACCAGCCTATTTGGGAGATAGGGTGGGCTGTGGGTTAAACCACAGAGCCTAGGGCTTGCTGATCAAAAGGTCGGCAGTTCGAATCCCCGCGACGGGGTGAGCTCCCATTGCTCGGTCCCTGTTCCTGCCAACCTAGCAGTTCAAAAGCACGTCAAAGTGCAAGAAGATAAATAGGTACCACTCTGGCGGGAAGGTAAACAGCGTTTCCGTGTGCTGCTCTGGTTCGCCAGAAGCGGCTTAGTCATGCTGGCCACATGCTGTACGCCGGCTCCCTTGGCCAGTAAAGCGAGATGAGCGCAGCAACCCCAGAGTCAGTCATGACCTAATGGTCAGGGGTCCCTTTACCCTTTACCTATTTGGGAAATGGGTACATCAGCAACAGCTTCTTTGGGAAAGTGACCCTGATGCTTAATCAACCTGTCAAGGAACTGCCATCGGCTCAGGGGCGAGAGGGGAAAAGCCGGGTGGATTACAGAGATCCCCCAAAGATCGTGGGAAGCAGAACTCCTCAGCGGAGGAAGGAAGCCACGCCTCTATTGGGGAGGAGCTGCAGGGCTCGGGGGAGGCGAGGCGGTGCCAGAACACCTTGCCTGAGCAAAGTGGGGAGGAGAGAGGTCCTCTGTTATCCACGCCCTCCTTGAGCAGTAGGCTTCCGCACAGAGAGGGAAAGTGCAGGCTGGGCGTCAAGAAACTACTCTGCTGGGGAAGGTTTAAGGACCGCCCACTCTCAGATTCTGCCAGTGAATGAGCCAGCCATGGGACAGTGGCGCTCTGCATGGTGAAGGTTTTTTTTGGCACCAATAACAAGGCTTTACAGCTGACCAGGGAGGTATTTGCCTGATTGCTCTAGAGCAACCCCCTGATATCCTTACACAACCCATTCCTCTTTAACCCTTTCCATTTATACAGTCAGAAGTTTCTATTTGTTATTATTTTTTTAACTGCCATTCACTAAAGCAGTTCCAAAAAAAAAAAAAAAGGCAGTACAGTCGTACCATGGCTGTCAAACGGAATCCATTCTGGAAGTCCGTCTGACTTCCGAAAACATTCAACAACCAAGGCACGGTTTCCAATTGGATTTGATATCCCGCTTTATCACTACCCGAAGGAGTCTCAAAGCGGCTAACATTCTCCTCTCCCTTCCTCTCCCACAACAAACACTCTGTGAGGTGAGTGGGGCTGAGAGACTTCAGAGAAGTGTGACTAGCCCAAGGTCACCCAGCAGCTGCAGGTGGAGGAGCGGGGAAGCGAACCCGGTTCACCAAATTACAAGTCCACCGCTCTTAACCACTACACCACAGTGGCTGGAGCTTCCTGCAGCCAATCGGAAACAGCGTTGGACATTCGGCTTCCAAAGAACGTTCGCAAACCAGAACACTCACATCCAGATTTGCGGTGTTCGGGAGCCAAAACATTCGATTCCCAAGCATTCAGGATCCAAGGTACGACTGCACAGCAGACATCATACAAGCCAGATACCTCTACTATATATTTTCCAAAGTAGTCTGCATACCCTTCAACATTTTCCCGATGAAAATAGGGGTGTCGTATTCAATAACAACCACAGTAGCAACAACAATTTTATTATTTATACCCCACCCATCTGACTGGAATCCACTCTGGACGGCTTCCGACATATATAAAAGCATAACAAAACATTAAACATTAAAAAACTTCCCTGTACAGGGCTGCCTTCAGATGTCTTCTAAAGGTTGTGTAGTTACTGATCTCCTTGACTCGGGGAGGTTGCATAACTCCACACACTGCAACATTTCTCTGATAAAAATATGGACTTCCTAAGGGGAAAGCATGACATTCCAGGATCAGATCAGAAACCGGGACAGCTTCTGTAAATCCAGGACTGTCCCTGGAAAATAGGGAGACTTGGAGGATCTGGGTTTGTGTGGCAAGTTCCCGCCCCACCCCCAGTGGAAATAATGACACATGACCCAATTATTAAGGTAAATGGGCTAATTAAGGACACAACTTTATTGGTTACAGGTGATGAGTGGTATTGGCTTAGGCATTGGTCCGAATAATAATAATAATAATAATAATAATAATAATAATAATAATAATTTATTATTTATACCCCGCCCATCTGGCTGGGCCTCCCCAGCCACTCTGGGCAGCTTCCATAGAAACCAAAAATACAGTAAAATATCACACGTTAAAAACTTCCCTGAACAGGGCTGCCTTAAGATGTCTTCTGAATGTCAGGTAGTTGTTTATCGCTTTGACATCTGCTGGAAGGGCGTTCCACAGGGCGGGCGCCACTACCGAGAAGGCCCTCTGCCTGGTTCCCTGTAGCTTTGCTTCTCGCAAGGAGGGAACTGCCAGAAGGCCCTTGGCACTGGACCTCAGCGTCCGGGCAGAATGATGGGGGTGGAGACGCTCCTTCAGGTATACTGGACCGAGGCCGTTTAGGGCTTTAAAGGTCAGCACCAACACTTTGAATTGTGCTCGGAAACGTACTGGGAGCTAATGTAGGTCTTTCAAGACCGGTGTTATATGGTCTCGGCGGCCGCCCCCAGTCACCAGTCTAGCTGCCGCATTCTGGATTAGTTGTAGTTTCCGAGTCACCTTCAAAGGTAGCCCCGAAGAAGAAGAAGAAGAAGAAGAAGAAGAAGAAGAAGAAGAAGAGTTTGGATTTGATATCCCGCTTTATCACTACCCGAAGGAGTCTCAAAGCGGCTAACATTCTCCTTTCCCTTCCTCCCCCACAACAAACACTCTGTGAGGTGAGTGAGGCTGAGAGACTTCAGAGAAGTGTGACTGGCCCAAGGTCACCCAGCAGCTGCAAGTGGAGGAGCGGAGACGCGGACCCGGTTCACCAGATTACGAGTCTACCGCTCTTAACCACTACGCCACACTGGTCCTAACTGACTATATCCGGCTTCAGCCCATCCGCTTGAAGTCCAGGAAGGGTTAACCACCAGCAGGGGGAGTCCTGCTGATGCACATCAACTAGGAACACCCCCGGGGGCACCGATAGGGGGCGTGCCTTAGGCTTCACCTCCATAGGCTTCAGAAAGGGCCACGCCTCCCGGAATCCTTTATCAGACTATCCTTCAATATACGAGGCAGGTGATGGCGCTACCTCTCCTCTTCCATCTACAAAACAATACCAATACCAATCCCTAACCGCCAATACCAAGAAAGTTGTGACGATTTGCTCCGAGGTAGGCAAAAACCAAGTGGCTGCTGCCAATTTGCCAAGTGGAAAAATTCCTACCAGGCCCCTCAACGGCGACCAACCAAGGTCCATAGCAAGGTCAAGGAACGAAAACCTTAAAGGGTGGGAAACAGGAACAGCTGGTATGCGGGAAAAGAGGGAGATTTAAATCGGGCAGGCCACGCCCTCCAAGCCAGCCAATTGGCTGGCCAGGGGGTGACACAGCCGCGTGGTGGGGCCGTGACACCCACAATCACACCTCCTCTGCAGGACGGAAGTGGCTTTGTCCATCTGCCCGTTCTCTGTGTGTTCACCAACCTCTAGAGATGCCATCCCCAAATTTGGCGCAGCAGCAGAGATTCAGAGGAGAGGGGGAGAGCATTCAATTGCACAAGGAGAAATCCCTGCACTGCTGAAACGTTAACCTTAGCGATACACTGAATTCCGCCCATCCCATTCCATCGCTAAGCTTTAAATTCCCATCCCCTTCCTCCTCTTTTAGAGGGAACTGGCATCTTGCAACCCGGTTCTGGTGCACAGGTTTCCTGCCGGGACATCGAATTTGGGGGTCAGTGTGCAAGATGGGCTCTGAGGCATGGAGAGCAGCGGTAGGTACGCTACAAGAACCAGACATAAATCATAAAAACAAGATTCCAAGGAATCTCCTGGACTTCCTTCCTCCCCTTTGTGGGTCCTATTATTAATCATTTCCTCCTGCATCTTTTATGATAATCCAAATCTTTTACATCTCCCTTAAACTCCAAGTGATATTCCAATCATACTAACGATTTTAACTGTTTACAATGGTCTTTAAGATAATGTTATGTACTGAGTTGAATAGGATCCAAACTGCAGCAGTCTGATTGGTCCTAGAACAATAGGATCCAAAAGGCAGCAGTCTGATTGGTCCTAGAACAATGCAGCAGTATGATTGGTTGGCAGGAACCACCCAATCATGCTCCAGATAGAAGTGAATCCACAACCTGATTGGCTTACAGTAGAATTCCGGAATTAGCCAATCATGTGCAGCCCATTGTGTAAATAATGTATATAAAGCAGATACCTTGAGGGGACTTTTATTCATTCCTCCTCACCACTATGAGCTGAATAAAGAGCATGAAATCACTTTGCGACTCTGAGTATATTTCAGATAAGTTATAAATTTTCCCCATTCCTCACCAGGGCTGAGGCTATAGCATCCTTTACTTATTCTTCTTCTTAAAAAAAAAAAATACTATTCAGGGGCAGTGAGGCAGGCATAGAAATGGTTACAGGCGCCATTTTATTATTATTATTTCTTTAAAACCAAAATGATGAAATATTTTTTTATTATTTATACCCCGCCCATCTGGCTAGGTTTCCCCAGCCACTCTGGGCGGCTGCCAGCAGAATATAAAAAACACAGGGTTGCATTCAACATAATGCTTTCTTCCTCTTTTCCTACCAAATGTTGACTCTCTAAATCTGTTCTGGAGGTTTTGCCAACCCTCTGGGGCAGATCCGGGGAGAGTGTGAGGTGTGGAGAGGAGAGGAGAGAATTCTGACATGCTTCACCAATGAAGTCGTACACATGGCTGACTAAAGGAGAGCCCCTATAAGTCGTGGTACCTCGGCTTCCGAACGTACAGTGGTACCTCGGGTTACAGATGCTTCAGGTTACAGACTCCGCTAACCCAGAAAAAGTACCTCGAGTTAAGAACTTTGCTTCAGGATGAGAACAGATATTGTGCTCCAGCAGCCACGGCGGCAGCAGGAGGCCCCATTAGCTAAAGTGGTGCTTCAGGTTAAGAACAGTTTCAGGTTAAGAACGGACCTCCAGAACGAATTAAGTTCTTAACCCGAGGTACCACTGTAATCCGTTCCGGAAGACCTTCCGAGTTCCAAAACATTTGAAAACCAAAAACTCAATATGGAAGCCTCAATACAGAAAACTCAATATGGAAACTGCATGGCGTGTTCATCTTCCAAGGCGTGTTTGAAAACTGAAGCATTTACTTCTGGGTTTATGGTGTTTGAAAAGCGAAATGTTCATCAACAGAGACGTTTGAAAACCGAGGTACAGGGTCCCTAGCTCCCCGCACTGCAAGGACTGCTGGACTAGCAAACAAAGATCTGAAGCTTGCCTCCAAAATGTGTGTGTGTGTGATTTTTATTTTTAAAGTTAGGTACATTTTAGTTTGACAGATTCTGTGAAACATGTACCTCTTCATCTTTACACACGAGCAAAAGACTAGATTAAGGTGAATGTTTGCACTGAAATTGACTCACATTGACTCACTGCAAACATCGTTGCTAAATTTAACAATTATGGAACTAGCCCAAAAAATAAAAAAATGAGTGCATCAATATTTTGGATTCTTTCCAAAGAATGTGTCATGCAGGGTTCTAATACAGCAGGCACGTCCAACTTCCAAGAGAAAGCGATCTACTCCCACTCTAAAAAAACTGGCAGTGATCTACCCATTAGTCCCTGGATCGACCAGGGACATCCCGCGATCGACCAGTAGATTGCAACCGGCCAGTTGGACAGGATGTAGAATCTTTTTGAGCCTGAGGGCTGCATTCCCCTTCTGGGCTGCCTTCCAGAGGGCACATGATACGCAGTAAGTGTCCATTTTACCTCTGTGCAGTAGGTTAGCTTCTACACACAGCCCTTCTCTATCCTCCAAGCAGGCAAGAAGTATTATCAGTGTTCAAGGTCACTTTCCAGTCTGGCAATAACAGGGCTAGTGAGGCGTGTGGATTGGAGTAAATTCTGAAGACCAGGGGCATTTCGAATAGGGTTTTTTTATGGTGCTGTTCACACCAAAGAGAGGGTAGGGTTGTCTTTACCTAATTCCCATTACAGTGGTACCTCGGGTTACAGACACTTCAGGTTACAGACTCCGCTAACTGAGAAATAGTACCTCGGGTTAAGAACTTTGCTTCAGGATGAGAACAGAAATCGTGATCCGGCGGCAGCAGGAGGCCCCATTAGCTAAAGTGGTGCTTCAGGTTAAGAACAGTTTCAGGTTTCTTCATATTTATCCATTCTTAATTTGTATCGACATGCAATTCGTTCGTATGTAGCTAGTGTCTCCTTATTGTCAATCCATGTGCTCAACGGAATCTGTTTGCGGCTCTTCCAATTCATCAAAACAAGTTTTTTTGCTTCTAATATGGCATGGAATACTTAAGAGATAAGGCGGACAGTGGTGGGAAGTAGGGGGAGGTGGGAAATATTGTTAAAAAGGTGTGGTTATAGGTATATCAGGGACACGGGTGGCGCTGTGGGTTAAACCACAGAGCCTAGGACTTGCCGATCAGAAGGTCGGTGGTTCGAATCCCCACGACGGGGTGAGCTCCCGTTGCTCAGTCCCTGCTCCTGCCAACCTAGCAGTTCGAAAGCACATCAAAGTGCCTGTAGATAAATAGGTACCACTCCGGCGGGAAGGTAAGCGGCGTTTCCATGCGCTGCTCTGGTTCGCCAGAAGCAGCTTAGTCATGCTGGCCACATGACCCGGAAGCTGTACACCAGCTCCCTCGGCCAATAAAGCAAGATGAGCGCCGCAACCCCAGAGTCGGTCACGACTGGACCTAATGGTCAGGGGTGCCTTTACCTTTTTATAGGTATATCAGTACTCAAATCTGAATTGTTAAATTGTGTTATTAGTGTTATGTGGTTTTTGTTGTATGTGTTTTTTGTGGTTGTTGTTTGTATTGAAAAAATGATTAAATCTTTTTTTTTAAAAAAAGAACAGTTTCAGGTTAAGAACAGACCTCCAGAATGAATTAAGTTCTTAACCCGAGGTACCACTGTACCTGGTTTGTTTCCCTGCTCCGAACTCGAATTCACTGGTTCTGCCCTCTGCATGTGCAATGGCTGCCTGAAATGGACACACCTCAGGTTTTTATTTTTATTATTAATATTTGATCAAGATAATTTCATTTACAAAAATATAGAATGAAAAACGTAAATGAGAATAATAAAGAAAAATATACTGTTACATTCCCATACATTTATAAACAGATGTGTATATTCTTATTATCCTAATGCACATATAATTGTCAGTAACCTAATATATGCAATGCCAACAAAGGTCCGTATAGTTAAAACTATGGTTTTCCCAGTATGATGTTTGGAAGTGAGAGCTGGACCATAAAGAAGGCTGATCGCCGAAGAGTTGATGCTTTTGAATTATGGTGCTGGAGGAGACTCTTGAGAGTCCCATGGACTGCAAGAAGATCAAACCTCTCCATTCTGAAGAAAATCAGCCCTGAGCGCTCACTGGAAGGACAGATCCTGAAGCTGAGGCTCCAAGACTTTGGCCACCTCATGAGAAGAGAAGACTCCCTGGAAAAGACCCTGATGTTGGGAAAGATGGAGGGCACAAGGAGAAGGGGATGACAGAGGACGAGATGGTTGGACAGTGTACTTGAAGCTACCAACATGACCAAACTGCGAGAGGCAGTGGAAGACAGGAGTGCCTGGCGTGCTCTGGTCCATGGGGTCACAAAGAGTCAGACACGACTAACAACTAAACAACAACAACAACATAATATATTCTGCACACACTAATTCTAAATTTCATTCTATTGATCCAAAAGAAGTCTGTGTCTGTAAGCTGTCCATTCATATGTTGCCGATGTTGTCAAGCCATTTATTAAGGGGAAATGTATCTCTGTTCTTGCAATTCATCAGTCATTAGCAACCATTAGGGCGCATAGAATCCATTTTTGCTATCCTGTTCACACCTCAGCTTAATCGTGGCTTCAGTTTTCTAATCAAATGGTAACTGGTTTGAGGGAAAGTGCATGAAACAGAGGAATTTTCTACAAGATGTTTGAAGTGCTTCCTGGAGCTTGCCTTGAGATCAAGAGATTTGTTTGCAAAATGGGCCAAGTAACTACTTTGTTTAGAATATGTGCTTGAATTACTTGAGGTTCGCTGCATTTCTGCATAAGGAAAAGACCTTAGTCTCCCTGCATTTTAAGATGTTCTTACCTGAACAGGAACTTTTCCCCTGTGTGTTTTTAGGGAAGGGATTAATAGTGATGTTGGCAGAGCAATTTTCTCCATTTTTCCATATCCCCAATGTGTTTTTCACAAACAGGCCGTCCACCCAAGTCCAGTGATGCTTCGGAGAACAGAAGAGATAATCAAGTGAAAGGAGCAAAAAGTCGAGTTATTGAAAACTTTATCTTCCATGTTGTGGAGAATTATTCGCTAAAAGACAACCGGGTGCCCATAATCCCAGGTGAATAATATGTTTAATGCCTCCTGACCTCCTTTGTTTTGCTTGCTTTTAGTACAGTCTTTCAAAAATGGCAGGAACAAAATAAAAATCTGAATATTCATAGGAAACCTATGTGGACCCATGTCTATTGCGTGTTGGTGCCTAAAAACATGCCTGTTCTATCTAAAAGGGAATATTCAAATGTCTGTTGAGTACACCCCGGCCTTTACGAACTCGGTGCACAGCACTGTGAAAGCATAAAGGCACCACATTGCCAAGAAGAAAATGAATCTGAAATATTTAAGCTTACAAGCACTGGGCAAGAGAGGGAGCTGCAATAGGTCTGTACTTGGTGGTCCTCATAAATGACAGTCGTGACCCAGTTTTAGCTGGAACACTTCCCCAGTGGGCTCCCAGGGTCTGCAAGCCAGGGAACATTAGCAAGCGAGACGATGTTACCAAGATAACCCTTTTCCACTCGGAATACTGCTTGCATAATCAATCATGCCCCAGCTTCCCCAATACATTTCCCCATGTAAGCTCACGACTCGATCGCTGTGATTTTTCAAATGAGCTTCCTGTGGGCTGTAAATATCAATCTGCTTAACGAGATCATGAGCTCTACATCTGATGGAGCTGAGTAAACAGGGAGTGGGAAGGGAAAGGCTGGGCTTTTCAGCTCTTTTACGAGTTCGCCTTATTTTGGGGTTTTCGCGAGGGAGGAGAAACCCTAAAGTTAGAAGTAGCGGAAGAACTGCGCTATTGGCAACTGGGGGAAAAGCTGGCTGGCTGCTCTGTTGGAAAGGGATGTGGGTCTCTCCTGTGACCGGCGCCAGGCTAATACAAGCCATTGGGCTTGGGCTGATGGTGCTGCTCTCTGTAATCGGACCTGAGTGTGGAAAGGAACTGAACCCAGTTTGCAGCTTGGGAGCAGCTGGCTGCTGACTTCAGGACAATTCAGGAGCACATAGGCAGATTGAGGGAGGTCCAGACATCAATAACTTTTCCAGATTAGCGGGAAATGAAGGAAGGGCAGTAAAGGCCACCTTCTACCACCGGGGTGATGAACCTTTTTCAGCCTGTGATGGGCCGAACCAGAGACAAAAGTGGGTGAATCAACACCTGCTAATGTTACTGTTAAGTTGTGGGTGAACATATCAGACGACACAGCGATTCTTCAAACAGCTCTTGTTTATTCACACGCCAGAACAGAACTGAACTGAAGGGTTCAGCCAACCTGCTTATATAGAGCTCAACTGCAAAAGCAACTGTAGCAACTTTCTGTAACTATCCAATCACTGAATGTCACTTTCAATCCCTTATTTGCATATGTGGACCTGAGTGAAAACTATCTACAGTATCCCCATGCTGGCCCAGGGTGAGAACTTCAGTACATAACAGTTACCTTTGTACAGCAGGCTAGTTTCTGCAAACACTCACAGACCCCACTGTCCTGCATCTAAGCAAGTGCCTTTTACTAGCTTGTGCTGGTCCCGTGGGTCAACCGAGAGGCGAGGTCCGAGTCCAGGCCGA
This sequence comes from Podarcis filfolensis, assembly GCF_964270895.1. Classification (NCBI taxonomy): domain Eukaryota; kingdom Metazoa; phylum Chordata; class Lepidosauria; order Squamata; family Lacertidae; genus Podarcis; species Podarcis filfolensis. The sequence goes on along the minus strand of NC_139606.1, from coordinate 8,983,650 downwards.
GGCCGAAGGAGCAATATGGAGGCAGTCCGTCAAAGCTGAAGCTGGGTGCAGGGCAGGGAGTCCGGTGAGGTCAGGAGCTCAGGCAGAAGAGCAGGACAGGGTGCAGGCAGGAACAGGCTACCAACAATGTTGCTCCCGCAACCTGGGACTGGGGTTGGCTGGCTTTTATCTGCCCCAAGGCATAGGGCGGCCCCGGTCCACAGGTGACTCGCCTCTCCTGGCCTGGAGCCAAGTACTCCTCCTGCAAGAACTTAGTTCCCTCCGCCTCTCTGCCCTGAGCCTCTGCAGCTCAGGAGAGGCTGGAGGGTTACCGGACCCAGAGGCAACCTCAGCTTCCCCTGACAGGGCTGGGAGAGGAGCACCTGCAGGCAATGGGTCCTCCATCACCTCAGGAGCCAGAGCGGACTCAGCTGGTGCCTGCACCTGAGGACCCAGCACAGGTGAGGACCCTTCAGGCTCATGCCCCAGCTGTGGCTCAGCTGGTTCTGGAGGCGGGGAATCCTGTGCAGGCTGGGATTCCTCAGGTTCAGCCTCTGAGTCCAACTCCCTGCCCTGCACCCAGCTTCAGCTACTACGGACTGCCTCCACGTTGCACCTTTGACCATGGACCGGACTTGGACCTTGCCTCTCGGGTAACCCATAGGACCAGCACAGAGGCAGAGAAGAGTCAGGCTGATGAAGACACATGGACATCTCCTCTTCCAGCTGCAACCAGCTCCTGCCTGGTCTCCCAGAACCAGGAGAGAGATGAAGTGGACGGAGCCAAGGCAGGCACAAAGAAGCCGTCTCAGATTGCTTGGGGGAAACCCTGGAGAGGAGGGGACTTGGGCAGTTGTGGGCAGTTCTGTTTCGCCTTAGGCAGCAAAACAAGACACGCCGCCCCTAACGGGGCAGACCATCATCATATTCTCCTGCTGCTGCAAGAATTTCACTGGCTACCAATCCGCTGGGAGGTTAAGCTCAAGGGGCTGGTGTTGGCGTGCAAAGTCCTATATAGCTTGGGTGTAGGATATAGGCAAAACCTGTGTTTTGCAACTTTCTGACCAGTTGCAAGACCTTAGCCAGACCTAGCAGAGTACACGCAGAATCCACAGAAGCAATTGGCGACTTGGCTGCAGACAGGATAGACGAAGCAGGAACCAGGAACTTGTAGTTAGGTGTTTATTATATACAGTGGAATATTTACAGGAACAGAACACGGATCTTTTGCTAGCTCTCTCTGACACGACTCACAACTCCCATACTGACACAGAACTCTGAACACGAACACTGAACTCCTGAACTAACAGTTAGTAGGCCATTAATTATCACTCCCTTGAGACAGCTTGGCCAATCAGGGAGCAGTCTCCATGTCTCTGTTATCACCAGACAGACTTACTCCTTCAGATTGCCTTCTGGCTGTCTGCCAAACCTTAATCGACTCTGTGTGAGTAGCTGTACGTACACAGTTTCCCAACATAGGATACCTAAAAGACTGTGTTGCCTCTTATATGCCCAGTAAATTACTATGCTCTGCAGGGATGGTATCTCTCCTGTAGATACCATTGCCTTCAGAAGGTCTGTTCCATACAATGTGAGAATCTGCATTTAGTGTAGCAGGGCCTCCCCTTTGGAACTCCCTCCTGTGACATATCAGACAGGAACTATCTCTGTTGCCTTTTTGTCGCCTATTGAAAACCTTCCTTTTTCAACCAGCCTTTTAAGTGGGCATTTTTTATCCCATTCTGCATCTGTATTGGATATGAAATTGTTCTGGTACACGAAATTGTCTCAATTGGTTTATATATATATATGAAATGGTGTGTTTTTTTATATTGCTGATGTTTTTATTGTCCTGGCACTTTGAAATGTTCCATAGGACAGGATTCATAAATGGAAGGAAATAAATAAAACCCATTCTGCTGAATTTTACGACCCGTTCTCAATTGCTGTTTGTTTTTATATTTATTGTTCTTTCTTGATATTTATTTATTTTTATCCGTTTGTTGTAGGCCATCCCAGAGTTTTTACTGAGAGGCAGTACATAAATGTCTCAAACAAACAGGAAATGGACAGGTTTGGGAAATCCTGGATGTACCTGTGTAACGAATAATGGAGACGAGTTATAGATTCATCCTACCTCATCTCCCCCACAGCCCTAGAGGATTCATTCATTCATCTGAGTTTCCTAGGAGAAGGACCAGATCAGGGATGGGGAACTCGTGGTCCCCCAAATGTTGCTCCATTATAACTCACATAATTCCTGACCTTTGACCATACTGGCTGGGGCTGATGGAAGTTTGACTGAGTGGCTTAGCACTGGGGGCACAGGGGCGGTTGCCTCGGGTTCAAAATGGTTAGGGGCATGAAATTTCAACGCCTACCGCTGCCTCAGTACTGCTGCACACTTCCAACACAGGGCTCAGTTGAAAACTGATCCACGTGAACCAGGAAGTTCCTTCTCCAGACAAGGGAATGACTCTGCGGCTACAATCTGCTGGGTGGCACAGATGCCATTAGACAATTGAACGTGTGTGCATACTTCGTCCCTTTTCCCTCCCTCCCAAACACCACTCACCTTCGCATGGACCCGGGTGCTGGCAAACCACGCTATGCCACTGGCTGGACTCCAACGCAATCTGGAGTGCCACAGGTTCCCCATTCCTGTGCAGCACTCATCTCGCTTTATTGGCCGAGGGAGCCGGCGTACAGCTTCCGGGTCATGTGGCCAGCATGACTAAGCCGCTTCTGGCGAACCAGAGCAGCGCACGGAAACGCCATTTACCTTCCCGCCGGAGTGGTACCTATTTATCTACTTGCACTTTGATATGCTTTCGAACTGCTAGGTTGGCAGGAGCTGGGACCGAGCAACGGGAGCTCACCCCGTCGCGGGGATTCGAACCGCCGACCTTCTGATCGGCAAGACCTAAGCTCTGTGGTTTAACCCACAGCGCCACCCGCGTTCCACCAAAGTGACTTAACAGTAAGTTAAAATGGAAAGATGTCGTGAAACAGACAGAAACCATAAAGCCAGGTATAATGCATACTGCAAGTGCTCCTCACCAGCAAGGAAAAATACCCTCCTCCACTGTACTATAAGAAAATAGGCCATAAATTAAACCAAATCGAGATCCAAATGCCTGGGGCTGACAATTTTGGCAGCAGCCTCCTTGAAAATAGTATTTCACAACTGGGAGGGGAACACTGAAGAGGTTCATTATTTCGCTGCCACCCTCCGTCAGACAAGACACATAAGGAAATACAGTGGTACCTCGGGTTAAATACTTAATTTGTTCTGGAAGTCTGTTCTTAACCTGAATCTGTTCTTAACCTGAAGCACCACTTTAGCTAATGGGGCCTCCTGCTGCTGCCGCGCCGCTGGAGCACAATTTCTGTTCTCATCCTGAAGCAAAGTTCTTAACCTGAAGCACTATTCCTGGGTTAGCGGAGTCTGTAACCTGAAGTGTATGTAACCTGAAGCGTATGTAAGCCGAGGTACCACTGTACCTCTGTTTCTGATGGATAACAGAAACAGGGTCATCTGGGTCACCGGAGAACCCCAATGGTCAGAATCAGAGTTATACAACCACACAACACAAAAGCCTGCCAGCAGCTACCTTTGCCTCAGAGGACCACATTGAGTCTCTGGTGCCGCCCCCAATCCCAAATCTGCAAGCCCCTTACCATTCCTGTCCAATTTTTAGCCTCTTCTGCATGCAGTGGGAGGATCAGCTTGTCCCTCCTTGCAGACAGTAGATTTGGTTCAGGGCTGCTAGCCACAGACCCTACAGTACTTCAGAATGTCCTCTAAGTTTATTTCTGTTTTTAAAAGGGCCATTCTCTACGGGTACCTGTTTCTGCTTGCTCTCTGGAAGTGGCCACCGCGCTTGTGAGATTATGCCACTGCAAAATCACCCGGTGCCGAAAGCAACCTCGACATTTGCACAAAACAGGGCAGTGCAGTGTGCAAGGTTCAGGAGGGGAAATGAGTTGTTTCTGCTTCTTCGGACATAATGTGCTGCCAGAGTTAGCACAAAGCCTCTTTCGGGATACACAGCTGACCGTCGCAGCTGCGTACAAAACAATGCCTGTGTACAGAGTCCCCTCGCAGATCCCACTGTATTAAAAACAAAAGAAAACACAGCATTTCTTCGTGTGGGTGAAGAGGCGATATGTTTGCAGCCTGCCATCAGGTTTTTCTTCTTATTCTCCGCTCTGTCGTAGCTAACACACTTAACAGACTTCCAGAGCGTCTGTGAGTGTTCATTAGGGCCATCGGTGGCTGGCAGCCCAGAGGCAAAGGATGCCTTGGCTGTTCGTCACTGCTTAATCAAGCTATTTTTGCCCGAAGCCAACTTTGCGTGGCAAAGGCAGATCCCAGGGAGGAATGGCACTCCAACCAAAATCCCCAGCATTCAGCTTAACTGTTCTTTGAACACCGTATCTCTCTTCAAGAAGAGATGTGAGTGGACAGGGAGAGGAATGTCCCTGGAGGTCTTTCCCTTCTTCTGCTTCATTCATTCCGTGGCATAAAATATTGTCCTCTTTCCCTTCTCTCTCTTTTCCCCACCTTTATATGAAAGAGGAAAGGGACTGAATGGGCAACGTGGCTGCATTTCCAGAGGTCCTTCAGAGGTCTCCAGCACCTGCTCGGACAAACGTTTCCTGTCTCAGCAGAGGAACCAAGTGAAGCTGGCCCTTGTCCTTATTCACTGTAATATTTTGCTCCAAGCCCTCCTGGCCTTTCCTTAACAAGGGAGAGTTGACTAAATGAAACCAGAAGTCCCTGTTGCTTTGTTTTCACTGGTGGAGCCCTCTCCCTTCATCTCGGCAGAAGCAGCATAAGAATAGCCTTCTCGACAAAGCACTAAAACCCACGGCAGTCCTGTTTATGATGCATTATTGCTATGATTTATGATGTGTTAAAGGTAAAGGGACCCCTGACCATTAGGTCCAGTCATGACCGACTCTGGGGTTGCAGCGCTCATTTCGCTTTATTAGCCAAAGGAGCCGGCGTACAGCTTCTGGGTCATGTGGCCAGCATGACTAAGCCGCTTCTGGCGAACCAGAGCAGCGCATGGAAACGCTGTTTACCTTCTCACCGGAGCAGTACCTATTTATCTACTTGCACTTTGACGTGTTTTTGAACTGCTAGGTTGGCAGGAGCAGGGACCGAGCAACGGGAGCTTGCCCTGTGGCGGGGATTCAAACCGCCGACCTTCTCACTGGGAAGTCCTAGGCTCTGTGGTTTAACCCACAGCACCACCTGCGTCCCTTTATGAAACATTAGTCGCTTTATAAAAAGAAGTGTCTCAAAAAGACACAGCAAAATAACTGTTGTTGCGGGCATCTGTCTGTCTTGAGAGACAATGGTAAAAATGTGAAAGGTAAAGGACCCCCTGGACGGTTAAATCCAGTCAAAGGCAACTATGGGATTGCGGCACTCATCTCACTTTCAGGCCGAGGGAGCCGGCGTTTATCCACAGACAGCCTTCTGGGTCATGTGGCCAGCAGGACTAAACTGCTTCTGGCACAACAGAACACCATGACAGAAGTCAGAGTGCACAGAAACGCCATTTACCTTCCCACCACAGCGGTATCTATTTATCTACTTGCACTGGTGTGCTTTTGAACTGTTAGGTTGACAGGAGCTGGGACAGAGCAACGGGAGCTCACCCCGTCACGTGGATTTGAACCGCCGGCCTTCGGATCAGCAAGCCCAAGAGACTCAGTGGTTTAGACCACAGCGCCACCCGCATCCCTAGAGATGATGGAGTGGGCCTCCGGGGCTGAAGTCAAACTGCTGTAGAATCACAGCATCTGCTGTGGCTGCAGAGACTGGTAACTCATAACTGCTACCTCCCATGTGGTTTTTGCTGTGCTAGCAGCACCAAAGTGACCTCTCCAGGGTCCAAGGCTGGGCAGTGCGTATGGAGGTCCTGGGCTGCCCAGATGACAAGACACACCCCCTCGGCCTTGTTGATGCAATTCAAAGGAAAGCAGAGCAATATGTTTGGCACCAGCTTGGTTGAGGCTGGAAGGAGACGTAAAAGGCACCATCCAACTGCCAGAGGGCCTCTTAGTTTTCTTAGCCTTTCTTCTCCTGAAGATGTCCTGCAAGGCAGTGGGTACTGGTTTTTCCTCAGGGTTTATTCCCAAAGCCTTTTTCACAAATGGGTGTAGCCACACAGCAGCGAAGGTTCAGGATCAGAGATCACCTCCCAGAAAAATAATATACAGATTAAAAAAAAAAATGGGCATTTGAATCCTGCCATTTCCATTTCAGCTGACTCTTCGTAAAGAATCCAGCAGAAGTGTGGTATTCGCCTAAAATGTGATTGACATTATCTGACAGGAAATGTGTTTTTCCACCATGTGCAAAAACAGTGGGGAACTAGTATCCCTGTCACATTAAGTATGCATTTATTTTAGGCACCATAGTTACCTCCAGTGTTGGTGGTGTGCTTGCTCTTGATTTCTTCAGGCTTCTCTGTGTGTGACTTACAATCATACGGACATCCCTGTCATGGTACACCTGTAATGTCCGTGCTCTGCTTTGGGAGAGCTGGCAACTGGATAATATAAATCCAGCCTCTGCACATGTAAGCTGAGAGGGGGAGCCCCCTACTCACTTTTTCTTTAGCTGTTGTTGTTGTTGTTTAGTCGTTTAGTCATGTCCGACTCTTTGTGACCCTATGGACCAGAGCAGGCCAAGCACTGTCTTCCACTGCCTCCTGGGGCTTGGTCAAACTCATGCTGGTAGCTTCGAGAACACTGTCCAACCATCTCATCCTCTGTCGTCCCCTTCTCCTTGTGCCCTCAATCTTTCCCAATATCAGGGTCTTTTCCAGGGAATCTTCTCTTCTCATGAGGTGGCCAAAGTATTGGAGCCTCAGCTTCAGGATCTGTCCTTCCAGTGAACACTCAGGGCTGATTGCCTTAAGAATGGATAGGTTTGATCTCCTTGCAGTCCATGGGACTCTCAAGAGTCTCCTCCAGCACCATAATTCAAAAGCGTCAATTCTTTGGCAATCAGCTTTCTTTATGGTCCAGCTCTCACTTCCCTACATCACTACTGGGAAAACCATAGCTTTAGCTATACGGACCTTTGTTGGCAAGGTGATGTCTCTGCTTTTTAGGATGCTGTCTAGGTTTGTCATTGCTTTTCTCCCAAGAAGCAGGTGTCTTTTAATTTCATGGCTGCTGTCACCATCTGCAGTGATCATGGAGCCCAAGAAAGTAAAATCTCTCACTGCCTCCATTTCTTCCCCTTCTATTTGCCAGGAGGTGATGGGCCCAGTGGCCACGATCTTCGTTTTTTTGATGTTGAGCTTCAGACCACATTTTGTGCTCTCCTCTTTCACCCTCATTAAAAGGTTCTTCAATTCTACTTTGCTTCAAAAATTCATTGAGCTAACATCCTCATTGACCTCTACGGTGGTCTCTCCTGGGGCTGTTTTCTGAGGCTAGGCTTGCCAGATTCTAAACCAGCTATACAGCCTTTGAACCTGGGGGTGGGGGGTGGGAGGAAAGACCTTCTTTAAAGAGTCCTCCTTTAGTCCAGCAACATCAGACACAATGCCCAAGTGGATGCATCCAAAATAAGATGTGTCCTTCCCAAACTTCAGGCATTGGTAGCAATTATTATTTTTATTATCGCCATCCATTTCAGTAGTTAATTTCACTCTGCAGCATCGCTTTTTGCTTCAGCACTCAGCCTTCAGATATATGGTGCAAATCCAGCAGAATCCGCAGGGATTCTGGCTTCTGCGAGCCTGACAATAATGTGAAACGTGTGACAGGTTCCAAATCTGAGATCTCTGCTGGAGGAACGGCGTCACGTTGGGGAATATCCCTCTTCAACACAGTCCCACTTCCTTAATTTTTCACAAGCATCGCTGTATAGCTGTCAGATACAGAGAATGTCATCACAGGGCTTTTTAATAGCTTATACATTGAACTGCAAGTAAAATAAGAAGGCAAATGTAACCTGAAACCGAAGAGCTGCAGCCCCTGTCCCTCACTGTTGCTGCTGCAGAGATGGTCAAGACACAACTGCATAAAAACTGGCAGCTTGTACAGGTTTTAATGATATGGCTCCTTCTCCGCAGCTCCACATATACGAGAAGTGCAGAGAACTTGCTGCACCTCCTAGCAGGACCAGAAAGCATGATGATCTTTAACCGATGACAGAAAGTGCAGGATTATCTAGCAAATTCTGACAAGGTATGTGGCAGGGCCACTTAATTGCCAAAACATCAAAAGCCCATTCTTCTCTAAAAAGGTAAAGGGACCCCTGACCATTAGGTCCAGTCGTGGCCGACTCTGGGGTTGCGGCGCTCATCTCGTTTTATTGGCCGAGGGAGCCGGCGTACAGCTTCCGGGTCATGTGGCCAGCAGCAGTGCACGGAAACACCGTTTACCTTCCCGCCAGAGCGGTACCTATTTATCTACTTGCACTTTGACACGCTTTCGAACTGCTAGGTGGGCAGGAGCAGGGACCAAGGAACGGGAGCTCACCCCGTCACGGGGATTCAAACCGCCGACCTTCTGATTGGCAAGTCCTAGGCTCTGTGGTTTAACCCACAGCGCCACCCGTGTCCCAATTCTTCTCTAGATCACCACTATTTCCAGAAGTAACAAAAGAAAGAAAGAAAGAAAGAAAGAAAGAAAGAAAGAAAGAAAAGAAAGAACAAAAAAACCCCATACCTCAAGAGGTTTAAGTACAGAACAGGAATTAACAAAAGATTTTTAAGCTAGAAATTCCATCATGGCTAGTTGCCCGCTGATAGTCTTTATCCTCCATGCATTTTCCATCCAAGTATACAAGGTGGAAAGATGATAGCAATATCTTTTTTTAAAAAAAAATATATACTTTTCAGATTTATACATTTCACTTATTTTACAATCATTTTGACATTTCAAAACTTGACTTCCTCCCCCCACTTTCTGCGGTTCCTTAAATTTATTTTTAATATCTTCCGCATATGCAAATTAACTTAATTTGTTCATTTATTCATCTTCTTTAAATACCGTATTTTTTGCTCTATAAGACTCACTTTTTCCCTCCTAGAAAGTAAGGGGAAATGTGTGTACGTCTTATGGAGCGAATGCAGGCTGCGCAGCTATCCCAGAAGCCAGAACAGCAAGAGGGATCGCTGCTTTCGCTGCGCAGCGATCGCTCTTGTTGTTCTGGCTTCTGAGATTCAGAATATTTTTTTCTTGGTTTCCTCCTCCAAGAACTAGGTGCGTCTTGTGGTCTGGTGCGTCTTATAGAGCGAAAAATACGGTATATGCTCTTATGAAACTGAAGGTTATTACAATAATCCTTTCAATGTTTTGACAATTTTATCTGCAAATATTCAGTAAACCATTTCCATTCCTTTATAAAAAGTTTGTTATCTTGATTTCTTATTCTCCTGGCAAGTTTCGCCATTTCTGCATATTCCATAAGTTTTTGTATCCATTCTTCCTTTGCTGGGACTCCTTCTTCTTTCCATTTTTGGGCAAGTAACATTCTTGCCGCTGTACATGAATAAGTTTCTATACATGTTAGGTAGTTCTGTCCCTATAATTCCCACGGGAAAAGCTTCTTGGTTGTTTTTGTTACGAAAGTTACTTTAAACATCCTTTTCATTTCATTACATATCATTTCCCAGTAAGCCTTCACCTTACTAGCAATCTCACCTACTTTAGAGAGACATAGTTGGAGTTTATTTACTTATTACAAGTTTTAGCCAGACTTTCCTCCACTGGGCTTAACGTGGGAAATACGAGTTGACCATATTCCTTGCCTTTCAAACCCAACTGCTCTGGGTAAATTGGGAGTCCTGCAATACTCTTGCACATTTAAAAAAAAAACGACTCAAGTGACAACTGAATCAGAAGCGTGCAACACAAAAGGGGGACATGGGTGGTGCTGTGGGTTAAACCACAGAGCCTAGGACTTGTTGATCGGAAGGTCGGTAGTTCAAATCCCTGCAACAGGGTGAGCTCCTGTTGCTCGGTCCCTGCTCCTGCCAACCTAGCAGTTCGAAAGCACGTCAAAGTGCAAGTAGATAAATAGGTACCGCTCCGGCGGGAAGGTAAACAGCGTTTCCATGCGCTGCTCTGGTTTGCCAGAAGTGGCTTAGTCATGCTGGCCACATGACCCGGAAGCTGTACTCCGGCTCCCTCGGCCAATAAAGCGAGATAAGCGTCGCAACCCCAGAGTCGGTCACGACTGGACCTAATGGTTAGGGGTCCTTTACCTAACACAAGAGGAGGAAGAGAACTTCTTCCGTCCCCTTGCTCTGGAAGGCCTCAAGAATCTGCGTCTCTACTCCCATAATTCCTGCCCATTTGTCATGCTGGCTGCGGCTGGAGTTGGGAGTTCCAACAATCCTTATGGGTTTCCCACCGGCATTGGGTTGGCCACTGTGAGAATAGGATGCTGGCCTGGATGGACCATTGCCCTGGTTCAATGGGTTGTTCTTATGTCCTTAGCATCATCTGAAAGGCCACAGGTTATCCACATCTTCTACTAGGCAGGAACTGTTGGAAACAACGAGTGTGGTCTTTTCTTGTAAGTGGCACCCTGTGTCTGCTGCCAAAAGTCTGACATATTCTGAAGCTCCAATGTTTTACTGCTTCTAATAATCACATACTGTTCTCTAGGGAACATTTCCTGTAAAATCCCTTCATCTCCCCCCTTCCCCCCTCCATTAAAGATAAACAACCCAAATGCCACTGGAAAGAAAATCAATGTGTATAATTACTTCTGCTACTTAAATAGCAAGAAGCAAATGTGTGGAATCTGCAAAAAGTAACAAATATTTCCGAGCCTAAAAAGGAAAGGGCTATTAGCTGTTAAGCCTTAAAATAACCCGATCGATAAAAAACCAAGTGCTATCCATTCACTTTTAGAAGGAGGCTGTCCACTTCACCTCCAGCCGGCATAAATTTATTTCGGTAGTTGCGGCCTGTACATTGGGCTTTGCAGCCCAGCACAAATCATACATCCTTTTCGAGGGGTTGGATATTTTTCATGCGTTATTGAGCATGTGCATGTGGGGCACATGCTAAAATAAAGCTAAAGGTAAAGGGACCCCTGACCATTAGGTCCAGTTGTGGATGACCCTGGGGTTGCGGCGCTCATCTCGCTTTACTGGCCAAGGGAGCTGGCGTACAGCTTCCGGGTCATGTGGCCAGCATGACTAAGCCACTTCTGGCAAACCAGAGCAGCACATGGAAACGCGGTTTACCTTCCCGCCGGAGCGGTACCTATTTATCTACTTGCACTTTGACGTGCTTTCGAACTGCTAGGTTGGCAGGAGCAGGGACCGAGCAACGGGAGCTCACCCCGTTGCGGGGATTCAAACCGCCAACCTTCTGATCGGCAAGTCCTAGGCTCTGTGGTTTAACCCACAGTGCCACCCGCATCCCATGCTAAAATAGTGATGGATGAAAAGAGGCAAATGTGCATTTTGAAAGCAGGCCAACTGAGTAGGAAAAAGATGTACCAGGAAGTCAGCAATGAAAAATGCAATGAACACGCAGTGGTACCTTGGTTCTTGAACGGCTTAATTGTAGAATAAATCGGCTCCTGAACGCCGCAAACTCAGAAGTAAGTGTTCTGGTTTGTGAACATTTTCCAGAAGCCGAATATCCAATGTGGCTTCTACTTGATTGCAGGAGGCTCCTGCAGCCAATTGGAAGCCGCGACAGTTTTGGGTGTTGAATGAACTCCCGGAACAGATTAAGTTCGACAGCCAAGGTACCACTGTGTGTTTACTTGGAAGCAAACCCCACTGATTTCAAATAACAAAAGAATGCATAGGATCGCAGCCTAAAAATACCTGTATGCCTCCTTTGCACATGAAATGGCCCTGAGAGCAAATGTATGCACTTCTAGAAATGTATAGCTTGCAGAATTTTAAGACATTTGGGTTTCTCAACCCCAGCTCAATGTTTGAAGTGGGACTCACAGATCTCACCTTCCGAAGATCTATGCATGTCAAAAGGTCACCCAGAGCCCACCACAGCTGCACAGTTTGAGGAAATGTACACAGACAATCCATATTTTTTTACAGTTTGGCTTGTGCTGACTGCCTAATTAGGCAAGGGGGAGATCGACGAACCTCAGTAGACAGTGGAAAGATTTTTAAATGGGCAGTTTTCAAGACATACCTTCTCCGCCATGTGTCCCGGCCTTATTGCTTAAGCTACTTCCAGGATTAGTTACTTTTTACAAATTAGCAGACGGGTACTTTGGCTCACAGCCCTGTTAAATCAGAGACATTTGGATTTTGGAAGCGTTTGTTCGCCAAAAGATACGAACTAAGTCCGACACCAACACTCTATGGAGCTGTCTGTAATGCCAGAAATAGGATCATGCTCTGATATGTATACATACTGGACAGAGCCAGTGTGGTGTTGTGGTTTGAGTGTCAGACTAGGACCTGGGAGACCAGGGTTCAAATCTCCACTCAGCTATGAAGTTCACTGGGTGATTTGAACGCTTTGAGTTATTGAGGAAAGCAGTAGAGTCACAGGTGAGATACCCACCAGGGCAGAATTGGTTGAGTTGAAGAACACAGGTAGAACCTTCATAATGCATACTAAACAAAATAACAGTAATACAGTGGTACCTCGGAAGTCGAACAGAATCCGTTCCGGAAGTCCATTCGACTTCCAAAACATTCGAAAACCAAGGCGCAGCTTCCGATTGGCTGCAGGAAGCTCCTGCAGCCAATTGGAAGCCATGTCAGACGTTCGGGTTCCAAGGAACGTTCGCAAACCAGAATACTCACTTCTAGGTTTACGGCGTCCAGGAGTCAAAACGTTTGACTTGCAAGGCGTACGGGAGCCAAGGTACGACTGTACTTAGGAACATACGTTTATTCTTAAATCAGAATTAAGAACAACTGCTTCAAAATCTCCCATTATTTGACTTGGCTCTAAAATACTCCCTGCATTCCGAATGCAGAGGGAGGCAATGGCGTTTGTATTATGCATAGGTTTTCAAAGCAGGGAGGATGAGGAAATCAGAGTTGAAAGGGACCTTGAGGCTCATCTAGTCCAACTGTCTGCAATGCAGTTGTCCTATACAGGGATCGAATCTTCAGCCTCAGCGTCGTCAGTGCCACGCTCTAACCAACTGAGCTATATCTCCAGACATCTTTCGACACCTTCCAACTTTCACACTGGAGAATCTCCACTTTCACCACCACCACCCAATAATATCCTGTGATCTATGTTATCCTCTGTTTCCCTTTTATCCTTTGGAGTAAATATCTGACTGCTCAAAGGGGAGGAGAGCCGATCTTCACAACGATAACGGCGCATTCTAAGAGCGCACTTTCTTTGTCGGAACACAAAAGGCTGATTTCTTTGAAAGAGCAAAATATCTAAGCGGAACAGCAATCAAGAACAGCAGATACCCCAGAAAGCTGTGGTCAGGAATGGACAAGCTCGGGACAGAGGGATAAGAAGAGAGAGGCTTCCACGCTCCAGCTCTCATTTCCTTACTTCTGATCGCCTGAGCAAGAAAGGGAGGCAGGGCCCACTGGCTTTCAAAATTTCTGCATCAACCTCTCTGCTAATGAATAGCTCTAGGGGACAGGGCTCCCTGGTATGTGTCTCCTGTTGAGTAATATGGAAGCATTAATGTCTGAAGATGCCTTATGTTGCAGAGGATGCTGAGGAATGCTTGCGCATGTTTGTCCGCACTGGGCACTGGCCAGGTCTCTGCACTGGCCCCATGTGAACACAGGTCAAGACGGTTTGAGCAGATTAAACTGACCCTGGCCCAGCTGCACTAGCTGCCACCAGTTCCCAGGCTCCAATTCAAAGAGCTGGTTTTGACCTCTACAGTCGCGCCTTGGAAGCCGAACAGAATCCGTTCCGGAAGTCCGTTCAACTTCCAAAACGTTCGACTTCCAAATTACAGCTTCTGATTGGCTGCAGAGCACAAGCCGCAGAAGCCCCGCCAGACATTCAGCTTCCAAAAGAACGTTCGAAAACCGGAACAGTCACTTTCAGGTTTCGATCGTTCGGGAGCCAAAACGTCCAAGTTCCAAGGCGTTTGACAACCAAGGTACGACTGCAAAGCCAAAAATGGCTCAGGACTGCATTGCATCTCCCCATATGAACAAACCCAGACTCTGCAATCATCACCTGAAGCCCTTCTTTGTGTGCTTCCTCCACGAAAGGTCCGGAGGGTGGCAACATGAGAACATGCCTTTTCTGTGGTGGCTCCGTTTGTGAAATGCTCTCCCTAGGGAGACTCGCCTGGCACCTTTGTTACGTATCTTTAGGCTCCATGCAAAAACATTCCTCTTCTCCTTCGGGCTAACTAAACAACAGGTGGCCTTATAAACTGTGTTGCGGGGGGTGTTGTTTTCATTTGTTACCATGTTGTGTGTTTTTGTGTCTTTATGTTGCAAACCACCCTGTGATCCTTGAAAGGAGGACAGTATAGAAATTTAATTAAGAAGAATTAACAGAGCACATTTTAAAAAGCCACCCCAACCTTCTCCAGCAGCTGCACATTGCAGGGAAAGTTCAATAATGGACAAGATGTCTTTAAGAGCAACTCATCTGCTTTTACTGTGTGGTGGGGGATAAGTGTTCAGATCCCTGGGCTCTCACTTGTGGGGTGCCTCAGGGTTCTGTCCTCTCCCCCATGCTTTTTAACATGAAGCCGCAAGGAGAGATCATCAGGGGGTTTGGGCTGGGTGTCCATCAATATGAAGATGATACCCAGCTCTACCTCTCTTTCAAATCAGAACCAGTGAAGGCGGTGAAGGTCCTGTGTGAGTGTCTGGAGGCGGTTGGAGGATGGATGGTGGCTGAGGTTGAATCCTGATAAGACAGAAGTACTGTTTTGGGGGGACAGGAGGCGGGCGGGTGTGGAGGACTCCCTGGTCCTGAATGGGGTAACTGCGCCCCTGAAGGACCAGGTGCGCAGCCTGGGAGCCATTTTGGAGTCACAGCTGTCCATGGAGGCGCAGGTCAATTCTGTATCCAGGGCAGCTGTCTACAAACTCCATCTGGTACGCAGGCTAAGACCCTACCTGCCCGCGGACTGTCTCACCAGAGTGGTGCATGCTCTAGTTATCTCCCGCTTGGACTACTGCAACATGCTCTACATGGGGCTACCTTTGAAGGTGACCCGGAAACTACAACTAATATTTTGGCAGTGCTGCCTAGAAACTGCTTCCATCACAGTTCCAGCTGCTCAGGGGAGGAAGGAGCTGTTGCCTGGCAACAGCCTGTGAGAAAACTTGAAGACAGTTCCCATCTTGTTCTGAGTGAGATCCAGGCGGTTGGAGGATGGATGGTGGCTAATGGATTGAGGTTGAATCCTGACAAGACAGAAGTACTGTTTTTGGGGGACAGGGGGCAGGCTGGTGTGGAGGACTCCCTGGTCCTGAATGGGGTAACTGCGCCCCTGAAGGACCAGGTGCGCAGCCTGGGAGTCATTTTGGACTCACAGCTGTCCATGGAGGCGCAGGTCAATTCTGTGTCCATGGCAGCTGTCTACCAACTCCACCTGGTACGCAGGCTGAGACCCTATCTGCCTGCGGACTGTCTCGCCAGAGTGGTGCATGCTCTAGTTATCTCCCGCTTGGACTACTGCAACACGCTCTACGTGGGGCTACCTTTGAAGGTGACCCGGAAACTACAACTAATCCAGAATGCGGCAGCTAGACTGATGACTGGGAGTGGCCTCCGAGACCACATAACACCGGTCTTGAAAGATCTACATTGGTTCCCAGTACGTTTCAGAGCACAATTCAAAGTGTTGGTGCCGACCTTTAAAGCCCTAAATGGCCTCGGCCCCATAGACCTGAAGGAGCGTCTCCACCCCCATCGTTCTGCCTGGACGCTGAGGTCCGGCTCCAAGGGCCTTCTGGCGGTTCCCTCACTGCGAGAAGCAAAGCTACAGGGAACCAGGAGGAGGGCCTTCTCGGTAGTGGCACCCACCCTGTGGAACACCCTCCCACCAGATGTCAAAAAGATAAACAACTACCTGACATTTAGAAGACATCTGAAGGCAGGCCTATTTAGGGAAGTTTTTAATGTGTGACATTTTAATGTATTTTTAATCTTTGTTGGAAGCTGTCCAGAGTCAGATGGGTGGGATACAAATAATAAATTATTATTATTATTATTATTATTATTATTATTATTATTATTATTATTATTATTATCATCTTCTCACCTGAGGAACTGCCTGACAAACAGCCAAGGAGGAGCCCACAGAACATAGTTTGAAAAACAGTTTGAGCTAGATGAGTTTTTGGGGAATAAAACCTTTCTACACAATCCACCGTTCAGTCCCCTTTACTCTCAGGTTCCAGCTGGAAGATCAAAATCAAGTGTTGGACTAACCAAAGAATGTTTTTTAACAACGGAACTACGGACAAAAACCAGAAAGTTGGAACTGGCTTCGAAAATACACAGGAAAAAGACAACAGTTAAAGAAAGCATCTTGTACATTTTGAGTAAAATCTTTTTTCACAGGAAGTTGCCTTTCCAAATAAGAAAAAGACTAGGATACACTCGCCCTCTTAATACTCACATTCTAAAAATATTTCTATTGACGTGACTAAGGCAGCAGACTTGCTCAAACCAACTCCATGCGCTGGCTGAACTCCTTTGTAAAGACCATTTACCCTTCAGAGAGTTGTTTTGAAATGTGAGGCTCTTCTTTGCACCGCCGACGACTGCACGGACACCTTAAACCTGCTTCTTATGGCGATTTCCAGAAATAAAACACACCATCAACTGCACATACGAAGCTAGTCTTCGCTCTGTAATGAGCGCATGGGCTTACTCGCCACCTAAGGGACTGCACAAAGCCAAAAGGTTTGTTCAGTAGTTTATTCTGCGCAACGTCCCCAAATGTACCAGCGAACGTCTCAGCAAGGCTAGGGTAAAGTCTTCATTTCAGCTGCTGGGCCAGGCTATTTATAGAGCCGAGGACTTCCTTAAAATAGCCGTCGTCTTCTCCTTCCTTTTGTTCGTCCGCCGCCAGCACTTCGTATTCTTGGCGAAGGAGGCTCAATGTATGGCTGAGGCTGTGATCTGCTTTGTAGCTGTCCCTGCAGGAAGCTAGCAGCACATGCACGGTCTTCAAAACCTTCTCCCTGGCATCGTGCTCTGGCATCCTCAGAAGGTTAGGAATTATCCCACACCAGCCTTGTTCGACAATGGCTGGGAGCAAGATCACTTGGCTGTACTGCTGGGCTCTCTCCCGGAACTGGTCGTCGTCATCCGGCGAGTCCTTGAGCGACAGCTGCGATAAAGTTCCTTAAAATTATTATCCTGCACTTTCATTTATTTGATTTTATTTTGGTAATAACTTTTTATTAATTTTTCAAAAGCTTAACATATATAGTAAGGTAAAGGGACCCCTGACCAATAGGTCCAGTTGCGGCCGACTCTGGGATTGCGGCGGTCATCTCGCTTTATTGGCCGAGGGAGCCAGCGTACAGTCATGTGGCCAGCATGACTAAGCCGCTTCTGGCGAACCAGAGCAGTGCACGGAAACGCCGTTTACCTTTCCGCCAGAGTGGTACCTATTTATCTACTTGCACTTTGACGTGCTTTCGAACTGCTAGGTTGGCAGGAGCTGGGACTGAGCAACAGGAGCTCACCCCGTCGTGGGGATTCAAACCGCCGACCTTCTGATCAGCAAGTCCTAGGCTCTGTGGTTTAACCCACAGCGCCACCCTTGTCCCAAGTATAACGTATATACTTCAATACATAAATCCTTCTTCCAACTTCCCATCCCATTTTCCGTGGTGTTTTAATTTCTCTTCCCACCCCCCTTTTGCACAATATCTTCAATGCTGTATTCTCTCATTCCTTCTGTTGCTCATATGTCAAATTCTGCTCATGAATTTGTCATATTTACCGTATTTTTCGCTCCATAAGACACACTTTTTTCCTTCTAAAAAGTAAGGGGAAATGTCTGTGCGTCCTATGAAGCGAATGCGTGTTCCCTGGAGCCCAATTGCCCAGGGGTGAAAAGCAGATTGTGCTTTTTTTTTTTTAGAAAGAGGGAATGGGGTGTTGAAACAAAGCCGCTTAGCAGCTGATCAGCAAGTGATCAGGAGGGGAGATAAGGGACTCTAGCGATAAAGGAGGCTGCCAGAGCATGAACCATAAAAATCATAAATCCACTGTTTCGTTCAGAATATTTTTTTCTTGTTTTCCTCCTCTAAAAACTAGGTGTGTCTTATGGTCAAAAATACGGTATATATTTCTTTAAACAGTCCAAAAAAAGCTTCCATTCTTCAACAAAGCAGTCATCGTCAAGTTCTCTTATTT
Source organism: Podarcis filfolensis (assembly GCF_964270895.1). Lineage (NCBI taxonomy): Eukaryota > Metazoa > Chordata > Lepidosauria > Squamata > Lacertidae > Podarcis > Podarcis filfolensis. Next base: position 8,965,350 of record NC_139606.1, on the reverse strand, counting down.
ATTTCAACCACCTTGGACGCTGCTTCGCTTTGCAAATGTGCTAGCAGTTTTATCACCGGGCCTTTTGCTCTTTTGAAATCCAATTTGCAAACATCCACGATGTGGATGCCTAGTCTCCTGTAACCCTTAAAGGAAAGGAAAGGAAAGGAGAAGCTCCTCTAAGGATTGAAATCAACCAGACCAGAAGCTGGCTGCAACCTGGGCTGCATCTAGACACATTAAAGAAGCGTTTCAGTTAAACGCGTTGTAAACTTTGCATGAGAAATCGGGTTGAGAAATCTTTGCATGAGAATTCGGGAACTCCACAGCGCCATCTGGTGTCACAGTGCTATAATGCATATACAACGCATATAAAGCGCTTTTTCTTTGCTAGTGTAGGTGAGTCCCTAGTCTATTTCATCCTTCTGTTGCTTCCACGAGGAAGCGGAGGCAGTTACCGTATTTTTCGCTCCATAAGACACACTTTTTTCCTCTTAAAACCTAAGGGGAAATGTCTGTGCGTCTTATGGAGCGAATGTGTGGTCCCTGGGGCTGGGAGGGGGGGCCCGGGCTTCCCTCGCCAGCCCCACAAGCTCGGGGAGCAGTGGAAAGGCTGAACACAGCTTTCCGGTTCCCCAGGGCTGGCTGTGAGGGAAGCTCGGCTTTCCCCACCGCCAGCCCCACAAGCCTTTCCGTTGCTCCCCAACCTGCTCTTTGGGTCGAGCAGCTCTGGGGTAGCCCGCGAAGCCTCCGCAGGGCAGCGGGGAGCCTTCATCCCGCTGCTCTGCGGAGGCTTCGCGCGGCTATCCCTGGCTTTTGCGGGAGGTGGGGGAAGGGACAGAGTGAGGCTCTCTCACTTCCTCCACCTCCTGCAAAAGCCCCCAAGAGCTGCATTTTTTTTTCTTGAATTCCCCCCCCCCCCAAAAAAAGTAGGTGCGCCTTATAGAGCGAAAAATACGGTAGGTGTGAAGAAAAAGGAGGAAACAGGCTTTTCCCACACAGGGAGCTCACCCCAATCGCCCCCAAAAACCATTATGCTGTACAATTATCAAGCTCCCCCTGCTAGATCAGGGCTACCGCAGTGGTAGTCAAAGGGGAAATTGCTCTTCTTCTTCCACAGGAAGAATCAACGTGGACGCAGCCCAGAAGCTGAGCTCCAGCGGCAAGACTCATGGATTGGCACAGCCAGCCGGCCAGCCATGTGCAGTAAAAGGGTTGCTTATAGCACGGTGCTGCGAGACACAAAACTCAGGGAGTTGGGGTGCTGTATTTATTTTTTTTAAGCATTCCTGCACTTTTTTTTTTTTAACTTGGCAGCCTCCTGTGGTAATTGCTATATATGTGCTTCATTAATTAGATCTTAATCGCAAGGATCTCCTAGCTACTATATTATCATTAAGGAAGATTGCTCTTCTCAACCCATCGAAACAGAGTCAAATCAGCCAAATTATAGGGGAACGCGCCCTGGGAACATGCCATGCTCCCCCGCATCTTGGGCTGCGCTAAAGACTCCTTGAGATGCCTCGCTGTAACCTGCACGTTGGGAATAGCCCAACGCAGGCAGCACGCCACAGTCGTGTTTGCAGCAGCAGCAGAAAACAGGATGCTAGATCATGAAATGGGTGCATAAGCCAAAAGGACAAGCAGAACAGAAGCAATGCATTCTGCAAAGCCAGGTGGCCATTCAGGCCCGAGAGACTCGAGGTGTGGCGAAAGTGGACTCACTCAGATGCCTTTTGCAAGACTTGCGAACTCTGTCACCCAACCCCACCCTTCTGGCCTTTACTCTACTTGCTATTTCATGAATTTGATGCACAGAAGTGCAAGGCGAAGCTCTACCTCTCTATCAAATCAGAACCGGTGAAGGCGGTGAAGGTCCTGGAGGAGGTGGGAGGATGGATGGCAGCTAACAGATTGAGGTTGAATCCTGACAAGACAGAAGTACTGTTTTGGGGGGACAGGGGGCAGGTGGGTGTCGGGGCCTTCTCGGTGGTGACGCCCGCCCTGCTGGATGCCCTCCCACCAGATGTCAAGGAAATAAACAACTATCTGGCTTTTAGAAGACATCTGAAGGCAGCCCTGTTTAGGGAAGCTTTTAATGTTTGGTGTTTTGTTCTGTTTTTAGTCCTCTGTTGGGAGCTGACCAGAGTGGCTGGGGAAACCGAGACAGATGGGCAGGGTATAAATAAAATTATTATTACAGTGGTACCTCAGGATGCGGGCGGGATCCATTCCGGAGCCGTGCTCGCATCCTGAATAGAACATAAGACGCGACGGCACGACAGCATGTGTGTGGGTTGTGTTTTGCCGCTTCCATGCATGTGTGTGACACGCATGCGCTCTGTTACTTCTGGGTTGCTGTGGAGTGCAACCCAAAAGCGCTCAACCTGAAGCACATTCAACCTGAGGTATGACTGTATTATTATTATTATTATTATTATTATTATTATTATTAAGCCAATGGCTTTTGAGGAAGTACGTCGTGCCCAAGCTGGGTGTCCATCAATATGCAGATGATACCCAGCTCTACCTCTCTTTCAAATCAGAACCAGTGAAGGCGGTGAAGGTCCTGTGTGAGTGCCTGGAGGCAGTTGGAGGATGGATGGCGGCTAATGGATTGAGGTTGAATCCTGACAAGACAGAAGTACTGTTTTTGGGGGATAGGGGGCGGGCTGGTGTGGAGGACTCCCTGGTCCTGAATAGGGTAACTGTGCCCCTGAAGGACCAGGTGCGCAGCCTGGGAGCCATTTTGGACTCACAGCTGTCCATGGAGGCGCAGGTCAATTCTGTGTCCAGGGCAGCTGTCTACCAGCTCCACCTGGTACGCAGGCTGAGACCCTACCTGCCCGCGGACTGTCTCGCCAGAGTGGTGCATGCTCTGGTTATCTCCCGCTTGGACTACTGCAATGCGCTCTACGTGGGGCTACCTTTGAAGGTGACTCGGAAACTACAACTAATCCAGAATGTGGCAGCTAGACTGGTGACTGGGGGCGGCCGCCGAGACCACATAACACCGGTCTTGAAAGACCTACATTGGCTCCCAGTACGTTTCCGAGCACAATTCAAAGTGCTGGTGTTGACCTTTAAAGCCCTAAACGGCCTCGGCCCAGTATACCTGAAGGAGCGTCTCCACCCCCATCGTTCTGCCCGGATGCTGAGGTCCAGCGCCGAGGGCCTTCTGGCGGTTCCCTCATTGCGAGAAGCAAAGCTACAGGGAACCAGGCAGAGGGCCTTCTCGGTAGTGGCGCCTGCCCTGTGGAACGCCCTCCCATTGGATGTCAAAGCGATAAATAACTACCTGACATTCAGAAGACATCTTAAGGCAGCCCTGTTCAGGGAAGTTTTTAATCTGTGATATTTTCGTGTATTTTTGGTTTTCTATGGAAGCCGCCCAGAGTGGCTGGGGAAACCCAGCCAGATGGGCGGGGTACAAATAATAAATTATTATTATTATTATTATTATTATCTGCAATGGGTTAAACAACATAGGCAGGTTCAACTGCACCTTGAGATGCAGTCTTCATCTCCTTCCATCATCAGCTGAGGAACTGGATGAAACTTCCAGCACGTGATATCAGCCATGCACTAAATTAGGAGTGGAGAACCTTCTGTCCTCCATAAGTCATTGCTCTACAGCTGATCTCCCATCGTTCTGATGCACCATGCTGGCCAAGGGCAATGCAGGTTGGGAAGTCGAACCTCATATTTTGGAGGGCCACAGGGTTCCCCCATCTGTCCACTAAACAAACCTATGTACAAAAATGTCACACTAGGTAAAGGTAAAGGGACCCCTGACCATTAGGTCCAGTCGTGGCCGACTCTAGGGTTGCAGGGCTCATCTCGCTTTATTGGCTGAGGAAGCTGGTGTACAGCTTCTGGGTCATGTGGCCAGCATGACTAAGCCGCTTCTGGCAAACCAGAGCAGTGCACAGAAATGCCGTTTACCTTCCTGCCGTAGTGGTACCTATTTATCTACTCGCACTTTGAGCTGCTTTCGAACTGCTAGGTTGGCAGGAGCAGGGACTGAGCAACAGGAGCTCAACCCGTTGCGGGGATTCGAACCGCCGACCTTCTGATTGGCAAGTCCTAGGCTCTGTGGTTTAACGCACAGCGCCACCCGTGTCCCTAAATGTCACACTACTGAGTTCTAGAAAAAGGAAATATTCAATAAACAGAATAATGCATTCGGAGGATGGCCTCTAATTTGTAACTTGCAGCATCGCGGCATGCCAAACACGATTGTCCACGGCTTTTTCAAAGTTTTCCCTGTAAAGAGATTCTGGGCAATGATGAGTCATCGATATAGAGCAAGATAATTGCCTTTTCCAGAGGAGACACACAAGGTTTGAGCAAGCAGATTCAGCGCTGCAACTCTGGAAGACTTAGTTTGAATTTCTGTCTTTGGACGAATTAGCCAGGCAGCGGGAAGCCAACCACCTTCTCGCAGGGGGAAAGTGATAATGCCTTAACTTGCAGGATTCCTATAAGGGATGTTAGGTGAATCATTTTGAAAATGGATGAGAGCTGGGGAGACTCTAGCAAGTTGCCACCTGATGCCGTCGTGGTGTCAGTGACTGACAGGTGAACAGCCACCTGCCAATAGAAGGAGGTCACACTTATTCGGCTCCACCGTTCCAGTTCTTCTACTCCTGTAGTGATGAAAATACAGCTCCCATTCTCTCTCTCTCTTCCCCCACCCCCCTGCTAAAAGGAGGGCTTGGATGAATTTCTCCTTCCAGGGACACCTGACTCGTCCCTGCTATTATTGTATTTTAGTGTTCTGTTGGGAGCCGCCCAGAGTGGCTGGGGAAACCCAGCCAGATGGGCGGGGTATAAATAAATACCCGGGGACCGCCTCTCCTGGTATGCCCCACGGAGAGCCTCAAGGTCCATAAATAGCAACACCCTAGTGGTCCCAGGCCCTAAGGAAGTTAGATAGGCTTCAACCAGAGCCAGGGCCTTTTCAACATTGGCTCCAGCCTGGTGGAACGCTCTGCCACATGAGACCAGGGCCCTGCAGGATCTGATTTCTTTCCGCACGGCCTGTAAGACAGAGTTGTTCCACCTGACCTTTGGCTTGGAACCAATTTGATTCCCTCCCCCTCTTTCTTTTTCCTTTCTCCTCCTGTGATGAGGCTGCATTTTAATATTTTAATGTTTCAATATTTTAATGTTGTATTTTAATCTTGTTTTTAAGTTGTATTCATTCAGCTTATTTTTATTATTGCTTGTTAGCCGCCCTGAGCCCGGCCTTGGCTGGGGAGGGCGGGGTACAAATAAAAAATATTATTATTATTATTATTATTATTATTATTATTATTATTATTACTACTACTCCCGCTAATCTGTGCCGCGCAACAGCTCCGCTTACCTTTTCCACGACTAAGTCATAGAGAAGCGTCACAATGCGGATGTGCAACATCTCCGTCCCTTTCTCTGTGCAGAGATGCCGAAGCACTTGAAGGCCTCCAAGCTTGAGGAACTGTTGCTGAGCGTAGGGGAACTGCCGCAGCATGGACGACAAAGCAAAGAGAGCCTGGGAACAAAACACAACAAGGGCATTGGCGACGCTTCTGGTCTGCTGAAAGCTTTCCCGCACAACTCCTCCGGAACGTGCCCCCCGAGACCTCCCTTGCCCCTAATAAACAATTTGTCTATACAGTGGTACCTCGGGTTAGTATTTAATTCGTTCTGGAGGTCTGCTTTTAACCTGAAACTGTTCTTAACCTGAAGCACCACTTTAGCTAATGGGGCCTCCCGCCTCCGCCACGCTGCTGGAGCACGATTTCTGTTCTCATCCTGAAGCAAAGTTCTTAACCCGAGGTAATATTTCTGGGTTAGTGGAGTCTGTAACCTGAAGTGTATGTAACCTGAAGCATATGTAACCTGAGGTACCACTGTACTTTCATCACGGTTTCACTTTGGGGAATTCGTAGAGCCAAAGTCTGAAGGCACCCAATAAAGAGGTTTTCACTCCGGGAAACGGCCTCATAGATTAGAATCATTTATAAATAACAATACTTTTCGGGTTAAGAACTTAATTCATTCTGGAGGTCAGTTCTTTACCTGAAACTGTTCTATTTTTTAAATCATTTTTATTGATTTTCCAATAAAAAACATCCAATTGAATATCCAATCATAATACTTCAATTAAAATAAAAAACTAAAATAAAAAGATCAAATTATAGTCCAAATTGTATTTATAGTCGTACCTCGAGTTAAGTACTTAATTTGTTCCAGAAGTCCATTCTTAACCTGAAACTGTTCTTAACCTGAAGCCTCCTGCTGCCGCCGCGCCGCCAGAGCACGATTTCTGTTCTCATCCTGAAGCAAAGTTCTTAACCCGAGGTACTATTTCTGGGTTAGCGGAGTCTGTAACCTGAAGCGTATGTAACCTGAGGTACCACTGTATTAATTTCTCGGAGTTCCCCACAGCCTGGGTCTCTGAAGCATATCTCCACATCTTAGTCCTGCTTCTCCTAACCTGAACTGTTCTTAACCTGAAGTACCACTTTAGCTAATGGGGCCTCCTGCCGCCGCTTGATTTCTGTTCTCTTCCTGAAGCAAAGCTCTTAACCTGAAGTACTATTTCTGGGTTAGTGGAGTCTGTAACCTGAAGCATCTGTAACCTGAGGTACCACTGTACTAGTAGTAGTTGTAGTAGTAGAATAAAAGTTCTGCCTCTTCCCATTTTTATGAAGCTACATAAAAAGGGGGGCACTTTTAAAAGCTAGAAGAAGCCAAGTGGAAGGAAGGGACTTTGATCAGATGGAAGAACTTTAGGCGTTCTGAGCTACGTATCACGAGGCTGGGGCTGGCTGGAGAGACACAGAGCCTTTCCACATGTTTCAATTAGCAGCCATAGGAGAGATCCCAATAAAGCTCTCTGGATAGAATTTTATTTAGACACAATTTCAGGGTGACATTTCTGATGGAAACCGCATACAACCAGAGGACTGTGGAACTCCTTTGGCTCTTCCGCATGTATTATAAAACGTGGAAGATGGTGCCCTCTGGTTAGAGTCCCAGAAAATCAGAGCTCCCGGCTTGCCCTCGGCAGCCAATGTTGAACGTCTTCCCATGCTCTTTCTAGGAAGAAATGAGCACGGAGAGTCCTGTCCCCTCCAGTTCAGCTTCTGCCTCTATTACTTTCTCTCCAGCAATTTAGTGGATTTTTCTTCTCCTTCTCCTTCTTCCTCCTCCTCTTCTTTATCTAGACTGCAGCAAAGCCAGGCTGCGATGTTTTAATTCCCATTGCACCGCAAATCAGTGGGAAGTACCGTATTTTTTGCCCCATAGGACGCACCTAGTTTTTTTGGGGGGGAATAAAGGAAAAAAAAATTATTTCCCCCCCCCCAGGTGCGGGACTGGAAGAACCAGATCGGGGAACAGCGGGAAGGCGCGCTCCGCCTCCCCGCTGTCCCCCGAGCTTGTGGGGGGGGGGAAGAAGCGCTGCTTTCCCCACCGCCAGCCTCCAAACCAGGTCGGGGAATAGCGGGATGGTGGCGCTCCGCCTCCTCGCTGTCCCCCGAGCTAGCGGGGCTGGCGATGGGGAGAAGTGCGCTTCTCCCCATTGCCAGCCTCCAAAGCAGGTCTCCGCAAGAGGTGGGAGAGCTTCGGGGTGCAGGCAGCTCTCCCACGGCTTGCGGACAGCTTCCTGAAGCCTGGAGAGCGAGAGGGGTCGGTGCGCACCGACCCCTCTCGCTCTCCAGGCTTCAGCGAAAGCCTGCATTCGCCCCATAGGACACACACACATTTCCCCTTCATTTTTGGAGGGGGAAAAGTGCGTCCTATAGGGCGAAAAATACGGTAAATCTCAATCATGTTCTCGCTGTACCGGAATTTTGAGGGGTGTAAGCACTCTGGGTTAAAGGCGAATGCAAAGCACAGTGCCGGCAAGTGCTGATCCAATCTTCCTTTCGTTCAGAGCAGGGATAGGAAGAAATCCTGTGTGGAGTGGGGCAGGTAGCATCAGGTCTGCCAGTTCCTCACCCAAACTGCTGCCTCATAAAAAGGAGTGCCCCTTTGCAGACTACACACAGTCGCTAGCAGCCCTTTTTTTTATTACAGTGGTACCTCGGGTTAAGTACTTACTTCGTTCTGGAGGTCCGTTCTTAACCTGAAATTGTTCTTAACCTGAAGCACCACTTTAGCTAATGGGGCCTCCTGCTGCCGCCGCGCTGCCGGAGCACGATTTCTGTTCTCATCCTGAAGCAAAGTCCTTATTTCTGGGTTAGCGGAGTTTGTAACCTGAAGTGTATGTAACCTGAAGAGTATGTAACCCGAGGTACCACTGTATTTGGTTTTGCTGGAGAACCTATACCTCACGGAAGACCTACAAATCTGACTCCCTAGCGAGACATCTTACAATAGCCTCCCTTCCCGGACACGTCTCGCCCTTGTGGCCCTTACTAGTGATTCCCCTCTCCCTTTTGCAATTCTTCAGCGCTGTTTTCCCACAAAGTCACGTGTCAACCACCTCTTGCTATTTTCTCCAGCTGCTGTGTGTGCGCGTGTGTGTGTTGGGGCAAGGAAGGACACAGTCACAGACACTCAGGAGACCCTTTACCAGGGCTGCTTGCCTGCAATGGAGACAGTCCAAAGCATCGACACAGAAATACTCTGCAGGATCTTGGCGTGTGCCAAGGGGCTTGAGACACCTGGATAGGTTAATTGGGCTGGCCTGCAGTCCTCAGGGTTAAAATCCCCATACCTCCTCAGGACCCAGCAAGGATTAGAGCCAATCCTTTTACAGCAGCCTGTCTCCAAGGCAAGCTTGCGGTAGGATGTGAGCTACGGCTTATTAATGAGCCTTCCTATGTAGCTTCTTTAGGGGGGCATAGAGAAGAAGGAGGAGAAGGAGGAGGAGGAGGGGGAGAGGAGTTTGGATTTGATATCCCACTTTATCACTACCCGAAGGAGTCTCAAAGCGGCTAACAATCTCCTTTCCCTTCCTCCCCCACAACACTCTGTGAGGTGAGTGGGGCTGAGAGACTTCAGAGAAGTGTGACTGGCCCCAGGTCACCCAGCAGCTGCATGTGGAGGAGTTGGGAAGCGAACCCGGTTCACCAGATTACGAGTCTACCGCTCTTAACCACTACACCACACTGGCTCTCAGGGGTCAAACCATCACAAGAGGTGTTGAGCAAGCACAGTGGTACCTCGGGTTAAGAACTTAATTCGTTCTGGAGGTCCGTTCTTAACCTGAAACTGTTCTTAACCTGAAGCACCACTTTAGCTAATGGGGCCTCCCGCTGCCGCTGCGCTGCCGCTGCACGATTTCTGTTCTCATCCTGAAGCAAAGTTCTTAACCCGAGGTACTATTTCTGGGTTAGCGGAGTCTGTAACCTGAAGCATCTGTAACCTGAAGCGTCTGTAACCCGAGGTACCACTGTACTTTGCAACTTGGGAGAACCAGTCAGCAGCGAGCATGGTGTGAATATTTATCTTTATTTGTCTTGTTGCATTTCTATCCCCCCTCCCTTTTCTCCAAGGAGCTCAAGCTGGCATTACATGGTGTGGCGTTTGCCCTCCTAGGTGTGTGACATCATACTGGGTTCATAAGGAAAGGGTTAACTAATTGTAAAATGACTAACTGACGGGAACCCAAGGGGAGAAGTTAGGAGTTAGAGTTGTTGAGAAGTCAGTCTGGAGTTAGAGAAGGGACAGAGAGGATAAGTCTGTGGGCTGGGCTAGTCTGGTGTGAGAGAGGGAGAGAATCTGTTAAGAGCAGTCAGTCAAACAGTTGAGATAATCAATCAGAAGGTATTAGGAAGGTATAGGCTGGTAAAGAAACTAAAGTTAAGAAAATGACAGGATTATTATCTGAGAAACCATAAACTTGTTAATGCTTATAAAATAAACTTGTTTATTTGGTTCAATTTTAACAACTGTCTGGACTCAGTGTTTTACCCGAGAGTAACGGGTTGATGGCAGCGGGGAAGCGAGCACAGTGGTGGCACAGGGATCAATAGACCGTCAAACGTCCGGGGACCCTGTGTGATCGCCACAGAAGGTTCTTCGCTTCTTCATTTAATCCCCACAACAACCACGTGAGGCAGATTAGTCTGAGAGGCAGTGACTGGCCCAAAGTCACCCAGTGAGTATAAGTTACAATAATTTAAGAAGATGGATAGAAAATAAGGCTTTTAGCTGTAATGCTATGAGATAAGGATTTGCTGGATGAACAATTTGAACTGGAATACAAGAAGGGGAGGTATGAGGAGGTCAGGGAAATATGTTATTGAAAAATAAAATATGAAATTTATGTGTTTTTAATATTTTTTCTTTTTAATTTTTTTCCTTTTTTTTCTTGGTTTGTATAAAATGGAAAATCTTAATAAATATCTTCTAAAAAAAAAACAAAAAACAAAGTCACCCAGTGAGTTTCATGGCTGAGTGGGGATTTGAACCCTGGTCTCCAGGGGTCTTAGTCCGACACTCCAACCACTGTAGCACATTGGTTCTCGAAGCAATTTGCAGAACAAGCCTTCTAGTGCAGTAAAATGGAGAAGAAGAAGAAGAAGAAGAAGAAGAAGAAGAAGAAGAAGAAGAAATTCCAAACACAAACACCCCCCCCCCACTATGTGGATGCTGCAAACACTTGAGATGGACACACACATTAAAAAGAAAACAAAAAAAAGGACAATAGACTGCAATAAAGTAACTTTGGTGGACTGAACGAGGATGTTCTCCACTCTCTGCCTCCCTTCCCTCTAGGAGATGGTTAGAACACTTTGTAAGATTAACAATACAGTGGTGCCCCGTAAGACGAACGCCTCGCAAGACGAAAAACCCGCTAGACGAAAGGGTTTTCTGTTTTTCGATGCGCTTCGCAAGACGAATTTCCCTATGGGCTTCCTTCGCAAGACGAAAGCCCATAGGGAAATCTCCAGGACAGCGGAGAAGCGCAGCGCGTCTTCCCCACTGTCCTCGGACCTCCTCCGAAGGCTGGCGGTGGGGTGGAGAGACCTTCTCTCCGCGCCAGCCTTCGGATGGCTGTCCTGAAGACTTGCGGTGGGAGGAGGGTTTTCCTTCCCACCGCCAACATTCAGAATGCTGTTCTGAATGTTGGCGGTGGGGGGGAAAAACCCTCCTCCCACCGCAAGCCCCGGGAACAGAGGAGAAGCGCTGCGCGCCTTCCCCTCTGTTCCCGTACCTGTCCTGAAGGCTTGCGGTGGGGAGAAAAGCCCTTCTCCGCACCGCCAGCCTGGCAAGCGGTCTCCATAGGAACGCATTAATTGATTTTCAATGCATTCCTATGGGAAGCCGTGCTTCGCAAGACGAAAAACTCGCAAGAAGAAAAAACTTGCGGAACGAATTAATTTCGTCTTGCGAGGCACCACTGTACGCTCAGTGTAGCTTTCAGGAACATGCCGTAAATATATTTCTGCAAGTGCAGCTTTATATAAGGGTCTGCATCCAGTAAGGGATTCTCCCTCGGGAAGCATTTCGCTGTTACATGAACCTATCCATCAGTCTCTTGCACCTTTTCCTGTTTCCCTGTGGCGAGCACACATCCAGAGAAACTGGGGGTTCTAAACACGGGGAGAAGGGAGACCTATCCCAGGGCAGCCTTTGTCACATTCTTGGCAGCGCAGCCCTGAATACAGTAGAGCCTCGCGAATTAATACAAGGTGCTACCTATTTACTCTGCCGTTGCAAAAGGGTCTCTGAATGCAGAGGCTCAGAGGTTTATGAGGAAACATTTGTGGCTGGCATCAACAGCGGTAACTCTGCTTGATAAGATAAGGGTAACTGGATCTCATGCACCAGGGAGTAAATTGATCGCTGAAGAAGCAGCAAAGCACCAACCCTCTCGGGCCCATCAGTCCTGAACATTTAGCTGGGGGCGTTATCAGGCCTTGCCCCTTACAAAAGCATCCGATATCGGTCACTGCTGGAGGCGGATTACTGAACTGCATGAAGCAATTATCTCATCCCCTGAATGTCCACTCCGATGTTCGTTAGCCTCCGAAATTCAAGCCTGCCAGTGGGGTGAGTTACGTTTCCTTCCTGAAAGTCTGTACCGTGCAGGGCAATCTGCCCCGCAGCGCTCTAGAAAACAGACCACGCAATGAGAGCGCCTTGCCTTTCAAAAGGGCCTCGGTGCTGCGGATGCAATCAGAAAAAGCCAATCCTAGCAAATGGCAACGTAACCCAGGAAAGAGCATGCAATTGCGCTTTCTTTGTAATTCCCAGAGAATAGGCATGCTCGAATTATTATTGTTGTTGTTGTTATTCCAGCAGAGAATAAATTCAATTAGCACAACGTAAGAACTAAGGACAACTGGAATACAGTGGTACCTTGGGTTACATACGCTTCAGGTTACAGACTCTGCGAACCCAGAAATAGTACCTCAGGTTAAGAACTTTGCTTCAGGATGAGAACAGAAATCGTGCTCTGGCGGCGTGGCGGCAGCAGGAGGCCCCATTAGCTAAAGTGGTGCTTCAGGTTAAGAACAGTTTCAGGTTAAGAACGGACCTCCGGAAGAAATTAAGTTCTTAACCCGAGGTACCACTGTACATAAAGACCCTTGCACATTATGGCTATATATTGACTCCAGTTAACAGAGGCAGCGTGCCCTTCCTACATTCTTATGAAATGTTGGACTTTCACCAAATTGTAGAGTTGGAAGAGACCCCGAGGGCCAGTGTGGTGTAGTGGTTAAGAGTGGCAGACTCGTAATCTGGTGAACCGGGTTCGCTTCCCCGCTCCTCCACATGCAGCTGCTGGGTGACCTTGGGCCAGTCACACTTCTCTGAAGTCTCTCAGCCCCATTCACCTCACAGAGTGTTTGTTGCGGGGGGAGGAAGGGAAAGGAGAATGTTAGCCGCTTTGAGACTCCTTTGGGTAGTGATAAAGCGGGATATCAAATCCAAACTCTTCTTCTTCTTCTTCGTCTCTAGTCCAACCCCCTGCAATTGCAGGAATATGCAGCTGTTCCCATACCAGGATCAAACCCGCAGCCTTGGCATCATCAGCACCACGTTCTAACCAACTGAGCTACGTTCAGAGGGTACATGTTTGAACCCTGTGATCGCCGTCAAAATTTATTTGAACTGATCAGGTGCCCAGTTTTGCCAATTGGAGGTGGAACCTAGATATACTTGCTTTTCCTTATCTTGGGTTCCTATTAAGATTACAGACAGAGAAGAACCCAACAAAAAGTATGGGGAAGGGGGAAGTGTGTTAATGTGGCCTCTAATATATCTCTAGGCCACACATACTCCCATCTCACTGTTTCCTGCTCTCTCAAAGCTAATTTTATTTCAAAATACAGCATTGGAGCTCTGGGGCATTCTTTAGATTGTAGCTGACTGAGAATTTAGTTCACGGAGGAATAGGAACGACATTTTTTTCAGACCCCACAAGGAGAAAAATGTGCTCGGACCGACACATGTGATGTACAAAAGGCGGCAGAGGATAACCAACTTCCTGAGTAAATTTGCAATCCTGATAAGGTTGCAAATAGTCCTGCAAAAGCTATCTTCTACAAGCACCCAACAATGAACTAATTCGGCACGAGAATATATATAATATAGTATTTTCTCTCCGTAGTGTCATTTTCAATCTAACATATACTGGGAACCACTGGGACAGTTGCCTCTCTAAGTGGTCTGATACTATAGCTGTGCAAAAGCACGTCAGATAACCGGCCCTCTCAAATTAAATGAGATTATCAAGTCTGGAAATGACTAGGTCTGGCTACTGGAGGAGGAAGATTGCAGCCTAAGGAGCTAAACTTAGCTGTCCAGTGAAGGGATGCAACCATTTTTAATTTGAGGGGTGACTCTTGTTCAGTGCACTGGCCTGATCTGTTTGCACAGCCGAAACACAACCTAGCCTTAGGTCTACGTACGTCCACCTACAGAGGTCTACAGGCGTTCTCGTACAAAATGCAATTATCCAAGCTGCTCCTGAAAGACAGCCAAGCACATATTGCTCTCCCCTTACCTTTTTCTTCACAGCCAGGGGCTGATCTGTGGCCAAAATCACCAGCAGTTTTTGCAAAGCGCCTCCCTCAATCGCAGCGACTTGTATTTTGGGGTTGCTGGGAAGAGAAATGGAACTCATTAGATTCAGAGATACTGTAAATTTTGCTGCAATCCGACTTCTACAAAAGACAATTGCAGGGCAGGTTAATCTGAGAAAGATACTGCAAGGTTTTAAACGAAGCCCTTGAGTCCTATTGCTATCAGTCGAAAGCGTCCATGTTTATTTTGCCTCGCAAGGCGCCACCTGCTGACTGAAAATGCAAGCAGCTCTAGTTCATTTCTCACACGGAGTATATACCGTATTTTTTGCTCTATAAGACTCACTTTTTCCCTCCTAAAAAGTAAGGGGAAATGTGTGTGCGTCTTATGGAGCAACTGCAGGCTGCGCAGCTATCCCAGAAGCCAGAACAGCAAGAGGGATTGCTGCTTTCACTGTGCAGCGATCCCTCTTGTTGTTCTGGCTTCTGAGATTCAGAATATTTTTTTTCTTGTTTTCCTCCTCCAAAAACGAGGTGCGTCTTATGGTCCGGCGAAAAATGCGGTATTTACCTGTGTGAAATACACACGTCTGCAGAAATAAACAGGAACCCCCCCCAAACGAAAACAACGACGTTACTTGCCAGCTGTTGCATGCTCAATAGCGAAGGGATCGTCTTGCCTTAATAGGATTTCATCAGACAATGTGGTCGTCTTAGCATTACAGTGCAAGAAAGACGTTCTTGCGTCTCACTCCTGGACAGAATGGCTAAAGACCAAAAGGGTGCCTCTGGTTCACACCTCCGTAGTCACAAGTGAGGATGTGTAACATCTGCAAAAGGCTGGAGGAGGAGCACGACAGTCTTGAGGCTTCCTCCCCTTTTCCCATCCAAATCGTTTCACGGGATAAAGGGCGTGTCCATTTGGAAACTCGCAAGTCCTGAGCATGTGAGCTTGCAATGCCGCCACATGGAACTTCTGCAACATCTTGTGCGCCGGGAATACAAAACCACGTCCTCCGTTCACACGGGGACACTCAAAGTGGAGCATCCAGACTTTGCGAGGTTACCGTCTTTTTTGCTCTATAAGACTCACTTTTTCCCTCCTAAAAAGTAAGGGGAAATGTGTGTGCATCTTATGGAGCGAATGCAGGCTGCGCAGCTATCCCAGAAGCCATAACTTTCAGACTTCGCCTTTATTCCACGGAGCTAAATGCATCTTAAAAAGCAGAGACATCACCAACAAAGGTCCGTATAGTAAAAGCTATGGTTTTCCCAGTAGTGATGTATTTGGAAGTGAGAGCTGGACCATAAAGAAGGCTGATCGCCGAAGAATTGATGCTTTTGAATTATGGTGCTGGAGGAGACTCTTGAGAGTCCCATGGACTGCAAGAAGATCAAACCTCTCCTTTCTGAAGAAAATCAGCCCTGAGTGCTCACTGGAAGGACAGATCCTGAAGCTGAGGCTCCAATACTTTGGCTACCTCCTGAGAAGAGAAGACTGCCTGGAAAAGACCCTGATGTTGGGAAAGATGGAGGGCACAAGGAGAAGGGGACGACAGTGTTCTCAAAGCTACCAGCATGAGTTTGACCAAACTGCGGAAGGCCATGGAAGACAGGAGTGACTGGTGTGCTCTGATCCATGGGGTCACGAAGAGTCGGACACGACTAAACAAGTAAACAATCACAACAGGCAACCTAAGGTCTGTGGGCCGGATGTGGCCCAATCACCTTCTAAATCCGGCACACAGACAGTCCGGGAATCAGCATGTTTTTACATGAGTAGAATGTGTCCTTTTAATTCAAATGCATCTCTGGGTTATTTGTGGGTCCTGCCTGGTGTTTTTACATGAGTAGAATGTGTGCTTTTATTTTAAAATGCACCTCTGGGTGATTTGTGGGGGCATAGGAATTCGTTCATTATTATTTTTTTCAAAATATAGTCCTGCCCCCCACATGGCCTGAGGGACGGTGGACCGGCCCATGGCTGAAAAAGGTTGCCGACCCCTGCTTTTAGTAGTGTTTCTTGTAGGGTTTATGTAAACTTCCATTGCCAGCAAGGACCTTGTTGAATATGAAATAACGGTTATGCACCTTTGGGCTTGCAGTGAACTGCAATGAACATTTCCAGTTCTTATCGAGGCGAAAGGCTTTGGCAGAAAGAGGCATCTGAAAAAATGGCAGCGGGAAGGAAACAAGCCTTTTAATGTAAGCAAGAAGTGCCAGCTACTGCATGAGTTTAATACTGTGACGTGAGAAACATTTCAGGACCGCAAGCGGCAGACGGATGCTGGAAAACCACTGTATAATCGAGCAATGCAATTGGAAGTGAAATATGACTAGCGTAACTTGAACCAGTGGAAATGAGATGGAGGCTGTAAGGGGCACATGAGGCATTTGGGCTGAGGCTTTAAGTGTCACAGCAACTTGTTCATAAAACACTCCGCCACAGATTGCTGCATCAGCAAGGGAATCTCCCCACCCCACCCCAGAGTTTCATTTTTACAGATTATTCCATTAATCTGCTCACTTAAATGTCACATCTGTTCCTTAATATTTTTAATTCAAGCTCATTTTCCACCTCTCCTTGGCTCTTCTGTTTCGATTAACTTGACGATTTATTTAAACACTTATTATCCGGAGCTGCATAATCTTATTCTCGGATCAGTCTTTCAGCTCAGAGAGAATAGGTGCTTCCTCCACAAAAGTCAAGGTGCACCCAGTCATATGCCGTTTCCCTCGAGGACTGAGAGAGGAAAAAATGGGCTGAATTCTCTGGAGATCAGTTGGCACTGCAATTCTTCCCTATCACACGACTTTCAGACTTCGCCTTTATTCCACGGAGCTAAATGCATCTTAAAAAACAGAGACATCACCAACAAAGGTCCGTATAGTAAAAGCTATGGTTTTCCCAGCAGTGATGTATTTGGAAGTGAGAGCTGGACCATAAAGAAGGCTGATCGTCGAAGAATTGATGCTTTTGAATTCTGGTGCTGGAGGAGACTCTTGAGAGTCCCATGGACTGCAAGAAGATCAGACCTCTCCATTCTGAAGGAAATCAGCCCTGAGTGCTCACTGGAAGGACAGATCCTGAAGCTGAGACTCCAATACTTTGGCCACCTCATGAGAAGAGAAGACTCCCTGGAAAAGACCCTGATGTTGGGAAAGATGGAGGGCACAAGGAGAAGGGGATGACAGAGGACGAGATGGTTGGACACTGTTCTCGAAGCTACCAGCATGAGTTTGACCAAAGTTTCGATTTTTCTTAAGAGCTGGTCCAGCACAGGAGAGGGTTCCCCAGTCCTGCTCTGTTGTCTATTAAAAAGTTGGAAACATGCACAGAATACTGCTAGTGGCACTACAATCCCCATCATCCCTCACTACTGGTCGTGCCAGCGAGGGATGATGAGAGTTGTAGTCCAAAGCTACTTCTGCCCTTCGGAGAAGGTGGAGTTGCGGGCTTCACAGCCCCACCATGCGTGCGGCGACTGGAACCCAACCTTCACCATTGGGGGGATTCCCGGCCGCATCACCTCCTGGCCAGCCAATCGGCTGGCTCTGGGGGTGTGGCTTGCCTTATTTAAAGCAGGGCGTGGCCGGGGATCTCCCTCTTTGCCGCCTGCCAGCTTTTCCCACCCTCCCGCCCTATAAGGTTTCCGTTCCTTGACCTTGCTATGGACCTTGGTTGGTTGCCGTTGAGGGGCGTGGTAGGAATTTTTCCACTTGGCAAATTGGCACCAGCCACTTGGTTTTTGCCTACCAAATCGTCACAACTTTCTTGGTATTGGTGGTTCGGCATTGGGATTGTTCTGTAGATGGAAGAGGGGAGGAAGCGGCATCACCTGCCCCGCATATTGAAGGGTAGTCCGATAAAGGATTCCGGGGGGGCGGGTGTCCCTGTCTGAAGCCTATGGAGGTGAGGCCCTATGGCACGCCCCCTATCGGTGACTCCGGGGGAGTTCCTAGTTGATGTGCATCAGCAGGACTCCCCCTACTGGTGGTTAACCCTTCCCGGACTTCAAGCGGATGGGCTGAAGTCGAATATACAGTGGTACCTCGGGTTAAGTACTTAATTCATTCCGGAGGTCCGTTCTTAACCTGAAACTGTTCTTAACCTGTAGCACCACTTTAGCTAATAGGGCCTCCCGCTTCCGCCACGCTGCCGGAGCACAATTTCTGTTCTCATCCTGAAGCAAAGTTCTTATCCCGAGGTATTATTTCAGGGTTAGCGGAGTCTGTAACCTGAAGCGTCTGTAACCCGAAGTGTATGTAACCCGAGGTACCACTGTAATAGGTTAGGACCAATGCCTAAGCCAATACTGCTCATCACCTGTAACCAATAAAGTTGTGGCCTTATTTAGCCCATTAACCTTAATAATTGTGTCACGTGTCATTATTTCCCCTGGGGGGTGGAACTCGCCACACAAACTAGAGCTGGAGACTCTAGATTGGGAAACACTGGAATAAAGGAACTCAACGCCCCAGCCTTCCCGGCTTCAGCATCAAACCTGAACAATGGCCGCTTTTAGGCGCCCCCTCCTACCGCTGCAGCAAACCCGCCACCCTAACTCAACAACGGCGAGCCTGCGGCCTACTCTGCCATTCACCTCAGGTCTTCCTCCCCATCTCAGCACGCATTTTGAGTGATTATGCCTCCTTCCCAGAAACCCTCCAGCCTTCAAGACCCCGCCTGCATTTATTTCTACCCGAGTTTTACAAATGGGCTTTAGAAATGAAATACTGCCGACATTTTCCGGCCTCGGAATCGTTTTGTGAATGGGATAATAATGAGCGTGTTTGATCGAATGTAGAGGGGCGGAGGAGGGTTATGGCTCTTAAGAGTGTAGCAGGACGGCCAGCTGAGCACAGCATGGGTTTGAGCCTTCTCCCTTCTCCACGCTCCCCCCCCCCCCAGCAAGGTGTGATGCGGCCTGTTTGTAAAGTAGTTCTTTTTGTTCTCCGCCGAGCATGACTCTCTCCTGGTACGGAGGCCTGCCCCCGGCAACTGTTGCCATGGTTTTTACACTTCAGTGCATTGGTGAGGGGAGGCTGCGCATGCAGCAGCTGTTATTTACGTGGCAGTGGCTATGAAAAATGGTCAAGGAAGCCAGGAGCCCCCACTGTTTTTCGCGTTGGATCCTGCTGCCTCCCTCCTGATCCGCGCCAAATTAAAAGTTGTACCACAGAGAAGTCGGTCGATGTGCACAGGGGAGTCGACGTTTCCTAAGAGGGAAGGGAAGCCTTTGTCCAAAGGGAATGCATATTAGAAGCAATCCTTTTCAGGGGAAACCCACCTTTCGGACAACCCATCACAGGGAGGTCACAATAGGGCACAGCATTGAAACTGACAAATACCATTTCTAGGTTCAGGAAGTAATTTCATATAGCATCTGCATGGCAATCCCCCCCATATATACAGTGCTATTTTTCTAGGTGACAGCAGTCATGAAATTAAAAGACGCCTGCTTCTTGGGAGGAAAGCAATGACAAACCAAGACAGCATATTAAAAAGCAGAGACATCACCTTGCCAACAAAGGTCCGTATAGTAAAAGCTATGGTTTTCCCAGTAGTGATGTATGGAAGTGACAGCTGGACCATAAAGAAGACTGATCGCCGATGAATTGATGCTTTTGAATTCTGGTACTGGAGGAGGACTCTTGAGAGTCCCATGGACTGCAAAAAGATCAAACCTATCCATTCTGAAGGAATTCAGCCCTGAGTGCTCACTGGAAGGACAGATCCTGAAGCTGAGGCTCCAATACTTTGGCCACCTCATGAGAAGAGAAGACTCCCTGGAAAAGACCCTGATGTTGGGAAAGATGGAGGGAAGGAGAACGGGACAACAGAGGACGAGATGGTTGAACAGTGTTCTTGAAGCTACCAGCATGAGTTTGACCAATCTGCAGGAGGCAGTGGAAGACAGGAGTGCCCTGCGTGCTCTGGTCCATGGGGTCACAAAGAGTCAGACACGACTAAACGACTAAACAACAACAACAAATTTTTCTAGCAAAAGAGATACCAGAACTCACCATGAACGCCTCCCTTGTTCTCTTAGAATAGGGACGCGGGTGGCGCTGTGGTCTAAACCACCGAGACTCTTGGGCTTGCCAATCGGAAGGTTGGCGGCTCGAATCCCCATGACAGGGATTTTTACCTTCTACCTTTCTCTTAGAATGGCAATAGTGCCCACCTGAGAGGTGCCCGAACTATCTGAGAAGAAGGCCAAGGTTCACAAGAGACCCGTTAAAACATGACTCCATGCCAGCCTCAAATGGGAGCGGGTAAGAAGAGAAAAGAAACCAGGCCAGACCAAGCTAAGTGCCTTAGCAGCACCGAAGCGGTCTCCCCAGGACGCAAGCATGGGCAGTGTGCAGTGCTCTTTTTTTTCTTTAAAAAATGTTTAGAGGTACTCTCATTTTGACTCAAGAAAATCACCATTTTATAGTTCAGATCAGGGGAAATAAACACAGTAAACTGACAAAAGTATGAAGAACATGCATTACTCATATTGAGATGCTGCCCCTCAATGAGACAAAACTTTCGTCAGTAAAACACCACACATCCACATGCCACACTGCTTCACACATTAAACGCCCGCTTCCCTCTGAGACTCAGGAAACGCCGGCAAAGGAAATGAAGCCGCCATCAGGGGTAGCAACGGAACTAACAATTCACCATGCTAGAGAAGAAACTATTTTAAAAAAAACAACAACAACCAGTTTCTTCTCCCGTTAGATTCACAAAATGTTTAGGGGTATGTGTACCCCTGCGTCTCCCCAGAAAAAAAGCACTGGCAGTGGGTATGGAGGTCCTGGGCTGTCCAGATGAGAAGACCCCCCTCTCGGCCTCACTGATGTGATCCAAAGGAAAGCAGACCAAGACGTTTGGCACCAACTTGGCTGCAGGACTTGTCGGATGGAAGGGACTTAGGGACTCCACTCCAGACGTGTGAAGGGTCTTTAGCCTTTTCTTCTCCTGAAGACATCGCTGAAGGCAGCGGAGGTTTAGGGTCAGAGTTTTCCTTCTCCTAGATGGGCTCTGTCAGGAGTGGTGCAGGAGCCGGGCCCTGTGACCAGTAGGGCTTCGCAGGACTGGGGCCTTCCTAAGTTTGTTCTGGAGAGGCAAGGCGTGGTCGCACAGGTGAGGCCGCTTGGTAACACACGGCACCTGGTGGCTAGAGCCGGGAAGGGCTATAAGGTCAGCATATCCCTTCGGCTCTTTGCCACAGCAACATGCTTCCTGCCTTGGGCTTCGTGACTCTTTGCTGCTCGACCCTCAGACCCTTGAACTTCATGACTCCTTGCTTCTCTACTCTCGGACCCTTGACTTCGTGACTCCTTGCTTCTCGACCCTTGACTTCGTGACTCATTGCTTCTCGACCCTCGGACTCTTGACTTCGTGACTCCTTGCTTCTCGACCCTCGGACCCTTGACTTCGTGACTCCTTGCTTCTCGACCCTCGGACCCTTGACTTCGTGACTCCTTGCTTCTCGACCCTCAGACTCTTGACTTTGTGACTCCTTGCTTCCTGACCCTTGGACCCCTGGCTTCTGGACTCTCGTTCCTGCTCCCACCCCGCCATCTTGCCCCCGGTCCTGACATCCTCAGCCAGGACTTCAATTGCCCATAGACCGGACCTTTCCTGCTTGACAGGCTCCCTTTCCTGCTTGACAAGCCCCACCTGCCCCACACTTCCCTTTATTTACAGCTATGTAAAAAGAAATGCAGATCCCGAATGTGTTACAGGATCTCTCCGCCCCACAGAAGGCAGGCCACATACACTGAGCTGTTTAACCCTGTAGGCTCAGGTTCTCCTCACAACAGCATGTGCAGAAACCGCCTTCTTGACTAGTGGTCTCTTCCGCTCAATCCTCCAGAGCCCGTCTTCGCATGCGGGGGAAGTCCCTAACTCATTGAGAATTTGAGACCTGTCAGCTATCCTCACCTGGTTTAGCTGGCCAGTCAAAGCCGTTTCCCGGGACGTGGCCGCTGCTGCACACTGACAGCTTCAAGGACCCACAAGTGAGAGCAGAGGGCAGGTTGGGGACCGAAGGTGGGCAAACGGCAACGTGTTCCCCACCAGAGGTACAGCCTGCAATGCCCCATATACCATAATACAGTGGTGCCTCGCAAGACGAAATCAATTCGTTCCGCGAATTTTTCCGTCTAGCGAATTTTTCGTCTTGCGAAGCACGAAATCCCATAGGAATGCATTGAAAATCAATTAATGCGTTCCTATGGTCAAAAAAAGTCCAAACAAAGCCAAATTTGGTGCAACAAGAGTTTATTAAGTGTTCTTTAAAGTCACACATACTGTAAAGAGCATTTCAAAATTCAAACCCAGAATTTTTTTTAAAAAACAGCAGAGTGGCCCAATGGTCACAGAAAATCATAAAAATGCAGGGGGGAAAAACAAACTTCCAGATTCTTGCAAACCCCTCCCCAACTGTTCCCCCAGCCACCCAGCACACAGAAATTCAAATCCAGAAATTTTTTTAAAAAACAGCAGAGTGCCCCAATGGTCACAAAAAATCATAAAAATGCAGGAAAAAAACACACAAGCTTCCAGATTCTTGCAAACCCCTCCCCAACACCAAGTCCTTGAATTCCAAACACCCCAACCCAAAATCCAAAACCCCCCCAAAAAAGTTTTAAAAGCTTAACTTACCAAATGCCTGCAAAAGAAGTTTTGGAAAAGCTTCAAAAATCACCAAAGTCTTTAAAAACCTCAAAAAAGGCTACTATGTACACTGCGTTCTATGAGTTGCTCCTCGAAGTCAAGTCGCAACTGTATTAACGGTGTTAAGAAAAAGGAAACAAACTTGCAAGACGTTTTCGTCTTGCGAAGCAAGCCCATAGGGAAATTCGTCTTGCGAAGCAGCTCAAAAAACGGAAAACCCTTTCGTCTAGCGAGTTTTCCGTCTTGCGAGGCATCCGTCTTGCGGGGCACCACTGTAAATTGGTTAAACCTTTAAGGTGCCACAAAGCTTCTTGCTGCTTTTGCTTCGGAAAACTGTGGATTAAATAAGCCCCCCTCCGGAGAGGCTGGCCCCTCTCACTGCTCTTGGAGCTCGTTTACTGGTAACCTCCCCTGGCTGACTTCCCGGACAGACCAGGGAGATTTTGATAGGCAACATTTTCCCAGCGTGAGTAAATGCACACCCTCCCTCCTGCTTCCCTGGCAGGGAAAGGAGATAGTCAGAAACGTCTATTTACATCCTTTTATTTCTGACTTTACAGCACTACAGAAATCATGTCCGACCACTTCAAACTTCATCTAGCAAGTAAGACAAACTTCCTGTACATACGCAAACGGAAGGTCTCAAATTACACTCTTCACAGAGCTCTGAGAAGCCTGTGAACTTCTGGGAATCTTCTTTCCCACAGCTAGCCACATCTTGTGATGTCCACAAGCTGGCTATCTGCAGCTGCGATGTTCTCATATACTGACAAAAACAGCTACTCTTCTAGAAATTGTAACGAAAAATAAGCACCCGTTAAGCGGCTAAACGAATTGGAATACTCTATGGATAGCTAAAGAAAACAACCAGTACCTTTTCTTTAAATTTTAGGGTGCATAAAAAGGCTCACTCCCACACAGATGAGTCACAGCGAGGCTCTTTTTCTCCTGCAAATTCATGGCAGAGCCAGGAAGATGAAGAAAGCAACGCCTTGCTACAGATCCCGAATAGGTAAAGGTAAAGGAACCCCTGACCATTAGGTCCAGTCGTGGCTGACTCTGGGGTTGCGGCGCTCATCTCGCTTTACTGGGTGAGAGAGCCGGCGTACAGCTTCCGGGTCATGTGGCCAGCATGACGAAGCCGCTTCTGGTGAAGCAGAGCAGCGCACGGAAATGCCGTTTACCTTCCCGCCGGAGCGGTACCTATTTATCTACTTGCACTTGACGTGCTTTCGAACTGCTAGGTTGGCAGGAGCAGGGACCGAGCAACAGGAGCTCACCCCGTCGCGGGGATTCGAACCGCCGACCCTCTGATCGGCAAGTCCTAGGCTCTGTGGTTTAACCCACAGCGCCACCCGCGTCCCTTTATATCCCGACTAAAAAGGGGCAATTCCAGCCAGGGGATTCAACGTTCGCATAGTATGAGGGCTATAAACCGCAGATCTAATTCCTGTGATGGAAACAGTTGAGGCTGTACCTGGAAACCAACGAGACAATGCTTTGACAAGACACAAGACAAGTGTGGCGAGCGACGGGGCACGACTCAGGAACAGAGCATGCAGAAGGGACCATTTTAAATCTTTTCTCCAGTTAAAAACATTGCAGGCAACAGAGCCAGCAAAGGCCTGTTGGTCCAAGGCATGGGTAGGCAAACTAAGGCCCGGGGGCCGGATCTGGCCCAATGGCCTTCTAAATCTGGCCCGTGGATGGTCTGGGAATCAGCGTGTTTTTACATGAGTAGAATGTGTGTTTTTATGTAAAATGCATCTCTGGATTATTTGTGGGGACTGCCTGGTGTGTTTACATGAGCAGAATGTGTGATTTTATTTAAAATGCATCTGTGGGTTATTTGTGGGACATAGAAATTCGTTCATTTTTCTTTTTTTTAGTCTGGCCCCCACAAGGTCTGAGGGACAGTGAACTGGCCCCCTCCTGAAAAAGTTTGCTGACCCCTGGACTCCAAGGTATTGGGAGAGACCCCGTCCACCACAGAAAACACAATGCTGGTCTAGATGGACCAATTAAAGTTCATCGGCAAGTTTGCTTTCAAGGCAAGATGCCACCAGAAGTGCCGCGATAGAGAGAAACCGGTTTCAAGCACAGCCAAGTTATTTTCTTTGTTCTGCTGCTGTTGTCACCTCTGCTGCTGCCATTCAGCTGATCACTCTAGGGGTGGGCTTTTCCCACCGCGGCCAACGTGCTGCGTCTTGAACAACAAAGCTACATGACACATCCCAAACTTCCTCCCCGAAGAACGGCATAATAACCAGCTTTTATTCGCTTGTTTAGGGCACCGGTTGTCTGCGTTTCTCTTTCATGATAACCACACACTAAGCACAACACGGTTTTAATAATACACACAGCCTCTAGAAATCTGGATTCAGGCATTCAAAGAAAAATCCATGCCGTGATAGAGAACCTTCACTAGTTTTTTAAAAAACACAACCACGTCAATATTATTTGGACTTATTTGGCTTCTACAGAGGCTTATTACTGTTGCTGCAATTCAAACACGTTATGAGGGAGGCAAAGGAAAAATGGACAAATATCGATGCTGTGGGGAAAACAGTGCTTGAACCACACAGCAAGAACTGGGACCGGCCCAACCTTGAGGCAAGGTGAGGCAATTCCCTCAGGCAGCAAGATCCTGGCCTTTGGCTTAGAATCCGTTTGATTCCCTCCCCCTCTTTCTTTTTCCTTTCTCCTCCTGTGAAGAGGCTGCATGCTAATGTTTTAATGTTGTATTTTAATCTTGTTTTTTAAATTGTATTTTAATCAACTTGTTTTTATTATTGGTTGTTAGCTGCCCTGTGCGCGGTCTTGGCTGGGGAGGGCGGGGTATAAATAACATTTATTATTATTATTATTATTATTATTATTATTATTATTATTATTATTAAGATCCACTGGACTATAAAGAAGTCTGATTGCCGAAGAATTGATGCTTTTGAATTATGGTGCTGGAGGAGACTCTTGAGAGTCCCATGGACTGCAAGAAGATCAAACCTATCCATTCTGAAGGAAATCAGCCCTGCGTGCTCACTGGAAGGACAGATCCTAAAGCTGAGGCTCCAATACTTTGGCTACCTCATGAGAAGAGAAGACTCCCTGGAAAAGACCCTGATGCTGGGAAAGATGGAGGGCACAAGGAGAAGGGGACGACAGAGGACGAGATGGTTGGCCAGTGTTTTCGAAGCTACCAGCATGAGATTGACCAAACTGCGGGAGGCAGTGGAAGACAGGAGTGCCTGGCATGCTCTGGTCCATGGGGTCACGAAGAGTCGGACACGACTAAACGACTAAACAACATTAAGATCCACAGGGGCAGCAGATCCCAATGTCAGTCTTTCTTCTCTCCCCTCCACCCTTGTTCCTGCTGTAGATCTTCCCTAGCAGAGAGGGGGGAACACCATTTTGGGGTCAACACCAGGTTCCAAAATGTATTGGGCCTGCCCTGGCCAGAACCATGAATTCACATGGATTGAATAATGGAGCAGAAAACAGTTTCATGGATTCAGTCCCCTACAGTGAAGAGCCCACAATGTGGCTTACATTTGCCATTACTTTGGGTACATAACACGAATTTCAGCCATTTTCTAGGCAGTTCACAAAGGCTGCAACCCTATACATGCAATTACCTGGTAATAAGTCCCACCGAACTCAGCAGGACTTATTTCCAAGTAGATTTATGCAGAAGAGTACGCTGTAAATCAATAAGGCTTGCGTTTCTTTCCACTGCCCAGTACTTAATTTCTCTATTGATTTTTTTTTAAAAAAAAGCATTTCTGGCAGGTGTGAAGGTTGTTTGGTAGCCGAAAGAATTTCAGCAGCACGGAAAATTTTCCTTATACCATAAAAAGCGCTAATGAAGTCCCAGGCCGAAAGCAGAGGATTCTGGAACAAAAAGCTTCAAATGAAATTTAAGAAAAAAATGGACAGGAAGTGTCTTAATATTGCCTTTGACGGCATTACCTTGCAATAGAATGCAGACTAGCCTCTCAGACACGTAATGCCACAGGAAGTCACACAAGTACCAATGATATTTAGTAAATGGGAGCTTATCGGTGGCTAATAAATAACAGATCCTAAAGGGCTCAGGTAGAAGGTCAACAACACTCACAAACACTTTGACCCATGGCTTACGTGCCACTACAGTGTGGAGCAACAGCAATCTATTCCCACCAACTGGTATCAGTGGGCACGTTTGTGATTCATTCATTCATCTAAACACATTTATTCAAATTATTATTATTCAAAAGCTACAATACAGATTTGTCCACTGCCATAATGCCACAGAGCGATCACGCCAATCTTCAATCCCTCATCACTGCCATGTTGGATTGCCAAATACCCTCGATAGGAACCCAGCTACTGATCTGGTTTAATAGATGTTTTCAATTCATATATCCCCTCCACTCTGCAATGAGGACGGCATTAAAATATCCCGTTCTGTGCTCAGAGAAGGAAATGAGAAACAGTTCCTACCAAGGAGGACTGGCAGACAAAACAGATGGACTATGCGGAAAAGGCAGAACTTACTGGAAGAAAGGGACGCGGGTGTGCTGTGGGTTAAACCACAGAGCCTAGGACTTGCCGATCAGAAGGTTGGCGGTTCGAATCCCCGCGACGGGGTGAGCTCCCATTGCTCAGTCCCTGCTCCTGCCAACCTAGCAGTTCGAAAGCACGTCAAAGTGCAAGTAGATAAATAGGTACCGCTCCAGTGGGAAGGTAAACGGCGTTTCCGTGCGCTGCTCTGGTTCGCCAGAAGCGGCTTAGTCATGCTGGCCACATGACCCGTATGCCAGCTCCCTCGGCCAATAAAGCGAGATGAGCACCACAACCCCAGAGTCGGACATGACTGGACCTAATGGCCAGGGGTCCCTTTACCTTTACCTTTACTGGAAGAATGAGAAACCAAGAAGAAAAAGAAGAAGAAAAACATTAAATAAAGAATGGGGAAAATTTATAGACTATTTGAAAAACTATTGCAAACAACTTAATTCATCAGCAGGATTAATATGAATCGAGCAGTGATGTGTGTGTGTGTGTTAATTCTGTTTACTGATTACTCCTTAGACTTCCTCTGTGTGTGTGTGTGTGTGTGTGTGTGTGTAGTCTAAAGAGTAATCAATAAACAGAATTAATTGGGATATGCCGTAGTAAAGGTGAATGTAATAGAAACCACTGAGAGGGAGGAGGGAAGTCGAATCAATTAGATGTATTTTAGTATATGTGTATTTGTGTGATTATTGTAAAACGAAAAATAAAATCATTCAAACACACACACACACTGTTCTTCTTCAATAAAAGAGGGGAAAAAAGAGACCAAACTGGAACACGTTCTACTATCCATGCTACATCACCATAAACTAAAGGAGTCCTATGGCAATTTAAAATCTTAGTGGACGTGAGACATTCTAAAGCTGAAGTGGTTCAGTACTTCGCTTTGAGAAGGATAAACCCAAAAGGTGCATATATGACCTGCAACAGGACTTTGCCCTCTCTGGAAATCTTATTCAAGCAACGCTTCTCTGCGTTGGTACAGCATACGTTATCATTCGGCGTTAGGTTTCTGAAGGGCCTTGAATCCTTTCAGCAAGACATTTATTTTTATTTTCATTTTTAAAATGAATCACCATCTGATTACCATAGTCTCTGCTCCAGCATCTTGTTTCTATGCTGTGAAAAATAGCTGGCATCCTGGAAACCTCTACCTGAACAACTGAATGAGGTCACTCCTTTCTGCTTAGTCACACTGAAGCCACTGGGCACCTGTTTGGTCAATTTTAAGACCAGTAAGTAGCCTTGCGCAGTTGCCCGGTAACCACAGGGCATCTTTAATCGTTTCTGAAATTACTAATTCTGACATCAAGGAGACCAAGCAGTTGACCACACAGCACGGTGGCCGAATCTGTGCCCACCCTGTCTAATGAGGGAGACTATTACTGCCCATTTCTTAAGGTTAATCTGGTCTGCCGCATTCTTTCTCAACTGCATCAAGCAGTTGGTCCCTTACCTTTCCCACCCCGACCTGGCCACAGTGATCCATCTGACGGTCACCTCCAGGCTTGACTACTGTAATTCGCTCTATGCGGGGCTGCCCTTGAAGCTGTCCCAGAAACTCCAGCGGGTGCAGAATGCTGCAGCGAGGCTCCTCACAGGGTCTCTGCCATGGGAGCATATTCACCCAGTGCTTTACCAGTTGCACTGGCTCCCAGCGGAGTATCGGGTCAGATTTAAGGTGCTGGTTTTGACCTTTAAAGCCCTTCACGGCCTAGGACCCTCGTACCTACGAGACCGCCTCTCCCAGTATGCCCCATGGAGGACCTTAAGGTCCATAAATAGCAACACCCTAGAGGTCCCGGGCCCTAAGGAAGTTAGATTAGCCTCAACCAGAGGCAGGGCCTTTTCAACACTGGCTCCAGCCTGGTGGAACGCTCTGTCTCATGAGACCAGGGCCCTGCAGGATCTGATTTCTTTCCGCAGGGCCTGTAAGACAGAGTTGTTCCACCTGGCCTTTGGCTTGGAGTCAATTTGATTCCCTCCCCCTCTTTCTTTTTTCCTTTTTCCTCCTGTGATGAGGCTGCATTTTAATGTTTTAATGTTGTATTTTAATCTTGTTTTTCAGTTGTATTCATTCAACTTGTTTTTATTATTGCTTGTTAGCCGCCCTGAGCCCAGCCTTGGCTGGGGAGGGCGGGGTATAAATAAAATTTATTATTATTATTATTGTATCCACACAGATACTCACCTGGACAGTGCAGCTCCCAGGACGAAGGCCGCATACTCCTTCACCAACGGCTCCGTGCTGTTCAGCCCATTAATCAAAAGCTGGAGGCCCCCAATGGAAAGCAAATCTTTTGCATTGTCCACCTATAAAATATGTTGTTCCACATTCAAGCAACGATTTGTGCATTTACACGTAAGGGTGGGTGTTGATTTTTCTATTCAGAATTTACACATGAAGTACAACAAGCACTATCAAAACCTGATCCATCCACTTAAAAAAGATTAAAGGCAAAGCAAAAGCCTCTTGCCTTGAATCGTATGATGCCATCTCGCTACAGGAACATCACATTTGAATTCTGAAGATACAATAATACAAGATACAAAGGGATCCAGAGTGTTGCTTTGCAGAATAGCTCCTTTCATTTACTGAAAGGATCAATACCCAGCAATATCTACCACCAAGGAAAGGGTGGGAGGTGATTTTTGCCCATTCCCCTGCAACCCCCCACACTTCTAAAGGGTCTCTCAACTAGAAGCTGTGGGGGGAGCAGGGAGCAACAAAAAAACCCACCTCTACACTACCATTCCTCCAGCAGACGTTTCCTGTGAGCAGAGTTCCACTCAAAGGAACTCTGGACCCAATCCTGTCACAATCATCAAATTCAGAAGGAATCACTGAAAACCAAAACATGATTAGCTTACTGAAAGCTTCGCCAGACAATACTCTTAACTGAAAGGAACGACGCTATCAAACAAAGATGAAAATTTATTTCTCTAGGAGACCATAGTTGGGAGCCCGAGGAGTTCTAGGTCTCTTACCAATACAAAATGTTTTATATTTTAATTTAACAGGCAGGGTTAGAGAGTCAGAAATACTCGGGGACTGGCAATAAGCATTTGTATTATTGACTAGAAACTCATCAACCAGAACAAATGAGGTGGAAAGAGGACTTGAGATATTGATCATAAGATGACTGAGCCAACAGTGTGAGACGCTAACTATGGCTGGCCATTTTAGCCATGACAAATTCCGGCAGGCCTGTCTAAGAAGAACAGGGAGGGAGCAGTACTTTTCTGACACAGCACAGGAGAGGCCATAGATGAACCACTGGGTCCAGATTGCTCAGGTTCAAGGTTGCATTCCAGATACACAAAGTGCAAAGGAACAGAACTAAAATGATAGCTGGAGTTGAGAATTTATCCTGAACCGAGAACTTGGGTCAGTTCAGCATACGAAAGGCCGACGGTAGGCTAGCAGTCTACAAAACCTACAAGAGGAATGAATGCACAAGGGAAATTTAAGCTAGGTTATGGCCTAGGCATGAGAAGCGGGTGGCGCTGTGGGTTAAACCACAGAGACTAGGACTTGCCAATCAGAAGGTCGGCGGTTCGAATCCCCGCAACTGGGTGAGCTCCCGTTGCTCAGTCCCTGCTCCTGCCAACCTAGCAGTTCAAAAGCACATCAAAGTGCAAGTAGATAAATAGGTACCGCTCTGGGGGGAAGGTAAACGGCGTTTCCGTGCGCTGCTCTGGTTCGTCAGAAGCGGCTTCGTCATGCTGGCCACGTGACCCGGAAGCTGTATGCCGGCTCCCTCGGCCAATAAAGCGAGATGAGCGCCACAACCCCAGAGTCGTTCACGACTGGACCTAATGGTCAGGGGTCCCTTTGCCTTTACCTATGGCCTAGGCCAGGGTACAAGAATGAACAGAACCCTCTTTTGGTTTCCCTTTTCAAATTCCTCATATATTCTGCCTAAGGCACACCAGTGAAAATTCACTTTGCATTCTGCTCTCGGGGAAATTCTTGCAGCAGCACCAGCATTAACTCATACATGTTTACCTAGATTTAAGGCCCATAGATTTTAGTGCAATTTGCTTTTGACTAGGCGCGCTTAGGACTGCAGTCCTAAATGAACACTGTTCTGGAAGACTTTCCTTTTGGGCAAACAAGGAACCCATGATTAATTTATAAAAGGACGGATGCCAAAGCTCAGAGCAGCCTAAAAGCCATGTAAGCCAAAAGCGTCTCCTCGAGCCTAGGAGAATCCAGTGGCAACGTCACTTTCCACATTACTTTATGAGTCCCAGGTGATAAGCCCTGGCACTCAAAAACAAACAAATGACAACAATGAATTCTGGCACGCCCTGGCACAAATTAAAGACCCTTCATAGTTGCGTTCAAGGAAGACTTGGCATCTAAAAATGTCGCGTTCCAAATGTTTACAATCCACTTACACAATTTCACACACAACAGTGTTTACACCCAAACACATACAACTGTGTTCATCTGTCTAGGTAAAATGCCTTGTGTGAAGAAGCTGGGTGCCACAATTCTGCAACATCTGGTACTGCAAGAAATCTATTTTTACGATTCCACATTCCCGGAACATTGCACACCAGCTGCCAATGTTTATTTTAAAAAATCTTCTTACCTGATGAACGTAGTATTCGAGATCATGAAGTGCTGTTATTTTCTCCTCCAGCGTCGAAGTGGAACTGTTGAATTTGTTGATTAATTTAAACATAATTTCAAAGTCTGTTTCTAGTTGCAGGTTGAGCTCTCTGAACTCTTCCTTAAGTTTCTCAATGGGACGGAATCTTCTCCTGACATCTTCCTGATGAGCCTTGGAATCAAGGGGAAAACAAACCGAAATAGCACACAATTAAAACACCGCCCAAGTTAATTATTTTGTTTGTGTTTAGGTATATATGAGTAACCTCTGTTAACTCGGGGAAAAACAAAGGGCCACGTATAATTTTATGCATGCTGAAGATGCAACTAGATATTCTAAGGGACAAAACAAGATGGAAGATATGTGACTGGATGTAAAGGGACCCCTGACCATTAGGTCCAGTAGTGGCCGACTCTGGGGTTGCGGCACTCATCTTGCTTTATTGGCCGAGGGAGCCGGCGTACAGCTTCCGGGTCATGTGGCCAGCATGACCAAGCCGCTTCTGGCGAACCAGAGCAGTGCACGGAAACGCCGTTTACCTTCCCGCTGGAGCGGTACCTATTTATCTACTTGCACTGGTGTGCTTTCAAACTGCTAGGTTGGCAGGAGCTGGGATTCGAACCACCGACCTTCTGATCGGCAAGCCCTAGGCTCTGTGGTTTAACCCACAGCGCCACCCGCATCCCTGACTGGATCTTATGGTTGTTTTAAACTTAAAAGCAGCTTTGGGGAGGCAGGTTGCATTAATTCTTCTGACCTCCCACTGCTTCTCATTACTCTCTCCAAAGCTGCGCTTAGACCCTGCAGTCTACACCTTGCTCACAGGAGCTGAGCTGCGGTATTGCACAAGTCTCATCTGTCGCACTGCTCACATACGAGTAGACCGCGACTTAAATATTCAGCAGCACCTGCAACAGGTGATATTAAACATATGAATTAGTTTTAGGACAGGAGCCTCAAGAGAAGCAAAATGACTTTCTCCAAGTTCAAAGTCAAGCAGCTGCCAGAATGCAGTGAACAGACAAGAAGTGTGATTTGCAAACAGCAAGCAACACTCCTCATTATTTACTAATTATGTTTTCTTTAGATTCTATTTGCGGCTCTTACAAGATAGTTAATTAAAAATGCTTAACAGATTAGGTTACCCAACAGACATCAGAAAGGGAAATTAGGTGCTCTCCTGTGAAATCTCGTCACTCACACACAGCTCCTGGAAATCAAACCCGACAAGATGTCTTTTCCCTAAAAGCCGGCTGGGACTTCCTCCAAACTTTCACACACAAGGGGCTGGAGACTATTCCCAATACATTTTTAACTGACAATTTCCAGCAACGTCATCTTTAACCCTAAGCATTCAGGGAATAATTGGGCTTCATATTAATGAGTATTAATGGGCCAAGGCGGAGGGGCTGCATTACAGCTTCCGAATTTTTGCTGATTTAAGAGCCTCTTAAAAAATATAAGGTTCAAGAGCAAAAAACCCTTCCATGAGCCTAAAATACCGTATTTTTCGCACCATAACACTCACTTTTTTCCTCCTAGAAAGTAAGGGGAAATGTCTGTGCGTGTTATGGAGCGAATGCCTACAGATGGCGGGGGGATCTGCTGCAGTCGTGAGCAGAGGATCCATGGTTCCCCTTCCTTCCCTCCTCCGTGGCTCGCTTTGAAACAGCAAAGCGGGAGAAGAGCCGCTGAGTGAGGAGGAGAGAGAGACAGAGAGCCTGCTTGCTTTAAAGGAGCAAAGCGGGAGAGGAGAGGAGAGGAGCCGCTTACACGAGTGTAAGCGGCTCCTGTCCGGTTGGCTCCTTTAAAGCAAGCAGGCTCTCTGTCCCTCTCTCCTCCCCACTCGCTAAATAGCAGCAAAGATTTTTCAAGCAGGCTCTCTCTCTCCTCCCCACTTGCTAAATAACAGCAAAGTCTTTTCAAGCAGGCTCTCTGTCTCTCTCTCCTCCCCACTCCTCTTATAAGAGCCTTCTCCTCTTATACCCCTCTTCTGCATTATTAACAGCATCCTTCTCCACCCACCCCACGCGTGTTCCTTGTCCCTTGAGTGCTTTTCCTTCCCTCCCCACTTAAAACATGGTTACAAAGCACGGATCCACACGGATCCTCAGGATTTTTGCACTGGGTCACCCCAAATTCACCATCAGATCACATAGCATGTCCATGGCTACAGCTTGCACCAAAAAAACCACGCACCCACTGTTGCCTGGGGCCGCAGTGGTGCAAAAACGTGGTTACAAAGCATGGATCCACATGGATCCTCAGGATTTTTGCATTGGGCTACCCCAAACTCACCGTCAGATCACATGTCTGTGGCCACAGCATGAACCACAAAAATCATACATCCACTGTTTCGTTTAGAATATTTTTTTCCTTGTTTTTCTCCTCTAAAAACTATATGCGTGTTATGGTTGGGAACGTGTTATAGAGCGAAAAATACAGTACCTTTCGACATCACAGCCAGGCCAGGCCCCAAAGCATTGAAAAATGATAATGATTTCCTAAGGAACCTACTCTTAATTGGCAGTCATGGATCATTTTGCTAATGTTTTGTAGCAAGGGAACTGAAAATTATCCTCCATTCCCTAAGGCCGGAGGGGGGGATTTTTGGCATTCCCAAACATCAGCAATCAGCAACTAAAACGCCCATCTTCCATGGCCATTGGCCATGCTGGCTGGAGCAGTTGCGAGTGAGGAGTCTCAACATCTTTTTCCATGTGTGGTGGACTTTCGGGAAATGATACATAATGAATTGAAGAAGATGGTGAAGAAGAAGTCATTCCCCAAAAAAGCCTGAAGCATTTCTTTGGGGAATAATAGGCACAGGGGTCCCCCAAAAATTGGTTAAACTATTTAGGTTTGCTCCTACTGCAGCCAGAATTCTTGTATGCACAGAAATGGAAAGAAGTTCCATCAAAAGAGGGGTGGATTTTGAAATTATTGAACAATGTGGAGAAGGCAAAAATAAGAGACAAAGAAGAAGTAAAGAATGGAGACCCTTTTTGGATTATCTGAGGAAAATATTATAGTAAAATGAAATCGCGTGCAGGACTTGAAATATAAGCAAAGGAATGAGAATGATAAAGGAATGTAATGTAGTATATATGTTTTAGAGAAATATTACATTCATGGCAGTAGATTTAAATAGAAACAGCATGGAAGTAAGGATGGGAAGTCAAAAACATTAAGGGAACATTGTATTGAAGTTAAATTGATTGAGAGCTAATAAAAAAAATATGAAAAAAGAGTCTCAACAACATCTGGAGGACCAGAGGTTAACCACTTCTGCTCTCGGTTGTTAAGTACCTCCCTCAGTTTATGAAGTCTAATAGGCTGAACTGGAGGCAGCCTATCAAAATGATGGAAAAAACCAGCACCTCTTGCCATGCAAACTGGAGTATTCCATCACTCAGGACTGGTTTTCTGGCAAATCATGGATAATTACTAGAAAGGTTAGGATATTAGAGCAAGTAAAACAATGTCAAGGGACGTGGGTGGCGCTGTGGGTTAAACCACAGAGCCTAGGACTTGCCGATCAGAAGGTTGGTGGTTCGAATCCACGCGATGGGGTGAGCTCCCGTTGCTCGGTCCCTGCTCCTGCCCAACTAGCAGTTCGAAAGCACAAAGTGCAAGTAGATAAATAGGTACCACTCCGTCGGGAAGGTAAACGGCGTTTCCGTGAGCTGCTCTGGTTCGCCAGAAGTGGCTTAGTTATGCTGGCCACATGACCCGGAAGCTGTACGCTGGCTCCCTCGGCCAGTAAAGCGAGATGAGCGCCACAACCCCAGAGTCGGCCATGACTGGACCTAACGGTCAGGGGTCCCTTTACCTTTTTAAAACAATGTCATCATTGTCTCTCTTAAGACCACTCTTAGGATTTGCCTCAAGTGCAGTGTTAGAATCTCACGATACACAAGCTAGGTGCCAAATGGCTCTTTAAACCAAGGTTACAGTCACCAAAACAGAATGTCTCGTTTATTTATTTAGTTTATTTATTTATTGTATACCGCCCTATAATCAGAGGTCTCAGGGTGTTGCTGTTTTCGGGTAAGGCGGCTCTAAAGTCTTATTTTTCAAATGATGGACGGGCCGTGATTGATTATCAGTTAAAGATCTGCGCCAGAGTCCCACCGGCACTTTGGCAGGGAAGCTGAAGCTTCAATGAGGGAAATGGAAAGCTCCCGTGAGAAAGCAGAGCGTTTCCTGTTGCGGGGTGCTGGATGCTGCCCAAGTTTATTTTCTTTCCCCCCTAAATCCTCTTTAATCTGTTCAGGTTTGTACACATTGCTTCCATCTGAAACACAGCTGGATACAGCTATAGGTTACCATCAAAGTGTTAAGCTCTCCTAATTGGCAGCTTACGCTGTCGTAGAAATTATTGAATTTAAGGAACAGAAACCAAAATATGTGTGAGAAAATCTGAGCAAGTGAAAGCGGTGTTTGCAAGAGAACCATGGGAGAAGGGCTGAATGAACATGTAAAGGTAAAGGGACCCCTGACCATTAGGTCCAGTCGTGGCAGACTCTGGGGTTGCGGCGCTAATCTCGCTTTATTGGCCGAGGGAGCCGGCGTACAGCTTCCGGGTCATGTGGCCAGCATGACTAAGCCGCTTCTGGCAAACCAGAACAGCGCACGGAAATGCCATTTACCTTCCCGCCGGAGCGGTACCTATTTATCTACTTGCACTGGTGTGCTTTTGAACTGCTAGGTTGGCAGGAGTAGGGACTGAGCAATGGGCGCTCACCCCGTTGCGGGGATTCGAACCGCCGACCTTCTGATCGGCAAGTCCTAGGCTCTGTGGTTTAACCCGCAGCGCCACCCGCGTTCCAAACGAACATGTACGTGTGAGCTATTCCTATAACCGTCAAGGACAAGGGAAAAAAGGAAAGATAAGATAGTTGCTATGCCGTGGGATTAAATCAATATAAGCTAGTAGAAGAAACACTGTCGCCTATGGACAATATATAAGTATATAAATGCTTCTGCTTCTTCATATTTGGTGTGTTATCCATCAACCCCTTGCTGGCTGAGGTTGTGTCGCTCTGCCCTTGCAAGAAACAGAAATGTCCTGTTTGAGTCTGGATTTTATTGGCCATCCAGGCTGAACCCACAGGGTATTGGGTTACTGAAGCCCAATATTTCCCCAATTCCACCACAGATTTTCACAAAACCAAAGCCAGGTAATGCATCTAAATGTGGAGGCCGGATTTGTTCATTAAAGTGAGAGGGACATTTGCTTCCCTCCATACCACACCTCGCTAGAAAAAAAGTGACAGCTGTAAAACACCCTTGCTGCTGTAAGATTTAATCTCTGCAACAAAAACAAAAAAACTCTACACTTGCACTATATAAAACCCTAGGTAAAGGTAAAGGGACCCCTGACCATCAGGTCCAGTCGTGGCCAACTCTGGGGTTGCGGCGCTCATCTCGCTTTATTGGCCGAGGGAGCCGGTGTACAGCTTCCGGGTCATGTGGCCAGCATGACTAAGCCGCTTCTGGCGAACCAGAGCAGCGCACAGAAACGCCGTTTACCTTCCCGCCGGAGCGGTACCTATTTATCTACTTGCACTTTGACGTGCTTTTAAACTGCTAGGTTGGCAGGAGCAGGGACCGAGCAACGGGAGCTCACCCTATCACAGAGATTCGAATTGCCGGCCTTCTGATCGGCAAGTCCTAGGCTCTGTGGTTTAACCCACAGTGCCACCTGCGTCCTTTCATATAAAACCCTACTCAACAGGAAAAAATATGATTTAGAATATGAAAGACAAAAATGGAGTGAAGAGTTAGGGGTACAGATAACAAATGGCATATGGGAGTCAATTATAAAATCAACAGAAATAGCCTCTGTGGATCTAAGACTAAGACTTATTCAACAGAAAATAACATTCAGAGTCCACTGGACTCCAGCAAAACTATACCAGAAGAAAATAACATGTGCAGACAAATTGCAGGAGATGTTGGAGTAAAAATGCGAACTTAGTACATATGATGATTAACTGCCCAATGATAAGATCATTTTGGTGCAAGGTGAGGATATTTATAGCAAGAGTAAAAAAAAATATTGTTATTTAGGGGAATTGAATTTAATTCTAAGTTATATTCCGGAAACGTGGGAGATTTCAAGGGGTCAAAAAAAAAAAGGATGTACCGTGCTATATTAGAAGCAAAAAAAACAAACTTGTTTTGATGAATTGGAAGAGCTGCAAAAAGATTCCATTGAGCACATGGATTGATAATATGGACAGATTAGCTACATACGAACGAATTGCACGTTGACCCAAAATAAGAATGGATAAATATGAAGAAATCTGGAAGGAATATTTAAGCGATAAGGCGGATAGCGGTGGGAAGTAGGGGGAGGAGAGAGAGGTGGGAAAATATTGTTAAAAAAAGGTGTAGTCATAGGTACATCAGTGTATTCAAATCTGATTTGTCAAATTGTGTTATTATTGTTATTGCGGTTTTTGTTGTATGTGTCATTTGCGGTTGTTGTTTGTATCGAAAAAATGATTAAATAATTTTTTAAAAAAGAGAGACAGCTGTAAAATGAAAGCAGAAATTCTCAGGAGTCTGCCGAAACAAAAGGAGTCTGTGCTAGAAATTTGTGTTTCCCATTTCTTGCCAGGCAGCATAGTTTGACAAATCTCGTAGGAAATTTCAAGCAGAAGCTCAGTATTTGCGGCAGATTTTTCGACTCCGAAATTCCATAGCAACTCTGCTTTGAGTTGAGTTTGCCTGAGAGTATAGGCTTCCCTCATCTATTTTCCCCATTTTGAGCTAAGAACATAATAGCTATGCTTTCAGTGCTATGTTTGCTATGTTTCAACGCTATGTCGCATTTTCTCGGATACTACCTTTTGAGCCAGTGTATCATCTGTCTTCATGCTTTTCTTCATTTTAGACAAAGCCTTCTTGAGTTCTTGCGTTGTGAATGAACTCGGGTCGATATCTATGTGCCCCAGCCTTGCAGGAAACAAAAACATGCGTCACACAGATGAACAATTGATCCGCAGTGAGGAAGAAACAAATATTTGATGGGCAACCCAAATCCTGGCCTTGTTTATTACTCTATTTAGCACATGACAGACAGCCAATGTTCGATCTTGCGTTCATTTACTACTGGGTTTTTTTAAATAATAATAGTAATAATAATAATATTAATAATAAAAGCTGGGATCTGGCAATCCAAGTGCATAAATTGATAACACACTAAAACATCTCCCTAAAGCTCTTGTCTGGGAACAAATAAAATAGGTTAGTCACCTCCCCAAGGCAAAAGCCAGATGTTCACAGTCATGGAAGTCTTAATATTAAACTCTGACATAAACAAGCTCATTTTCAAATGTAACAG
This sequence comes from Podarcis filfolensis, assembly GCF_964270895.1. NCBI lineage: Eukaryota > Metazoa > Chordata > Lepidosauria > Squamata > Lacertidae > Podarcis > Podarcis filfolensis. The sequence goes on along the minus strand of NC_139606.1, from coordinate 8,926,182 downwards.
ATAAACAATTGGGGGGGAGACATATAAACCGACAAAAAAAATATAAAACCAAAGAAGAGGATTTTTTAAAATTTTGGAGTGTATGCTTTGCATGTACAGTGGTACCTCGGGTTAAGTACTTAATTCGTTCCGGAGGTCCGTACTTAACCTGAAACTGTTCTTAACCTGAAGCACCACTTTAGCTAATGGGGCCTCCCGCTGCTGCACAATTTCTGTTCTCATCCTGAAGCAAAGTTCTTAACCCGAGGTACTATTTCTGGGTTAGCGGCGTCTGTAACCTGAAGTGTATGTAACCTGAAGCATATGTAACCCGAGGTACCACTGTATAAGGAAGCAAACATTCCAGTAAATCTTAGCAAACAAAAGAAGCCACTATTTTCTGAATTTTGTTCCAATGAACACACTCTTCAAAAAGGGGGTGGGGGGGGCTTCTAAAACAAATAATCAAAGTAAGGGAGCGTCCAAGGAAATTTGCATCAAGCAGACCACGCAGATCTGCCAGTCAAGTCTGTCGTTCCTCCTGCAGTTCCCTTTGGATTCTTTCATTTTGAATCTTTTGAGATAATATTTCCATTTCCTGTCCATTATGTTGAAGGCACACTTTTCCTGGGGCAGCTCAGACCCTTGATCTCACGGTCATGCGTTCAAGCCCCACATGGGGTCAAGAGATTACAGGGTTGGACTAGATGACCCTCGTCGGTTATTCCAATGCTACAGTTCTGTGATTTATATTTGACTTTCTTCTGTAATGTTTCATTCCGGGTTGTTTTATTGGATGTTTTCATGTGGGTTGAGAATTCCCCCCCCCCAAAAAAAATATAAATCGGTATAGAAATGAAATGAAAAATAATATTGATTTTTTTCTTTTAATAAAGAGAGATTCACAAGTACAAGGAGGAGGCTGCTATCCCTATCCCGGATGCTTCTAAGCCTTGCCCCCATGTCTAAGCATGAATCAGGCAATTTGAACCCCTCCCTGCACAGAACTGCAGGACTACTGCAATGCGCTCTACGTGGGGCTACCTTTGAAGGTGACCCGGAAACTGCAATTAATCCAGAATGCGGCAGCTAGACTGGTGACTGGGAGTGGCCACAGAGACCATATAACACCGGTCCTGAAAGATCTGCATTGGCTCCCGGTATGTTTCCAAGCACAATTCAAAGTGTTGGTGCTGACCTTTAAAGCCCTAAACGGCCTCGATCCTGTATACCTGAAGGAGCGTCTCCACCCCCATCGTTCAGCCCGAACACTGAGGTCCAGCGCCGAGGGCCTTCTGGCGGTTCCCTCATTGCGAGAAGTGAGGTTACAGGGAACCAGGGCAGAGGGCCTTCTCGGTAGTGGCGTCCACCCTGTAGAACACCCTCCCGTCAGATGTGAAGGAAATAAGCAGCTATCTCATCTTTAAAAGACATCTGAAGGCAGCCCTGTTTAGGGAAGCTTTTAATATTTAATGCTGTATTGTTTTTAACACTCAATTGGAAGCTGCCCAGAGTGGCTGGGGAAACTCAGCCAGATGGGCGGGGTATAAATAAATAATAATAATAATAATAATAATAATAATAATAATAATAATAATATAATTCCAAATCACACACATAGGGTACCCTACACAGGGATGTCAGGGGTGAGGGTGGGATGCCATACAACTGCAATGGTAGGGCCAGCACCTTGCTATCACTTCCTGTCCTTGTAAGTTACATTGGCAAGGGATGCACCGTATTTTTCCGTGTATAAGACAAGGTTGTTTTATTTTTAGAAGTATGTTAAATATTGGGGGTCGTCCTATGCACGGATAGTGGAGAGGTGGGACGGGCAATTGGTGGCTGCCGCGAGCAGGGGATTGTCAGCGGCTTTTTTGCGGGTGATTGGTGGCTGTGGCAAGGTCCACTGGCTATTGGCAATTGGATGGGTGATTGGCGTTTGCTTTTGCCCTCAGAGGATTGGTGGCTTCATCGATGTGAGTGTAATAGTCTGTGGCGGTCCTGTGGGTGAGCGATTTTCGGTAACCCACCCCCCAAACCAGTCTCAACCAGTCCAGGCAATGCTCCCCGGAAAAAAGCCCAGCAATTGTGGGCAATGTCGGAATCTCCGTTCGGCCGAGTTGATAAGGCTCATCTTCGGAATCGCCTCCCGATGGTTAATTGACGACCTGATCCTTTGATAAGGCCTCAGGCACGTCATCCCAGCAGAGCATCAGAACAGCATGCACTGGAAGACTCAAGATCTACCCACTCTGGAAGAATGGCAGATGAAGTTGATTGACTGTATGGGACTGGCAGAAATGACCGGCAGAATCCGCGACCAGGGAGAGGAGTCGGCAGAAGAAGATTGGAAGAAATTTAAGGACTGTTTACAGAAATACTACAAAATTAATGAACTCTGAAAAGATGCCGGATTGAACTTTTGTGGTCTCTAGCTGTTATGATGAAGATAACAGGGATTAAAATTGTTTAAGTCAAAAAATTTAAAAAGTTGATTTGGAAAATAAGGTGCTAATTAAAAGGAATGTTAAAAGATTAGGATTTGCTGGATTAACAATTTGAACTAGAAAACAAGAAGGGGAGGTATGAGGAAGTCAAATAAACATGTTATTGAAAAACTGTTATTGAAATTGATTTGTTTTTAATATTTTTCTTTTCTTTTTCTTTTTGTGTTTGTATAAAATTGGAAAACTTAATAAATATTTATAAAAAAAACAAAAAAAACAGCATGCAGAAGGATGAGATAGTATGAGCTACATTGCTATGCTTTATTTTCTAGCTACGCAGAGAGCAAAGAAATATACCTCCTCTCCCTGTGAGAGCAGAGAGCAACTGAACAAAGGAACAAAGGAACAAAGGAAACAGGAAACCACTAACGTCACATCCCGTCTCCTTTCCCGTGAGACTGGAAGGTCTCTGGAATGTAAACAGAGTCCTGCGACTCCCAGCAGCTGCTCAGTGAGAAACAGAAACTAACAGGCAATCCCTCCAAAAAACAGCTCAGCAACTCTGGGCAATCTCCCCCCCCCCAAAAAAAGCTTAACAACTCTAGGCAATTGCCCCCCATTTTTTCAATTATGAGTCCAAAAAAAGAGAGGGGGTGTTATACATGGAAAAATACGGTAGTTCAGTGGCAGAGAAGCCATTCTGCAAGCAGCAGGAGCCAGACCCAAGCTCCAGCAACTGGGAAAAGGCTCCCACTCTGTGACCCCGGAGAGATGTTACAACAAGGAGGACTGATATTTCTGAACTATACATGTGCCCTGATACATTGCTAATTTCAGAACTGTAAAGGCAATTCCCCCCGAGAAACAGCTTCTCAAATAAAGGATAGTGTTTCCCCCTATTCAGGTCCCAACCCAAAGACATATCAATCTAGAAGTCGTATGCAAAAATTCTCAAATGCATCCCGAAATACAGAGGCACATCTTCAAAGCAGAAGGGAGGAGGGCAGGAGAGAAGCCTGTTTGTCATCCTAGATTATCACAAGCGAACCCGACTTCCCTCGTGGTAATTATACGATTAAGACTAAGGCGACACACGAACACCACCATCTGGCTTGTTTGTAATATCAATGAGCCCAAGCTTTTCTGTAATAAATTTCCCTTTCTCAGATGTATAGATGCATATATCTCATATTTCCCTTGGAGGAAGGGGAGGGGGGGAGAGATCACTTCAAAAGGCGAGGCCTGCTGACAGTCAACCGTTTCGGCTGAAACTTAGAAAGAGCAAGATTTAAAAGAGTGAGTTTTCAAGAGGAAAGGGCTGAGCGCTGATGAATTGCTAATTCCATCTTCAGATTTCCCCCTGCAGTTCTTGAAATCTCTCTCTTCTGCCAGTTGTTTATATGAAGTTGACAATGTTGTCTCGTCTCTACTGATCAGTCCCACGATATTTGCTAAGCCTGAATGCCACCACAGCCCCCACCGGCTCATGAAGACTGGCAACCCAACAAAGGACAGGCGTTCTAAACATCCTGTAGCAGACTCCACAGTACTGACTTGCTTTCCTAGTTTATGTCCTAATGCCTCTGTTTGTACAGTTTCTTAACAAATTGTAGTCATACCTCGGGTTACGGGACACGGGTGGCGCTGTGGGTTAAACCACAGAGCCTAGGACTTGCCGATCAGAAAGTCGGCAGTTTGAATCCCCGCAACGGGGTGAGCTCCCGTTGCTCGGTCCCTGCTCCTGCCAACCTAGCAGTTCGAAAGCATGTCAAAGTGCAAGTAGATAAATAGGTACCACTCCGGCGGGAAGGTAAACGGCGTTTCCATGTGCTGCTCTGGTTCGCCAGAAGCGGCTTCGTCATGCTGGCCACATGACCCGGAAGCTGTACGCCAGCTCCCTCAGCCAGTAAAGCGAGATGAGTGCCGCAACCCCAGAGTCGGTCACGACTGGATCTAATGGTCAGGGGTCTCTTTACCTTTACTACCTCGGGTTACGGACACTTCAGGTTGCGTTTTTTTGGGTTGCGGACCGCCAAAACCCGGAAGTACCGCAATGTGTTACTTCCGGGTTTCGGTGGTCGCACATGCGCAGAAGCACTAAATCGTGCATTGCACATGCACAGATGTGCCGAATCGCAACCCGCAAGTGCACAGACGCGCCGCTGCGGGTTGCGAACATGCATCCTGCACGGATCCCGTTTGCAACCCAAGCATCCACTATCTCCTATCTATGGGTCTGGCTTGTGAGGAGATGATTCAATTTCCCGCAATTCAAAAACTGCATTTGATACAACATCAACTCCTGGCGAACCTCCCGCTCCTATCGCATGGGGTGGCATCCGAGTGCTGTCCCTCCACCGATGAAAGGTATCCCCCGATAGAATGGGGAGGGGACTACTACTACTCCTGTCACAGGATTTCACCAAGAGAGGGCTAGACTACTGCTGCTGCTGTTGTGAAGACGCAGGAAGACTTAGCTCTGCTGAGATGGGGGGGAAAGGAACCCAAAGAGTTGGGGCTCACAAACCAACAATCCATTCCACTGACAGAATGGAAGAATGGAGCAGCTCTAGGAGGCATCAGGGAACTGCGAAAAACGAGGCTGGAGGCCCAACAAACCACAATGTGTCACAGTTTGCCCACCTGACTCTATGGAAATCCCAAACCGTCCTCAAAGGACGGCAGGGAAAACAGAAGTTCATCTGCTTTCTGCTTAGAAAAATAGAGTTGTCTGAAGCTACCTTACCCTTTACTTTTCTGAGGGTCTTTCACGTCACTTTTCTTATTTTCGTTATCTGGAAGCTTGGCTAATTTTTCTCCTGTCTGAAGATTTAATTGCACATGTAAGCCAGCAGGAACAGCCTGACCTGCAAGTAATAATAATATAGATATATAAATTAGCACACATTTCTTCTCCTCAGTGTTTCATTTCAAGACCAACATTTTCTATCAAAATCATACAGCAAAAGGCAGCGAATTAGAAATCATGAAACATGACTGAAGTCAAAGTCAGTGAAACACGGGGTCACATCTACTTAATTCAAGAGGGTTCTGAAAGCTTCTCTGTGTGAGGGAAACATGCAGAAGGTTACTGATGTTTGGGTTATTCCTTCAAAGAAGCTGAGTGCAGCTGGTTTAAACTGCTTCTGTTATCTCTTTCTGTCCAGGTCAGGCTGACTGTAATAGTGAGGCCAGAAGGAGCCTGGGTTTCACTTTCTATCTCTTTTCGTTCTGGGGTGATGTCCCGTACAGAGTGTTAAGATCTAAACTTATTATAAGTTTGTAAGGTAAAGGTAAAGGGACCCCTGACCATTAGGTCCAGTCGTGGCCGACTCTGGGGTTGTGGCGCTCATCTCGCTTTATTGGCCAAGGGAGCCGGTGTACAGCTTCCGGCTCATGTGGCCAGCATGACTAATCCGCGTCTGGTGAACCAGAGCAGCGCACGGAAATGCCGTTTACCTTCCCGCCCGCCGGAGCAGTACTTATTTATCTACTTGCACTGGTATGCTTTCGAACTGCTAGGTTGGCAGGAGCAGGGACCGAGCAGCGGGAGCTCACCCCGTCACGGGGATTTGAACTGCCGACCTTTTGATCGGCAAGCCCTAGGCTCTGTGGTTTAACCCACAGCGCCACCCACAAACGTAAGTTTGTACGTTTAAGTTAAGTCTGCTGCAATTGGATTTCTTATGCATAATGCCAGTCCTGAATGTATTAGATTTGTGACCATTATGTTCATTTGTCTTCAGCAGCAGTAAAGCTCTGTGGATGAAATGCCTCTGGTCTATTTTTTGGGGAACTCTGCAACGTGTTTAAATTGTTACTCTGCTGACTATACATTGGAATCTACTCTGGATCAATACTGAGTAGAATTTCAATGACAACCTCTCCTTTGAGCTTCTTTATTTTTTTATCTTTTTGAGGGGTGGAAGGACTTCTTAAATGGTCAATACAGTTTCACTGCTAAGCAACTAGACCAGGCGTCCCCAAACTAAGGCCCGCAGGCCGGATAAGGCCCGAGGGACTCATTTATCCGCCCCACGGCGAGCCCCGCTGCCTGCTGCCACCGCCCACTCTTACTGGCGCGGCGCAGCTGCCCACTTCTGGGTCTGAGGAGCACCGGAAATAGCTTATGCGCATGTGAGTTATTTCCAGTGCACATCCGGGTCGTAGGAGGCCCATGCACAAGCTATTTCCGGTGCTCCTCCCACCTGGAAGTGCGCCGGAAATAGTGTGTGCGCACGTGTATGGGCACGTGCTCCCCTGCCCTCCAGCCCGCGATCGGCGCTGGAGACACCGGTAAGTTTGCTGACCCCTGAACTAGACCCAGCCAGGTCTGATAAGTACAGTGGTACCTCGGGTTACATACACTTCAGGTTACAGACTCCGCTAACCCAGAAATAGTGCTTCAGGTTAAGAACTTTGCTTCAGGATGAGAGCAGAAATCGCGCGGCAGCAGCAGGAGGCCCCATTAGCTAAAGTGGTGCTTCAGGTTAAGAGCAGTTTCAGGTTAAGTACGGACCTCCGGAACGAATTAAGTACTTAACTCGAGGTACCACTGTATCTGCTTTGTTATGTAAGCTTGGGACTGTGTGCTGCCATTGGAACTAACTAGCTGGAGAACCTTCTGGAAAGTGAGGCAAGGGAGGCATATTTTTGCATCTGGGTCTGAAAAGAGACACAAAGGCCTGACTTGCTCTCTGTGCAGAATCCAAAGTGATGGTTTTGGTGACATGTAAGGTAAAGGTAAAGGACCCCTGGATGGTTAAGTCCAGTCAAAGGCGACTCTGTGGTTGCAGCACTCATCTCGCTTTCAGGCTGAGGGAGCCAACGTTTGTCCACAAGACAGCTTTCCGGGTCATGTGGCCAGCAGGACTAAACCGCTTTTGGTGCAACGGGACACCGTGACAGAAACCAGAGTGCACGGAACACTGTTTATCTTCCCACCACAGTGGTACCTATTTATCTACTTGCACTGGCGTGCTTTTGAACTCTAGGTTAGCAGGAGCAGGGACAGAGCATCAGGAAATCACCCTGTCACGGGATTCAAACCACCAACCTTCCAATCGGCAAGCCCAAGAGGCTCAGTGGTTTATACCACAACGCCACCCACATCCCTCCAGTGACCTGCACCCGGAATTAATCTAACCCAAGAAATGCACCGATTTCCTGAAGGCTCTCCCTGCTCAGAGACAGGAGAGCAGGTAACAACACATTAGTTAACAGTGCCCTTCTGAACGTTCACTAAATTATTTCATATTTAGTTCAGCCATTTCCCTCTGTCACTGGGCTGTTTAAGTAGATATATGTGAGTAAATTTATATGCAATTATGCTGTTGATTTTGGGGAGGAAAGATATTCCCTATGAATAAGGAGAATCCAAAACAGGCTATTAGATAGGTCTCCTGACAGAATTGGGATTAAACTGAAAAATTATTGGCGTTTTTTGGTACAGGATGAAGTAGAATGCAGCCTCTACCTGTTTCATTGCAGTTTCTCTAGAGCAGCAAAAATTACATAAAAAAATAAAAATCTTTGCCAACTTGAAATTACCTGGCCGGACCGTTTGCCATTGATTCGTCGGGTAGAATACTTCCAAGTCTTCGGAATCAAAATCGTTTTCCTCCACCACTCCCTCTTGACTATCCTCTTCCTTCGAATCACCAACTTTTTCTGTGAGAGCAAATTCCTTCAGAAATAAATAAATATAATAATTTATTATTTATACCCCGCCCATCTTAGGACAGTATACAGCCAGCTAGAATGCCTTTTAAGCACTCAGTAAAATAGCTGGTTAAATATTTGCATTGAAAACACAGGATTTTCTCCTGTGCTAGACAGACAGACAGAGACAGAGAGTTAAAACCCAAAAAAAATAACAAACGAGTAAACCCACCTTGCCGGCACAAATGAATTCCGATTAGTTAACTTTCCCTGTACTTTTTCAAGATTCAGTTATTAAAGATACTCACTGCAACTCTGTCGTTTAAGCAAGAAGGAAAACTCGTTACAAATAGCAGCAAAGCCACCAAACTGAGCTTAACCACACTGGATCGTAGACAGCAGATGATGTGAGACATTGCAACCTGAAATTAAGATAGTAGATAAATTAAAATTCCACACCATTTCGAGTATTGTTAGCCCAGAAATGGAAACAAGAAGAAATTCCGACGAAAGAAGAATGGCGGACGAAATTAATGGACTCTGCAGAATTGGACAAAATTACAGGAAGGAAACCTGCGGGACCAGAGATTTACAGAAGATTGGAAGAAGTATATGAATTATTTGAAGAGCAACTGTAATCAACAAATTACGCTAGTAGGACTACAAGAAGTTTTGTAAGGAGAAATATATGAAGTGTTACAAAGTAGAAAAAGATAGTGATATTGGGTTATGAGTTTGAAATGTAATAGGGAAGATAAGAAATGCATACTGAGAGATTAGATTGGAAAACTTTCAGACAGGATCGATGGAAGTCAAAAATTTGAATAAGATGTAAAAGTATGTTTAATTACTGTTGAAAATGATGTTAAATAAAACTAATACAAAAATTATATATAAAAAAAGATTCCTCACCATTTCACCTTGTGACCTTCACAGCATTGTACCATTTTACAAGCCAGCAATACTCCGAAGAATGTAAGAATGTCACTAAGCATTCTTGACACATAACTGAATCACATGGAAATTAAAGCTACAAATGTGCATTTAACGAAATGGTTTAGTTTACAACATAGGTGTACATTCTATAACGCATAGGGCACAACCTGTGTCGACCCATGAATAGTTGAAGGCATTTTGTTTTTTCTTGTGTGTCTGGGCAGATATATAATAATACGTGGGAGAGTTTAAGAGGCTTTTTTCCCCGGAATGCGTTTTCTCTCTGGATGATAAAAGCATACATGGTCTCCCCACCCACACACCGACTTTGATGGTATAATGATTGTGCTCTATCACTAGCTGCTATTCACTGCTCTCCCATGCTTTCAGCGTGCATGGAGACGGCAGCAGAGAAGCTACAAATTATAGCCCACCAGAATGATTTCAGCTATTATCACTGGTAGGGCAGGTCTGCGGGACCAGACCGCGGAAGCAAACAACAGCGTGTCAAAACCCAAACAGGTCAACCTGCCTAGAAAGGAAACTTGCACTGAAATTTGCCAGGAGGTGTGGTTCCAATCATATTTGTGACTCTTAACAAGACAGGTTTCAGGTGCCCCTTCTTTTAAAGGGGCTGTCACCTGGTTTTAACCTTTAAAGCCCTACACAACCTAGGACCCTCGTACCTACGGGACCGCCTCTCCTGGTATGTCCCACGGAGGACCTTACGGTCTTCAAACAAAAACATCTTGGAGGTCCCAGGCCACAGGGAGGTTAGGCTGGCCTCAACCAGAGCCAGGGCTTTTTCGGCTGTGGCTCCGATCTGGTGGAACGCTCTGCCACAAGAGACTAGGGCCCTGCGGGACTTGACATCTTTCCGCAGGGCCTGCAAGACAGAGCTGTTCCACCAGGCCTTTGGCCAAGGCACAGCCTGACTCCCTCCTTTGGCAATCCTCACAGAACTCTACCCCAATGGTTGCCATTAATTTGATTTAAACTGATTTTAGAATGAAATGATTTTAGAATGTTGTATTATTTTACTGTTGTTAGCCGCTCTGAGCCGGGCTTTGGCTGGGGAGGGCGGGATATAAATAAAACATTATTTATTTATTTATTTTATTATTATTATTATTATTATTATTATTATTATTATTATTATTATTATTAAAGGTAAAGGTACCCCTGCCTGTACGGGCCAGTCGTGTCCGACTCTAGGGTTGCGCGCTCATCTCGCTTAAGAGGCCGGGAGCCAGCGCTGTCCGAAGACACTTCCGGGTCACGTGGCCAGCGTGACGAAGCTGCAGCTGGCGAGCCGGCACCAGCGCCGCACACGGAAACGCCATTTACCTTCCCGCTATAAAGCGGTACCTATTTATCTACTTGCACTTAAGGGTGCTTTCGAACTGCTAGGTGGGCAGGAGCTGGGACCGAACGACGGGAGCTCACCCCGCCGCGGGGATTCGAACCGCCGACCTTACGATCAGCAAGTTCTAGGCACTGAGGTTTTACCCACAGCGCCACCCGCGTCCCCCCTTCTTCGTCGTCTTCTTCTTCTTCTTATTATTATTATTATTCTAGCACTATTCCTTTAATTCTCCATACCTGTGCACACTTGCCATTTATGAAGTGGCTAGCTTAAGCCCCAATCTTCACCTGAGCACAGGTGATGCCTAGCACTCACCTGTGTGGCACTCAGTTATGTCTCTCTCTCCTACCCTCCGTTCCCTGTAAAACTGGAGTAATGACCAATCTCTTTGGACTGTTAAAAGAGCAAGCTCAGTATCCCCCCAACAAAATTAGAGCCCTTCTCACCACTTCCTTCTCTGTCCTCCATCTTTTGGTTTTGCTTTTTCGAGGATCTCTTTCCCCCTCTTCCTCCTCAAGTCTCTTTATGCTTCCTACCCCCCAAAACTTTTCTTTTTCCTCTCTCCTTTTTCCCCTTTCTCCATTATATTTTACCCGCACAAACGGAGCGCATTTCAGGAACCCAAAAGTCGTACAGTGGTACCTCAGGTTAAGTACTTAATTCGTTCCGGAGGCCCATTCTTAACCTGAAACTGTTCTTAACCTGAGGCACCACTTTAGCTAATGGGCCTCCTGCTGCTGCCGCGCGATTTCTGTTCTCATCCTGAAGCAAAGTTCTTAACTTGAGGTACTATTTCTGGGTTAGCAGAGTCTGTAACCTGAAGCGTCTGTAACCCGAGGTACCCCTGTACCTGGAATTGTAAGCACTGTACACTTCTAAAATTTGCAGATCCAGGAACTATGTGCCCTGCTTTCCCGTGGTTGGAATATTTGAGGGCTAAGTTGTAATACCACCGCCGCCCTACTCCTGCCCCTCTGCTACCGTAGCTGGAAGATGACAGAGGCATCACCAGCAGCCCAGTATAAGGGAGAGGATAACAGAGCTTCTTTATGGCCTCGCTTGCACGACTGTCTTATAAGGTAGGCTGTTTGTGACCAAAGCAATCTAGTGATGCTGCCCCACACCCCCATGACCCCAAAGTGGGGTGAATTCTGGGAGGCCACGCTATTCCTTTGAACCAATGCACCCTGCTCTTCTCAGCCAAATCCGTCTTGATTGATCAGGAACAACAGGACCAGCATCCAGCTACCTTCCTCACCTAGGCGTTCTGCATGGGCTGCTCTTTCCCCTATGAAATCCCCCCCTTTTACCTATGTGAGCAGGCACAAGGGATATTAACAGAATCCTAGTTTGGCATAAGCACGCATCATATCCCAAGAGTCAAATTATGTGAAGTTTTACTAAGAATGTTAAAAAGCAAGAGATGAGGGCAGTAGATGAAGCAGAAACCACTTTTTTCTTTAAAAGTAAAGTGGTATAGAGAAGGGACGTGGGTGGCGCTGTGGTCTAAACCACTGAGCCTTGGGCTTGCGGTTCGAATCCCTGCGACGGGGTGAGCTCCCGTTGCTCGGTCCCTGCTCCTGCCAACCTAGCAGTTCGAAAGCACGTCAAAGTGCAAGTAGATAAATAGGTACCACTCCAGCGGGAAGGTAAACGGTGTTTCTGTGTGCTGCTCTGGTTCGCCAGAAGCGGCTTAGTCATGCTGGCCACATGACCTGGAAAAACTGTCTGCGGACAAACGTCGGCTCCCTCGGCCAGTAAAGCGAGATGAGCATCGCAAGCACAGAGTCGTCCACGACTGGACCTAACGGTCAGGGGTCCTTTACCTTTACCTTTTTAAAGTAGTATAGAAATGAAATAAATAATAATAACAACAATCTTCATCATCACCTTCAAATAAAACACACACACACACATGTATATATACCTCTCTCCTCTGTGACTCTATATTCAGGGGTTCCTCATTAGAGCAGTACTGTAGAAAGGTTTCGCTGAGGCTAGGAAAAAGTTTGAAAACCACCATTTCAGGAGACACAGAAAACTTGTACTTCCACATTGAATCATAATCCCCTCCGCCAATACTGCAGTAGATAAGATAAACACCCAAACCCACAAATGAACTAGACCAAACATAACAGTATCTACAATAACTTTGTCCCATTTCTACAGCAGCTGCAACTTAAACACACTTTCCCAAATTATATTGTGAGCCCAAAAGTCATCTTGATGAATGATAAGTTCCATTTTTCATTTACCATGCCTCTGTGGAGACTGCAGCCTAAAACAATGTAAGTTGTTTGAGGTAGCGTTTTAAACGTAGATCGGTAAACTTAGTAACAAAAACTACTGGCTCTTCAAGTGTATAGAAAACGCAAGTTAAATATGACTTCACTTAGTCCTCCTTAATTCATGCTGCTGTTAATGTTTTAAAAGAGATTATTTACTAAATACCGGTAATTCCAAAGTGTCTGGAAAGCATCCCAGTTTTCAACTAACTACAAGACACAGGGCCTCCTGTACGCAAAGGGGTGAGGAAAGAGAAATCGGCCCCCAAATGCATTTTTTTATGCTCCCTTAGAAAAACCATAACACTTCTGGGAATGCTAAGTAGCTTACTAACAACCGAGGGAGAAATATAAAGGGCTATAAACAAGGGAATGAAAGCCAAATGAATGGAAAAAACACACTGGAAAGGATATTAAACAAATGATTTTTAAGTAAGTGCCACGGCAGTAAGGAAAGTGGGTGGCATAATAGCGTCAGGCTGGCACGACACTATAATTGTGGCATCGTAAACATATTCTGTTCAAAACGAAGTGGGTGTTTTGCCTATGCAAATACAGTGGTGCCTCGCAAGACTAAAACAATCCGTTCCGCGAGTCTCTTCGTCTTGCGGTTTTTTCGTCTTGCGAAGCACCACTGTATTTGCATAGGCAAAACACCCACTTAGTGGCTTAGCGGATTAGTGCTATTAGCGGCTTAGCGGATCAGCTGATAAGCGGCTTAGCGGATCAGCTGATAAGCGGCTTAGCGGATCAGCTGATAAGCGGCTTAGCGGCTTAGCTGTTAAGCGGCTTAGCGGCTTAGCTGTTAAGCGGCTTAGCGGATCAGCTGTTAAGCGGCTTAGCGGATCAGCTGATAAGCGGCTTAGCGGATCAGCTGATAAGCGGCTTAGCGCCTTAGCGGATCAGCTGTTAAGCGGCTTAGCGCCTTAGCGGATCAGCTGATAAGCGGCTTAGCAGCTTGGGAAAAAGGGGGGGGGAGGAAAAAAACCCGCAGGAACTCGCAAGACATTTTCGTCTTGCGAAGCAAGCCCATAGGAAATTCGTTTTGCGAAGCACCTCCAAAACGGAAAACCCTTTCGTCTAGCGGGTTTTCCGTCTTGCGAGGCATTCGTCTTGCGGGGCACCACTGTACTGCCCAAGTTGGGTTTTCAGAGCTGTGTCAAAAGGCACCTGAACCTGCTCCTAGTGCAGATCTTCCCAAGTACCGTATTTTTCGCTCTATAGGACGCACTTTTCCCCCTCCAAAAATTAAGGGGAAATGTGTGTGTGTCCTATGGGGCGAATGCAGGCTCCTTGACTTCAGCGCTAGCAACGCGAAGCTTCCGAAGCGCAGAGGGAGCGCTCCCTCCGCGCTCCAGAGGCTTCGCGTTGCTTTCGCTGAAGCCTGGAGAGCAAGAGGCGTCGGTGCGCACCGACCCCTCTCGCTCTCCAGGCTTCAGGGATAGCCCCTGAAGCCTTCGGAGCGCAGCGCGAGTTCCCGCTGTGTTCTGGAGGCTTCAGGTTCCTTTCATCGAAGCCAGGAGAGTCTTGCTCTCCTGGCTTCAGCAAAAGGAACCCGAAGCCTGAGGAGAGCAACGGGAACTTGTGCTGCGCTCCAAAGGCTGCAGGGATAGCTGCGCACAGCACCTCCGGCAGGGAGAGGCTGCACACGGCTATGGCTTCTTTAGCCCCGCGCAGCCTCTCCCTGCCGGAGGCACAAGCCAAGACAGCGAGCGGGATCCATCCGGCTGGAGAGGTTGCACGCAGCTAAAGAGGAAGCCAAAACAGCGAGCGGGATCCATCCCGCTCGCTGTCTTGGCTTGTGCCATAGCCGCGCGCAACCCCTCCGGCAGGGAGAGGTTGCGCGCAGCCTGTACGCTGCTCTTTGGGGCTGGGGGGGGAAATAAGATTTTTTTTCTTGATTTCCCCCTCTAAAAACTAGGTGCGCCCTATGGTCCGGTGCGCCCTATGGAGCGAAAAATACGGTAAATGTCCGAAGACCCAAGTCACGTGGCAAACGCCCACACTGCCAATCCTTTCCACCCCAGCATTGCTCCTTCCAGATCTGGTGCAATGGTGGTACAGGAAGGAGCTCCAGTTTGGACTTCTCCTTCATGGCCTGGGGTTTGTGGTGTTACCTTCGTGTTATGGCGAAGAAAGCTTTCTTGCAGCGTCTCCGAGACCATAAAGGGGACTTAAGAGCAGTGTTAGAAACTCAGATATATAAGCAAGGCACCAAATGGCTCCTTAATCCAAGGTTACGGTGGCCAAAATGGAAGGTCTAGTTGCCATTTTGGCGCAAGACAGCTCTAAAGTCTTATTTTACAAATGATGGACTGACTGTGATGGATTATCAGTTAGTCCAGAGCTTTGAGAACTTAAATAAGAAAAGTCATCCAGGGGCCATCCAAATACCTCGGGTTACATACGCTTCGGGTTACATACGCTTCAGGTTACATACGCTTCAGGTTACACACTCCGCTAACCTAGAAATAGTGCTTCAGGTTAAGAACTTTGCTTCAGGATAAGAACAGAAATCGGGCTCTGGCAGCGCGGCGGCAGCAGGAGGCGCCATTAGTTAAAGTGGTGCTTCAGGTTAAGAAGAGTTTCAGGTTAAGAACAGACCTCCAGAACGAATTAAGTACTTAACCCAAGGTACCACTGTATATACAGTGGACGCTCGGGTTGCAAACGTGATCCATGAGGGAGGCACGTTTGCAACCCACAGAGTCACGTCTCCACACTTGCGGGTTGCGATTCCGCGCTTCTGCACATGCGCAAAGCATGATTTAGTAGTTTTGCGCATGCGCGAGCGCCGAAACCCGGAAGTAACCTGTTCCGGTACTTCTGGGTTCTGTGTGGTGCACAACCTGAAAACTCGCAACCCAAAGCATTTGTAACCCGAGGTATGACTGTACTGGCCTACTCCTCCCTCTTTTTCTTAATGGTGACATGGACCATTCATAACGTAGGGACATTCTTCACAACTGTGAGCAGGGCAGTGGGGCGGGGTAAACCAAAGACAAGCGACAACAATTACCTATAACATTGTCGGCGGCTTTTGCTCAGGCTGCACAGAAATGGCATTTTGGTTCCTGAAATTCATTCTGATTGTGCAGATAAAATATAACTGATAGAATTCTACAGGATGGAGTATTAGTATTAGGTCTAGTCGTGGCCGACTCTGGGGTTGCGGCGCTCATCTCGCTTTATTGGCCAAGGGAGCCGGCGTACAGCTTCTGGGTCATGTGGCCAGCATGACTAAGCCGCTTCTGGTGAACCAGAGCAGCGCACGGAAACGCCATTTACCTTCCCACCGGAGCGCTACCTATTTATGTACTTGCACTTTGACGTGATTTCGAACTGCTAGGTTGACAGGAGCAGGGACCGAGCAACGGGAGCTCACCGCGTCATGGGGATTCGAACCACCGACCTTCTGATCGGCAAGTCCTAGGCTCTGTGGTTTAACCCACAGCGCCACCCGCGTCCCACAAGTGGCCAGTAGCCAGGTACAAAACGTGGCTGGCTAATTCAAACACTGTTCAAAGAGGGCTTGAATCACTCGACCCCTCAAGATGACCTGAGAAGGAGATGCGTAAGGGCAGATAATTTTTTTCAGTCCACATTCCTTTCCGGGTAATCTTCTGAAGGCCACATGCTTGTGGGTAACAAGCCAAACACATAAGTTTGACTTTTGAGGAGTAGGTTAGATTCTAGAGACAGAGTCACACACTGCTCTGTAGCCATCCAAACAAGTATTATCAGAATTCAAGGACACATTCCAGACAGGCCAAAAAAGGGTGCAAAGCAGCGCCGGTGACCTGGAGAGTTTTGCGGACCCGATGGAGAGAGGAGGACTACCTTCACAAGGAGGTTCCCCGCCCCCAGGACTAGGAGCACCCACACAAGAGCACCCACTAATTTCTAGATCAGCCTTCCCCCAGCCTGGTGTTCTCTAGATGTCGTTGGACTGCAACTCCCATCATCCTTGACCCCCAGCCATGCTGGCTGGTGATGATGGTAGTTCTAGTCTAAAACATCTGGAGAGTTGGGGATAACTTTTACTAAAAAACAGGAGGCATTTCTATTAAGTATTTTAGATAAAGAGATCCCCAAAAAATCTAAGAGAGGTATTCTTGTATGCAACCACAGCAGCTCGTATACTTGTGGCCAAGGGATGGAAAGATCATGAGGCTCCAAAAATAACAGATTGGCAAATCAAATTACAGGAATTGGTGGAGACGGCTCAACTGACTAGTAAACTCAGAGAAAACTCAAAGCAAAAATTTGCGGAAAAATGGGATGGTTATAGAAGAGATGTTAAAAAAATACAATAATAGTTGCTAGCATTCGAGTGATGAAGGAACTAAAAGGAGGTGGGCAACAATTAAGGATTTATTATGTTTTCAGAATGTATTGGAATATTTATATAGAAAGGTTTATTGTTTTGTGTACATTCGATTGTAAGATAAAATATATGCAAAAGGACTTGACAGGAAGTCAAAGTTGAAGAAAAGATTTTGAAAGATAAAAGGGAAAAAAATATTTACTTTCATTATTATCATTTTGTGTGCAGGTGTGGGTGTGTGGGTGTCTGCACATATGTGTGTTTTTGTACGGAATGTTTGGGAGGAAATAAGACGTTAAATAACAAATAACAAACTAAATATTGATGTGTGTAATTTCTATTTCTTAATTATATTTAGTGGTAGTATGGCTGTATTGTTTTTTGTAACATAAAATCATTCAATAAAAATTATTTTTTTTGAAAAAAGTAACACATCTGGAGAGCTACCCAAGCAAAACTTTTCCACTTGTCTCCATTAACGGCCTCCAACTTGAGGCAACTAATATAAGCTCATTTATTCTGCTAGGCCTTGTGTATCCTGTACAGTGCTCTTTTGCAAACAGAATCTAAATGTTGATATTTATGCCACTACCATTTTGGCATTCTGCATTTTGCATCTATGATGCCATATTAAACAATCTATAGCCTTTTAAACTGTGTATGTAGGGTTATTCTTTTCATTTCTTACCACGTTATGTATTTTTGGTGCTTTTATACTGTAAACCACCCCTTGATCCTCAGATGAAGCGCGGTATAGGAATTTAATTAATAATAATAATTGTGTGGTTTTTTGAAGTTCTGTTGCAAGTTACTCTACATATCTAAATCATTAAAAAGCAATGTGTTTCAAAAAATAGTGACATGCCAGAACTGTACCACATGTTCACAAGAATGCTAATGGACCGGGCAGGGGCAGAATAAGAAAATTCAATTACGGAGGCAAGTTTTAACAACTATAGTAATGTACACACTCGCAAACATCAAGCACCGGCTGCCTGTTAATTCTAGATGCAGGAATCATAAAATAAAGGGCCGAAAATACACTGTGAGTCTGCAAGTTAAGAAAAATACAAGCAACCACAAGCAAGGTACATAAAAATTAGCAAAAGCACGCCTCTCGTTAAGAACAGTTTCAGGTTAAGAACGGGCCTCCGGAACAAATTAAGTTCATAACTAGAAGTACCACTGTACTTAAAGTTCATGTCACTATTTCACACCAAAAAGGTTGTTTTTTTGGTAATTAACCTAAGCGTGGATGTTATTTTTTATTGATCTGCAAGTTGCTCTCTGAATTTTTCTGGCTAAAGTGTGTAGTATAAATGTATAAATGCTACTAAAAAAATAAATAAATTCCAGACTAATTGAATAGTATCCTCTCAGTGTGTGGTAGAAATGTATAAATGCTACCCAAAAAATAAATAAATTCCAGACTAATTGAATAGTATCTTCTCAGTCCACGCGCCATTTTGTGCTTTTAAAAGTACTAGACCGCCATTTGACCAGTCAAACACCCAACCAGTCATGTCACGGACCTGCTGCAATCACCACGCAGAAAATAAAGAGAATGGGCTCCTTTTAAAAAGCACAAGCAAGGTAGGCAAAACCCTTATTTATCCACCACCTACTCCCCCCCCCCCGCCGCTTCCTTCCCAATAGAGATGCTACAGAGAGGTAAAAGGCACAAGGATGCTTCTACACCAGCCACCCAATCCTCTCCTTATTACCATCAAATCCCCACAAGAATCTGGAGCGTTGGAAGGAAGGAAGGGACCCAAGGGTCATCTAGCCCAACCCCCTGCAGTACAGGAAACCTTTTGCCAGTAGACCTGAAGGAGCATCTCCACCCCCATGGTTCAAGCCGGACACTGAGGTCCAGCTCCGAGGGCCT
Organism: Podarcis filfolensis; assembly: GCF_964270895.1. Lineage (NCBI taxonomy): Eukaryota > Metazoa > Chordata > Lepidosauria > Squamata > Lacertidae > Podarcis > Podarcis filfolensis. Next base: position 8,907,290 of record NC_139606.1, on the reverse strand, counting down.
TCTGGCGGTTCCCTCCCTGCGAGAAGTGAGGTTACAGGGAACCAGGCAGAGGGCCTTCTCGGTGGTGGCGCCCGCCCTGTGGAACGCCCTCCCACCAGATGTCAAGGAAATAAACAACTATCTGACTTTTAGAAGGCAGCCCTGTTTAGGGAAGTTTTTAATGTTTGATGTTTTATTGTAATTTTATTATTTTGTTGAAAGCCGCCCTGAGTGGCTGGAGAAACCCAGCCAGCTGGGTGAGGTACAAATTATTATTATTATTATTATTATTATTATTTAACAACTATCTGACTTTTATGAGACATCTGAAGGCAGCCTTGTTCAGGAAAGTTTTTAATGTTTAATACGTTATTGTATTTTAGTGTTTTGTTGGAAGCCGCCCAGAGTAGCTGGGGAAACCCAGCCAGATGGGCGGCGTATAAATAATAAATTATTATTATTGTTATTAATGATGGATGTTTTAGCGTATTTTTAATCTTTTGTTGGAAGCCGCCCAGAGTGGCTAGGGAAACCCAGCCAGATGGGCAGGGTATAAATAACAAATGATTAATTATTATTAATATTATTATTTTGCCCAACATGGGGCACGAACCCACGACATCCTGAGATCTCACGCTCTACCCACTGAGCTATCCCATCAGCTTTATATGCCTTGGTCTAACTTGTGCGTGATTTTCAAAGGGCAACGCGGCTCATAGTAATAATATCGAAAACTTCGCCGTTATTATGGAAGTGGAAACATAGAGAAAACCTTAATTTTAGGAGAAGGGTCCTAGGCTACTCTTCATCCCCACCCCGAAATGCTGGCTTTCTTCTAAGCAGGCAGAGGGACTCCCGAAAAGGTCCCTCCAGCAGACTCTGAGCTCCTACCTGCAGCGCAGTTTGGGAACAAGACCTCACTGAGGACTAGAATGCTGCGCAGTGCGTCCGGGGAGAGATGCTGCGATGCGCGAGCGCCCAGCTGCCTGCTCGCGGCGTTCCAAGACCAACCGCTTCCTCCGATCCGCCCCGAGGACTAGGGAAAAGTTAAGGCAACACGCTCCGCCAATCAGGAGCGGCCGCGTCACCCACCATCCTCTCGCCTTCGTCGCTAAGGGGCCGGGAGGGCGAGTGGCTGGCTCCGCCCATCGAGCGGAAGCCACGCCCCCCTCGGAGGGAGCTGACACAGATATAAGAAAGAACTAGAGAGGACCGTGCCGTGTTTCCTCAAACTGTTGTGGGACTACAGCTCCATCATCCTTTGTTTTGTTTTGTTTTGTTTTTTTCCTTAAAAGATATTTATTGAAATTTTCAAAAAATAAAGAAAAAACACAAAAAACACACATATAATTTGCATACCTTACTTTCAATGACATATTTCCCAGACTTCCCCACACCTCCCCTTCTTGTATTCCAAATCAATTTTTAATTCAGCAAGTTCTTATTTGTTTTTTAATTTATATACCACCCTATACCCAGAGGTCTCAGGGTGGTTCACAGAAAAAAATGACAAAATATTTAATTAGGGAATTTAATTTATTTTATTTATTAAATTAAATTTAGGGAAGCTTTTAATGTTTGATGTATTACAGTATTTTAATATTTTTTTGGAAGCCGCCCAGAGTGGCTGGGGAAGCCCAGCCAGATGGGCAGGGTATAAATAAATTATTATTATTATTATTATTATTATTAAATCAAAATAAGAACAATGACCCAATAACAATATACACACCCCCAAAAAAGAGCCACATTTTAAAAGAGTATAGGATGTTGGCTGTCAATCGGGTCAACCAAAGGCCTTATTATTGATGTTGTTATTATTATTTATACCCCACACATCTGGCTAGGTTTTGTCAGCCACTCTGGGCGGCTTCCAGCAAAATATTAAAAATACAATAAATCACCAAACATTAAAACATCCCTAAAAAGGAACGTTTTTGCCTGGTGCCTAAAGGTGTATAATGATGGCGCCAGGCGAACTACCTTGGGTAGAGGAAATCTGTTCCTCCAGCCCTGTGTTCAAAAGACATCGCTGTTACTTTAATCCTAAGCAGAACCGCGAACGTAGTAAACTTAACCACGTGCGCTCTGGAAAAAAGTTCTGCTGACCTGGGTGGGACTCACTCCCCGTAAATATTGTGCAATGCTCTCCTTAGGCTTGCCTGGTGCCTCCATCACATACCTTTAGGTGCCAGGCAGAAAATTCCACTTCAAAAAATAATAATAATTACTGATAGCTCAGTCAGTAGAGCACTAGACCAGGGGTAGGCAATCTAAGTGTTGTGTATTGAGTCAAAGGATTTTATATCTATATTATTATTATTGTCTGTATTTGCATTAGGGTAAAGTAACTGCCTTTTGGTTTCAGAGGGTACAGCTACTATTGGTTCATTTAAGCTGCTGTATTTGGATCCTCTGTCTTATTGGTTTCCTCCAAAAGGCAGGACTGTGATTGCCTGATATTGTTCCCTCCAAAATGTATCCTTTCTAGCTAGTTCCCTGTTCCTATAAATGTAGCTCTCCCCTCCTCAGTTCTCAGTCTTGTTTGCTTTAATAAAGAAGTGTTGCTACAGAACTGTCTCCAGCATATTATGTCAAGAGAGCTGAAATCACAAACCCCATGTCACAACACTAAGGCCCGGGGGCCAGATCTGGTCCAATGGCCTTCTCAATGTGGCCCATAGACGGTCCAGGAATCAGCGTGTTTTTACAGGAGTAGAATGTGTTGTTTTATTTAAAGTGCATCTCTGGGTTATATGTGGGGCCTGCCTGGTGTTTTTACATGAGTTGAATGTGTGCTTTTATTTAAAATGCATCTCTGAGTTATTTGTGGGGCATAGGAATTTGTTCATTTTTTTTCCAAAATATAGTCCGGCCCCCCACATGGTCTGAGGGACCACAGCTGAAAAAGGTTGCTGACCCCTGCACTAAACTCTTAAATTTCAGGGTCCATTGGGCAGAAAGATTCCTGCATTGCAGGGGATTGGACTAGATGACCCTTGTTGTCCCTTCCAACTCTACAATTCTCTTTCTCTGATTTTCCCAAGCCTTATTTAAACAACCTATGGCCTTTTAATCTGCGTGGTGGTGGGTTATTTTGTTTGTTATTATGATGTGCATTTTTGTGCTTTTATATTGTAAACCGCCTTGTAATCATCAGACGAAGTGTGGTCTAGAATTGAAATTATACATTCTTTCACCTTTGGTGGACGTGCCCAAAGATTAAGGCTTTCTGGGAGACGATATATAATGAAATGAAAAAGGTATTTAAATATACCTTCCTGAAGAAACCAGAGGCCTTTCTCCTGGGCATGGTCGGCCAATTGGTGCCAAAGAAGGATAGAACTTTCTTTATGTATGCCACAACAGCAGCAAGAATACTTATTGCAAAGTATTGGAAGACACAAGAGCTACCCACCCTGGAAGAGTGGCAGATGAAGGTGACGGATTATATGGAATTGGCGGGAAAGGACTGGCAGAATCCGAGACCTGGGAGAAGAGTTGGTGGAAGACTAGAAGAAATTTAAAGACTATCTTCAGAAATACTGTAAAATTAATGAATGTTAAAATGATGTTGGATTGAAAATAAGTGGCATTAGCAACAAAGTTAATAAGAATATGCAAAAATGAATTGATAATGGATGAAAATATAGTTATAATATTTTAAGATATAGAGTTAAGATAAACGAAAGAGGGTAAGGATTTGCTGATTTGATTATTTAAATGGGAATACAAAAATGGGAGGTGTGAGGAGGCCAAGGAAATAAGTTAATGAGTTCAAAGTTATAAAAAACGGATTTGTTTTTAATTATTTTTTAGCTATTTGTCTTTTGTATTTTGTATTTTTATTCCTCTTTTTTCTTTTTCATGTATTTTTCTATGTTCTCTTTTTTGTATCTTTTTCTTTTTATATGACCTTTTTTCATTTTGTAAACTTATGTTTTTGTAAAACTTCAATAAATATATTTAAAAAAAAATAGAATTGAAATTATTAATACAATAATTTAATTAATAATAATTAAACAACGACAATATCCTTTCAGATTCCTGTTTAAAGCTGCAATCCTGGGGAAGACTGCAAACAGCAAGTCTTCAGTTCCGCTTAAGCACATATAAAGGTCGGGTTAAAGGACACCCTCTTGATAATTTAAGGAAATGTAACATTAGAACCAGCCAAAGTGTCACAAAGCCCTATTCTGAATTCGAATGAACCGAGAAACCTGAACTACGAATACAATTACTAGAGACAAAAGGCAACAGCCGAAAAACGTCATCAGACCCACGTGATCCCTTACCCTTTCAAGAACGAGGAAGCGAGAGTGCGGGAAAAGGGGGGGGGGAAACCTTTTATCATCTCGCGATAGGCGCGGAGGGGGGCGGAGCAGTTTAAAGTGCGTAGCTTCTCGCGCTGGGGGAGCGCATGCGCACAACAGTTCTCCGCTGACCGGACGGCGCATGCGCTAGGCGGATTAGCGGTCTAATACAAGCGTTGTGGGGGCGACGCTTACGCAGCTTCGTTTGTGGAGGGTCTTTTTTTATTTTCTGAAGGAGGGGGGGTTCCTTTGCCTCACATTACGTTCGTGGTGACGACCGCAAATGCGTGAGAGGCTCGCTTTCTTTCTGAGGTAGGAGAGGGGTGAGCGGCCTGTGCCTATTCCTGTCAGGCCGAGAAAGTGGTGGGGTTTTTTTCACCGTTCCAGCTGAACCGTTGAAAAGACGGACGGAGGGTGGGGGAAAGGGCGCGTTATACTATAACCTGAGGAGAATAATCCGCGCGTGTTGGGGCCGGGCTGGGGAGGCCATGGCGCCGAGGCCTGAGGAGTGGTCGTGCGCATGCGCGGGCGCGAGACAAGCCATGGGGCCTAGTCGGAGACGGGCGTGTTGCGCATGCGCGGGTCTTGGGCGAAAATGCCTTTTTATCCGTTGGTTTCCGCCTTTTTGTTCTCTCGCTATGGATAGTTCTCGTATCTCTTTCTAATCTAGTTATTTCGCAGCTCGTAAAAATGGTGTCTTCGGCTTAGTTGCTGCTGCTGAGAACTGGTTAAAGGTAAAGGTCGCCCATAGTGTTTCTTTTTCTGGGTCCCCTTACCAACGCCATCCACAAAGGACCCGGATATTTTGTTGTTTTTTACCAAAAAAAATTATTGGTTTTCACAACATTATAAACAGACACATAAGACAAACAAACATCAATCATAGCCTTATTGAAAATTATACTTATTAACATTGTTAAGTGACTTCCTCGCTTCCCCTTGGTTGAATTTCATTGCATATCCTTTTAACGGTTTTCCAAATCACTGTTCTTATAAAATTTAACTTAAACATTAACATCCTTAGATCTTCACATTATGAAATTAAACATATTAATTCATCCCTTAACATAAATAAAATCCTAAGCCAATTAAGTATCTGCAAGCTGTTTTCAGTTAATTTAACTTAACATATTTAAGTAATCATTAAAGGATCCGGATATTATTTTGAAGTTGCTGCTTTCAGCTATAGTAACACCTGAGGTATATTTGAATAATTGTAAGCTGTCACCATTGATTCTTTGTCACACAGTGCGCTTGGTAAACTGGGTTTTTATCAAGCAAACTTAACTCGGCTCACAAAGGAGCCAATGTTTACTGAGTCACTGCCTTCCAATGTAGCCTAGTATACATTTTACAATAGTCCTAGTAAAATGCATTGTAGTCGACATTGAGATAGCCAAGTTATTTCTGCACCGAAACACTGAAGACTGCAGGTGGGAGCTTACAAGGTGAAATAATGCATCCCACTACCATTTTTTTAAAAAAAATATTGTATACATCCTACTTTGTGACATGCTAGCTTCCCAAGCTAGAACCTTTCTTCTCATTCTAGTTTCTTCCTGTGCCCAGAAAAGCAGCATATGTTTGGTCACACATTCACCATCTGGTTGAGAATTAATCTTGGTCAGTAATATTTGCAGCCCTCCTCCAGATTTTAAAGATCTATAAATGGTATTACATTTGCATGCTCAACATGTCCCGTTAGAACTGTTAAAATCAAAATGGCAACAATTCATACATGCAAATTATTATGTTGTGGTCAGAATCTTCATGAAAAACATGCTTATGTAAAGCTGCTTGGCTATTTTGAGTTGATCAATTACTCTCCTAGCAATCTGTAATATCTCTTTGGACTGCAACCAGAGATGAGTGACTTTTTGGATTTTTTTTTCCTCTTGCCCATACTTGATAAGAGGTCTGAGTTACATATAGTAAACTAAAACGTCTATTAATCTTGTTAAATTTACATTCTGTATAAATATTTGAAAGCCCCAGTAATGATAATTAAGATATAACAATATAAAAGTGTTCACTTGTCATACATTTATATATATTTTTAAATGCAGCACTGAAAATTAACATTCCAAATCCTGAAGAGCTGTGAGCATAAATATAGATTTGGCCTGAAAAGTTCTACATCTTTGTTTTGGAGTTGACTGGTATTGTATCCATTACAGTTACCAAATTTGACTTCTAGAGTGTGTTCTCATTGTGTTAAATTTTATGAAAAATTTCCAACGGTGCTATTTTCCACCCATCATCTTTGGTTGCAGTGTTGAATTGGTTAAATATTAATCAGCTAAAAAAAGTTCCCTGGTTAAATCAGGCAACATATTAACCATTTTAATAGACATGTTTCTAAAAATTGATCCTTAGCGTTGTCTTTGCCGTTTGCATTCTCCCTTTGCCGTTTGCATTCTTCCTTTTCTCACACAGGAGGAATGGCTTTTCTAAGTTGATGCTCTTGAAGATGTAGCATCTAAAAATAAAATGTGTTTCATTCTTAGAAATTAAATATAACAGTTCAATCTCCTAGATCAAACTTTGTTTCCAGCTTGTAGGCCTACTTATAATGTGATATGAATATGTTGGGATGGGAGGAAAGATCTAATGTGGTATCATCTCTTATCAAATGTTGATTTCAATAATATTTTAAATGTTCTTAAATAAATTTGGTGTTTTATACTTTTGCAAACTTCTCTTAAAAGGTTTTCATATAATCAAGTGATATAACATTTTTTTTAAATAATCATCTACTCTATTCCACCTTTCTCCCTAGTGATAGCTGCATGCCTGGTAAATCCCATTGAATGGAAAAGCCAGTTTGAGTGCCAATCTGGGGAAAAGCACAATATAAATAATAAAATAATAGTACCTCTGAATAAATATGCCTTGGTTTATGGTGTGTGTATCTTAAGTATATGCTTACTGTCTCCAGCACTCTTGGTTCATGGGTTCATTTCCATCTAAATTGCAGGTTTTTCTTGTGCCAATACAAAATGCAGTAAGTATGTCACTAAAAACTCCATACCAAAAGATAACAAAGAAAAGTAATGCTATTAATATTGGCCTTGATTTGTTTGAATTTTACTTGTTGGGGTTCTGTTTGGAATTCATCTAACTCCAGTTTTAAAATAGTCACATTGCTTGACAATTTGCTTCCAGGTTCAATTCAAGGTGCTCACGTTTGTGCTTAAAGCCCTAAATAATTTAGACCCCAAATATCTGACTGTGTCCATCCCTCTCTTAACACATCAAATGGCCTTCTTGGGAGTTCTGCTGCCCAGGTCTGGGGTGCATAGCAGTCTAAGAGAGGGCATTCTCTGTTGGAGCCCCTAAACTGTGGAATTCCCTCCTCACAGAAGTGTGGGCAGCTTCATTATGTAGTTTTTATTGCATGCCGAGTACACGCTGCTCCCCTGGCCTTTTATACCTGGATGTTACTATAGTATCACTTTGACGAAATAAAACTCTGATGCTCCTCCTACCTCTTAATTATTTTTTTAAGGAAAGCAGTGGCAGTACAGTGTATATCAAGGCCACTTGCAGCTGTGAGGCAAACCTCACACTGGTGCTAATTGAAGGTCAAAAAGTGCCCGTTACTTATTTAAATATTTCTCAACTAAACTTTCAGAGGACGTATAACAAAACAATGTGCAGCATAAAAATAGAATACCACAATGGTATAGGTGATTTGACAATATTTTTTCCAAGCATAGTAATTCTATTTCAGCAAAGCATTCTCTGAATTCTGGATCTGAAATTTCAATAGACGGTCTAAAAAGTATTTTTCCAACTCAGTAATACCTATTTGGCGCCAGTTTGAGGTTTGTCTTGCAGTTACGTTGAGGTTTTTTTTTGCCACTTTCAGTGTTTGTTTTCTTGTGCAGATTCTTGTAACCATGATTCTGCAGTACTAAAGTTTTTTTTTCCTCAACAAGGCTTGGCTTTCCTTCAGAATGTCCAACTTTTCCTTTGTTTTTGTGGGGAGAGGCCATTTTTCTGAATTTTTTAGATTTCATATTTTCACATCTGTGTTTTTTGGTTATCAAGGGTGCTGGGTTTGAGACATCATTTGGTTACCCATACTCTACAGGTTTGAATAAACCAAATTACATATTAGGACTTGGGTCAAAGAAGTGGGAGGATCAAGATTACATTTGGGGGTTACAGAGAGCAAGGGAGCATATTGCACTGGCTTGGAAACAAGCATTTTGATTAGGGGTGGAGAGTTTGAGGGCATACCAGTGAATTATTGGATCATTTTCTTAGGAAATCTGTTTATTTTCCTCATCAGGAGGCTGCACTACTTTATCTCTTTTTTCATTGAGCCAAATGAATACCAAGAATTCTTGAGGATACACTGAATGTTACTGTATATCCTGAAACCCTGAGAGGAATATGCCTGCTCAGGGATACTACAAGCAAACCATTCTTTCTCCCCTCTACTCCCAACCCGTTTTGTGTTTTTGTTTTCCAGCTGGCACTCAAAACATCTTGTGCCTTGTGGAGGTCCCAATTGAGTTAGAAGGGGAGGGGTGCCCCCTCTTAGGTCTCTTAACTTTTCAGTAGCCTTTCTGCATATGTTGCAGTTCATCAGAGCATTGTGATTTCTCCCTCTTGTTTCACAGTGACCGTATTCTGGCTCCACTTTTGCTAAGACTCATCACTACCTTAGTTTTCTGTTAAAGGGACTGAGGTATCTGTGAAGCAAATCAAGTCTTTAATTTAACCACAAATAGAATCCATTGCTTTCTAGCCTTGTGTAATTCTTGGTAAATATATACATGGGCTTAATGTAGAAATGGACACACACTAGACTGCACTATCTCTACACACTTATTTTACTGTAGCTAATTTTTTTAATAGTTTGTATTTAGACTATCCCTAGGGTTCCAGCCTAAAAGCCAAGAATTGCTCTGCACAAGGCTTTCTTAGTTCTGTTTAATAGATATTCTGAATATTAACCATTATTGACTACTTCATTATGGAACTTGCTCCTGCAGGAAGTGAACTTTACTACCTCAATTGTTTTTAAATAGATGCTAAAGAGCTGGTTGTTTGCATCTAATTTTAACTGATTATGGTTGGCCTGGGCTTTTAAGCATAATTTAATTGCTGGTTTTATTTATATTTACTATTTTACTGCTGGTTTTTATTGGATTCTTTTTAAAGTTAATCTGAACCACCTTTGAAAGGGCTGTGCCAAAGATGAAGAAAGAACTGAATGTTCTTGATTATGTTTAACTTACAAACATTCACATAAAATTATTTGCAACTCACAGATGGTTATGGTTAAAAAATATGGCTGTAACTTCAGGTGTTTGCATGTGAAATGCAGAGTTTCTTTTTCACACATACATATCACATATAGAAGATACAACCTCAACTGATAATTCCCATTTTAAAATGGGCACAGTTCAAAATAGGCTCCTATGGTACACATGATTTGATAAAATATGTAAGGTTGACAAAATTAAGTTAGTCTGTATTCTGAAGAGCATTTCCTCTCTTTTTTCTTCTCTTTTTGCATAAGACATAAAATGATGCCATATAGAATGTATCTTTGTCTCTCATACTCCATTGAGATGTAAATTTTCCTGTAATTAAATGCTCTCATATTCTGTACACTTTGCTCTTATGAAGTTGTCACTTTCCAGTTTCCAGCCAGTTCTATTCTAGCAGCTACTAGCAATGGCCCACTTATGTGATGCATCTCTTTTTCAGGTTCTTAAAAACTATCTAGTGATGTTATTCCAAGATCCTTTGCTAGATGATGGCAATGGTGCATTTTATGTTCTCAAAACATATTTTTAGAGATCTCTCTTAATAGAGGGACTGAATCACCACATGAAGATCTTGTTTCTCTGCATCCCTTGAAGCATCTGCTTCTGAACCTTAAATGGCGTGAGGTTCCATCATGACACTTGACTAAAAGAGTACCTAAATACTGACAGTGACTACTTTCATTCAACGTGGGAGAGAATTTGGCCTCCTATTTGTGTTTGCCTCTTTCTCTGCCTGAATTCACATCCCAGCATGCTCTGAGCCATGTAGATTCATCACAATTCTAATTACTTGTTTTTGACAGACTCCCCAATAAAAAATTGCATCTCTTGTAAGACAAGTATTTTTTTGCAGTTTACCCTGTAGTGCTTCCCCTTAACAGCAGCTGTATTCAAATTCGTTGGGGATTCAAGTACTACTACTACCTCAAGATTTCTGTTCGTATGAGATGGTGAAACTGCGTCGTAGAAGTTGAATCAGATTCTAAGCTTGAAAAAGTAGAGAAAACCACATGCTGGCATAAGCTTAGCAGCTCCTTTCTCGAGGGAGTGTGTTGGGTTTGACAGAGGCCCATCTAGTCCATCATTCTGTTATCACAGGGGCTAACCAGGTGCCTGTGGGAAGCCCATAACCAGGACATGAGTGCAATTGTCCTCTCCCATTTTGATCTCTAGCACCTGGTATTTAGAGAGATTGCTCTGATACTGAAGTACGTAAGCCAGTATGACTAGTAGCCATTGATAGCCTTATCATTCCTTCCTGTTTTTAGGATACTAAAAGAAATACCTGTAAGACTGCTAAAGATATCTTCCTAATTTCTTTCTAGTTCATATTCCTTAATCATGTGTTTCAAAATACAGTTAGGCTGTATTCCAACTCTTCTTACCTGGGAGCAAGCCCCACTGAATTCAGTAAAACTTCTGAGACGATATGGTTAGGATTGCACTGTTAGCTGAACCACAGAGAAGTAATAATGGCCCTATTTCTATGGGGGTATTGTCGCTATTCCCTCTTCCCCAACTCAGTTTCTGTCAATGCACTACCTCTTTTTAGTGTTCTGTTTTTAAGGCTTGTTTCTCTCATATCTTCTTTTTCTTTGTAGGTTAACATCGCTTTCATAATAAGCCTGAGCAGTCGCTCCTTGTGTGGAAACCAGGCTGTGCAGTGAAACCACCTGCTGTCCAGCCCAGCTCTGTCAGGAGGTACTCTTCAGATGCTCCTGGGTCTGATACTGTCCAAAACCTTCAGCAGCTAACTCAAATCAGAGGTGTAGAGTTCTGAATTTTGTAAGGAACATAACCAGCCTTGCAAATAAGTCTGCCCATTTATATGTGGACTTGAAATACTTCTCAGAATCCGTATAATGTTCTTATTTTAGGCCTTTAAGGAACTGTTCTGGGGTTGCAAAAGTAAAAATCAAAGAAAAACACAATTGGCGGTGTTTCTACCTTGAAGTAATTTCAGAGAGGTAGTCATCCACACTACAGAAAGAGGAACACACAGAAAATCCAGCCTGCTGAAACACCTGAAAAAGTGCTTATTGGCTCAGACTTGCACTGTTTTAAAATAAGTTTGTTTATTTCGTGTCTTTGAATCTAAAGGTTGACATCCCTTTCCTTTATGACTGAACTTGAATATCAGGCTTCTATGGTTACTCTCGCCTTTCTTCCAAAAAAGAGCCTGTTTACATTGTATCAAAAAGAGCTTTTGGTAGTAGGGCTTTGCAGGTCCCCTGCACCCTCCAGGGCTTAATGCAAGTCAGGCCTTGTAGTGCAGTGTCCCAGCATCTTGTTTCTAATTGAAGGTTCTGTCTGAATAAATCTTGCAGTACCAGGGCACCTATGTATCTGCAGAGCCTTCCTACGTCACTGTAGATGACCCATGCACAACTACAAAGATGAAATGTGTGGATTTTAAAAAAATCATGATTTAAGCCCCTTTCTTTGATTCTAGCCAGTTTGTTAACTACAGACAGCTCTATACATTAATAGGGTTGTAGTCAACTAATATATACTCAGAGTAAATGACCCAATGAGATTAATGGCCATGACTAACTTGGGTTCATAAATTTCAATAGTTCTACTCTGAGTAGAGGTTAGTTGCCTACAACCCATAGTTATTTACTAACCTTTGCTGATGACTTAAGTCTCAGATCAAGCAGGATTCTGGGAAGTTAGGTGGTGAGCTATTAAATTACAAATATTCCAACTGACCTCTGTCATCGCAGGTAACGGAATCCGAAAGACAAGCAGTTGCTTTGCTTCTGCAAGGGAAGGGGCTGGCTATATAATCCACATGTGTACAGAACGCTAACTGGGCTTGGTAGCGATCTTTATAATTCATCTACTGTGGCTGGCACCTACTAGTCTGGGAGTGAGTCACTTGCTCAATAGACTAGTGGTTGTTTACAACCCTGAAAAACTTTTTCTTGTGATCAACGAAAGTTCTTGTTCAAACTGTGTGTGATGCTGTTGTTGAGCATGAGATTGCCAGCACCTCATGCACACTTGTTAGAATACCATTTTGCTCAGAAATTCTTTCTGTTTTGCCACTGGTATGGATGGTATTCTTTTCACTTGACATTTGCTCTCTCTTCTACTTCTGTTGACATCTGCTCTGCACTTGCAATATCTGGACCATCCTTCTAGTTCTACACATGCATCAATGCTTTTCAATTGTTCCCCACCCACATGGTACTCAATTTGACAAAATGTATCTGGACGTTACAGTGAAAATTCTTGTTACTATACTAGTGACACAACTGGTAATCAGTTAATGATAAGTAACCATTTACATCACAGTGCTTGAGAGCTGTGTGTTAAAATAGCCCCTGTGCTATCTCTTCGCAGGTGATAACAGTGTGCATGTAATACAGGTTTTCAGGCAATATAAATATCCATCTATATGGTTTAGCGTCTTAACACTATCAAAGTTAATCAGATCTTTAATAAAACATTTTCACTTATAACTGAAACATAATAGGTAATTCTAAGAAAATGAACGTTTCATTAAAACTTGCCTGAAGGTTTTGTCATCTTTCCCTGCTAATTGGAGAACTGACCATGGAAAACATTCATTAGTCTTCTGCCCATCCGTAAACTATTCCTCTGTAGGTAGAATACTGAGTATTATAAGACTGCAGTTAGTGGGATTTTCGGAAGTGCCTGAGTAACTTGAGGCCTCAGTTTTCTGTGGAAGTTTATAAAACTTTCACTCTTGGTACTTTAGAAAAATCTTCTCTTCTTTTAAGATGACTTTGTAGAGAGAGAAGTGGGCTTCTTAATGTTCACTGTTGGCATAGGAAGACCTAGATAAGCACTGCAAGAATAAAAAAGGGCTTGTTAAAAGAACAGTCATGTCATGGGAAACTTACTACCACCTGTGGCTATAGCTTACAGTCAAGTCTCATCTGAAAGATAACAGTTGAACAACTTGCTTGATTGGAATAGTGCCATAGCATTTCTCTTCTTTAAACAAAATTGTAGTTTCCCAATTCAAGTATTAATGAGGTCTGGTCTTGGTTGGCTTGAAATCTTAGCGCAGACTAATCTGCCATGTTCACAATGTAATGTTAAAAATATGCAGGTACAGTTCATATGTGGTACTAACAACATATAAACTATTACTTGAATGAGAGGTCTTGTGTGCTTCTACCAAACTTTAAACCTGTTTTCCTTCACAAATCTTATAGTACTAATTCAGTTCTACTGAGTGTAAATTATTTGGTCTCATTTAGTAACTCTTTCGTTAGACACATGTCCAGATATCAGCCACTCCTAAGTTCCTGCTATCATTTCCTCTATAGGCTTAATGTTCAACAATTTGAGTTACATTTCTTGGTTCCATGACTGGTGTATTGTCTTTTTCCTGGAATCCAGAGCAGTAACATAAGATGTATGCACCCTGCTATTCAATAGGGGGCTTGAAAACAGACGGTTCTGTACAACCAGTGCTTGAGAACAATTTCTCATCAAAACAAAAGTGCACATTGATTGGCAACAATTGGTGATTATCTGGGGGGAAAGCTAGATTTTCACCTGAGGGCTATGTATAATAGGGTTCTGGGTTGCATCTTCAGTCTGTTGACGTTACATAATAAAAGCCATGTAAGATCTTAAATTGGTTTTAGATCAACATGATGCATACATTTTAAAACTGCATCTTCATAAAGGGATTTATGACTAAAACTGCTTGTTTTTCTACAGACTTGTCTGGTGTTCTCAGCTTGAAGAAGATCTACAGTCATTATTGATCCCTTTTCTTGGCGTTACCTTTTTGAAGTGAAGTTTACCTAGCTTTCTAGTGTGAGCTTTCTTTTCAGACATCTCTAACGTTTGATCCATAATAGACAATCTATAGTTCAGCAATGTCCAAGTCGTTCCACCAGTCATCTCTAAGTAGGGATTCCCAAGGTCATGGACGTGACCTGTCTGCAGGAATAGGCCTTCTTGCTGCTGCTACTCAGTCTTTAAGTGTGCCAGCATCTCTTGGAAGGATGAACCAGGGTACTGCACGCCTTGCTAGCTTAATGAATCTTGGAATGAGTTCTCCATTGAATCAACAAGGATCTCATAGTGCACTGTCTTCTGCTAGTGCATCTTCCCATGCCTTACAGTCCATATTTAACATTGGAAGTAGAGGCCCACTCTCTCTGTCTTCTCAGCACCGCGGAGATGCCGAGCAGGCCACTAACATTCTGGCCAGCTTTGGTCTGTCTGCTAGAGACTTAGATGAACTGAGTCGTTACCCTGAGGACAAGATCACTCCTGAAAACTTGCCTCAAATACTTCTGCAACTTAAAAGGAGGAGAGCTGAAGAAGGCCCTTCACTGAGTTATGGTAGAGATGGCAGATCAGCTGCACGGGATCCACCATACAGAGTTCCTAGGGATGATTGGGAAGAGAAAAGGCATTTTAGAAGAGATAGCTTTGATGATCGTGGTTCTAGTCTCAACCGAGTGGTTGACTATGATCATGGAAGTCGTTCTCAAGAGTCTGTTTATGACAGAATGGATTATGAAGATGACAGATTAAGAGATGGAGAAAGGTATAGGGATGACTCTTATTATGGTGAAACCTCGCATAAGTATCGTAAATTTGACAGTGAGTATGAGAGGATGGGTCGCGGCCCTGAGAGATCTCTCTTTGAGAAAAAGAGAGGTGCTCCTCCAGATAGCAATGTTGAAGACTTCCATGGACTCTTACCGAAGGGCTATCCCCATCTGTGCTCTATCTGTGATTTGCCTGTTCATTCCAATAAGGTGAGTTAAGCATCAGATGCTTATTTTTCTTTACTTTGTAGTCCCTGTTGCTTGTTTCTTTGCCTCAGTTTCTATGTTCTGATGACTCACACAAAGGACTCAAAAGAGTTTGATACATGGTTTATTTTCAGGGCGTCATTAGCAAACACATTAAACCAGGGCTTTACATTAATATTTGTTTCACCCATATGGCTTAACTGCAGGGCAGTTATCATCTAGTCTATTTTATATTTTGCATCTGCATAGTCTCTTAACTTAATTTGGTGCAGAGGTTTTTCGTTTTGGTTTGCAGTTATTCAAGAGGCTAGATTCAGCATTCCTTCCCATCTGTCTTGATTGCTGATTGATTTGTAGTTAAGATATGTCCTTGCACAACTCTGCTTTTCCCCCTCTTGTCCATGGCCAGCCAGAAAGCTTAATGTAGAGTCCTTGAAAAGAATTATAGGATTGCAGCTCACATTTTTAAATGAGTTCATTCTTTTTAAAAGTCACTTTAAAAACTGTTTTCATACTGTGTCTGAGACTTCTCATTTTTTCCTCCCCTTTCACAACCTTCTTAAACACTTCAGAGTCACTTTTTATTATTACATATTGCATCTATCCCTTTTTAAAATCTCAGAAACATCAGTCTGCTGCTGTGCTATATCATGCTCTTGTTGGCATTCTCTACTTATAAGATTAGTTCCTTATTAAAATTTTGATCCAACTTCATTCTTCGTAATTAGGTTCTTGAACAAAATAGCAAGTGTCCTAGTGTAGCTGAATTCAGATTTTCTGTTTTACAAACTAGTCATCTATTTGTCAATTGGATACTGTCCTTGCTTTTATTTTTTAAAGCATGATGCGTAGAATTCCAGGTAAGCATGCACATTGTGTTCTTAAGTTGGTTTCATTGGGTTGTCACTAATTTTATTCTCAGAAAATACCTTTATGAAACAAATCTGTTTTAGCAAGAGTGAAAAAATGAAATGTATTTTCTCATCTTATTTACTGTTTGATTATCTACATATCAAAATTCACATTTTTTTTCTTACCAACAATACCTAATTTGAAGTCTTTATGGGTTACACTGAGGTGAATCTCAGATCTACAGAAGTTTAAAGGATGCAGTTATTTAAAACCCTAGGAACAGAAAATATCTTAAAATGGCATTTTTGTGATGTTCCATTGTGCACTTAAACCTACTCTTCTGGACAAAAGCTCTTTTCCTCAAAACTTCTATTTCTCTTCAGCATATTAAAGTCTATAATTTCATTACAGTGTATATTCACTGATTGATTCAAAGGTTATACATTCTGAACTCTTCATGCAGAATTCAGCTAATTGTTAAAGGTTTAAAGCAGTTAAAGCTTTTATAGGACTGATTAAAAAACAAAAACCTTAATGGAAAGATGTTGCTAAAAGTTGAGGAGACAGAAATCAATATGCAGTACAATTTGTTCTCAACTGAAGAAAACTTACGTTATAAAATTTGTATCTCATTGAAAGACAAAATGCATGTTAAAACACCTTTGTATTGTTAAAATTAAGAGATACATTGGCAATTTTGTTCCTTTGTGCAAGCAGTTCTGCTGAGGAGAGGGACACATTTTAAGGGGGAAATCTTCTAACATAGGTTATGTTAGACCTGCTATATACCTGTGGGTATAGGGCAGTATACAAATTTAATTTGTTGTTGTTGTCTCTTTTCTGGAAGTTTAAAGTTAACTTTGTAAATGGAAGCACTTATGCAATCAGCATGTGAAATTATGGGAAATTTCCTAATACATGTATGCCATGAATCAGGTTTTTTAAGTACTGTATTTGTCATCTTAAAAAAAAACCCACTGACAATACAGTAAATTCATTTGAGACTGATCTAGCTAAAAACACATAGCCAAGCTTCCAGGCGTGCCTTCCATGGGGCCAGATTACATATGATAGCTGGAGGAGGGGAATTAATTATCCTCCCACCCAGCACCTTATTTGCTGAAGTGCCATCTTGTCATTGTGGACAGTTTTCATCAGGGCTCCCCTTCTCCATTCATCAGATAAGCATGCACACCCACACACCCCTTTATGTCTGGGGTGTGTGTGTGTGTTTGTTTTAAAGTGAAAGATCCAGTCGTCTGTCTATTGGGTGATATCCAGTGTTAGTCATACTCAGAGTAGACTTACTGAAATCGTTGGGCTCTGGGCCATTGATTTCAAAGTATGATTTAGATGGATGTCACCAGTCATGTCTAGTTGCACACTTCAGCAGACAACTTCTTGTTTACACTTGTTCTGACTAGAAGGAACATCTTGCTGTAATTTCAGATGTTAGCCACACACACACAAGCTCTAGTGTTTCAGGCTTGGGATTTAAATCTTTGAGTTTCTAAGTCCTGAACAGTGCAGTATTGAAACAAATTTTATTTGAAGAAAGCTTTTTATTAGGCATTCTGTGGTTTTATTGTGTGTTTTTATGCTGTGAACCACCCTGTGATCTTTGGATGACGATGGTATACAAAATTAATAATAATAATAATTTAGTAAGCAGGATTTGGGAATCTGGAATGAATAGGTTTTGACACTCAACAGTTTGGTTTGTCTGGAAAAAATTCTATGTAGAGTTTGGGGTATTTAAATTAGAGCAAGAAAAGCTTCAACTGTTTCAAACAGATGAACTACCGTATTTTTTGCTCTATAAGACTCACTTTTTCCCTCCTAAAAAGTAAGGGGAAATGTGTGTGCATCTTATGAAGCGAATGCAGGCTGCTCAGCTATCCCAGAAGCCAGAACAGCAAGAGGGATTGCTGCTTTCACTGCGCAGCAATCCCTCTTGCTGTTCTGGCTTCTGAGATTCAGAATTTTTTTTTTCTTGTTTTCCTCCTCCAAAAACTAGGTGTGTCTTGTGGTCTGGTGCGTCTTATAGAGTGAAAAATACGGTACTTATGCATTAGTGGGAAAAGGCTGTGGCTGTTGAAGAATGTTTTATCTTTTTTGGGGGGAGGGAGAGGTGGGAAGTAACAGTTAATTATTCCTTACCTCTGTTAATCAAATATTGCTGCTAATATAATCTGTAGTGGAGTTAGTCAGGAGTGCTTTATCAAATTGAAGAAAGAACCAGGAAAACTCCCATTTACTCAGGACCCTCTGCTTGGTAATCAGACACAAATGTCTGGTGGTCTGCTGAATGCTGGCATTGATGCAGCTGGGCGGGGTATCCTGTTTTATATGGGAACCAAGTGTTGACGTCCTTTCGCCTTAAATTGTGTGTGAAATTATAAGATGTAGTAGGCCTTCTGTATTTTAAAGTTTATATATTAAATGCCTTATGATTGCAAAAAAGCATTGAATATGAGAAATTGTACCCATGAATCTGTAGCACATTGCTTTTCATGAATCTGCCATAGATTGCAAATGTCCTAAAAAAACAAAGCCTATGGTTTGCAGGGGCCGGTATTGTACTTTATGCCACTTCTCAAGTTGGTGACCCCTGCCACAGACCTATCTAGATAGTTACCATATTTACTCAAATGTAATACTCATATTTTTTTGGCCAATTAAATCGCGAAAATTAGGAGGGTGTGCATTAGATTTGATGCCACATTTACATTTGCCAGCAAATACTTTTCTGGTTTCAAGGTTTTTGAAAATTTAGGTGCAAATTACATTCAGTGGTGCGTTGCATTCGCATAAATACGGTAATATCATTCCTGGTCACTTACCTATAGCTAACTGTGTTAGTCTTTAATGTTAAACGGGGATTAAAAGCTAGTTAAGGAACTGGTTAATGTTAAAGCATGATTAGTAGATGTGATTCTTTCTCCTTTTCATTACAAGCTGGTCTTCTGAATGATGCAACACAAAATAAGGCATGCTATCTTACTAGCAGAGTCTTGAAAATAATGAAAGGAATGTGCCCTCTTGCTGCATCTCTATTCCTTCTTCTCCTAAAAGTATTGTTCTGTGCAGCAGCCACAGTATTCAGTTGTTCCTCCCCAGCCTGGAAATGCAGCATACTGCATAGTAGGGATGCTGGTCGCACTGTGGTCTAAACAACAGGGCCCTAGGGCTTGCTGATCAGAAGGTCAGCAATTCGAATCCCCACTATGGGATGAGCCTGTTGTTCGGTCCCAGCTCCTGCCCACCTAGCAGTTTGAAAGCACATCAAGTTCAAGTAGATAAATAGGTACCACTCCGGCGGGAAGGTAAATGGCGTTTCCGTGCGCTGTTCTGGATCGCCAGAAGCGGCTTAGTCATGCTGGCCACGTGACCCAGAAGCTGTCTGGACAAACGCCGGCTCCCTCGGCCTGTGGAGTGAGATGAGCTCACAACCCCAAAGTCATTTGTGACTGGACCTAACGGTCAGGGGTACCTTTACCTTTATTTATCTTAGTGGAAATGTACCGTATTTTTTGCCCTATAGGGCGCACCGGCCCATAGGGCGCACCTAGTTTTTTTGGGGGGGGGATAAAGAAAAAAAATTTATCCCCCCAGCCCCCCGAGCTTCCCCCGACCCCAGCCCCCAGAACAGGCTGCTATCCGCAAGCTGCTCAGCGCGCCCCAGGCTTCGGGATGCAGGCTGCTATCCGCAAGCCTAGGGAGCGCCCCGGGCTTCAGGCAGTTATCCGCAAGCCTGGGGAGCCCGGCGGGAACTCCCGTGGGCTCCCAAGGCTTGCGGATAGCTTCCTGAAGCCTGGAGAGTGAGAGGGGTCGGTGCACACCGACCCCTCTCGCTCTCCAGGCTTCAGCGAAAGCCTGCATTCGCCCCATAGGACACACACACATTTCCCCTTCATTTTTGGAGGGGGAAAAGTGCGTCCTATAGGGCGAAAAATACGGTACTTTTGCAGAAGCATTTTACACCAGCAAAAGGCAGCCTTCTATTAGACTTGCATTGAAAACAAGTTTTAATAACTTCTAAATGTATCTTCAGGTACGCTGCATCAAAGTCTGTTAAGGATGTCCAGAATGTGGGTTCTTTGAATCTCCTGTTTTATATCCTGATAGCTCCTTTTTCAACTTTTTGTAATCATTAGAATGAAACGCTCCTATAAGCAGTAGGTTGCATCCAGTGGTGGCTTTGCACAAGTGGGGAAAAACTTCAGTTTACACACAATGAGTTTCACTCAGTATTTCCCATTCACCCTCTACAGCTCCCCTTGTCTCCTGAAAATCTCCTCTTGAAGAGTTGGGGACCCTCTGTAACAGTATCTGATACTATGCAGAGTTGTAGCACATACGATGTGAATTGGCTGCCTAACGTGCTTCCCACTGGCACAAAGCTACAATTGGATACAAACTAATCTGATGTTTGAATGTCAAAAAGAGGAACATAAAAGTTAGGCTCTTTTGTGCACTTACCTGGGCATAAGCACCACTGAACACTTGCTTCAGAGGATACATGGATAGGATTGCATAGTTAGATGGCTGATTTAACGCTCAGGTTTACACTTTTTCCAGAATACACTGGAGTTCTGATTGTCAATGTTTGGATGACACTTTTGGTACCCTTTTGATCATGATACAAGGCATTCGTTCACTTACACGTGAGAATTTGGTTGACTTGCAAATGATTCCGTAGGTGTTTGAAGTAAGTTTTAAAATAACTTTGTTGTCGATAATTTTGACTTTGTACTTTTGCTGCAGGAGTGGAACCAGCATATCAATGGAGCAACACACAGTCGACGTTGTCAACTTCTCCTGGAAATGTATGGATCTAAATGATTTTAAACGTCCCTTTTTCATTGTAATTGCAATGTATATTTGTTTCAGGAAACTTCAAAGTTACAATATACAAAATTTGAAACCAATTAGCTTATTCAAACTGTTCCAGCAACAAACGAGAATAGATCACATCTTCAAGCTGACACTTGGCGTACTATTTTAGATTTGTTTGAAACATTCCATGAAGCCATTTATCTTTTGTAGGATATTATACTGACATTTTTGGCAAAGCAATACAATAGCTGCATAAAAAGCCCCAACCTTCACATCTGACCGACATCTACATAATTAACTATTTGGGGGTGAGGTCCATATTAATATCACAAAGAAATGTGGATGATTGGTTATGGATTTGGGGCTCTTCACCAGACTTATAAACATTTTACAGGTGATAGCCAGCTATGGCAGCCTGCTTACACACCGGACTTCCCGTGTCTTTCCTTTTCCATGTGCCTCTGAAATGTGCTGTGGAGAGTTGAGGAACTGCAGATGGGAGACAAAGAGGTCATGTCCAAACTGCTGGTGCAAAATTGGATCTCGCTCCATATCTTGTTAAACCACTCTTCTTTAAAGCCATCTATATTAGCAACTATGAAAATATTCCATGGCAATCAGTTTTATAAATTAATGTTAATGAAACCTGCTGCAAATCGGTTGTAATTGCATGATCCAAAGTTTTAACATGTTGAGTATGTGGAAATAATTTCTCTCCATACCCTTAATATAATTCTCTCATGGATAATAGTTCATTTTATAAATCTCCCAAGTCTCCTCATCGGTTTTCACCAGACTAAAAGTGAATTTGAGTATTCTGTCATAAAATATCAGGGTGCATTGAGATGTGGCATTGATGTAAGCAAACTTACAATTCAGGTTCAAATGGTATACAGTATTCAGAATAGGTTACATTATTGCGATATCCACAGAACTCACTTTCAGGTATGTATGCAATGGATTCTGGAAGCTAAAGGTGGATTGTAGTGGCCATTTGGTTTCACATTAACTGATACGTTTCATCAGTTCAGATATATTTTAACAGTACCTTTCCAGTGACAGAAGCCTCTTTGAGCCAGTGGAGACTTCCACGAACGGAAGGGGGTGCAAGGTTCACAAATTCCTCCTTTCCAGTAGCCTCTTCCATCAGCAAAATTATTCCCAAGCACTCTGGAGCAAATTTGAGAGGCAAAAGAAGGAATAATTTGAAATTTTCTTATCTTTCTGTTCATGAAAGCTTCTATACAGGAACTTTTAATCAGCAAAGGGACACAATTGGGTATAATCTATCTGAAATAAGATAAAGTTAATAATGCTGAGGTTTTTTATTATCTGAATACATTTTTTAAAAAAATTAATGTGCTAAGGTGGAAAATATATCTGTATAGCATCTCTCCAGCCACAATATGAGTTGCAGACAGTGATCTTACGGACTTTGTTTCCCTTTAAAGCTATCCTGAATGGAACCCTGAAAGTGATTCTGGACCTGGAATGTAAGTAAAAACTACCAAGTAGAAGGAAACAAGTTTACAGCTTCTCTCAATACCATGATACAGATGAGCTCTGGAGCTAGTTGAGTAGTTTCCTAGTATAGTACTGAGGTTCAGTGCTAGGTTGATTAGAAAACGATCTACTTAGCTTGAACCTGAGC
The DNA here is from genome assembly GCF_964270895.1 of Podarcis filfolensis. Classification (NCBI taxonomy): domain Eukaryota; kingdom Metazoa; phylum Chordata; class Lepidosauria; order Squamata; family Lacertidae; genus Podarcis; species Podarcis filfolensis. Next base: position 8,884,612 of record NC_139606.1, on the reverse strand, counting down.
AGTACAGTGGGGAGTATATTTCCAGAACAGCACACATGGAATGGAAGGGGGATATCATTCCCTCAAGCAAGCTGAAATGCTTGCGCTGGCAAAACAATATTCTACATTGAATTCCACCCTAAGCCACTTAGGTGGCATTCAACTACATTTTACTCATGGTAGACCCATTGAAGGTTTGGTTCCTGGACCTGAGCTTCCCCACCTCCGCCTTAAAGTCTTCATCAACGTGGCATAGTAATGCCAGCACCTTGCAAAATTTGAAAGATTGCAGCATTTTCCATCTGAGCAGCAGCAGCCATGTATGTGGTTTTCTCCACAAACACACTCCTCAGGAAAATCTGTGGGCAAGCCCCATGAAATCCTCCCTTGACATTTACAGTACACGCCAAGGTTAGACACTCACGAATCAGCTGAGGTGGCTTTTAGGGGGAGAGAGTTGCAACACGCACGTCTTCTCACAGGTCTAATTACCGGCTGTAATGTCATTCACCCTAGAGTTAATTAGCCAGGACACATCCTGTCAAAAATAGATGCTGCTAGATCAAGCGTAATTGTGAATGGCTCGATTTCATTGCCCCGCTGAAAGGCACTGGATCACTTTTTAGTAATCAGAAGAGTTAAAATTTATATTTAATATCAGCTGTTAGAACGTTTCCACACAAACTGCAGATATTTAATATCGCCTGTTAGAACGTTAGAACGTTAGAACGTTTCCACACAAACTGCATGCATGAATATCACTGTCAGAAGTGATGTGTGAATGGATTGGCTACAAGCTTATCTGAAATTTGTGTGAAGAGGCCTGCAGAGTAAATACCCACGGCTATCTGCACATAAAAGTAAACTGTGATGTGGTGGGACTCCGGCTCACCTCCTTTTGACTTTTAGTCTGACATTTTTGCATTTGTATTCAAAAGTAGATTGAAGATTATGTAAATATTTTATTTTATGTGAAGGTTAATGTGGATTCATTTTTGTGTGTGTGAACTTCCAGGGGTGATCCATTTATGTTGCAGTCAACAAATCCTGCCCCGGGAATTCTGGGGCCACCACCACCACCATTTCATCTGGGAGGGCCACCAGCTGGGTCAAGAGGTAATAATATGAAATGCATATTGAAGTGGACTCTTAAACTTGTCGCTCCTGGCTCTATATAGCATGCTTTGCTGGTCAGTAGGGAATTGTGCTGTGCAAATGTCTTAAGATCCAAGTGTCAGGGACAAGCAGGAGTCCAAACAATGGGCATGGAGGCAGGAGGTGGATCTGGGGAAGGCGCCAGTGATTTGCGTGGTTCTATGCCACCCTTGAAGCAGAGGAAAGAGGACAAGGCTGGACAGTCAGAGATGGGGGAAGAGAAAGTGGGGACTATTGGCAAAACCTATTGGTGTTTCGCAACTTTCTGACTAGTTGCAGGACCTAAGCCAGACATAGCAGAGTAAATGCAGAATTCACGAAAGCAATTGGCAACTTGGCTGCAGACAGGATGGACGAATCAGGAAGCAGGAACTTGTAGTTAGGTGTTTATTATATACAATGGACTATTTACAGGAACAGAACAGAACACGGATCTTTAGCTAGCTCTCTCATACACGACTCACAACTCCTACACTCGAACTCTTACTCGTACTAACACACATTCCAGTTAGTAGGCCATTAATCATCACTCCCGTGAGAGAGCTTGACCAATCATGGAGCTGTCTCCGTGCCTCTGTATCACCAGGCAGACTTACTCCTTCACATTGCCTTGGCTGTCGACCAAACCCTAATTAACTCTGTGTGTGTAGCTGCACGTATGCAGATTCCCAACAGGATGTTGCGCAGGCGCATCCTGAGTTGCAGAATAGCATATCGATTGAAGAGACAGACCAAAGAGAGTTGGGCCATTAGACTCCATCCCCTCTCCCACTGTCTCCAAGGACAAAGAGGGACATAAAGCGACAGGAGCGTCTGGAGCTGCCACACAGGAGAAGTCGGTGGTTGCTTGCACCCACTGCATCAGAAGAGAGGGGTTTTTAATGTGCTGATGGAGGCATGCTAGCACTGTTGCTCCAACTGTCCAGATCAGCACAAGTTTGAAGAATTAGCTATTTAGTAGGAATGGTGCATGTAATTCTTGCGCCATAGGAGCTGATGCAATCAAGTGCTTTGCCAGTAAAGAATAAAATTTCCAATAATGTTTCCTCATTGGGGGCTGGGTGTGCTTAGGGCATCAGAAGACAGAAAATGGGAATCTCAAGAAATCCATAGCAGTACTATAAAGCAAACTGTCAAAGAATCACCTGTTGTCATATGAGTCTGGTGACTGACAGATTGGGGAACCCAGCTGTCAAAATGACCCACAAAGGATGGGTCAGTTCTGGATCTCACCTCTGATTGGATTCAGAGCCCTACTGAACTAGGCCACATTTTGTTACTTACATTTTTAAATACACACACACACACGTGTGTGTGTGATCTTGTTCCCAGTGCCTATGCTCTATTCAAGATAACAACACGTATGAAAGAATTTGATGTCATATGTCACAGTGCCAACAATCTTGTGAATTATAATGATTGTTTTTGTTCTCTCCCCCCCCCTTCCCGTTCCCCTTTTCTCTCCCCCAATGTGTTTAAGGGTCTGGAAATGGAAGTATGCAAGGACCAAGGCACCTGCAGAAAGGCAGAGTGGTTAGTATTGACATAGGAACTGCGCTATAAAGACAGATATTTCCATTGTGCCTGTGGTTGTTTTAGACAATAAATATTGTTAATGAGGGTCTGCTTCTCACTTAAGTAGTCAGTTGTGCCCAGGCTGCAATGTGGAAAGAATTCACTTCTATACCACCTCTGTTTGTTACCCAGGTGAGGGACCACCCTTTAAATAAACCACAGAACCAAGGAAACTAATTTCAAGTCCAGCATCCAGGAGGCTCCCAGCTTTATTACAGCTATTGCAATAGGACAGAGCTCAACTCAACACACCAGTTTAAAAAGTCTGCCCCGAGGCACTCCAGAACAAAAGCTTATATATAGTAGTTCAGACACAGCACACAAATAGTCATAAAACATTCTTGGGCACAAAACATCCCCTTTACATACGTTAAGAAAGCTCACAAGTCATTGGATAGTATACACGTATGGCATCTTCCTGCTTTCAGCTCTTTCCCCTTCCCCCGCTATTGTTTTTACCTTAGGATGCCCACAAGTGCCTAGGTCATTTGACCATGTTAGGTTACGGATGTCACACGTTGCTCTGGTAACCAAGCCTGTGTTCAGACCTTGTTTACATTCTCTATCTCACTCTTTCGCCCCTTCTTGTCTCTGAGCCTCTCAGGAAACCTCAAGGAGAGATTGGGTTTGCCAGTGTTAACCAAAACAAGCTTGGAACAACATCCATAATGACCATTTGTGCCACTTTCAGGGTTAGATGGGATTTCTTGCTTATGGCTTAAAGAGCACAGGGATGGTAAGGTATAGCAACACAGGAACTATACATAAAAGGGATGCGAGTGGCGCTGTGGGTTAAACCACAGAGCCTAGGGCTTGCCAGTCAGAAGGTCGGTGGTTCGAATCCCCACAACGGGGTGAGCTTCCGTTGCTCGGTCCCAGCTCCTGCCCACCTAGCAGTTTGAAAACGCTCCAGCAGGAAGGTAAACGGCGTTTCAGTACACTGCTCTGGTTTCGCCAGAAGCGGCTTAGTCATGCTGGCCACATGACCCAGAAAAACTGTCCCACATGACCCAGCTTACCTTTAACTGTACATAAAACTACTCAGTGAAGCATTCCATCTTTCTGATAGGTTCAAGGCAATTACTATTTGAAACTTGGTTAAAATATACACCCTGAGTCTCTGATTCGTATATCAGTGGGATGTTGTCATCATTGTTCTTCCACTAAAAATCACTTTTAAAAACTAGTATGGTGAGGAAAGGAGTTTGGAAAAGGATTCTACCATGTGAGCCTGCAGCCTGTGTTTAACTGCAGCTTGATGTAATGCAACCCAAACAGCTGAGAACATGGTACACGTTAACTGGCTTTGAGACCCTTCTGCCTATTCAAGATCTCAGTGATGGTTTTTCTCAAGTCTCTATTGAAGGCATCCATGCCAACATTTTTTACAATTAAGGCCAAGATCTGCAAGCTTTCTGAGACTGTTTGCTTTCCTGCTAATTAGGTCCCCCACCCATTACTTCATACTCTTCAGACTAATCTGAGATGAAAGGCAATAGTATTCTGTTTTTAAATGTTGGCATTGACTGGTTCATCACAAAATCAGCCAGAAGAGATCATGTTCCAAAATGGGATGGTTATTTTAACATTTACTTAGCTTAACAATTTAATTTATTGAATGCTACTACTTGCCATTAACAGGAAACAAGCAGAGTTGTGCACATCATGGATTTTCAGAGAGGGAAAAACCTGAGATATCAGCTACTGCAACTTGTTGAACCATTTGGAATAATTACAAATCACCTAATCTTGAACAAAATCAATGAAGTAAGTGTTAAAATCATGCAGAAGTGTGTTACAGCATGACATTACTTGGAAAAAAATACTTCAAATGTTGCTCTACTCTACTTTTACAAGCAATTTCCTGAACTGCAGCAATTACGGTGCCTCTGTTCACAATCAGAATTTTAACCAGGAGGAGGAAGTGTATGACCCCAAACTCTCTCTTGTACTTGGGAGCCAAGGCTTTGTGATGTCAAAGTAATTTTCTAGTCTGAATAGTTGCAAGAAGAAACTTTAATATGCAAGACTGAAACTGTTTTAAAGTAGTTTTCAACACCCAGTTGCCTATTCCTGGTGTAAAATCAGATGTTTCAACATTATTTAAAGTATTTGTATCCCATTCTTTATCCAGAAAGGATCCTAGAGTAGCTTGCAAATAACAGTATTATTAAGTGGATGGTGATTGGATTTGCAAAACTTAACCCTGCTTTAGAAATGCTATAGAAAACATACAGTACTTATTGATGCTCCCTTGACAGCTTAAAGGCTACAGTATTTTTGTATTTCATTTTTGCTCATATTTCATTCTTAGGCATAGTTCCTCTTCAAGAGGGACACCAAAATTTATTTATCTTTTACAATTTCAGGCATTCATTGAAATGTCTACTACTGAAGATGCACAAGCTGCAGTAGAGTATTATTCAGCAGCCCCAGCCTTAGTGTTCGGCAAACCTGTGAGAGTCCATTTATCGCAGAAATATAAAAGAATAAAGGTAAAATCAGTTCCATTAATTTTGCGTTTCCACTTGTAACGTACAGACTGCATTCTGTGCTTTAGTTTCTGACATTAAACTAAGGTCTAATTTTATATATATAATGGATTACTGAAATATTCTCTAACCTTCCTAGAAACCAGAAGGGAAGCCTAACCAAAAATTTGAGCCTCCAAAACAAGAACTTGGTCGTGTGATCCATCTCAGCAATCTGCCACATTCAGGATATTCTGACAATGCTGTACTTAAACTAGCTGAGCCCTATGGAAAAATAAAGAATTACATACTGATGAGAATGAAGAGTCAGGTAATTTATACAGTGCTTGCATAACTAGAAACCAGTCCGTAGGTATATTTAGTAAAATGTTGTTTAGTAAAGCATTCTTAAGCATTTTGGTAACAACACAGAAGAAAAATAGGTGCTTACATGAAACACTGAAACTAAGGCTTACAACATCTCTTCCATGGAGAGATGGGCATGTGCTCCCCACAAATAGATGTTGAGTAGATTCCTGTAAAAGATGTTTCATACCTATGTGTGAATACAGGAGGCGAAAGTGCCAAGGGCATTAGGCAAGATTGGGGGTGGAAAATGGAAGCTGGGCCAGCACATGTCTACTTGTTTCTCCACAGCTCATCTTTATAGCCTCATTTTGGTACATGACACCACTATATTGTGAGTTTCATTGCGAGTTCCATTGGCTGATAGAGTAGAAAGCATTTAGGCATCCCTCTTCAAGAGTTTGAGGCAAAAAGCAAGCTCATCAACTCTATCCTTCCACCAGCGGGGTTTCTGGAATTTTAGTGATTTACCTAGGTTTAACTTTGTAGGAGAATCCTATTGAAATATTGGACCCTGAAATCTCTTTACTCTCATCCATAGGCATTCATAGAAATGGAGACCAGAGAAGATGCTGAAGCAATGATGGAGCACTGCTCCAACAAAGCTCTTTGGTTCCAGGGAAGATGTGTGAAAGTTGATTTGTCTGAAAAATACAAGAAACTAGTACTAAGGGTAGGTACCGTGTGTTGGAGTAAGTTTTCATTTTGAGTATTTGTTCAGTAAGTAATGTTGTAATACGGAATGTGATACTCCACACTAGTCCTATGCAGAGTAGACCCATTGAATAGACACTAACTTAGGTTCATTAATTTAAGTGGCCCATATTCAAATAACTTGGTGTGCTAGTGGAAGCCAACACAAAGGGGTTTCCCTCCCCCCCCCACTCTCTTCCTTCAGATCTGGTCTGCAGTGTTATGAGAGAAGGGGGCAGTCATTCCACGTGACAAATGGAAATGCTTGCCCCGACTGAACAATCAGGAGACATTGACATTTTCTACTCTGAGTAGGAATTGGTTGAAAACAACCAAAGTGTTTAATGTTTCCTTAATAGTTAGTGTAAAAGCCTCTGACTAGTGTTGCTGCCACTTGCCTAGGGATCTGGAGATAGCTGAAGAATCCAAGACTGATTCAAGCCAGAGCCAGTGGTGATACATTTGGAAAAATGCTTTTTTTAAAAAAAAAATGTTTTATATGAATTTCAACTGTTGTGCTGAATGTTCTTGGTAACGGTGATTATACAACTTTTCTGCTCATACGAAATGCAATTTTTCCTGTTCCTTTAGCTCATAGACAGAGAGACATAATTCCACATCCTGTACATCTGGCATCCACATGGTTGCCGCTTATAGTTAATAAGAATAGGGAGAAGCCCCATCCTGAATACTGTGGTGCATATAAGAAAATAACTGAAGTCTTGCAGTTTGTGGCAGTTCTTACTTCAGCTGTGTTTTCATATGCCTTGAAGACTGGAACCATTTTCACTTGAATAGCTGTGCACAGCTCCTAATACAGAAATCCACAAAGACCTTTATAAAGAGTTGGAGGGGATCCTGAGGATCATCTAGTCCAGGCATCCCTGACCACTGGTCCTGTTAGCTAGGAATGATGGGAGTTGTAGTCTCAAAACATCTGGAGGGCCGAGTTTGGGGGTGCCTGATCTAGTCCAACCCCTTGCAATGCAGGAATACGCAGCTGTCCCTTACAGGGATCAAACCTGCAACCCTTGTTGTTATCAGCACTGTGCTGTAACCAACTGACATCATTATTCTTCTTACAGATTCCCAACAAAGGAATAGATCTGCTGAAGAAAGATAAACCAAGGTAATAATCTTTCTGGTAGCTTGAGTTTGTCTAAAAATACAGAAAGGAAATGGGTAAGCAAGATTTCCCCCTTTCTTTTTATAGAAAAAGAGGTCTTTCTCCAGATAGCAAAGACTCTGGAAGTGAGAAAAAATGTAAGACTGAAGAGAATGAGAAAATGGAAAGCAATAGCACTGAAGATAAGGAAGAGAAGAGAGATGAGGCAGAGACAAAGGAAAATGATCAGGCAGACCAGGAGGAACCAAGTTTACTCCTTGAATCTGAAGATGAACTATTAGTGGACGAGGAGGAAGCAGCAGCATTACTAGAGAGTGGGAGCTCAGCGGCAGATGATACGGATGTAGCTAACCTGGGTGATGTGGCTTCTGAACAAAAGGAGGCAGCTGGTGATGATGGTACTGCAAAACCTGAAGAAAATGCTACAGCTACGGCAAAAAAACTCAAAAAGGTAAAGAGAAAACTATCATTTGGAAGAAGTTTGTGCTTCACCATGAGATTATTTCTTGCCACAAAACACTTTCCACCTTTTGAGAAAAGGTGCTCCTCATAACGTGGTATCTTAATAAGGGTTTCAGAAAGGAAGGTTCTTGTGTAGTCTGTGTGCATACACCCCATAGCTGTTTTGGGTGGTATAGATGACTGTAGTCTGCAGCAGTATCCTGTCCTGTAAATAGTCTCATTTTATTACTTACTCTTGAGACCATGTGCAAGTCCCTAGCTTGCTTCATCTCTGATCGTGAAACAAAGATACGTAGTGACAAACTGCACATCTGCAAGGTACGCAAATGAATTACAAACCGAAACTTTGCAAGTCACAAGTTTAGGAGGGAGGCAACCCTGCCCTAGGGATCTGGAGAGAACTCTTTCACCAGTGCAAGCAAATAAATAAGCAGTATTTGTTGAAGAAAAGTGCCAGATTCCTAGTGCTAACCTTCGCCACAGGAACATTTTCCTTGTGGGAGTTTGTTTCCTTCTTGTGCTCCTTGCCCATTCCCGTTGCTTGCAAAGTGGGGAGATACCGAGCCCTGACCCAGTTTTGCGCTGTGGCTGGGGGTAAACTGTGGCCATTGGTGTATAGTCTTTTGTACCCCAGCGCTCCAAAAGTCATCTCTTTTGAGGAGCACTTCCTAGAGAGGGAAATAAAAGTGGGTGTTTGCATGTGATGGAATTACCCTATTGGACTTCAGTGTGTACTTTAAATGAGATCGCTTGATTTGAGAAAAGCCATATCTAATGTAATAAATAAAAATAAATTGTCTCAATAGCGACATGTAGGTGGATTTCCAAGGAGCATGGAAGGCTTTGTGACTCTAGATGAAGTTGGTGATGAAGAAGATTTAGATCACCAAAAACGTAAATCTGGTATTACATCTGCTGTAAAAACTGAGGGCAGCATAACAGAAGGTCAGACTGTAAACACAGAAGAAGGGCAGCAAGAAAACGAGGCACTGGAAAATGGTGCTCAAAATGAGAATTTGAAGTCAGAATCATCCGAGGTGACAGACGGCACAGTGTCGGAAGAACAAGATAAAATAGAAAACACAGAAGGGCAAGAAAGTAAGACTGCCCATGACGCACAGGCCACTCCGGATGAAAATAGGATTGGACCGTATCAGCCAAGTGTTCCTGTTGGTAAGAATGCTTCAACCTCCTCTAATGTAACGTGTGTTGTAAATGGACCACAAGAAAGAGACTTCCTTTCCTAAAGAGGTATTAGCTTAGAATTTGCCAGTCAGTTCAGGCTCAATCATCAAGACCTTATGGGCACAAACTGTTAAATTACTAAATAGAATACAACACATGTGCACATCATGCCAAGCCATAGTTTAGTATGATGTAATTAAACTGAAGAGACGCAGGTGGCGCTGTGGTCTAAACCACTGAGCCTAGGGCTTGCCAATCGGAAGCATGGCTTGTCAGAGGTGACAATTTTTTTAGCTCTCCTACCCCACTAACGGGACACAGGTGGCGCTGTGGGTTAAACCGCAGAGCCTAGGACTTGCTGATCAGAAGGTTGGCAGTTCGAATCCCCGCGACGGGGTGAGCTCCCGTTGCTCAGTCCCAGCTCCTGCCCACCTAGCAGTTCGAAAGCACGTCAAAGTACAAGTAGATAAATAGGTACTGCTCCAGCAGGAAGGTAAACGGCGTTTCAGTGCACTGCTCTGGTTTTGCCAGAAGCGGCTTAGTCATACTGGCCACATGACCCGGAAAAACTGTCTGCGGACAAACGTCGGCTCCCTTGGCCTGTAAAGCAAGATAAGTGCTGCAACCCCGGAGTCGTTCACGATTGGACTTAACTGTCAGGGGTCCTTTACCTTTTAATTAAACTGCAGTCAGCCTTAAAGCGCACACACAGCTAGAAGTTCAGAAGTTTAGCTTAACTGCAGTTCAATGAATGTAAATAAGTTGTGGTTTTATGTTGTGAATCATCCTGAGACCTACAGGTATTGGGCACTATGCAAATTACATAAATATAAAGCTAACTTACTATGGTTATTTTTGTTTTCAGAGTGACTAGCTTCATGTAAACCCTAGTCAATGTTAACCACAGTTTGTCAGTACAAACAACAAACTTCTTCCAAACTCTCCTGATTGCGTTGGAAGAGAAGAAGGGAGTGTATGTTCTGAGACTGTCGGACTCGGTCGTATTCCATTTATTTCACGTTAAATAACAGTTCTGTGAGGTGTGAACCAAACCATTTTATTTAAGAGCATTTTAAAGGCAAGGATGCATGTGTAGCCAGTATAAAACTACTGATTTACAGATCACCTATTCAGTACAGAGGGAACTTAGGGACTCTCTTTCTGGCCCTTCTGTTCTGGATCAGATGTTCTGGATCAGATTTGCAATTATGTGCATGTTTCTATTTAGGTGTGAGCTTTGTGGTGCCCCGAACTGGATTTTACTGCAAGTTGTGTTCCTTGTTCTACACCAATGAAGATGCTGCAAAAAAGGTCCACTGCAGCAGCCTTGCACATTATCAAAAGTTGAAGGTAAGGTAGAATTCCTCACCTTCATGCAGCTATTGGAAGAAGCTTAACAAAAACCTGAGGATAAGTAGCTCTTTGTTAAGGCTCTGGTTTATTTTAAATGGCAAATTTAATCTCAATTTATTCTACACCACCTAGTTCAGAAGCTCATGCATACGCCATGTCATAGGCAATCCAGCCCAAATTGGAGCTTGGACATTCCATTGTAATCCAAGTATAGTGACTGGATTATGCCCAATGTACCATATTTTTTGCACCATAGGGCGCACCTAGTTTTGGGAGGCGGAAAACAAGAAAAAATTATTCTGAACCCCAGAAGCCAGAACAGCAAGAGGGATCTGGCTTCTGGGATACCGTGTGGCTGTTCTGGCTTCTGGGGTAACCGCGCCAAGCCTCTTCAGGGCAGCGGGATGAAGGCTCTCCCTGCCCAAAGAGGCTGCGCAGGGCTAAAGCAGAAGCCAGGACAGACGCGTCGCTGAAGGGGCACTGCGCCTTCTCTCTCTCTCTGCGCAGCGCCTCTCCTTCACAGGAGAGGCGCTGCGCAGAGAGGGAGAAGGCGCAGCGCCCTTCAGCGAAGCGGGAGGAGGAACAGAAGGAGAACCTTCTGTTCCTCTTCTGGCTTCCAGGACAGGCGCGTCGCGGCAAAGCCAAGGAGCCTGCATTCGCTCCATAGGACACACACACATTTCCCCTTCATTTTTGGAGGGGAAAAGTGCGTCCTATAGAGCGAAAAATACGGTACACATCAGCCTTAGTACTTGATTTACCATGAGATGCAGCAAGCTTAAATTTGAAAAAATTATGGAATGTTGCTAATGATGCCATTGCAACACGATCCAGGCAACAGAAACAAATTACAATTCAATCCTCCCTTGTTTGTTTATTTGTTACAGAAACACATGGAGAAGGCTGAAGACAAGAAACAGAAAAAAGAGACTTAAATGCAAAAAAAGAGGTTTGCCAGTTTAAGGAAAAAATGGTTTTATTTTCAACGTTAATCTCAATACAGTAAAATTGGGGAAACGCTATACTACTTAGATTTTAGTGGAATAAAATAGAAGTATAATTCTGTTAGTGTGTTTAATGTTACAGCAAAATCTGCATTGTCAAAAACGATCTTTTTAAAAAAAATATGGGAATGACAATACAGCTTTTTGTGCTGATTGATGCTTGAAGCTACCAAGGAAATGTACAGCATTCTGAAGATTTAAGAAAGGATTTCATCAGCGTTAATATTTTCAGGCTTCAAAGAACATCCCTTTAAAACGTTGGTTCTGTTCAGTTCAATATAAGCAGTTAGCTTTTTCCCTCCTCTGGAACATTCCAGTCTATGTCCAGCTGACTTTCATGATTTCATTTCACTTTTGAGAATCTTTACTAATTTTTTGTGACTTTTTAAAAAGTGGAAATGCTTTATTTTAGTCTCGGTGTGTTTGGTAGTGAATAGAAAAAACTGATAGTCAGCTTTTAAAATGCTGTGTTTCTTCTGCTTGCGCAGAAAGTAAATTCTTCTTCTTCTGACCAGTATTATTTTTCTTGCTTGCAACTTGAATTTAGTACTTTTCATACATCTCAAGTATAAGCAAAAGCAGCATTTGAACCATAAATTGTAAATAGTTACCTTTTTATGTTTGTATTTCAATTCTGATCCTAGACCAGTTACTAAGGTGTCACTGAAATTGGTGGGACTTGCTTCAAAGTAACAAGTTTACCTCTTCACATTTGGTTTTATCTTAGAACTGTGCTCTTGATGTACCTTCGTGTGGCTGATGTGATTGGGAGCTTGCGTGTATAATCTGTTTTCATGTAGTTCTATTAATGATTTTAACAGCTTACATATATGTCAATTCAGGTTGTTATAGTGTCAAACCAATAAACCAAACCAGCCATGAGGGTTTTTTTGTGTGTATATGTGACTCTCTATAGCCAGTTTTCTTTTATACAGACAACCAGATCATCTGTCATGCTCTTTGCCCACTCAGCTTTTCCACTAAAGGTCAACCAGCCAGCTACACTGGTATTAAAGGTTCTGATTTTAAACCTCACAGCATGACCTCCACTTCCATGAAATTTCCATAATTTATAGTTTGTGTTAACTGTCTGAACAGCATGTGGTATAGCTGGTCTTTACTGTACTTAGGCTAGAAATTCAACAGCACACATTCCAAAAGAGCTTGTTTAGTGTAATCAGCTGAATTTGTATGTTTAGCTCTGGAGCTAGTATGTGAAACCTTTATTCACAAGGGCAATAAACTCCCCAGTATTTGTCAATAAAAAAATTCATGACTGTAATAATTTGTTTGCATGGAATGGAAGGATCTCTCTGCAATACCAATGCTAAAACATTCAGTTTTGCAAACTTCGTGCATAGAATAACTAAGCCATTTTCAGAAAACATGGAATGTGTAGGTATCTGCATACAGTGGTACCTTGGGTTAAGTACTTAATTCGTTCTGGAGGTCTCTTCTTAACCTGAAACTGTTCTTAGCCTGAAGCACCACTTTAGCTAATGGGGCCTCCCGCTGCTGCTGGGTCGCCGGAGCACAATTTCTGTTCTCATCCTGAAGCAAAGTTCTTAACCCGAGGTAATATTTCTGGGTTAGCGGAGTCTGTAACCTGAAGCGTATGTAACCTGAAGTGTATGTAACCTGATGCGTATGTAACTCGAGGTACCACTGTAGTTGAAATCTGCCAATAGTTGACTTCACACAATTCAGAATAACTTCTAAGGTTAGTGCCATTATTTACATAATATGGAAGCATTATGAAAACTAGGTGTTGAAATTCCCATTAATATAGTTATAGACCCCCTAGCTCTGATTAGTCTTGTTTAGCCATAGCTAAAGGTAGGGCAGGAAGCAGACAGAACTGTGGAGACTGAGGTGAGGGGTGAAGAAAGCTGATGTTCTGGAAAAGGTTTGAAGGAAACAGCCCAAGAAAAAGGAAATTCTAGTGGAATGTGAGTGGTAAGAGGCAGCAAGCAGAGGAGGAAAGGAAGAGAAACACGAGAGACTTAAGATGAAGAGCTAGGTGAAAATGTGGGGCAGCAACAGTTTGGAAGTTAGGACAAATACCATCACCACCATGTGGGTGGTCTTTAGCCAAAAGAGAGTGAGGTGGTGACAGAGAGGATTGGGAAAGGGAAATTTTTGGAACTCGTGGCAAAGCTGAGTCATTGAAACTCTTCTTTGCCTGTTCTCCTAAAGCTGGTCTATCACAAAAACTTGGTATGTACTCTCATCACAGGCTGAGCATCTCTGAGATCCAAGAAGATTGTCAGCTTGTTCTGTGGTTGAGTGAGCCAGCTCACCTTCAGCTGTCAACATCACTGGACATACACAACAAAATTAAATGAACATTTAAATACAGGTCCATTGTGCTAGAGGGGATGGGATGGAATTGCCCCTTGATACAGGATTTTTTTTCCTGCCAACCTAGCAGTTTGAAAGCACGTCAAAGTGCAAGTAGATAAATAGGTACCACTCCAGCGGGAAGGTAAACGGCGTTTCCGTGCATTGCTCTGGTTCGCCAGAAGTGGCTTAGTCATGCTGGCCACATGACCCGGAAGCTGTACGCCGGCTCCCTCGGCCAGTAAAGCAAGATGAGTGCCGCAACCTCAGAGTCAGTCACGACTGGACCTAATGGTTACCCTTTTTTTACAGGACTTTTTGATATGAATGTTGCACACAAGCCAAACACTCCAACCAAACCCACTGATGATACTATTACTGATTTTTGATGGAGTGGGGTGTATTTTTGTAAAGAACTACAATCTTTCTTGTGGCAGTAAGAATAACTATTACAAAATATTGGAAACTTGTAAAACCATGAGGATCTAATGAAGAACTGGCATAAACAGGTGTAGTTAGTTGCCTTAATGGAAAATCCAGCTCAAGTCAGGACACAAAAAAAATACAATTTTAGCTGCATTTGCTGAACAGTGGTTCTGCTTCATCTCATAATGTGCTGCTTGGTTTTTCGGGCATATATCAGTATGCTGGAGGATAGACATCTACCAAGGTTTGCCTGGGACCGTTTTGAGGGAGATATTGACTCATCCCTGGTGAATCACTAACCCAGGGTTACCACCATTTACACTTTGCCTCTATATTTAAGGTGTTTTCAAGAAACCTGTTCCAAAAGCTGCATACACACCAAAAGACTTGTGGCACCTTTTAAGACTAACTATAAGCTTTATGGTATAAGCTTTTGTGGCACTGCAGCCCACTGTCAGTTGGCAGGTCTGATGGTAGAGCATGAAACTTAATCTCAGTGTCAGGAGTTCAAGCCCCACAATGGGCAAAAGATTCCTGCATTTCAGAGGTTGGACTTGTGATAGGAATTTTATGGTCTTAGATATATAGCAACGTTCATAACCACACGTACATAGATCAGCACAGGAAAGCCAACCTGGAACCATTTTGATTCCTAAACTGAGCAAATGTTTCTCTGCATGGTCAAAATGGAAAAGCCTCCCCATTGTCTCTTCCTTCACAAATCCTGTCTTACTCTGTGTTTGAATAAGGGTGTGAGCCTTATCATTACAAAAGACTGCCCAGGCTCCCCAAGAAATCCAATCAAGTAACCTGCCAAACAGGAAATAAACAAAGCGACAGGAGAAAACAACATGCAAATGTTCTGTTTTAGACCGCCTTATCTGAGGGGTAGTCTTAGGTTACACCCCTTCTGTGATGAATGCATAATGTTTCTGGGGGTGGTCTTGATCTAGAGGATGGGAATTTCAAAAGTCTTTATAAGCCCTTGCACAGCATTTTTGGGGGTCCTCTTCCTCTCCTGCGTCTGAGGGGAGTACGCTGTTGCAACAGATCAATAAAGATCAAGCTTACTAGCTGCTTTGCTTCTCAATATTCTCTGGTTGGCCTCTGTTATTTTCTCCTACCAATAGGGAACCTATGTAAGGACTCTATATAGGCTCTTGGATACCCCATAAGGGAAAAGGGCATATTTTTATTTACAACAGACTAGATGACCCTCTGGATCCCTTCCAACTCTACAATTCTATGATGAATATTTTCTGCAGTGCATGCCAACTGAGATTTCAACATGCATCTGATGAAGCAGGGTTTTAATTAATGAGAGCTTATGTCACAACACTTTTGCTAGTCTTTAAGCGGCAGCAAGAGTTTTTTTGCTGTAGCAAAACCAACACGGCTTCTCACCTGCCTGGGAAAATGATAGAGAATGCAGTGTAACTTTCTTTTTAGATGTGGGGGAGAGGTGTGTAGGTAAAGGGGGGTGCAAAAACTGGTGACGTGTCTTGACATTTCTACACAAAGCTCAGATGCATGCAGAGATGCTACTGCTGAGAATGAACATTGCTGCTGGCAACAACCCAGTCACCTGCACTGTGCTAAATTGCACACTTTTTATCAGGCAAAGCAGATCTGTTGAATGTCATTTTAAGCAGGATGCCTAAAATTTGTTGTTGTTTAGTCGTGTCCGACTCTTCGTGACCCCATGGACCAAAGCACGCCAGGCACTCCTGTCTTCCACTGCCTCCCGCAGGTCAAACTCATGCTGGTAGCTTCGAGAACACTGTCCAACCATCTTGTCCTCCGTCGTCCCCTTCTCGTGCCCTCCATCTTTCCCAACATCAGGGTCTTTTCCAGGGAGTCTTCTCATGAGGTGGCCAAAGTACTGGAGCATCAGCTTCACGATCTGTCCTTCCAGTGAGCACCCAGAGCTGATTTCCTTCAGAATGGAGAGGTTTGATCTTCTTGCAGTCCATGGGACTCTCAAGAGTCTCCTCCAACACCATAATTCAAAAGCATTAATTCTTCGGCGATCAGCCTTCTTTATGGTCCAGCTCTCACTTCCATACATCACTACTGGGAAAACCACAGCTTTAACTATACGGACCTTTGTTGGCCTAAAAGTATCAGTATCTTAAAAGCTGCGCAGAAGTCGTCTTTTTCTGGTGGGAGGGAGATCCCTAGTCCCAATTAAGTTGGCATGTGTAAAATCAAACCATTGAGTTGTCAAGTTGGAAAGGACTCAAAAAGGTCATCAATCAGCAGTGCATGATCTCATCTAGATCATGATCATGACGAATGGCCATCCAACCTCTGCTTAAAAACCTCCACGGAAGGAGAGTCCACAACCTTCCGAGAGGGTCTACTTCACTGTCGGAACAATTTATTTTTCAGCAGCTGCACACCTTCCTATATTTCCCTTAAATTCACAGCGTCTTTTTTCCACCCTCTTGGAAAAATGGCGACCATAGAGGTAGGAAAAAGAATAAGAGAGTCCCGCTGCGGCACGACTTCCGGCACACCCTAGAGAGTCCTCCCTCTTTCGTAGCTCTGTGGTGACTGCGGCCTATGTATATTTTCCGAGCGGAAGCCCGTCTCGGTCGTTCGCCGAGCGGAGACCATAGAGACGGCCGCAAGACGGGGCGGAAGTGACCTCACATCCGGCCTGCGGAGAGATAGGTTGGAGTGGGAAGGGGGGGGGCGGTTGTTGTGTTTCCAAAGGGAAGGGGGCGGCGAAGGAGAAGCGAGGCAGCCGAGTAGAGAGCGGCGAGGAGCGGCTGACCCACTTCTTCGAAAGGTGCGGCTGCGGCGGAAGGGGGCCGGGGCCTAGCGCCCTGAGGCGGCGCCGTGGACGTCGGTCTCCCTTTGCCGCCCACACCCCGCGTGAGGGGAACCTTTCGGGGGGGGGCAGGACGACGACGAATCCCTCTGAGGCGATAGAAGGAGAAGCGAGGGGGGTTGGTCGGAGAGCGGCCTAATGGCGCCGGTTGGGGGGTTGGAGGGCGTGTGTTTTCCCCCCTTCATCCGGGTACCCGGGGCAGCGTACCTGTCTGTTAGGGGCGTGGTGCATGATGGGATACGTGCCACGGCTTTCCGCGTCTAAGTGTACTTCGAACGCTTCGCCCCCCCCCCTCCGCCTCCCTCTCTCAGGGGGCGGGGCCTGCGCGCTCTTCAGGCGGCGAACAAAGATGGTAGGGGCGGGGCTTAAGCGATGAGGGGCGGGGCTTAAGCGAAGGCCTAGTTAGAGACCTGCTCCTCCAGTCTTGCTTTGCCTTGTGCTCTTTGCTTTGGCTTAGCATCTTGACTGAAGTGGTTTTTTTTGGGAGGGAGGGGGGCTTTTCGTTCATATAGGGACCCTGGGGGTCATCTAGTCCAACCCTCTGCAATGCAGGCATCTTTTGCCCAACATTGTGCTCAAACCAACAGTCCTGAGATTAAGAGTGTCGTGCTCTGTCTTCTTGTTTTCCTATGCAGAAAGGAAAGCAGCAGTGGTGGTCGGGAACACAATATAGAGGGCTGTTGTATATATTTGTTTGTTTACCATGTTTTAAGGCACACAGTTGGCGCTGTGGGTTAAACCACAGAGCCTAGGGCTTGCCGATCAGCAGGTCAGCGGTTCAAATCCCCGCGACGGGCTGAGCTCCCGTTGTTCGGTCCCTGCTCCTGCCAACCTAGCAGTTCGAAAGCATGTCAAAGTGCAAGTAGATAAATAGGTACCACTCCGGCGGGAAGGTAAACAGTGTTTCCGTGCGCTGCTCTGGTTCGCCAGAAGCGGCTTAGTCATGCTGGCCACATGACCCGGAAGATGTACACTGGCTCCCTCGGCCAATAAAGCGAGATGAGCACCGGAACCCCAGAGTCGGCCACCGCTGGACGTAATGGTCAGGGGTCCCTTTACCTTTACCATGTTTACAACCCTCCTTTCCATCCAAGGAGCTCAGGTTCTCACCATCCCCGCTTTTATCAACAAACCTGTGAGGTAGCTCTGGCTTTCACAGGGATTTTGAACTCCTGGGCCCTAGCCCAGCGTTTCTCAAACATCTTGGGTCCATGGGTGTTGTTGGACGACAACTCCCATTGTCCCCTAGCTAGCAGGGAGTTGTCGTCCAACAACAATTGAGAACCCTAGTTTGAGAAACACTGCATGGGCTCCATCAAAGTGTCTGTATTATTTGAAGAGATGCATTGACACAAATAGGGATATGGGTAGTGCTGTGGGTTAAACCACAGGGCCTAGGGCTTGCCTATCGGATGGTCGGTGGTTCGAATCCCCGCGACGGGGTGAGCTCCCGTTGCTCGGTCCCTGCTCCTGCCAACCTAGCAGTTCGAAAGCATGTCAAAGTGCAAGTAGATAAATAGGTACCGCTCCGGCGGAAAGGTAAACAGTGTTTCCGTGCGCTGCTCTGGTTCACCAGAAGCGGCTTAGTTATGCTGGCCACATGACCCGGAAGCTGTACACCGGCTTCCTTGGCCAATAAAGCGAGTTGAGCGCCGCAACCCCAGAGTCGTTTGTGACTGGACTAATGGTCAGGGGTCCCTTTACCTTTACCTATTGACACAAATGGGGCTCACATAAGTGAAGCTGATAATTAGATTCACGAGAGGTGGAAGGCAGCACTGCTGTCACACGGCACACACATTTAACTTCATATGCAGGTTATAATGTGGGCATAGGCAGCTGCCACCATGCTGAAGATGAGCATGTTAGTGCATTTGTACCACTTGGGTTCCGTACTGGAAGAAAGATGGGATATACATCTGCTAAGCAAATAAAAATAACATTTGATGCAGCAAGTTATGGTGATGAGCACAGGGTTCGGGGGATGTATATTTAATAAACTTACATCCTGTCTTTCCTCTAAAGGCCTCAGGACGGTGTACGTGGCTTTCCTATTCATTTTCCTTCTCTCAACAACACTGAGAGTAGGAGAGGTTGTGATTGACCCAATGCCACCCAGTGGGTTTATGGCCAAGTGGAGATATGAACCTGGATCTTCCCACTCCTAGTCAGATACTTTAAACACCTATTCTCCTCCATGAATTTGTCTGCCTGCAGATCTTTGCCATGATAACTAAAAGGAGCCTCAACCCGCATACTGCATGCATCTGCATCCTGGTTGCACGGTGACAAACAGTAGAGGAGGGCTGCTGTTTTGATGCCTTTCTTGCTGGGATTCCTAGAAATAGACTGCTGGCCACTGTTCCTCTGCCTCATTTTCTCTCTGAATTCTCTAATCAGATACTGAAGTAAGATGGTATGGGATGACATAGTGTGCTTTGGTTATTCTGCTAGGCACCATCTCTAAAGTCTTCGTGTTTGAAGCAGAATTAGTAAATCAGATGAGTTTCGCTCAGTAACATTTATTCTTTGTTAACTGAGAGAAAAACAAGAATCCAGAAAGGTACAGTTAAGCTGGCAGGTATAGGCATCATATTTCTTACCTACATATTACCTTTAGAGAGGACAGTGGGAGGAAAGACAGGCCACATCAATCCTTTACTTAGTTTTTCTGATGTTGCAGACTGTCACTGTTCCTAATGCCCTTTTAAACAGATTGCTATATCCTGGGGTTTTTTGGGGTAGAAATAGTTTGTGTACCATTCAGGCTTGCAAAACAGTACATTGATACTTGGGCTGAAGATTCAAAATTCAGTAGCCATTTATTTTTCCCTCATTCTGTACAGAATATTTCACTGTTTGAAGAGGCAAATTAGTTTTTATATATATTTTAAAAATCTTACTCTAATTTGCATTTTTATCTAGGGCCATATTTCCAAACTATTTGCTTCCAAGAAACACTTTTTCCACATTATCTCATCAGATGAGGAACTCCCACAAAACTGCCATAGAACCCCAGAGCATTGTGGAGGATTGTTGGTATGAATTTCGAAACTTAATGTACACAGGGACAGCCTCCTGCCCTGTGTTAAGTCAGGATGCTGTTCTATAATACACACCATATTCCTCTGCATTGTGCTTTGTAGAAGATTCAGAAATGGTAGACAAACTTGCTTTTCAGTGAAGCTTGTTGGCAATTACTGATCAGAAACCTCTGGTAAGTTTCTGAGGAGCCTCAAGATTCCTCCGAGCACAGTTTGGAAGCCAGTGATCTAGAATTTCCATATACAGTGAAGAGACACTCCCATATGGGGAAGAGAGAGGTTGGGCAGGTGTGAGAAAAGCTATACCTACTAAAAGTTATGTCAAAGAAGGCATTTGATGCAGTTTCTCTACTTAAGTCAACCATACCTGGCCATCAGCAGTGCCTAAGCCACGTGGAAGCTGATCTGAACTCTTCTGCCGAAGACATGGATAAAATTATAATAAGCATTAAATATACACTGACCTTGCCTACCCTTGCAGCTATCTTATCCATGAATCAAATTATATATCATTGGTTTCAGTACATAATATCACAGGGTAGATGGAGAACCGGTTCTTTTAGAGCTAAGTTATATAACTGTTTGGTGTTTGCCCACATACATCATCTCTCTCAGGTGAGGTTTGTGACGTCACAATCTCATTTGACATCAGGATCCTATGAATTGCAGGATTTAGTAGGAAGAGACATAGAGCTGCCAGAGGGAAGTCTGTACTTAAACACAGCTCCCCTTGATTGTTGCAAATGGAGAGAGGAACATGATGACATTTCTAAGGTGACTTGCAGTCTAGTTTCCCAAGCTAAATCATAGAAATGGTGTACATTTTGAAATCAAAAGTGGACACAGAACAATAATTATTTTTTGTTTGAATGTAATAATCAGAGATGTTTTAAGCAGAGCCTAGAATATCTTGCAAGATACATTTAAAAAACTAACCTTTTAAGTGTTCTGGCCCTATCTTTGAGTCTGTAGCAGTAGCAGAAGGTTGCATCAATATAACGTGTTCTTGTTTACATAGTCAGCAGGTATGGTACTTATAGTAAAGAAGACTTTTAAATTGCAAGTGACAATAATTAAATCAGCTTTGCTATTAATTAGTAGTCTCTGAAATGTTTGGTCAGCTGTGAAATAAACCCTCCAAATTTCCATGGGGCTTTATTATGATGTATAGACCGACAATAAATGCTTAACTAAGTATTGCAGAGCTAACCTTGAAACCTGACCATGCTTCTCAAAAGAGAAAGAAAAATAACTGGTATTTCTCGCAGTGTTGGTACTTAAGTAACTTTGACGCCATGCCCATCCTCTAGCATGAGCATCCCTTGTACAGTGTTCTGCTCAGAAGATGCGCCTGCTGGTGGGAGATGAGTGGGGGGAGCACTTCTGCGAGCTCTCCCTTTAATATGTAGCCCCTTGTAGTCTCTAAAAATCTGCTCTGGATGGTTGGGACTTTGGAAGGAAGGATTGTCAGACAGGGGAAGTCAGCATCAAAAAGCCTTCAGTGTACAGAAAGAACTGTTCCGTTATCAGATGGCTAAACGTCAGTTAAATCAGGGATGGAGAACTTGTACCCGTCAGAGATTGTTAGATTCCCTACATTAAATAGTGGTTTATTTTTAAATGCAGAATTCATCGCTTCAACAAGTGGACCTTCCTTACTAGATTGGCAGAACAATATACAATGGGTGTTTCCAATAAGAACTTACTCCTCCCTGTGTTCTGAGGGGTGGTTGAAAAACATTTCCGTTGCTTCCAGTGTGTTAAGGCTGGAAATAATACAAAAGAGGGATAGACAGAAAAAATATATAGGAATCAAAACTTTCCCAAGCCTGCATACCAGCACTCTAAACTCCCATTGTTCTAGGTGTGTTTTGCGACAGGGAATTTCTTAAACGCAAGCAGTTTCTCAGCTCGGGGTACAGTACTGCACCTAAGACAGGGGCTGGCAAACTAAGGCCCATAGGCCACAAGCGGCCAATGGGGGTCGTTTAACTGGCCCATGGACCCCTCCCCCCCACTCAGTCTGCTCCCGTGCGCCACACTAAACTGGTGCGGAGCAGAGCAGGGACCGACTTCCGTGATGCTGGCCGGTTTCCCATTGGCTACAGGAAGCTCCTGCAGCCAATGGGGAGCTGCGCACGCGTGTTCTGCGCCCGAAGGAGCGCCGGAAATAGCATTTGCGCTTGCACACACACTCCGCCCACCGTGGCGTCTGTGGGACCGTGAACCAGCCCAAGCCACAAAAATGTTGCCAACCCCTGGCCTAAGATTTCAGATTAAAATTGCCACTGTTACACAGAAGTAAATGTCAACCAAGTTGAATGTGCATGGATAGGGGACCTGAAAACTTTATTTTTTCTTTTTAAACCCAACATGTTTTAGTTAGGCTTTAGTTGCCTTGTTTAATGTACTTTTAATGTATGATGTGCTTTTAATTTGAAGTATACTAGCCAGTAAGTTATGGTGGTCTAAGTTGTGTATGTTAAAGTGTTATCTACCTCGGACTCTCACGGTGATGCTTAAAACCAAAACAGATTTTGGAGTGGGATCATTGAAGGACTGGATACTCAAGATGGGTGTCTCTGCCATCAGCTGTATAGGCCTTTAATATGTGTTAACTGTGGTGCCAAAAATATATATTTATGTGAAGGAAAGGGGGTGTAGGGCTTTTCTGCAGAGTGGAAGGAAAGGAGGACCTTTTTCTGCCTCCCCACTTCCAGCCACTCTGAAGACTGTAGAAGAGACCCTCTTAAGAATATCAGGGTGGTGGGCAAGGTAAGCACGGCATTGTTTTTTGCAGTCTTCAGATGAGGACTAGACCATGTGAAAAATGAACACAAGATTTTAGCTGCAGTTCATTCATTTTCAGCTTCATATTCTTGTTATAAAAAGTTGCACCCATAACCTAGGTTTAAGGTGCCATTTGGCTCCTAGCTTTCATATTTCTGTTTCTAATACTGCTGCTTACTAGCCCTTGAAGCCACCCCAAACAGGAAAAGCTTGCAATGCTTTGAGAAGGTGTTCAGAGTCAGAATTTGATAGACTGCTAAGGTGAAGGACATTCATCAACTATGATAAACACACTGAATATCCCTCTTGCCTGCCCCTTATTGATCAATCAAGTTACATGATGGTCCAGCCAAAAAGGCACACTTTGGTGTTAAAGAAGGAGTAAAGGAATGAAGATACTTCTGAGATTTGTTAGGTCCACACGGTTGAGGACTTTTGTGGTATAAAGCCCAGGCATCTTGCTTTGGGTGCAGAAAGTAGTGACGTTCCAGGGCACACATTAGTGGACTATTGGTGTGTGACCACAGAGCCTAGGACTTGCTGATCAGAAGGTCGGCGGTTCGAATCCCCGCGACGGGCTGAGCTCCCGTTGCTCAGTCCCTGCTCCTGCCAACCTAGCAGTTCGAAAGCACGTCAAAGTGCAAGTAGATAAATAGGTACCGCTCTAGCGGGAAGGTAAACGGCATTTCCGTGCGCTGCTCTGTTTTGCCAGAAGCGGCTTAGTCATGCTGGCCACATGACCCGGAAGCTGTACGCCGGCTCCCTCGGCCAATAAAGCGATATGAGCGCCGCAACCCCAGAGTCGGCCACGACTGGACCTAATGGTCAGGGGTCCCTTTACCTTAGACTGTTTTTAACTATGTTAAAAAATATTAAAATATATTTTATATCTTAACTTGGTAACATAACAAGAAACAGTACCCCCCTCCCAAACTGAACAGCTTTTAAAGTTGCATCGGTTGTAGTGAGAAGGACAAAGTGCAATTAAGTTGCCTTTCAAGTTTTTGCAGGTAGAACCATTCTTTAGCAAAAGAGAATGGTGCTCCTACCAGTACTAAGTAAAATTTATCTCCATCTCAACTGGAACTAATACATAGTGAAAGTGGTTTTGCAGTGGTACCTCGGGTTACATCCGCTTCAGGTTACATCCGCTTCAGGTTACACACTCCGCTAAGCCAGAAATAGTGCTTCATGTTGAGAACTTTGCTTCAGGATGAGAACAGAAATCGTGCTCCAGCAGCGCAGCAGCAGCAGGAGGCCCCATTAGCTAAAGTGGTGCTTCAGGTTAAGAACAGTTTCAGGTTCAGAACAGACCTCCGGAACGAATTAAGTACTTAACCCGAGGTACCACTGTACAGACTTTGGCCAGGTTTGTATGGCATGCTGCGTCAAACCATGACTTCTCACAAGTGCGTCGTCTCTAGGAGAAGAGACTGCAGTAGCTTTGCTGCTTCCTGTTCATGAGATCATGGTTTAGCACTCTTGGACAAACCGCAGCTCATCAACCATATGACAAACCTTGGTTAGAGCTCACGGTTAGTCAGGAAGGAGCTAAATCATTAGCCTGAGTTGGGGACAACATGCAAAGCCAAAACATGACTTAGTGCAACAGCAGAAAGACTGGGGAGGAGCAAGTGGACAAGAGTGGCATACCATACACACAGTGCTTTAGGCATACTAAAATTAGTGCTCTAAAAATACCCAGTGCCTTAACTTTTCCCTACAAATTTAAATGGCGGAAGGGGATGTGTGCTACTGATTTTACACATATTAACATACTTGCACTATTTTATTCCACCCACCCTCACCCCAGAAATGCTTTGCATTTGAGGCAATGTAACATTTAAAGCCACTTTTAAGTGCACTTAAGTGAATCTTTTTGCCAGTCATATATTCAGGGGGTTTTTCTGGCTGTTGGTTTGAGTGTTGTGCAGCATGTGAAAACTTAACATGGCACAGCTGTTTAGTTTTGCTTAGTAAATAAAGGTAAAGCATTCAACTTGGAACATCAGAAAATCTCAGGTTCAAACATTTCCAGCACCCCACAGCCATGAATGTAACACTGTTGAGAGATCAAGATCGACCATGTTTTGCACCAAAATTAAACTTCTGAATATACCGTAATTCTCAAGGGAAACCCCATAAAGAGCTGTTTCACCTCAGGGTTCCAACATGTGAATGAAGACAGCAAGATATTCATTAGATGGAAAGGATTTGAGACATCTTTCAATATGGGAGCTGATGAAAGATACATTAGCTTAACATTGTAATCTGCATCTGCTACAAAGCGGAGACTGGCAAGGCTAAACACCACCAATTAAAATTGTCTGCATCTTCTCTCCCCTCCCCCAGTCAGAAAATATGCCAGATATTGTTGCCTTGCTCCCATATTTCAATTACCAGTCAGCATCCTTGCATACAAAGGGTACCGTATTTTTCACTCCATAAGACACACTTTTTCCCTCCTAAAAAGTAAGGGGAAATGTGTGTGCGTCTTATGGAGCGAATGCAGGGGGGAGGCAGGCAGGAAAACCCCCCAAAAGCCGCACACAAGCTCCGCACGGCTCTTGCGGGCTTTTCCTCAGGCGGGAGAAAAGACTGACGCGCCTTTCCGCTGCTCCCTGACCTGCTCTTTGGGGCTGGCAGTGGGCTTCCCCAAAGAGCAGGTCGAAAGGAACTCCCGCCACGCTCCGGAGGCTTCGGGTTGCCTTCACTGAAGCCTGGAGAGTAAGAGGGGTCGGTGCACACTGACCCCTCTCGCTCTCCAGGCTTCCAAGGTAGCCGCCTGAAAGCGACTGAACGCACCTTGAACGGTGCCTTGTTTTAGAGGGGGAGAACAAGAAAAAAAATTCTCCCCCTCTCTGCGCTGCGCCTCCTGCCGCTTCGCTGAAGGGGCGCTGGGCAGAGAGGGGGAGATTTTTTTTTTTCTTGTTCTCCCCCTCTAAAACAAGGTGCGTCCTATGGTCCCATAGAGCGAAAAATACAGTACTTAGATGGCATCTTGTTGAAACCTGATTGAATCTTGCCTATTGGACAATCACACAGAGAGAGAGGAGTGTGTAGAGATGACAAAATAGAACCTTGCCAGACGCTGCAGGGAAGGCTTTGAGGAAGATGAAGGACCCTTTGCTATCCGTTAATCTTCCTGCCAGAAATTATCACAACTGCTCTCCACTATTTCTCAGTCAGATTGTCAGACAAGTCAGTGCTGCCTTGCATATTGTCTAACTTGGACCATAATTGCATTATTTTTCACAGTCCGTGCAAAATACAGGTTTTAATCTTTGTGTTTGTTTCCACCCTAAAAAGGCCAATAGGAAAATTTTGACACATGCATAGTCACATATAGTGTTAGGAACTTGTCCATAGATATTCCATCTCCACTGCTTGAGGAGGAAAATGCAGGAATTAGTCTTCCCAAACTATGTGTCTCTTCCAGCATTGCAGACACTGGATCATGTTTCACTGAAATCAACAAGGGACTTTCAAGTAAGTGCAGTTATGGATTTGACTGAGCGTCTTTAAGACCGTGGTGTGTTTTTTCCCCCTTTCAGGCTTAAGCTCAAAGGCACAACCATGAAAGACCCAAGTCGTAGGAGTACTAGTCCAAGCATTATCAATGAAGATGTGATCATGAATGGTCACTCTCATGAAGATGATAATCCATTTGCTGAGTACATGTGGATGGAAAACGAGGAGGAGTTCAACAGACAGGTGGGTGAGCAGATAATGTGACCCCTTCCATATCTGTAAAGAAGGAGTGTTTTCTTGTGTGGTTTTTTTGGTATCATATTTTATTAGAAATTTCAGAAGGACTCTTGCCTCTTTTCTTCAGATAAAGCCTTTGCAAAGAATTGTTGTTCTCTCAACATGCATCTCATTTGCCTATATTTTCTTCCAGTTCTTTCCTTGATAGTCTTGTCTCTCATTCTGAAACACAGCTTGGTACTCCAGTTGCTTAATCTCTGCTCTCTGCTTAAATTGGATATTTAAATATAGAGGAATGCTCGGTGCTGTAGCTATTGGGGGGGGGCTAGCCAGGTTTTTGCACCGGGTGAATTTTCCAGGAGTGCCATTGAGGCTCTGTGTGTGTGTGTGTGTGTGTACATGTACACAAATGCACATGGCGGGGGCAAATGGGGTCTTTGACCCAGATGAAATAAAGCCTAGTTTTGCCCCTGGACGCTAAATAAATACACAAGTTAGCAAGGCCTTCTGAGATTGAAGAATTCCTTGCCATGTGTAATTTTTAACTTACTAGCCATTTCTAACCCTCTTATTCCACTGTCAAATAGTATCAGTGATTATCTATGTGGGGCTACCTTTGAAGGTGACCCAGAAACTACAACTAATCCAGAATGCGGCAGCTAGACTGGTGACTGGGAGCAGCCGCAGGGACCATATTACACCGGTCTTGAAAGACCTACACTGGCTCCCAGAATGTTTCCAAGCACAATTCTAAGTGTTGGTGCTGACCTTTAAAGCCCTAAACGGCCTCAGCCCCGTAGATCTGAAGGAGCGTCTCCACCTCCATCGTTCTGCCCAGATACAGAGGTCCAGCGCCGAGGGCCTTCTGGCAGTTCCCTCGCTGCGAGAAGCCAAGTTACAGGAAACCAGGCAGAGGGCCTTCTCGGTAGTGGCACCCGCCCTGTGGAACACCCTCCCACCAGATGTCAAAGAGAAAAACAACTACCAAACTTTTAGAAGACATCTGAAGGCAGCCCTGTTTAGGGAAGCTTTTAATGTTTAATAGGTTATTGTATTTTAGTGTTCTGTTGGAAGCCGCCCAGAAAGGCTGGGAAACCCAGACAGATGGGCGGGGTATAAATAATAAATTAATAATAATAATAATAATATCGGGTTAAATGCTGTGTGTTGCTATATTACAAGAATAAGAAGTAAAGTGAAAAGGCAATTTCAAACAAACTCATGTTAGTGTTAGGAAAGAAGTGAGGTGTGTTCTGATGGCCTCTCAGACTCCCCCCGCCCCCCAGCCATTTTTCATTTGGGTCTTACTTCCCATTCTCTTAGTAGCTGTCATTAAAAGTTAGCCTGCCTCGTTTTACATAGGATGTGTTGTCAGCTCATGTGGGATGGGAACTAAAGGAAATAAACTATTGTGCAACTAAATTATTGCACAAACTTGCCACATTAAGGCTGCTTGCTGGAAAATATGACTCTTGCTAGAACCAGCTGAATTTAAAAACAAACAAACCCCAAAAACCTTTATTTTCCATGATGAAAATACTGTGAAGTAGTTGGTCGAGCAGTGCTGTAGCATTTTCTGTGCGTGACCTCTGTGAAGAAGCCTTAAGATTGGTGGCTGCGGTAATGGTGAAGTTTCTCTCCTATGTTTTAAATACAGATCGAAGAGGAGTTGTGGGAAGAAGAATTTATAGAACGTTGCTTCCAAGAGATGCTGGAAGAGGAGGAAGAACATGAGTGGTTTATTCCAGCCAGAGATCTCCCGCAAACGATGGATCAAATTCAGGACCAGCTCAATGATCTTGTTATCAGTGACAGTTCGTCACTGGAAGATCTGGTGGTAAGTCCCTGGTTTTAAACATTGAGTTTATTTGTACCAAGACTGCCTACAATCCCTGTCAGGTATTTATTTCAAAGAGGAGCTAAAAAAGAAGGAAATCAAGCCACTTCATAACAGAACCTCCTCTTCTGTCTTGTTCTCCTTCTCCCCTCTCCCTCCCGCTTAATGTCTTTGCAGTGGAAAGAATGGAGAGAAATAAGGAAAGCATGTGTTAAGAGTCTAGGAGAAATAGTCTGGGGCCTAGGTGGTTAAGAGAGGGAATGTGTGCTTGCAGACCTCCGGAGCAGCTCTCATGTTGGCTTTTGGATTCTGTGACAATGTGGCTTGCATGCTTGGTGGCTGAAGCTAGAGGTGGCCTCAGTGTCTGTCTAGCACCTTCCATATGAAAAGGTCCATTGGTAGCGCGCAAATTGTAATAACATATAACAAAGGCAATACTTTGGGATCGATGAACGAAGCGTCTCCCCAATTTTAATTAATTGTAGAATAAAAGCATAGAACTAGCCAATGGAACGTATTTTCCTTTCCTCGCACTTTCCAAGTCTGTTCCAAAAACACCTTGAGCATAGATAATGACTAAAATGAGGGAAATTGGCTGAATATTGGAGTAGATCCAAAGTTAGTTGCATTTTGGCACCATTGATTTCATTGGGACCAAAGTTCAACTACTTGTGGGCATCTAAACATATCTGCTCAGAAGTCAGTTCCATTGAAGTTTCCTTCTTGTGTGCACATGAACCACAATGCCTAGACTGAAAAATTGCCTTCCCACAGGGGGAGCTCAACTGCAATATTAGTGTAAATTGCTGCTCTGTATCTTTTTTTCCCTTGCCTATCAACCTTCTCTGAGAGGCAGGTAATTTTGACAACCTCACTGGAGTCCTTACTTAATAAAGCACATTTGTGCTAGCTGGCACACAATTTGGAACTTTTCTGCCTTAGTACATACTCTGCACACGAATTCAGCAGAAGTTATCAAAGCAGTTGTTTTTTGGACGGATAAACTTGCAGAAACATGTGAATCTTTGCTATTTTTTTCATTGATAGGAACCTCGTGTTAAAAGTGCAGTGACAAAAAATGTCATAGTGAAGCCTCAGGTACAATAATAAACAAGAATGTAGTATTCAGGAACTCTGGTGTGTTAAATTAAAACCAGAACTACTTAAAAGTAACCACAAAATAACATCTAAATTGCCACATTAATGTTTTTGCTGTTGATTGTTAAGGATTCACTGTTAAGTTTAGAATTGGGAACAGTGGCTAAGACATCCAGGCTGCTCTGTTTAAATCCGTTATCTAATTAGGTGAGCCTGTGAGTTAGGCTCTTTGACTTCTTTTGTGACACAGCTGTGGATCCATAGGCATGGTTTTTTGATAGAAGCTAATAGGCTTGTACCAGATGTATTGGGGTATACTCTTAAGAATGGCATTTCCTAAATCCTCTTTATATATTATGGTGGGGGCTAAACATCCAAGGATCTGTATTAATTTGGTGACAATTTGTTCAAAACTGTGGGAAATCAATAAAAATAATTGGTAAACATCCAAGGATCCTCCAAGCCCTACATTCAACATTCAGATAATTGTGTCCTTGGCAAACAGTGGGGGTTTCCTCTATGGTTTTTACAACAGGTTCTTACTCTTAAACATTAAAATTTTAATGTTTGTGCCAGGGGCTTTAGCTCAGTAGCAGAGAACATGCTTTGCATGTAAAACATACCAACACAGTCTTGGTGAGTTTGGGACTTCCTCTGCATGTGAAGACAGGGTCCGGCAGATTGAGCGGATGAGACTAAGAGTTGGTCCAACAGTCAGTAAGGCGGTTTCTGCACGAGCTGTAGAGGGAAGTGAGGGGCAGGTGGAGCTTGACAACCTGGAAAGGTAGCTCATCCTGGAGAAGGAAAACTCGGGTGCTCAACCTCCAGCTGCCTTGCAGGATGTTTTCGGGAGAAGAAAGGGCTAAGGAGTAAACGAGACACAAATCCAGAGTGGAGTCCCTAAGACAGTTGGATGGAGCCTTGTATGCCTCCTTCCTGCAATTCCTGCTGCTAAGCTGCTTTTCTTTGGACCACATTAGTGAGGCTTGTCATCTGGGCAGCCCAGGACCTCCATACACACTGCCCAGGTTTGCACCCCGAAGCGGTCACTTCGGTGTTGCTAACACACTGGTTTGACTTCAGCCCCAGAGGCACACTCCATTGTCTCTTGAGACACATGGATGCCAACAAGACTCCGTAATCTCCAGCTAAAAGGATTAGTGTATGATGGCAAAGACTCCTGGCGATGCAGGCACATCCAAAGTCCGTTTCAGGGGCCTAATTCAGCCTGCTGTTTGGTTTAATCCAGCCTCTGTGGCAGTTTATTTCCTGGGTAAAATCCTAAGAAAAGCTCAACAACTTTGGTTGGCCCTCACGCATGTTCACTTCATCAAATCTGGCCCTCTTTGAAAAAAGTTTGGACACCACTACTGGAGAGTCTCTGGCCATCAGAGCAGACAGTACTGGGCTATATGATCAACTAGTCTGACCCCCGTATAAGGCAACTTCTTTTGTTTCTATGATAAGACTACCTTGTTCTTTAGAATATTTTTCTGTGATTGCATCTTGCAGCTCTTGGCTGTTAAGAACTTGAACCTTGTGCAAATGCGTCATAGATGCATTTTGCCCCATAAACTCAATCTATAATGTCTTTTTTTCCCCCCCTCCAGGTCAAGAGTAATCTGAATCCAAATGCAAAGGAGTTTGTTCCTGGGGTGAAGTACTAAATATATGAGTAGACTGGGCCCTCTTTTTGGTGGATGTAGCACAATTTCCACACTGTGAAGCCAGTATTAGAAGATTTAATTGTTAAAACGCTCTCTCTTCTTGTCACTGTGTTACACTTACGCATTGCCAAAGTTTTGTTAGTCTTGCATGCTTAATAAAAGTGCTGAGACTGTTATTAAGTCAACTGCTGTCAGAGGTTAATGGAATGGAGAAGAAAAATAATAATAACACTTACAATTGGACCCAGGCTCTTTTTGTGAATGAGACAGTGAGGTTGGAAGCACCAGTCAAGTTGAGAAATGTACCAAGTTTCTGAGAAACTCTTGGAATTCTACTTTTAGAAGGATCCGTGACAAAGAGTGGTCTGTTTTAGCTAAAGCAAGAGTTGGTGTCGATATGCACCTGATAATGCCTTAACATGAAAATAAAAGCAAGGTTTATCTGATTATGCAGATTAGCTGGATTATTTCAGAACTGCTACTAACTCTTCCCATGATGAAGCAAAATTTCACATCCTGCTCTTCTTTTTTGAGAAGAGCGTGGATAATGTATTATACACGAACTGCTTTTACAGACCTGTACAAAGTCCTTTATCTTGGCTACCAGATCTGGTGGAGGAGAAACAAAAATGACTGGCAGATGAGATTGTATTACAGCAAGTTATCATGTTGGAATGTTTGTCCCACTAATACATTTATATTTAAAGTGATGCGAGGTTGTGCGTCACAATTTCTTCCAGAAGTCCAGAAACACGGCACTGCCTGTATAAAATTTTACAACCTCAAAAGAGTTGGTTTTACCTGTAAAACTTTATAGCATTAGTGATTTGAGTGGTGCTTTTCCCTTGCTTTGTTTAATCATCCACTACACAGTAGTCTGCAGCACAATTTTTTTTTTAATACAACTAGAACAGTTTTGGCTTCTTAAACTTCATATTTGGGTAGCTTAAGCTGCCATACGTGTTCAGTGTGAATAGTGTTTAAGTTGAAAATATTGTAAAAAAATTATATTTTTTCAAAAATATTTAAAAAAATAAATAATAGTAGAAACGACTTCTTGGTTTTTTATTTCCTGAGTGTTCCTCTTTTTCAGAACTTGTGTGCAGGCCTTGATGGAGAGAGAGGGTAATAGACTTGACATAAGGAAAAGATGTAAAGGATGTGTGCTGTTATTTGTAAAGTGAAGCAAATTAGGGGAGACATGGGCCTGAATTAATGTTGCCCTTTTTTAAGATTACTCCTTGGCATGTAATTTCGCTAAATGCCAATAACTTTGAGCCTTTTGCTGTGGAATTAGCTTTCTTTACTTCCTAGGTACTGACAGTAACTGTAGTCTTGCACCTGGTTACATGCAAATCAAAGCTATCTTAAGTCTTTGGCACCATACATTACCAGATGCAGGGTAACAGCGATTTTTAACTGTCAGAGATAAATTGTAGAGAGTGCTACTTACACAGGTTGTACATTGACAATAAAGGTATTATTATTATTATTATTATTATGCAGTTTCAGAGCAATCATAACTTGAGCTGGGAAACAGTGAGGAGGTTTCACTGGAGGGGATTTCAGAAAAATGCTTAATAATGACTTAATACCTTTCATAGTCATGTGGTTCACGGTTTGGTGTTATTAGCTAGCATATTTTTTTTACAGCAAGGTCATTATAATCATTATTTACTTTTAAGTGTCCACAACACTTTACTTAGAAGTGTACCGGAAACAGAACTGGTTCCTTGAGGAATCCAAGCAGCCCTCATATTTGTGTATGTAAACAATACCT
Organism: Podarcis filfolensis; assembly: GCF_964270895.1. Lineage (NCBI taxonomy): Eukaryota > Metazoa > Chordata > Lepidosauria > Squamata > Lacertidae > Podarcis > Podarcis filfolensis. The sequence continues at coordinate 8,851,717 of NC_139606.1, read as the reverse complement.
CCCACCTGTTGCATCATTTCTTGCCAAAGAAAAGTCCCAAATTCCTTAATTTGAATCACAACAGTAGGCCAGCTGTAAAAATCAAAGTACGTTTAAAGCAATTATACTTGACTGAATCATTTTGACTGTGGAATTTACTTATTTCGACAGGAGGATACACACAATTCTGCTAATGGCCTCCCAAAAACATAACATAGCACCAATGCATCTTTTTCTTCCAAGCACATACTGGATAGACAGAACTGAAAGGGGGTGGCAGAATTCTGCCCATGAACAAAGGTGTCTTGCCAATTTACAGATTGTTAAACCGTTCGCCAGGCTGAACCGTTAACTGCTTTCTCTTTAACTCAACACGTTGGCAGAGGAAAATCTCCTCTGCTGGCGTGATTTGCTTGAGGCATGGGGTATGATTTAAATACCCTAGTATCTGAGATTGTCCAAACTTCCATACCTTATGGGAGTCTCTTCAAACTTTTGTACATATGACTGTAATCTCTGCCGTGTTTGCTGTCTGTTCTGGTGTGCTGGAATCCCTCTTTGTTCCGCAGTGAAAACCCATGAAGACTGGACAAACTGGCACATATTTTAACCACCGGATCCTTGTAACCACACCCATTCCAAATGGAAAATCGTAACTCTTCAGTTTTGCAGACGTGCCGCTATTTGCATGTGCCCCAGCCTTCCACTGTACAAGACCACGTTCCTCTAGAGTCCCTGGGAAGGAGTATAGATTGGGGGGGGGGTGTTCAAAACAAAGAGGAGAACCATATAATCTCTTAACAAAATAAAGCAAGTTTACAACCGCAGATTAAACCTGAGATTTTTCAATTTAAAAACTATTTTTCCTCAGTGGTAGCTGCAGCAGTCTTGGCCAAACGGTGACAGACAGTAGTTAAAAGAAACTGCAGCCTCTGGCCAGTCCCTTATAATGGTTCAATCGCTAGACGCTCCATTTTGCAAATGGTTAATTCAAACTTGGTAGAAAGCACACAATTCTTGCCATCTGCAATATGGATTGTTCATACAAACAACCCTCCAGCAAATGCATAACACTCCAAATTCAGAAAATGGTCAGTGTGTGTGATCAGGGTTCTACTAAAGAAATGCTTGCTGCGTTTAAGTGTAGACACATATGTGTGTGTGTGCCCGAGCCCTCCACAATCACCGCATATGCAAGTGCGCTCTCTCAAGCCTACAGCAGTTGATGAAGCGGCAATGTCAACGTTTCCACACTCCACCACTGTTAGTGAGGTAAAGGGACCCCTGACCATCAGGTCCAGTAGTGGCCGACTTTGGGGTTGCGGTGCTCATCTTGCTTTACTGGCCGAGGGAGCCGGTCTGATCTGGAAGCTGTACGCTGGCTCCCTCGGCCAGTAAAGCGAGATGAGCGCCGCAACCCCAGAGTTGGCTACGACTGGACCTAATGGTCCTTTACCTTTTTACTCTTCATCTCATCTCAGTCCTGAGATCTGGAGATGAAGTCCTCTGCCTGCTGTTTAGAGAGTGATCTTTAAAGAGCATGCAAGAGGAGTTTTTACTTCTCCACCTCAGTGCTGGGTGCCATAGCACACAGAGAATAGGAAATAAAATGGAGCTGGCAGACCAGTTCTCGCAGCTTGCCAGGCCTGATCCAGCCCACCTCCTGTCATTTGATACCCCTGCTGTTAATACTGCCCCAGCTCCTAACTCCAGATGTACTGCAGTTCCACCACTTCAGTATATGATATGCAGTCTAGGGTAGTGCCAACACTGATATATGATAGAAATTGCTGGCTTCCGTTCTACACCTGTGTGATCTCTTGGTTCTGTGCTGTGCAGATATGTGAACTAGATTGGTCTGGACCCAGCTTGGGTTCCTAAGATTCTGTACACTCAAGACATGAAATGCAAACGGCTTGAGAAGAGGAGGAGTTTGGATTTGATATCCCGCGTTATCGCTACCCAAAGGAGTCTCAAAGCGGCTAACATTCTCCTTTCCCTTCCTCCCCCACAACAAACACTCTGAAAATACTGCAAGAAAATGAAACTGCTGTACCTGGGATGGTATTGTCCAGTATGAATGCAATGCCACCTCCAACAAACATTTCTGTGGTTAAGAGCACTGTTAATATTTGGTCCACTTCAGCAATACCTAGAAATAAGATTGACAACATGCCTATCGTATCACAAATTCAAAACTGCTTTTGGAGCTTGAACTGAAAACTGCAGATGGATTGAGCATGAAAATGTTAAATTTAGTAAATTAAAAATCTGTTTACAGTTGAAACGGTGGTATATATGCTTTTGTATGTCATTTTCTCCTTCCCCAACCCAGCCTTTCCATGGAGTTCAGAACCTTATTTTCTTATACTAACTCATTTCCCTACAAAGGAAGGTGGCACATCAATCAAACCAGTTGAAGGAAGAGGCCTTTTCTACCATCCTTTGCCCTCACCATCAACACATACCCAGACCCCAAGTTCTTTGCCCCCATTAGCCAAAGATAAAGGTCCCAGAAAGCACATGTTTTTGGTTTGGTAGGTTTAGGCAATCTAAAGAAATGGAGTCTTTCTGCCTCTCTTTCCCACCCAATCCACCCATCGCTCCATTCACACATGCAGCGTACTGCACACCGTATTTTTCGCTCTATAAGACGCACCAGACCACAAGACGCACCTAGTTTTTGGAGGAGGAAAACAAGAAAAAAAATATTCTGAATCTCAGAAGCCAGAACAGCAAGAGGGATCGCTGCGCAGTGAAAACAGCAATCCCTCTTGCTGTTCTGGCTTCTGGGATAGCTGTGCAGCCTGCATTCGCTCCATAAGGCGCACACACATTTCCCCTTTCTAGGAGGGAAAAAGTGAGTCTTATGGAGCAAAAAATACGGTAGTTATCTCGTTACTCAGTTTCCTTTCCTTTCTCTCTGACCTGCCCTTTGCCCCCAAACATCCTTGACGACTGAGAAATCATGGCCTGGTGACTAGCTTTTGACACCTCATTCGTTTCTTTTTAGCCATCAGGCTAGGACAGAAAAAGTAAAGCTGGTTCCATCAGTACATAATATGTCGCCACTCCATTCTTCTAGGTCTGGCTTCCTCAAACTCGGCCCTCCAGATGTTTTTGGCCTACAACTCCCATGATCCCTAGCTAGCAGGACCAGCGGCCAGGGATGATGGGAACTGTAGTCTCAAAACATCTGGAGGACTGAGTCATAGCTGTCAACCTTCCCTTTCTTCGCGGGAAATTCCCTTATTCCAGCGCTGTTTCCCGCTGCTATCCCAGATTGTTAGATATCCCATAGACTGTCCCCGGGACAGGTGAGGCTGCTGATCCCTTATTTTCAAATCTGGAAGTTGACAGCTATGGGCCGAATATGAGGAAGCCTGTTCTAGGTCATTAGCGCTGAATTCAATTTCAAAAGCCATTCCTATTTCAAAAAATCATGCCCATCAAATTAAGAACATGTGTCAGAAGCTGCCTGATGTGGAGCCAGACCATTGGTGTATCAAGCTCAGCATTGTCCACCCTGATTAGCAGCCACTCTCCAAGGTTTTGGAAGTGAACCCTTTCCCAGCCTACTTGGGAGATGCTGAGAATTGAAGCTGGGACCTTCTGAGCTTAAGGGAACTGTGGTCCTTGCCCCTGGCTAGCAGACACTGGGTGTGCATGGCTGTCATCAGGACAAAGGCTGAATGACCTGGGTCAGGATGATATGGGATTGGAGGGGCAACTCTCATCTATTGCGGGGGTGCAATTAGTGCCAGCACCGTCCATTAAGAGTTTGGGTGTAATCTTTCCATGGAGGCGCAGATTGCAGCTATAACAAAGGTGGCATTTTTTCATCTCCGCCAAGCTAAGCTGTTGGCTCCTTACCACTCGCCCTGACCTAGTCACTGTGATCCATGCGACGGTCACCTCCAGACTGGATTATTGTAACTCGCTCTACGTGGGGCTGCCCTTGAGACTGACCCAGAAACTCCAGCGGGGGCAGAATGCCACAGTGAGACTCCTTACGGGGTCCTCGCTGCGCGATCACATTCACCCAGTGCTATACCAGCTGCACTGGCTCCCGGTGGAGTACAGGATCAGGTTTAAGGTGCTGGTTTTAACTTTTGAAGCCCTATACGGCCTAGGACCCTCATAACTACAGGACCGCCTCTCCTGGCATGTCCCACAGAGGACCTTACGGTGTTCAAACAAAAACATCTTGGAAGTCCCGGGCCACAGGGAGGTTAGGCTGGCCTCGACCAGAGCCAGGGCTTTTTCAGCTGTGGCTCCAATCTGGTGGAACGCTCTGTCACAAGAGACCAGGGCCCTGCGGGACTTGACATCTTTCCGCAGGGCCTGCAAGACAGAGCTGCTCCACCAGGCCTTTGGCCAAGGCACAGCCTGACCCCCTCCTTTGGCAATCCTCACAGAACTCTAGCCCAATGGTTGCCATCAATTTGATTTGAACTGATTTTATAATGAATTGATTTTAGACTGCTGTATTACTTTACTGTTGTTAGCCGCTTTGAGCCCGGCTTTGGCTGGGGAGGGCGGGATATAAATAAAATATGATGATGATGATGTACCATGCACATCACAGAATCCTAGAACTGCCACAAACAATTGTAATCACAATGCGGAGCCACAAGATGCCTGGAAGATCTATGTGTGTCTTTAGTTAGTTAGAAGCCAGGCTAGCCCATACAGAAGCTGACCAGACCGGCAGGAGACAGACTGACAACCAAGTTCGCTGCTGTTCCTGCTAAAGCGCAGAAGGAGGGAACAAAGGGGTTGGAGCTGAGGAAGGGTGTCTGCTGGCTGTCTCTCTCTCTCTCTCTCTTAATTGTAGGACCAGTCCAGTCCTGAGGTTCTGTATGCCTCTGATTAGGCAAAGACTTTCCAGCGACTTTTCAATACAGTGGTACCTCTGGATGCGAACGGGATCCGTTCCGGAGCCCCGTTCGCATCCTGAAGCGAACGCAACCTGCGTCCGTGCGTCTGCGCATGCGGCGATTCGCCGCTTCCGCGCATGCGCATGTCATTTTGAGCATCTGCGCATGTGCGAGCAGCGAAACCTGGAAGTAACACGCTCGGTTACTTCTGGGTCACCGTGGAGCGCAACCCAAAAATACTTAACCTGAAGCTACTTCAACCCGAGGTATGACTGTACCTGTGTTGATAGCATTTGGGCGCGAATCTAAGTAGTTTGGGACGGTGAGCCCAAAAAACATTGCGAAGCCCAGGACGAAAAGGTTGCGGGAGGAGTTCATGTCGACAAACTGCAGGTTGGAGAGACCCACTGCTGTGATCATGCCTGCAAATGGGAAAGAGGAAAAATTTTATTATACACGCGTGGTGGACTTCTTAAAGATAAGGTTGCAGAAAAGGCCATTGCAAGGGACCGACTTCCCCAGTCAGTGCTGCTTCAGAACAATCCTTGTCTGTAAACTGTTTTTCTGGGATCGGACACATTGCAGCAGCCCCAAGTGAATCTTCTAACTCTAAAGGATAAGGTAAAGGGAACCCCTGACCATTAGGTCCAGTCGCGGACAACTCTGGGGTTGCAGTGCTCATCTCGCTTTATTGGCCGAGGGAGCTGGCGTACAGCTTCCGGGTCATGTGGCCAGCATGACTAAGCCACTTCTGGCAAACCAGAGCAGCGCACGGAAACGCCGTTTACCTTTCCGCCAGAGTGGTACCTATTTATCTACTTGCACTTTGACGTGCTTTCGAACTGTTAGGTTGGCAGGAGCAGAGACCAAGCAACGGGAGCTCAGCCCGTCGCGGGGATTCGAACCACCGACCTTCTGATTGGCAAGTCTTAGGCTCTGTGGTTTAACCCACAGCTCCACCCACGCCCCACTCTAAAGGGTAGAGAAACTGTATGTTGACAGGCGGTGGGTGCCATCTATAGTGTCTGGTATGGGTGCAGTCAGGGGGATAAATTAATCAATCCTTAACTAAAAGTAGAAATTGTAGAAAGATTTTGACAGGTTCTTCTGAGCACTCGGGGTCAAAAGAAAGTAATTTAAAGCAACTGTTGCTGAGACATTTCAAAATTGTTGAGCTTTTTCTTACAAAAACGCCAAAAACCCCTGCAAAAATCTGGACATATGGCAGCCCTAATGGCAGGTGGTTGTCCTGTCCCCCAAAACCAAAATCTTGGCTCTGCCCATGGTATCCAGGGTTTTGGATCCCTGCTGGAAACAAATATCCGTCACTAGTTCAGGATTGGGGGGGGGGGCCGCAGACCATGATACAGTGGTGCCTCGCAAGACGAAATTAATTCGTTCCGCAAGTTTTTTCTTCTTGCGAGTTTTTCGTCTTGCGAAGCACGGTTTCCCATAGGAATGCATTGAAAATCAATTAATGCGTTCCTATGGAGACCGCTTGCCAGGCTGGCGGTGCGGAGAAGGGCTTTTCTCCCCACCGCAAGCCTTCAGGACAGGTCTGGGAACAGAGGGGAAGGCGCGCAGCGCTTCTCCTCTGTTCCCGGGGCTTGCGGTGGGAGGAGGGTTTTTCCTCCCCACCGCCAACATTCAGAACAGCATTCTGAATGTTGGCGGTGGGAAGGAAAACCCTCCTCCCACCGCAAGTCTTCAGGACAGCCATCCGAAGGCTGGCGCGGGGAGAAGGTCTCTCCGCCCCACCGCCAGCCTTCGGAGCAGCCTTCCGAAGGCTGGCGGCGGGAGGAGGTCTCTCCGCCCCACCGCCAGCCTTCGGAGCAGCCTTCCGAAGGCTGGCGGCGGGAGGAGGTCTCTCCGCCCCACCGCCAGCCTTCGGAGGAGGTCCGAGGACAGTGGGGAAGACGCGCTGCGCTTCCCCGCTGTCCTGGAGATTTCCCTATGGGCTTTCGTCTTGCGAAGGAAGCCCATAGGGAAATTCGTTTTGCGAAGCGCCTCCAAAACGGAAAAACCCTTTCTTCTAGCGGGTTTTTCGTCTGGCGAGGCGTTCGTCTTGCGGGGCACCACTGTATGTGGGTTTACACAATGAAATTTCAATCAATACAAGATTCTTTATATTTTCAGTGCTCAAGGGAGTCTTTAGTGCCCTTCCCCCTGGCTAAATTACACAAACTAAGGCTGCATACAAACTATACCAGGGGTCAGCAACCTTTTTCAGCTGTGGGCCAGTCCACCGTCCCTCAGACCATGTGGTGGGCTGGACTATATTGGGGGGGGGATGAACAAATTCCTATGCCCCACAAATAACCCAGAGATGCATTTTAAATAAAAGGACACATTCTACTCATGTAAAAACACCAGGCAGGTCCCACAAATAACCCAGAGATGCATTTTAAATAAAAGGACACATTCTACTCATGTAAAAGCACGCTGGTTCCTGGACCATCCGCGGGCCGGATTGAGAAGGCAATTGGGCCGCATCCAGCCCCCGGGGCCTTAGGTTGCCTACCCCTGCACTATACCTTTAAAGTAAAGCCCCCTCCCCACCCACCCCAAAGGATTCTGGGCACTGTAGTTTGTTAAAGGTTGCTGAGAACTGTCACTCACAAACTACAGCACTCAGAATTCTTTGAGGGGAGGAATGTGTTTTGTGCTTTTAACAGTTTAGTGTGTGTGTGTGTGTGTGTGTGTAGCTTAAACTGTGTGTTCAGATTTCCTTAGTTCTCACACTTGATGCAGGTCACCCTACAATTCAACCTTTCAACTTTGGGTATTTTTATGCATCACAGAACATTCGTATCACTTCTTTGAGTCCTCTCTAAGGGTGCTTCCAGCTAGTTCTGAGCTGAATTCAATCACGTACTAGTAAATCAAATGTACACATTTATATTTGATTGGGGGGGTAGGGAGTCTTGCACAACAAACCCAGTTTTTTGCTGTAAGGGAAGTGACAGGAAAATACACTGGAAAATGTAGCGAAACACTGTTTTGATGCAACAGTCACCTAACCTCCCTGCAAAATATCAAGATGAACGTTCATTAAATAGCCAGTGTTGTCTAATCCATCTGCAAGCATATCAGGTTGAATGCTCACTAAATAGGTTGTCTGGAAACACCCTAAGATATATTAAACCCCCTTTTAATCCTAGAAGCATCAGCAAATCATCCAGAGTTAACTGAGACATCCCCGCAATATGGACACTTTAAGGGGCTAAGGTGTGCCTAGCATTTTGCAGAAAATAAACACACCGGGAAAGAGTAATGTGAGAATGAGATTGCCACAAATAAGTGTTTTATTGTCATCCTTAAATTTTTAGTACTGCTTTACTTAAACGGAGCGGACAGTTTTGCTTTCCTTAAGGAGACTGTTGCTCTGCCTCCGGGTAGCTGGCAAAATAAAATACAGCTATGTCAGATTTGGAAACATTTTTGTGTGTGTGTTCTGAGAGAGAATATTAAAGTGGGAGAAATAATATTGACAAATCTCCTTTAATATATAGATGCTTTCCTAATAGTTTTGCTTTTGTGTTTTTAGCTTGGGCAGTCTCTGAGGTGTCTTTAAACTGCTCTTTGTCAAAACTTTGCAAAACACACCACTCTTCACTTTAATTTAATAGTCCTCATGTGGCCACCTCTAAAACTTTCATTCAGATAAATGTTTATTCTGGAAAAAGAGGAGGAAAAATAGGGCAACCTCAGACCTAATATCTGAAATGCTGGCAGGGAATCAAACAGTTGCAAGCTTTTACTTTGTTCAGGTTCTGCTGTGGTTTAAATAGTGCTTTTGGTTCTGCTTGAATTGATGCTTTTGAATTATGGTGCTGGAGGAGACTCTTGAGAGTCCCATGGACTGCAAGAAGATCAAACCTCTCCATTCTGAAGGAAATCAGCCCTGAGTGCTCACTGGAAGGACAGATCCTGAAGCTGAGGCTACAATACTTTGGCCACCTCATGAGAAGAGAAGACTTCCTGGAAAAGACCCTGATGTTGGGAAGGATGGAGGGCCCAAGGAGAAGGGGACGACAGAGGACGAGATGTTTGAACAGTGTTCTCGAAGCTACCAGCATGAGTTTGACCAAACTGCGGGAGGCATTGGAAGACAGGAGTGCCTGGCGTGCTCTGGTCCATGGGGTCACAAAGAGTCGGACACGACTGAACGACTAAACAACAACAACAGTGAAACAAAGGCTCCTTCACTGCCTTGGTATATGTGAACTAAGTTTGTTATTGACAACTGAGCTGCCAGACATTCCTCCCCTTCTTTCAGGGGCTTGAACTAGATGACACTCAGGACACCTTCCATCTCTACAATTAATGATTCTATGATAAGGGCTGGAGGGAGTTGTAGCTGAAAACATCTGGACAGGACCAGGTTGGGGGAAACTACAGCATCTTAAAAAGCAGAGACATCACCTTGCCAACAAAGGCTTGTATAGTTAAAGCTATGGTTTTCCCACTAGTGATGTATGGAAGTGAGAGCTAGACCATAAAGAAGGCTGATCGCCAAAGAATTGGTGCTTTTGAATTATGGTGCTGGAGGAGACTCTTGAGAGTCCCATGGACTGCAAGAAGATCAAACCTATCCATTCTTAAGGAAATCAGCCCTGAGTGGTCACTGGAAGGACAGATCCCGAAGCTGAGGCTCCAATACTTTGGCCACCTCATGAGAAGAGAAGACTCCCTGGAAAAGACCCTGATATTGGGAAAGATGGAGGGCACAAGGAGAAGAGGACGACAGAGGACGAGATGTTTGAACAGTGTTCTCCTAGCTACCAGCATGAGTTTGACCAATCTGCAGGAAGCAGTGGAGGACAGGAGTGCCTGGCGTGCTCTGGTCCATGGGGTCACGAAGAGTCAGACATGACTAAACGACTAAACAACAAACAACAACTGTCATTAAGATCCTGGTCATGACTAAAAACACATAGCTATTTCCACATGACTTCTTCTTCTTCTTCTTCTTCCTCGACAATCACTTGTAGCTGAGTGAGATTGTCTTCCATGAATATGGCCTTAACAGTGAGTTCATAAGTGATTGTGGAGGCCAATTCTGGATCCACAAGTCCTTCCACAGTGGGGACACAGGTTTCCAGGCGGGAGTTGATCACGGTGAGGCTTTGCCAAGCGTGCCTTCCTCTTAGCACATTTCTTTCTTTCGTCCTGAGTTTGAGCATCTTCAAAGTCCATGACACCTTTGGTAAAGGCTGTTCTCCAACTGGAGCACTCACAGGCCAGTGTTTCCCAGTTATGCTTATACAGTGGTACCTTAGGTTAAGAACTTAATTTGTTCTGGAGGTTCGTTCTTAACCTGAAACTGTTCTTAACCTGAAGCACCACTTTAGCTAATGGGGCCTCCCGCTGCCGTCGCCGTGTGATTTCTGTTCTCATCCTGAAGCAAAGTTCTTAACCCGAGGTACTATTTCTGGGTTAGTGGAGTCTGTAACCTGAAGCGTCTGTAACCTGAAGCGTCTGTAACCCGCGGTACCACTGTACTACATTTTTTTTTTTTTAAGATTTGCCTTGAGAGTGTCTTTAAACCTCTTTTGTTGTCCACCGGTATTTCACTTTCCATTCTTAAACTGGGAATAAAGTAGTTGCTTTGGAAGATGATAATCAGTTGACTGTATGGGATTGGCAGAAATGACCGGCAGAATCCGCGACCAGGGAGAAGAGTCGGCAGAAGAAGACTGGAAGAAATTTAAGGACTATTTACAGAAATATTGCAAAATTAATGAACTTTGAAAGATGCTGGATTGAATTTATGTGGTCTCTAGCTGTTATGATAAAAAGAAATGGGATAAATATTGTTTAAGTTATAAAATTTAAAAAAAGTTGACTGGAAAATAAGGTGTTAGTTAAAAGGAATGTTAAGAGATTAGGATTTGCTGCATAATCATTTTGAACTAGAAAACAAGAAGGGGAGGTATGAGGAAGTCAAAGAAACATGTTATTGAAAAATTGATATCGAAATTGATTTGTTTTTAATATTTTTCTTTTTCTTTTTCTTTTTTGTTTGTATAAAATTGAAAAATTGAATAAATATTTATTTTAAAAAAAGTGGAAGATGATAATCAGGCATCCGAACAATATGACCAGTCCAACGAAGCTGAAGTTGAAGAATCACTACCACACTACTACAAGTAAGTGACTATATTCTATAGGTTTTCTTGCACATTGCTATATTTATAAGAAATCATAATATCCTTGCTGTATTTTGCACAGCAGAATAAAGGTAACTTACCAAACAACGTGCAGAACATCCCTCCAAGGATTGGGTCAGGGAGGGAGGCAAACAAAGCTGTAAATTTGCCAATGGTTCCCAAAATGAGCATGATTCCAGCACCGTACTGTACCACTCTCCTACTGCCTACCTGCAGAGCAAACACACGAGTAACAGCCAGTTAATCATATGTTCGTCCTTCACAATATTGTTATTCATCTCCATGTCTGCTTCCCATATTGCTGCAGGGAGAAGGGGGTTCTGTTGCATCTATTTATTGGTGTTGTACTGTTAGCTAGGCTATTAACGTCTCCAGGACGGGAGAATTTGCATTTCTTTTGTATAGTACCTGATGACTCTAGGCTTTGCCCTTTCAGTCGGGTTTCTAACTGTCATAAGAGATCATTAGTCCCATGTTTTCATGAGCAAAGTGAGATTTTAAGCTACAATCCCGTGCACACTTACCTGGAAGCAAAGGTAAAGGTAAAGGGACCCCTGACCATTAGGTCCAGTCGCGGACGACTCTGGGGTTGCGGCGCTCATCTTGCTTTACTGGGCAAGGGAGCCGGCGTACAGCTTCCGGGTCATGTGGCCAGCATGACTAAGCTGCTTCTGGTGAACCAGAGCAGTGCACGGAAATGCTGTTTACCTTCCCGCTGGAGCGGTACCTATTTATCTACTTGCACTTTGTGCTTGCAAACTGCTAGGTTGGCAGGAGCTGGGACCGAGCAACGGGAGCTCACCCCGTCGCAGGGATTCGAACCGCCAACCTTCTGATCAGCAAGTCCTAGGCTCTGTGGTTTAACCCACAGTGCCACCCGCGTCCCTTACCTGGAAGTAACTCCTCTAGAATTTAGCCACCTAAGCTATGTGCCTATAAATTCTGCATGTGAAGCTGACTTATAACAGGTCGTATGGAGGAAAGTTGACATGGTGCCCTCCAGATCTTGCTGGACTTCAGCTCCCATCATCCCTGACAATCGACCATGTTGGCTGCGGATGATGGCAGCTGGAACCCAACAGCATCTAGAGGCTACCCCTCAGCCAGGCCTCTAGCCCAGCACTCTCTTCTCCGGCAAATAGCAGCACTCCCAGATCTCAGGAAGAAAATGGGAGTCTCACCTCTCCTTTCATCTCCTGCAACTGACACTGGAGATGCCAGGGATTATACAGGTGGGGCATTCTGCATGACAAGCAACACAGATGGGTGAATCTTTCTGTTATGTACTGAGTTGAATAGGATCCAAAATGCAGCAGTCTGATTGGTCCAAAACAATAGGCTTCAGAATGCAGCAGTCTGATTGGTCCACAGGAGCCACCCAATCCAGCTCCAGGTGGAAGCGAATCCGCAACCTGATTGGCCTACAGGAGAATCCCGGAATTAGCCAATCACGTGGGGCCCATTGGGTAAATAATGTATATAAAGCAGACATTCTGGGGGAACTTCCATTCCTCCTCACCACTAAGAGCTGAATAAAGAGCATGAAATCCACTCTCGACTCCAAGTATATTTCACTTTCAATGGACAATCTTGGCACCAGAGCTACACCTGTAGAACCACTGGCGTAAAAAACGGTCTCTGTAGGAGAGCCCGTTCATTCACATATAAAAGTTCTGATGCATGCTTCCTGGTGTTCTGTCCTTACCACAGGAGTAACTCGGCCAGAGATGGAGCTGTAGTTCAGTGGCCTCTGAAAAGCCACAGCTTCTCTGCCCCCTGACTTAACATCTACAGTTTAAAAAGATGTTAAGGACCTCTGCCAAAACCTTAGATGGACCAACAGTCTGACCTAGTCAATGGGAGCTTCCTCGTCTTCCTAACCCTGCACCCACTGGAATAGTCCCAGGATTCCATGGGAGGCCGTCATGTACGTGAAATCAAAGTAACCAGAAGCCCAAACTAGGATGGGACTGGAAGATCAAAACCTGCTGCTGATCTTGCCCAGGTTCCAGAAACTGGGAGCCGCGTTCTGCTTCTGGAGCAGAGGAGAGAAGCAAGCAGCTGCTGCGTTCAGCTCCGGCAGATGTTCCCGACTCTCCTCCCAGCATAGCCCCAGGAACCGTGACTGGCAGAAATCCAGCAAGAAACAGAAGGTGCCATCAAACATCTCAGGGTGGTACCTTGGTGATGCCCAAGACGCCGATGTTGGGACTCGAGGAAGTCGACCCATTGCCAGTGCCCAGCAAACCAGCAATGATACAAGAGATTCCCTCTGTAAAAATGCCCCTGAGAAGGGAGAGAAAGAGAAAGAGAAAATAACTCCGATTATTGCATTAGGTTTTCCGCATGCCTATCTCCAACAGTTTATTTTATTTTATTTTTTATTACTTTTTTGCAGGAGGGCGCTGCAAAAAATAAATAAAAATCAAATGCAGTAATACTTTCCTTTTTTATCATTTATTTTTCTGCCTGCCACCCAACAAATGCCCAGCCCTCAAGGACTTCCGTGGTGAATTACAGTATTAAACGATCACAAAACGATCCAAAACTATGATGAAAAGCATCACCATCAGCAACATAAAATTTAGACCATATACGATATACGATATCTTTATTGTCATTGTCCCATGCAGAACAATGAAATTGAAAAACTACAGAAAACTACATAAAAACTACATAAAACATTCAAAAACCCCTAAAAACTCTGAAACCCCATTTTAAAATACACTATACTATAGAGACCCCTTATGCTGCGTTTAGAACCAGAATTGCATTTGCATCGAAACTGTTTCTCAGGCGGCTAGTCCTGGCCATTATAACCCTATACCTTCTTCCAGAAGGCAGAAGCTGAAAGAGATCATTTCCGGGGTGCGTACTATGCTGCGCTATCTCTGCCGCTTTCTTATGGCACCTGGAAGCGTAGATTTGATCTAAGGTGGGAAGAGTGCACCCAATTATTCTCTCTGCAGTCTTTACAACTCTGGATAGCATTGTTTTTTCCCTGACCGTGCAGCTCCCAAACCACACACACAGACCATAAGTTAATACACTCTCAACAGTACAATGGTAAAATGCCATCAACAGGTCCTTTGAGAGATTGTTTTTCTGGAGGATTCTCAGAAAATATAACCTCTGCTGTGCTCTCTTCACCAGGTCTTTGCTGTTTTCTCCCAAGGTTAGGTCATCTCTCAACTCCATTCCCAGAAATTGAAATACCGAGACCTGTTCCACGCACTTCCCCTCAATAATAAGTGGCTGAATATTCAATTTACATTTCCTAAAGTCCACAATGATCTCACAATGATGCAGTGGCATTGCAAGATTATGTGATCCCGAACCACTTGCCCTGCTCTGCTGCATCCCATATTCCAGACACTCTGACAGAGGTACCCCAGAAAAGCAATCTCACCAACAGGAATAGGAGCAAACACCCTCCTTTCCCCACCAAACTCCCAAGTCTATGACCATTCCTCAGAAAGGATTGCAGCACAGTGGGCTAGCATTTCCAGGCAGAATCCAGAAGGGGTCTTGTTTGAATTCTGTACAGATGTTGTTCGACCAGACAATCCTGAGCTGATTGAATCAATGGTCTCACTTGCACACCCTCCAACATCCTGGGGACGCAAATCAGAACGCGCCATGTTTGGTCCCGAGCTCTTGCACATGCGCAGTAGCACAAGACCCCAAAGCAAGCGGCTTTCGTTCCGGCACTCTGCCAGTTCACTTGTGCCAGATCGCCAGACCAAAAAAATGGGACGTTTTGGGATCTGGGATTGGCTTCTGTAATTCCAGGATGTCCCCACTGTGACGTTAACATATGAGAGTGCTGGAGGTGAAATAGTTAAACAGGTTACCCAATCAAGACCCAGGGGGGTGGAGTCAGAGGGACTATAAAACCAGCTCTGGGAGGAGTTTGGGAGGAGTTTGTTGGGAGTTGGTGAGTTGGTTGGAGTGGGAGTGAATTGGGATAGAGTTTGGGGGTAGGTTGAGTTAGTGTAGCGAAATAAGCTGAGTCAGAAACAGTTAGGAACTAGGAAGACAAGTAAATATCTGAGAGGTGGTTTAGTGAATGAGAGCAGATAGCGGAAGTTATAGGTCTGGATAGGCACCCCATGGGAAGC
Organism: Podarcis filfolensis; assembly: GCF_964270895.1. NCBI lineage: Eukaryota > Metazoa > Chordata > Lepidosauria > Squamata > Lacertidae > Podarcis > Podarcis filfolensis. Next base: position 8,836,564 of record NC_139606.1, on the reverse strand, counting down.
GGGTGGCACTGTGGGTTAAACCACAGAGCCTAGGACTTGCAGATCAGAAGGTCGGCGGTTCGAATCCCCGCCACGGTGTGAGCTCCCGTTGCTCGGTCCCAGCTCCTGCCAACCTAGCAGTTCGAAAGCACGTCAAAGTGCAAGAAGAAAAATAGGTACCACTCCGGTGGGAAGGTAAATGGCGTTTCCGTGCACTGCTGTGGTTCGCCAGAAGCGGCTTAGTCATGCTGGCCACATGACCGGCTGTATGCCGGCTCCCTCGGCCAATAAAGCGAGATGAGTGCCACAAACCCAGAGTCGGTCATGACTAGACCTAATGGTCAGGGGTCCCTTTACCTTTACCTTTACCTTTAGGCACCCCATGAATGTAATTGACTGATACTGTTTATGAAACCACACACTTGTTAAACTGCAATAAATAAACATAAATTCATGTTCCAATTTAACCCTGACTGGACTCAGTATTGTACCAGGTAGGGCCTGGGTGGTGGCAGCGAGAAATAAAGTGGTGGCACAGGGATCAATAGACGTTGAAACGTCCAAGGACCCTGTGTGATCGCAACACCCGCTTAAATCGGGACTGTTGAGTGGCAGGCACCTTGTGCAAGACAGGTTCCTCATCCCCTCCAATTTGTTTCAACAGTTCCATCATTTGATGTGGGAACAACTTCTGGAAATTTCAATGGAATCAAGTACCGTATTTTTCGCTCTATAAGATGCCCCAGACCACAAGACGCACCTACTTTTTGGAGGAGGAAAACAAGAAAAAAATATATTCAGAATCTCAGAAGCCAGAACAGCAAGAGGGATCACTGCGCAGTGAAAGCAGCAATCCCTCTTGCTGTTCTGGCTTCTGGGATAGCTGCGCAGCCTGCATTCGCTCCATAAGACGCACACACATTTCCCCTTACTTTTTAGGAGGGAAAAAGTGAGTCTTATATAGCAAAAATACGGTATATTTAGTAGGATAGGCCAGCTTCCCACACAGAGACAATGCAGGAAGGACCCCTGCAGTTTAGATTATTTTAATCCATGAAAGGTGGGATCCCAAGAAGACCACAGGCTCCCCATCTCTGACCTAGTGCCCCGGCTACTGAACTACCATTCCCTGAGGCAATGCGTCAAATATCCATGCAATGCAAGGAAGCTGCATCTCCCCTACCTGTTAATGGCATGCACAGGTGGAGGTGGAGCACCTGCAAGCCTAGCACAAGCATAATAATCGCCAATAGACTCAACGATCCCACACAAGGTAGCGCTGAACATGCCCAGCACGGCGGCGGCTGTCACTGTGGGGATGCCCCACTGGCCTAGAGCAAGCAAAGGGGAGTAGCTGTTAGCTGGAGAAGAACATTGCCTTCACTTTAAAACTGAATAATAACAGCAGCCATAATCACAATAAATTTTATTATTTGCCCCAGCCACTCCAGGCGGATTCCAAGAGCATAATAAAACACCAAACATTCAAAACTTCCCCATACAGGGCTGCCGTCAGGTGTCTTCTAAAACTTGCATAGTTCTTTATCTCTTTGACATCTGATGGGAGGGCGTTCCACAGGGCAGGTGCCACTACCGAGAAGGCCCTTGGTATAACCTGAACACTTTATTCCTCATCCATACCACATCAACTCTCTCTCAGATTAACCCACACAATCCTTTATACCAGGCCAGTCCAACACACGGCCCTTGAGGGCATTTTTGACGGCCTTCAACAACATTTGACTCACCCCACCCTTGCAACCTTCCCCCTGCTGTTTACCAAGCTTTGGGAAGGACGTGTGACGGCTTTGACAGGGTCCTAGAATCCTCCTACCTCCTTACCAAAACCTAACTAGGGACATATCCTTTACCCTTTTAAAATGTGGCTATTTCCTTGGGGGCTGTTATTGGGTTGTTGTTTTTATTCTGATTATATTTGTTGTGATCTTTTCTGTGAACCACCCTGAGACCTCCGGGTATAGGGCGGTATATAAACTCAATCAATTATTATTAATAAATAATAACAGCAACAGCAACAATAATGGCTAGCACTTAGTGAGTACGTGTGAAGACATAGACTCATGAAATTTTGGACTCTTCCCCCATAGATGCAGCTATGGACTATCCTGAGGGCTGTGGCTATGGGGGGTGTTCTAACGAGGTCCTGCACATCATACATTTGGCATGCAGGTGGCGCTGTGGTCTAAACCACTGAGCCTCTTGGGCTTGGCAATCAGAAGGTTGGCGGTTCGAATCCCCACAGTGGAGTGAGCTCCAGTTGCTCGGTCCCTGCTCCTGCCAACCTAGCAGTTCGAAAGCACGCCAGTGCGAGTAGATAAATAGGTACTGCTGCAGCGGGAAGGTAAACGGTGTTTCCGTGCACTGCTCTGGTTCACCAGAAGCGGCTTAGTCATGCTGGCCACATGACCCGGAAGCTGTCTGTGGACAAACACTGGCTCCCTCGGCCTATAGAGCGAGATGAATGCACTATTCCAGAGTCGTCCACGACTGGACCTAACAGTCAGGGGTACCTTTACCTTTTAACCATCCAGGGGTCCTTTGCCTTTTACCTTTACATTTGCTAGTAAATCCCTACTCAGCTCTGAAGCTTACTGGGTGATTTTGAGCCCACGGCTCTACCTTGTTGTTGTGAAGATGGAGAGATGGAGAAGCAAGAGTCGGAAGGGAATATCCATTGTTACTTACAAGGGTAAGGGAGACGGAACCACGGTGCAATGGATATTATTTCTCCTCTAGCGTCTGTTCTGGCCTTGAATCCATAGGCATCTACATCACGAGGAAATACATCTGTCACTGTCAGAATGTAACACAGCAGCCAGACCACCAAGATGGCCAGAATGATCTGAAGAGGAAACAGATATGGCAATGGTACCCACTGCTTTCACTGCCCTAACTTGCCACACACCTACAGCCTTAGAGCAAATCCTGTGAACATTTACTCAGACGTAAATCTTGCCAAGTTCAATGAGACTTACTTCTGGGAAACTGGACAGGATTGCAGCCTGAGTAATTCAAAGGGGGGAGGGAAACAAGAGCACAATCTTTCTGCTTTGTTATCAGTCGCTACATATGCCTTTCCCAGTTAGTAGCTGTACTGAATTTACATAATTTTATTTATGTGCGGTGGTTGTTTTAAACTCTCTCTCTCTTCTTTTAACATATGTGATTGTTTAAACCATGGGTAAGCAAACTAAGGCCCGGGGGCCAGATCCGGCCCAATCGCCTTCTCAATCTGGCCAGGGGACGGTCTGGGAATCAGCATGTTTTTACAAGAGTAGGATGTGTGCTTTTATTTTAAATGCATCTCTGGGTTATTTGTGGGGCATAGGAATTCATTCATTACTATTTTTCAAAATATAGTCTGCCCCCCCCCAAGGTCTGAGGGACAGTGGACCGGCCCCCTGCTGAAAAAGTTTGCTGACCTGTGGTTTAAACTATTTTTATACATATGCAACTGTCGTAAATCACTCTGGGGTGCCTCAGGGGAGGCAATCGCTAAATTAAATAAAAGTCTTTGCTCGTTCCATTTTGAAATTATTTCTGGTATCCAAGATGACAAGACTCCAGAGAGGCTGTTGCATTATACAACCCACAGGTTAGGGTCCTTTCAATATGACATGTGTGCTTCAATTTTTACCCTCATCCATAGCACGGAATCCAAACATTGCTTCTCTTGAAATTGCATTTTCCTAGCATCCATCCTGCTACGTTTTGTCACTGGGAATATTAGATTCTTCCCTGAGACAGCTTTTTCAGCACCACTGCGATTGCTGTGAGGAACGGGGTTGTGCAAGTCATTCCGAGCGACACTTTTGTGACCATCAACACAATTAATTCCTCACTCACAGCATTCGCCGCATGTCAACCCTTTCATTTTTTTTTATTGCATGAAAATGGAAACGCTCCGTTTTTTCTTCGCCCTCGAGCCAAAGCAAGCTCTCAATAGAAACAGAGAGAGAAGTTCCCTTCCTTGTTTCACATCTGTGTCTTGCTAAGGGTTTAGCTACATGTTCTATGCATTTGCAAGATAAGCATGCACCTGGGACCCCCATGAGTGGGGAAACAGATGGGGAAAGTCGCAGGAAACGGAAGAATTAAATCCTGTCCCTTTTTTCCAGCTCCAAATGGACAATTTGGCCTTCTGGTATTAGGTGTGAGGTGGAAACTGTTGGTTTCTGTGTGTTGCCACTGTGCAGTGCTTGGAGTCACAGGACTCTGTTTACATTCCAGAAATTCCATACTGTTGGAAGTCTCACGGAAGACAAGAGACGGATGTGATGTTTGCTGGTTTCCTGTTCCTTTGTTTTTCAGTTGCTCTCTGCTCTCACAGAGAGAGGGTGTATTTCTTTTCTGTCTGTGTAGCTTAGTAATAAAACCCTTAGCATGTAGCTCATATTTCTCGTCACTTCTGCTGCTTTGAAACTCTGCAAAATAGGAACGTGCTTGGAGCCTTATTAGTGGCTCAGGTCGTTAATTATCGTTGGAGGGTGATTCCGGAGGAGCTCGGTTGAACGCAGGTTCCGACAGAAACAGCCTCTTGGGACAAACTGAAATCTGTGTCAGGCCAAATCTGGCCTGCAGACAGGAAATACCCCACATCTGTGATCTAGGATATGGTAGGGGTGGTATATAGCAGATTTCCTTGGAGGGATGTTGACAGTGGACAGCTTAAGCCAGTGAGGCACTGAGGAGAACCAAACCGTCCCCTCTTTCCCCACCCTTCTCTCTTTCTGCCACTCTTTCTCTCTCTCCCTCTTTGCTAGGGAAGGGATATTTCATTCTCGCCAGGTGATTTTCATTGATACTCAGCCCAGAATACCTGGAGCGTCTCCACCCCCATCATTCTGCCCGGACACTGAGGTCCAGCTCTGAGGGCCTTCTGGCGGTTCCCTCACTGTGAGAAGTGAAATTACAGGGAACCAGGCAGAGGGTCTTCTCGGTAGTGGTGCCTGCCCTGTGGAACGCCCTCCCACCAGATGTCAAAGAGAACAACAACTACCAGAGTTTTAGAAGACATCTGAAGGCAGCCCTGTTTAGGGATGCTTTTAATGTTTGATGTATTACAGTATTTTAATATTCTGTTGGGAGCCGCCCAGAGTGGCTGGGGAAACCTAGCCAGATGGGTGGGGTAGAAATAATAAATTATTTTTATTATTATACTCTGTTGAGTTCCCTTGAACCAGTCACTTACTCTGAGCTTAAAACTTTCCCACAGGGCGGGAATGAAATGGTGGTAGGGAAGCTATATTTTGAAGAGCAAAAAAAAAAAAAGAGGGCACATTTGTAGACTTCTGCTTTTAGCTATGGATCGCTATGACGACTCTCATTTTACATGCCTATGAAAATGAGGACGTGTCCTGGAAAACAGAGGACATTTGGTATGTTGTTTTTGGAATTAAAAGGCGCAGTCAGCTTAAACCTTCCAGTGATGAACCAGAGTGAAGACTTGCTCACTCCATTCTGCCCACAAAGGCCACGATTAGCGGATTCAAATAAAGAATTTTGGCAGGAAGTCCCACAAGCCAGGAAAGACTTCATCCATGTTCGGGGGGGGGGGGCTAAGCCAGGCCACAACGGCCTCCCACCCAGAATTCAGGTAAGTGAACCTTATATACTACCCTGAGGTTGTTTTTGGAATTACAATATAATAAATAAATAAAACAAGCCCTTGGATAATGGAGTGAAATCATCAAAATCTGACCAGACTGTGACCATTGAACAATGGGGACCTTTCTTACCGGGAACATCTTGAAGATCTGAATTCGGAACACAGTGCACCCTTGTCCCCATTTGTAGCCGGGGAGGAGAAAAGACACATTTCGCAGGTACTGAGCAAACAAAATGATTAAGAAAATCGACCTGTTCAAAAGAGAAAAAGGCATCGTGAAAAGCGGAGATCAAGAGCAATCAGGGCACAGAAACATTAGAACCAATTGATGTAACTTCAAATTGCACGTCTTTTGCTACTGTTGAGGATTCACTCGTCAAGAACGCAATGTTATCTGTGCAGTTTTGACTTCTACATTTTCAAAAACAAAAATCGGCATTGCTGGCAGCGGCAAGTCACATGAACTGGCATCGAATCTGTTCTGGATGGAGAAATTTAACTGCACTGGAGCAGGATTTGGCCTTATAAAGTGATTTGTGCTTAGGAATGACAACTCTGCTGCTGTTCTGTTCCTTCGCGGATTTGATTCGTTCTTTCTCCACAAGTTGAAAAATTAGTGCAGTAGAGTCCCTAATGTCCCTCTGATTTTCATCTGACACTAACACCCACTGGGCCCATCACCTCCTGGCAAATAGAAGGGGAAGAAATAGAGGCAGTGAGAGATTTTACGTTTTTGGGCTCCATGATCACTGCAGATGGTGACAGCAGTCACGAAATTAAAAGATGCCTGCTTCTTGGGAGAAAAGCAATGACAAACCTAGACAGCATCTTAAAAAGCAGAGACATCACCTTGCCAACAAAGGTCCGTATAGTTAAAGCTATGGTTTTCCCAGTAGTGATGTATGGAAGTGAGAGCTGGACCATAAAGAAGGCTGATTGCCGAAGAATTGGTGCTTTTGAATTCTGGTGCTGGAGGAGACTCTTGAGAGTCCCATGGACTGCAAGAAGATCAAACCTATCCATTCTGAAGGAAATCAGCCCTGAGTGCTCACTGGAAGGACAGATCCTGAAGCTGAGGCTCCAATACTTTGGCCACCTCATGAGAAGAGAAGACTCCCTGGAAAAGACCCTGATGTTGGGAAAGATGGAGGGCACAAGGAGAAGGGGACGACACAGGACGAGATGATTGGACAGTGTTCTCAAAGCTACCAGCATGAGTTTGACCAAACTGCGGGAGGCAGTGGAAGACAGGAGTGCCTGGCGTGCTCTGGTCCATGGGGTCACAAAGAGTCGGACACGACTAAATGACTAAACAACAACAAACACCCACAAACCTTCTGTTTCAGTGTGTCTGAAGAAGTGTGCATGCACACGAAAGCTTATACCAAGAACAAACTTAGTTGGTCTCTAAGGTGCTACTGGACAATTCTTTATTTTTATATATATTTCGACTGCGTCAGACCAACACGGCTACCTACCTGAATCTAGACCCACAACCCTGAGATACTTGAGCCCACATGGCAGTAATAATTGATGTCTAATAATCTCAGAGTACAGTGGTACCTCGGGTTACATACGCTTCAGGTTACATACGCTTCAGGTTACAGACTCCGCTAACCCAGAAATAGTGCTTCAGGTTAAGAACTTTGCTTCAGGAGGAGAACAGAAATTGTGCTCCAGTGGTACGGTGGCAGCAGGAGGCCCCATTAGCTAAAGTGGTGCTTCAGGTTAAGAACAGTTTCAGGTTAAGAACGGACCTCCGGAACGAATTAAGTACTTAACCTGCAGTACCACTGTACCTAGTTTGCTCTGGATTATACCCAGTATCTGTTTTTATTTTCTGATTTTACGAAGATTTTATGTCACAGTGGAATATATATCAGGATCTAATTGAGATATTATCGAGTCAAAACTGACGTACCAGAGAAACACATTTTGGAATTTAAACCTGAATCTTGATAATTGTCAAAGCACTAGCTAGAAAATCCTATACCATTCTGTGACCTTTTCCTTTATCTCTCCCTTTCGAACGACATCATTACAACTAACATATCAGTGAGCACTTTACGCATTTCATCTAAAACTGAGGATCAAGTAGGAATTGCTCCAAAATTAGACGCATAATCACACACAAGGGAATTGGCCCGGCAGTCAAACAACTTGATGAGGAAGTCTTTCGGCAACTGGCAAGTTTGTGCATCTGCAGTTTGTTGCTTTTGAGATTATGCAGTACAGTGGTGCCTTGGTTTAAGAACAGCTTAGTTTATGGACAACTTGGATTAAGAAGGCTGCAAACCCGGAAGTAGGTGTTTTGGTTTGTGAACTTTGCCTTGGAAGCAGAACATGTTCTGCATCCTGTTGAGTGTGTTCCATTTGTAAATTGAGTCTCCCGCTGCTATGGGAAAGCATGCCTTGGTTTAAGAACACTTTGGTTTAAGAAAGGACTTCCGGAATGGATTACGTTCATAAACCAAGGTACCACTGTAGTTCTGCAACTCTACTCTTGCGTCAATTTGAAATTCTGCAGTACTGAAAAAGTGGTGCTTACGACTTCTGCTTGAGGCGCCGTGGAAGATGGCTGACAATACCATCGCTCCAGCTCCCATGGGGTAATTAGAGGCTGAGATGGGAGTATTCAGCCTCCCAAATTCTTCCCGGTGTAAGGGAAGATGCAGTCTCATCTGAGGATGCCCAATAAACCACCCCCAAGTTCGTAAAGGAGGATGGGGTGAGGGCACTGGATGGAAAGGCCCCGAGGGAGTTCGGATCTCCTGGACGCTGCCCCCGCAAGCGCACCAAGTTCCATTTCTTAAGATGGAAAATTGGATTTAAGTTTTGGACATGCTTTGAGTGAGGGGGGGGATTAATCTGCCAATTAAGCCAGCCACTGAGGTGCCAAGAGTGACAGAGAGGAAGAAAGAATAACATCTAAGTTGGTATGTTAGAATGGAATGGAAAAGGGGGGGGGTAAAGCCTTTTTTGCTATAATTTATTACAATACCTGACACCCCCCCCCCCGAAGAACCATTTACATTATTTACAGCAAGCGAGATTGGAAAATATAATGTGTTGAAACAACAATACTATATAATTAAAGCTTTTGTTTTTTGAATTGCTTGGAAGAAGATAAAAGACCCTCCAAATATTGATATTAGAAAGAAGCAGGATCTCGTTAGCCTCTGGAGAGACTTCAAAAAACTTTGGGCAGACTCTAAGACTGAGCTGCAGAGATAAATAGTCACAGGGGGAGGTGAGATCTTAATTTGTTATTATATCTGCACTTTAAGTCCAATTTGGCAAATCTCCCCTGGAAAGGCTAATGTTTGATGCAACCGGTCTGGGAAAATTAATGAGCAAATGCCTAGATTTGATTTCATCGGAACTGAGAGAAGATGGCGTCTGCCAGCAGCGAAATGACTTTTGGATTGATTCGGCATAAACACCAGCGTGTGAGGAGATACTACAACAATAGGGGAGTCAAGTACACAAAATTCACACAGAAACACATCATTGCTTACTTCAACTCGCCTGTGGAAACAACTCAGAGGCCATGAAAGAAGGAAGGATAACAACAGGAAGAATTAAAGGAACTATTGGAAACTCAAGGCAGCAGAGATATGAGATGATCAGAGACCCACCGAACTTGAAGCATGGGAAGTCCCAATAAAAATTTATAATTTGGCAGAATATTTGGACTATACGATATTGTCAGGGACTCAGGAGCAGGAGCACTGGGGAGAGAAGAAATGGAGAGCGAAGGGGAAGAATCCGAGGGCAGCGTAGGGGAGTATGACAGTGGCCCGAGAGATTCCATGAGCTTCTCCAGCGAATCAGAAGATTCCCAGAAGGGGGCGTCGATGGTCAGGGCAAGGGGGGTCCCAGGGGGGACGCACCAGAAACAAGGAGACAGAGGGGAACCCCAAAGCAGCAGCGGGGGATCAGGACCAGTTTCCCCACCAGAGCGTAGTGGGGGGGAAGAGTCACATGTGTCAGGGCCAGCGTCTCCTCCAGCGGGGAGAGAGAGTGAGTCAGGGCTGACCACGCCTCCAACGGAGGGGAGATCAGTTGCAGCTAGCCCCCCCCCCAGAGGGGGAAGCAGTGACAGCAGCAGCAGTGAAACGGTCAGGAGAAAAGTTACCGGCTGGGCGCGCGCGCCAAGTTCAAATGTACAGGCGCGGGGAACAGCAGGAGACCCGGATGGGGAACTAGCTCCTAAAGCCCGCCGGAGGGAGGGGGAAGGCTCAGGGGACTCAGCGTCAGAAGAGTCTAGAAAGGGCGAGACCCCAACGGCCAGGCGGAACCAGAGGCGGAAGGAACAGAGGAAGAGGTGGAGTAAGGCTAGAATCTTAAATTGGTGTCTGGGGGGAGGAGACTCAGACGGAGCATCAGCGGTCTAACAGTTGAGACGTAGAGCTGCGCGCTGCGGCTCTGGAAGTGAAACTGAACTTCAATAAAGACTTTTGTACTTAACAACGAAGCAGCGTTGGTCCTTTGTGAGCTGGGACCTTGGGCAGCCCTGACAGATATGTATTTGTATAATTTGGAATATTTAATGTGATTTGATTGGATTGTTAAAATGGAAAATTTAATTAAAAATTATTTTTTTAAGAAAAGTGGCGCTTACAGTGCTGCAATGCCCCAGTGCGATCCCGCTCTGTCGCCGGCAGCTTGGAACACAGACAGCCCAATCAAGGAGACGGTGGGAGTGACGGTGAGGGGCCCAATGTAGTTTAGCATGGCCCCAGGGAGGCCCACCAGACCAATGACCACCTCAACCAGGCTGGAAACGATGATTGCTCCTTGGATCTGTGGGAGAAAAGAGACACAATGTGGATCAGGTCATGTTTCACCACAGATACTAGTGTTGGCGACAAGAAATGTGGGAATGTTGTGGATAGTAAAGGTAAAGGTAAAGGTAAAGGGACCCCTGACCATTAGGTCCAGTCGTGACCGACTCTGGGGTTGCGGCGCTCATCTCACTTTATTGGCCGAGGGAGCCGGCGTACAGCTTCCGGGTCATGTGGCCAGCATGACTAAGCCGCTTTTGGCGAACCAGAGCAGTGCACGGAAACGCCGTTTACCTTCCTGCTGGAGCGGTACCTATTTATCTACTTGTACTTTGATGTGCTTTCAAACTGCTAGGTTGGCAGGAGCAGGGACCGAGCAACGGGAGCTCACCCCATCTCAGGGATTCAAACAGCGATCTTCTGATCAGCAAGTCCTAGGCTCTGTGGTTTAACCCACAGCGCCACCTGCATCCCGTTGTGGATAGTAGGAGAAGATATATTGATTAAACGTTATCCTTCCTCACTCACGCTAGTGAGCTAGCAAAGGTAAAGGGACCCCTGACAGTTAAGTCCAGTCGCGGACGACTCTGGGGTTGCAGCTCTCATCTCGCTGTACTGGCCGAGGGAGCCGGCGTTTGTCCGCAGACTGTTTTTCTGGGTCATGTGGCCAGCATGACTAAGCCGCTTCTGTTGAACCAGAGCAGCACACGGAAACGCCGTTTACCTTCCCGCGGTTTACCCGCCGGAGTGGTACCTATTTATCTACTTGCACTTTGATGTGCTTTCGAACTGCTAGGTTGGCAGGAGCAGGGACCGAACAACAGGAGCTCACCCCGTCGCGGGGATTCAAACCGCCGACCTTCTGATCGGCAGAGTACATTTCCCTGTATGTTGCAGGAAGCTAGTTGGTAGATTCGTTTGAATCTCTTGAGTTAAGCAAACCAGTCTGGCTTGTCCAGATTGGATTGTTCCTGGTAAATTCCCCTTTATTCCCTCTTAAAAGAACAAGGACACAACACTCCTCTCTTAAAAGTAGTTAGAAGTTTACTTGTCTTCCGTTCACAGTATGATCCTGAAAGCAGGCTTTAGCTTGTAGTTACAGAAGAGAGTGTGGGTTCATCCCATGTGGTGAATGAGCCCATGTAGACACCAAAAGCATCAAGAGGGAACAAGGCGAAAAAGCAAAAGAAGGAGGGGAAGATGGCTGCGCGACCAGCCCTTTTGTAGGGTCTGCCAGGGTCATGCCCATTTATCTAGTCACACACAGGGAGAAGATGCTCCAGACCAGGTATGACAGGAAGTCCTCCTGGCTGGAGTAACATTCCCCTGTGTGTCCACTCTGGGCAAACAGGAAATGTTGTATTTGACTGCTCTTGTGATGTTACAGTCCACAAGAAAATCCAGATTCTGTGATGGGGATGCATCATGCAAGCTGATAACATCTGCCGAAATTGACTTAGTTTGTAGACCTCCTTCAGGTTGCATAATTCTTAATTGAATTACAAATTTGATTTTCCTCCTTGTCTGGGATAACTTAGGCTGCAACCCTTATCTTGTGCTTTTATTTTGTATTTTTATGCATCTCCCTGAGATCTCCAGATGAAGGATGGCATGCAAATTTAATAAATAAGTATTTTTTTTTTAAAAATTAAACCCTTAATGAAAGTTTGCAAAGGTGTGCAGCCTAAGACTGCAACCTTACACACACATTCCCACGTTGGAGTTACTTCTAAATTAACATGCATAGGATTGCACTGATAGCCTCTGATCTAGAAACTTTGACTTGGAGGAGGAAGCACCTGCAATTCGTCCCCATGACACTAGCAAAATGTATTCCACTGAATTATGTCAGGGAGACTGAGGTTCTCCAGTTGGAGAACAGGTCCCAACAGGTCCAGCCAGTGTGGCCAATGGTCAGGAATAATGGATGATGTCATCCAACACGGGGAGAGACATAGGTTCCCAGTTCCTGAATTACAGTTAGGTATTAATTATATTGTGATGCGGGTAGCACTGTGGTCTAAACCACAGAGCCTAGGACTTGCCGATCAGAAGGTTGGCGGTTCGAATCCCTGCGACGGGGTGAGCTCCTGTTGCTCATCCCTGCTCCTGCCAACCTAGCAGTTCGAAAGCACGTCAAAGTGCAAGTAGATAAATAGGTACCTCTCTGGCGGGAAGGTAAACGGCATTTCCGTGCGCTGCTCTGGTTTGCCAGAAGCGGCTTAGTCATGCTGGCCATATGATCCGGAAGCTGTACGCCGGCTCCCTCGGCCACTAAAGCGAAATGAGCGCCGCAACCCCAGAGTCGGCCACAACTGGACCTAATGGTCAGGGGTCCCTTTACCTTTACCTTATTAATTGTATTTCAATAATAATAATAGTAATAGTAATAATAATAGTTTGTTTATTATTTATACCCCGCCCATCTGGCTGGGTTGCCCCAGCCGCTCTGGGCAGCTTCCAACAGAATACAGTGGTATCTTGGGTTACAGACACTTCAGGTTATGTGATTTTGGGTTGCGCACCACGCCAAACCTGGAAGTATCGGAACGGGTTACTTCCGGGTTTCGGCGCTCACACATGCGCAGAAGCACTAAATTGCACTTTGCGCATGCGCAGAAGCACCAAATCACAACCCACGTGTGTGCAGACGCAGCGCTACGGGTTGCAAACGTGCCTCCCGCATGGATCACGTTCGCAACCCAAGGTTCCACTGTACAAAACATTTCAGAATGTTTTATACCACTTAAAACATCTAGAACAGGAGTAGGCTAAATGGTGACCTCCAGATGTTGCAGGTTAAGCCTCTTACTATACAGCAGAAGAAGAAGAAGAGGAGTTTGGATTTGATATCCCGCCTTTCACTCCCTTTAAGGAGTCTCAAAGTGGCTAACAATCTCCTTTCCCTTCCTCCCCCACAACAAACACTCTGTGAGGTGAGTGGGGCTGAGAGACTTCAAAAAAGTGTGACTGGCCCAAGGTCACCCAGCAGCTGCATGTGGAGGAGCGGGGAAGCGAACCTGGTTCACCAGATTACAAGTCCACCGCTCTTAACCACTACACCACACTGGCTCTCTACAATATCATTGTTCATGCTGGCTAGGGCTCATGGCTACATCACCATCTTGGCTACCCCTGATTTAGATCACGAATAAGACAAAGGTGGTGGTGCAGCAGGGGGCAGATACCAAAAATCACTTTTTCTTGACTCCTTTCAATTATGAAAATTAAGCTTGCAAAGGCAAACAGGACTCCGTTGATAATAACTTAGCTTTCCTGCAAAAATATATCCCTGCCCGTTTTGGTTCAATTTGTTTTTACTGAAAGATTTCCATGGATAACAAAGGTCCATGTAAGAAAGATGTTAATTGATTAAGTTAATTTTATTGGAAATTAGTATTGGAAAACTGCTGCAATCAGCTACATAGAAATACAGTCTGAGGGATTTGAGGAAGTCATTTAATAATGGTTATAAAAATATGATTATAACAGGTAGGATAAATGTTTGTTTGTTTGTTTTTTTATATTGTAATGTTTTTTCTTTTATGTTGTTTATGTTTGTTATAAATTTGAAAAATTAATTTAAAAAACTGAAAACAACAACAACCAAGGTCATGTAACGTCTACATTTTCAATTCAGAGAGTCCTCTCTACTGGTTAAGCCAGGCTTCCTCAACCTCGGCCCTCCAGATGTTTTGAGACTACAGTTCCCAGCATCCCTGCCCATTGGTCCTGCTAGCTAGGGATCATGGGAGTTGTAGGCCAAAAACATCTGGAGAGCAGAGGTTGAGGTAGCCTGGGTTAGGCATTGTGAGGTTGGGGGGAGGGGGAAAAGAATGGGGGGTAATGATCTTTCATCCTTTTGCATATTGTATGTGCGGAGAGGGGGTTGTGTCAGCACCACAGCACTGGGTTCTTCACATATTCATTTATGTGTTTTCGTTGGCGGTGCGACACGTTGGCGAGCCCAGAGCGTGGCTGGTGGGTTGCATTCAACTGATTGCAGTGAGTTTTGTTTGTGCGTTTGAGGGAGAGGGGGGCTGACGGGTCAAATTAGCCTTTTCGATTCATATTTTTCCGTTTTTGTTTAATATGCATTACTTCCAATGCAACTCCTCGGCAATGAAATCCCAGGATCTGTGTTACTTTAGAGATGAGGCTCCTTCCTGGAAAAGGCTGCTGCTCAACTTACCTCTCTCATCCTCGGCTGCCAAATGTGGGACGTGTTTAAAGGTAACGTCCAGTTGCCATAGATCTCCCCTGCATAATGAGGCAAGAAAGGTCAACAGATAAATATAAGCGCAAGGCCAGTAGAACGAAGCAACCTGTTTAATAGAGACTGAGAGAGAATCAGTTAGCAAATGAAGCTTGTCAGCCAATTGCAGCAAAGCCTTACGCTGTGTTACTCAACCCTTCTGAGGCAATTTCCACACGGTCAGCAATTAACACAGTTGTTACACGTTTGTTGCATGCAATCCAAGCACTTCCCCTTCCAAGTTTGCGCTTCTTGTTGTTTCCCGGCGCCAGACACATAATATTTTTTTACACGGAGCACTAAAATTCTTACTCATCCTCCCACTCTGTCCCTGCACATTCACTGCTATAATAATTGCCGCATGAGATATGGTTGCAAGCTCTCTCTCTATTAGCAGAAATATGGAGTGAAATGCTGGTGAATTTTCAGCTCTTTTAAAAAGAGTTACAAACTGATGTGGACACTGAATTTAAGCTTGGAAAAGTGAGGATTTTACTATTTATTGCATTTTAGTCACTTTTTAAAAACAAAAACTAACCCAAAGCAGCTAACAACATAGTACAAATATTAAAAACTAAATATAACAATCAGGATAGGCATAACCGAGAGAAATCGAAATTGACAGATTCACAGATTGACTACGCATTATGTTACCATCTTGGAAGCATGGAGAGGCCCTCAAATTATTCCTGCTCACTTGCTCTCCTCTCTATTTAAATCTCCCTTTGTGTAGAGGTTTTCAAAAGGGATACATGACAAATCTGAAGAATCATGAATTGTGCAGGCAATTTATGTTAGCCAGATTTAATATGTTTCCCTCAATGATAGTAAATGTAGTAAACAGGAACCTGATACTTTGGAGTGTTAAGTTGTGGGTGAACATATCAGACGACACAGCGATTCTTCAGACAGCTCTTGTTTATTCACAGGCCAGAACAGAACTGAACTGAAGGGTTCAGCCAGCCTGCTTATATAGAGCTCCAGTACAACGTAACTGTAACAATTTTCTAAAACTATCCAATCACTGAACGTCACTTTTGATCCCTTATTTGCATAACTATCTACAGTATCCCCCTGCTGGCCCAGGGCGAGAACTTCAGTACATAACATGGAACATATTTTCTTTTCTTGTGATTTTGGCAATTATGCCAGAAGACAATTATTAGAGGCCTTACAACTTAACAGGCTCAATTCTATGCCACCAACGGTTCAGAACCTGCTCTCGGACAAGAATGATCCAATTACTTTAATTGTGGCTGAATTTTTGAGTGCTGTCCATGTAGAAAGACTGGGCCATTATAAAGAGATTTAGTGGTTCTTAATTGATCGGTGATGTGGTAGTGTTATATTATATTATTTATGCAAATTGATTTTCTCTGGAGTTAAAGATCTGACTGGGACAAACCTTGTTATGCTGAATTTGTATTTTGCACAATTTGTATACGGTGTTTGTTTGATAACGTGCGGTTTGCTATGCCTAATAAAGGATTGACTTTTATTATTCCTGTTCTATCTCCTCACAGCCTTCAGGATGAAACAAGTTTGAATTACCTTCTGGAGGACATTTCCACTTCTCCAGGGCCAGAATAGATTTGGCGGGAACCAGGAACGCTAAGGCGCTGGCTTGAAACAGAGGCAACCTGGATTGGCAAAAAGAAAGAGAGTGTGTCTTGCCACCATCAGCCTCCCGCAACTTCCTTAAGTTCGCCGAAGGGTGGGGAGGTGGGGAGCTGAGCAAAACATACCTAATTCCCACAGTGCTTTGGATAAGAGTCGTGATCCCCACGCAGCTGAAAATGGTACCGATGAGCTGGCTGATGGTATATTGATCCTTCCCTACGCAAAGGGATTCTGCCAGTAGGAAGGGAACTGCAATGGTGCCACTGAAACATGTCAAGTAATGCTGGAGGGGGAGAATTGGAAGGAGGCTAGGTCAAAAGAGCACCCGATTAGACACATTCCCAAATTTTAAACTGCAGCTCAGGACCGCAATACTTCCATATATACCTACTCCGTATAAGCCTACCCCTGAGATTTCATCCTCTGAGGCCCTTCTTCACACGCCTCCTCCTCAAGAGGTCCAGAGGGTGGCAACACGAGAACAGGGCCTTTTCTGCAGTGGCTCCCCATTTGTGGAATGCCCTCCCCAGTGAGGCTCACCTGGTGCCCTCATTTAGGCACCAGGAGAAAATGTTTTTCTTTAAGACACCAGTCTGGAGAGACCCTTATGTGACTGACTGACTGACTGACTGATCAAATTTGTATACCGCCCTATACCCGTAGATCTGAGGTGATTTACAACATAAACGACAGTATTAGTAAATACAAAATGCACAATAAAAACAAGAACTGTCCTTTGGCTGATTAACATTCTATGTCCTTTTAAATGTGTTGTGGGATTGAGGTTATAGCGTTGTTCTTGTCTTATTGTGCATTTTGTGTTTTCTAATACAGTCAAACCTCGGGTTGAATGTGCTACAGGATGAGCGCGTTCGAGTTGTGCTCCGTTACTTCCGGGTTTCGCAGTTTGCACAGACGCTCAAAATGACGTCACGCGCATGCGCAGAAGAGCCGGAACGTGACTCGCGCATGCACAGACATGCGGACACGAGTTATGTTTGCTTCTAGATGCGAACAGGGCTCCGGAACGGATCCCGTTCGCATCTAGAGGCACCACTGTACTGTTGTTTCATGTTGTAAACCACCCTGAGATCTACGGGTATAGGGCAGTACAGTGGTACCTCGGGTTACATACGCTTCAGGTTACATACGCTTCAGGTTACACACTCCGCTAACCCAGAAATAGTGTTTCAGGTTAAGAACTTTGCTTCAGGATAAGAACAGAAATCGGGCTCCGGTGGCACAGCGGCAGCGGGAGGCCCCATTAGCTAAAGTGGTACTTCAGGTTAAGAACAGTTTCAGGTTAAGAACGGACCTCTTGAACGAATTAAGTACTTAACCCGAGGTACCACTGTATACAAATTTGATCAATCAATCAATCAATCAATCAATCACGTAAGGGTCCCTCCAGACTGGTGTCTTAGTCCATGTGTATTCTGCCATGTGTGTTTTCTCTTTTGGGCTGTTGATTGAGCATAGCATTATTAGTAGATATAGGTCATGCATGCCTAAAAAATACCAATCGTCTTTTCCCAGGCTTTTTCCAAATCTTTATGTGTCTTTTCCCAGGCTTTTTTAATATTAAAAAAGCCTGGGGAAAGACATATAAAGATTTGGAGAGAATGTGGGAAATGATTGTGGTTTAAAAAACCCTGAAGTTATGGTACTGAGATTGTATAGGACCTGATGGACTTAACAGAGAAAAAGACTTTGTCCCTGCAAGATCAGCCCATCCCTATAGAAGGAAGAAGCCACCGCCAAAGAAGATAAGATTGGGGGAAATTAATTAATGAACTATGCAGGACATATTAGTTAATTTGAAACCCAAGAAAGAAGAGGACATTGTCTTTTTTTTAAAAAAAAAAAGAGAGAAATGTTTAAGGCATACTTTTTAAGGGTTGTGTATGGATTTTTACATTAGTAGAACTTTTAGAAGTCACTTGTATTAAGATGAATATGGTTTTAAAAGTGGATTGTTAAGAACATAAGGCTTTACGGAAGTGCATGAGTAAGCTAATATAATGGAACCATGAGGGGGAATGGAGGGAAGTCAACTGAGTTAAGATTTAGGATTTGAATTTATATATTTGTTTTGTTTTGCTTTAAATTTGTGTTGTTGTTGTTTTGATTTTTGTGGGTTTTTTGTTATTTTGGGGGAAATTAACAAAATGTTATTTTAAAAAATACTAATCGTGAGATATCCAGATCACTCCTTTTAATAGCAAAAGGTGTAAAGTGATAGGTAAAGGTTAAGGTAAAGGGACTCCTGACCATTAGGTCCAGTCGTGGCCGACTCTGGGGTTGCAGCGCTCATCTCACTTTACTGGCCGAGGGAGCCGGCATACAGCTTCCGGGTCATGTGGCCAGCATGACTAAGCTGCTTCTGGTGAACCAGAGCAGCGCACAGAAATGCCGTTTACCTTCCCTAACCCTAACCTCTCTCCTTCCAGTATTTTGGAGGTGCTTTATAAATAAGCAGTGACAAAATGGATGCCTGCATGCATACAAATTGACAACATACAGGAGGCATGTGAATATGAGTACAAAAGACATGTTTCTTAAATGTTTGACTTTTCAAATCCACTTGCAATGTGTCAAGAAATGCTATATAAACGTGAAAAGCTCAGCTATTCAGCATTAAGTTCTGCCCTAGCTCCATTAAATCCAATTAATTTCACTGCTTGAGCGCCTTCCAAGGGCCATAGGTAAAGGTAAAGGCACCCCTGACCGTTAGGTCCAGTCATGGCCGACTCTGGGGTTGCGGCGCTCATCTCGCTTTATTGGCAGAGGGAGCCGGCGTACAGCTTCCGGGTCCAGTGGCCAGCATGACTACGCCGCTTCTGGCGAACCAGAGCAGCGCACGGAAACGCCGTTTACCTTCCCGCCGGAGCGGTACCTATTTATCTACTTGCACTTTGACATGCTTTCGAACTGCTAGGTTGGCAGGAGCTGGGACAGAGCAACGGGAGCTCACCCCTTCGCAGGGATTCGAACCACCGACCTTCTGATCAGCAACTGAAGCCAAAATGGAGCCACTGACAAATAATAGGGGAGGTGTCCACATGCTCAAAGAAACCCCAAGGGTTTGCAGAAGTGCAAACATCTTTTTAAAAACACCTGGAGGGACCCCAAATGTCCAAATACCTCCCCTACAGTCCCGTTCAGTTCCTGATATTATGAAAAACACACCTGCAATTTATAGAACCATAGATGCATAGAATTGGAGAGTAGGAAAGGGACCCCGATGATCATCTAGTACAACCCCCGGCAATGTAGGAATATTCAACTGTCCCGTATGGAGATCCAACTTGCCACCTTGTTTGTGCATACAGCTGAAGTGTGAATATGCACCCAATTTATCACTAAACCAGCAGCTGGAATTATAGGACACTATTTAGCATTTGGGACACGGGTGGCGCTGTGGGTTAAACCACAGAGCCTAGGACTTGCCGATCAGAAGGTCTGCGGTTTGAATCCCCACGACGGGTGAGCTCCTGTTGCTCGGTCCCTGCTCCTGCCAACCTAGCAGTTCGAAAGCACGTCAAAGTAGATAAATAGGTACCGCTCCGGCGGGAAGGTAAACAGCGTTTCCGTGCGCTGCTCTGGTTCGCCAGAAGCGGCGTAGTCATGCTGGCCACATGACCCGGAAGCTGTACGCCGGCTCCCTTGGCCAATAAAGCGAGATGAGCGCCGCAACCCCAGAGTCGGTCATGACTAGACCTAATGGTCAGGGGTCCATTTACCTTTACCTATTTAGAATTTACATGGGTGGGGGTGGCGGCACAGTGTCTTAGTTAACTCTGCACAGAATTTAAGTGATTAAAATGCATTTTAAATAAAGTACAGAGGGAGAGTCAAAAGGGAAGATCAAGGCGAACAATTCCATAGAAATCAACACTGTAAATCAACAAGGCCAATTATTTAATCAATGTAAACAATGAATGGAAAGTTATAGGCACCTTATGTGTGCCCCTAGTAACTTTTACTCCCTGTACTTTCACAACAATAGTATTGCTAACGAGGCTACTATATCATATAACAAAATCTGAATACTTAACAACTAGAGACCTTGATAAAGCGGTTTCAGAAAAAAAGCAGCATGAGACTTATTTGGAATGGGGGAATAAACAAAAGTCATGAGGAACAGTTGAGTTTCTTTGGCTCCACACCTCAAAGCACGTCACAGGTGGAGCTTGATTACACCTTTACCTGAAATCCCAGCAGGATGCAGAGATACCAAGGTGGCGCATCTTCAATTCTATAGATCATATCAAAATCCTTCTGCTCAGGATATATTGGTGGTCCGGCATGGTTCCCATCTGCCTTTTGCTGGAAATAAAAGAAGAGGACTGTTAAGAGACTGAACCAGGGATAGCTAACCAGGGATAGGTCCTCCAGCTGTGGACTACAACTCCCATCATACCTTAGTACTGACCATGGTGAGGGAAGTTGTAGACCAGTGTTCCCCAACCTTGGGCCTCCAGCTGTTTTTGGACTACAATTCCCATCATCCTTGACCACTGGTCTTGCTAGCGAGGGATGATGGGAGTTGTAGTCCAAAAACAGCTGGAGGCCCAAGGTTGGGGAACACTGTTGTAGACCATCACATCTGGAGGGAATCAGAGAGTGGAATGCAGGAAGAGTTTGTGTTCTGGCTTGAACCTGGTGCTGCTATGCTAATGCGCTGGGTGTGATCAAGGCAGGTGGGCACATTATAGCCACATTCCAAGCCACATTCCAGATGTACCTGTGGGAGGGGAACAGGACTTTGCAGTAGGAGGGGAACGGGGTGTCTGTGTTGGTTTGCCGTTTCGTTGCTCATCCAAGAAATCTCCCACCTGGCAGAAATTGAAGCCGGACGAGGGGAAACAGGCATTCGCTTCCAGGTGAGGAGAGGCTGCCAGAAAGATCTTGCAAACAGGTGTAGGCTTTGCTGATCAAACAATACTAGCTGTAACATTCCTAAAGGAATTCATAGTTCTGTTGAGAATCCCCAAATAGTGGAGAGCCATGGAATGACAGCCACATCAACCCAGCTTTGGATGAACTGTTTGAATCCATTATGAAATATACTCGGAGTCAAGAGTGGATTTCATGCTCTTTGTTCAGCTCATAGTGGTGAGGAGGAATGGAAGTTCCCCCAGAATGTCTGCTTTATATAAATTATTTACACAACGGGCCCCACGTGACTGGCTATTTCCGGGATTCTCCTGTAGGCCAATCAGGTTGCGGATTCATTTCCACCTGGAGCTGGATTGGGTGGCTCCTGTGGACCAATCAGACTGCTGCATTTTGGATCCTATTGTTCTAGGACCAATCAGACTGCTGCATTTTGGATCCTATTCAACTCAGTACATAACACATTATATAAGCAGTATTGCACGTATGTGGTTATTGGAGGATGTGGATAGTGATGGGGGGAGCACTTTTTGCAATATTTTGGGGGCAAACCCATACAGGTACCTACCTATACATAGATTGTCAAGGGGGTGCCTTCTATGGGTGCCCTCAACTTCTGAAGTGAGGATGGTAGCTATTGGAGAGGGAGTGCCTTTTCAGTGGTGGCGCCCCAGTTGTGGATTGCTTTTCCCAAAGTAGTTTGCCAGGCATCTACTATACTGTCCTTTCTACATCTACTTCTTTTTAGATGCAGTTTCATGCATCTAACTGTTTTATGCTGCTTTTTTTCTTTCTCCTTTTTGCTGCTGTTAGCAGCACCAGAGGAGCTACTCAAAGAGCTAGGAGCTTGACTTGAGACAAACAAAATGGAAAAGTACTCAAGTAGCACATGTTGTTCCACAGAGCTACAGCCCAGTACTTCTTTCAGTACTGGGCAATGTGCCCAGGAGTCCTGGGTTCAGTGTAAGAAGGTGGAGGCCAGAAAACGATAAGTGTGGCAAGCCAGACCTCAGGGGAGACTGCAAGAGTTCAGCAATGAATGCTTTCTTTACCTGCCATCACAAGGGGTGCTTTGAGATGTGCACAGTTTAGCAGATCCAAATCACTGCTGTCCTATTTTTAAAGCTGGGAGTGGAATAACAACGTTGAGAATCCAAATCACATCCTGTTGTTAATTGGGCTCTCTCTCTTTAATAATAATAATAATAATAATAATAATAATAATAATAATAATAATAATTTATTGTTTATACCCTGCCCATCTGGCTGGGTTTCCCCAGCCACTCTGAGTGGCTCCCAACAGAATATTAAAAACACGATAAAACATCAAACATTAAAAACTTCCCTAAACAGGGTTGCCTTCAGATGTCTTCTAAAAGTCAGATAGTTGTTTATTTCCTTGACATCTGGTGGGAGGGCGTTCCACAGGGACGGCGCCACTACCGAGAAGGCCCTCTGCCAGGTCCCTGTAACATCACTTCTCACAAGGAGGGAACTGCCAGAAGGCCCTCGGCGTTGGACCTCAGTGTCCGGGCTGAACGATGGGGGTGGAGACGCTCCTTCAGGTATACTAGGCTGAGACCGTTTGGTGCTTTAAAGGTCAGCACCAACACTTTGAATTGTGCTCGGAAACGTACTGGGAGCCAATGCAGGTCTTTCAGGACCGGTGTTATGTGGTTTCGGCAGCTACTCCCAGTCACAGCTACTCCCAGTCTAGCTGCCGCACTCTGGATTAGTTGTAGTTTCCAGGTCACCTTCAAAGGTAGCCCCACGTAGAGCGCATTGCAGTAGTCCAAGCGGGAGATAACTAGAGCATGCACCACTCTGGTGAGACAGTCCACGGGCAGGTAGGGTCTCAGCCTACGTACCAGATGGAGCTGGTAGACAGCTGCCCTGGACACAGAACTGACCTGCGCCTCCATGGACAGCTGTGAGTCCAAAAATGGCTCCCAGGCTGCGCACCTGGTCCTTCAGTGGCACAGTTGTCCCATTCAGGACCAGGGAGTCCTCCACACCAGCCCCCTCCTGTCCCCCAAAAACAGTACTTCTGTCTTGTCAGGATTCAGCCTCAATCTGTTAGCAGCCATCCATCCTCTCTTTTCCCAATCCCTGCTTTGAGGTGGTTGTGGGTAGATTTTTATTGGGACCATTGTATGTGGGGAAAGGAGTAAACGCTCCCTTCCTCCAGTCTCCCCCTTTGCATGAATCCCTGCCTTATCTGCCCCAGGTGCAACTGAGAGGCTATAGAGTAAAGAAAATAAATAGAAGGCAATACTATTTGGAAAGAGAACTGTTATGGTGATAAGAGTTGGTCTCTAGGGGGAGAGATGGTCTGTAGAGAAAGAAATGTCTAGAACACAATCTGTTCAGGTCACTACCATCCTGTATAGGGAGAGCTGTAGAGGCTGGAACAGCAACACATTCACGGCTTATCTACACATGAGGAAATATTGCAATTCTTCTGTTATTACGAGCTCTGAGGGGAACAGGTGCTGAACTGGAGAAGCACAAGAGGGGATGCTTTGTTCAGATGCCCCATGGCTTGTTTCACAGTAAATGAACACTGTAGAAGCCACTTTTATCAACCTGGGAATAATCCATACATTTCAAATGGCGCAAAGCAGCAAGTTGGGTCATGTACGGACTGGCACCTAACTAAGTTTGGCCAAAAGTAGCGTTAGAAACTGCTTGAATGTCAAGTTGGCCATCTGTCACCATATGCAGAATGATAGTCACTGAAAACTTCTGAGATAGGGATATGTACAGTGGTACCTCGGGTTAAGTACTTAATTCGTTCCGGAGGTCCGTACTTAACCTGAAACTGTTCTTAACCTGAAGCACCACTTTAGCTAATGGGGCCTCCTGCTGCTGCCACGCCGCCAGAGCACTATTTCTGTTCTCATCCTGAAGCAAAGTTCTTAACCTGAAGCACTATTTCTGGGTTAGCGGAGTCTGTAACCTGAAGCGTATGTAACCTGAAGCATATGTAACCCGAGGTACCACTGTATTAGAATCAATGCGAAGCAGGGTTGATTTGCATTCTTGTTTGAAGAGATTTCCTTTATTTTAAGCGAAAGTCCCATGTTCTGTGAACTCCATGCAACATCTATGATCTGTTTTGATTCCCTGTTTACCTTCCACAGTGCTAAAAAGAGTTTTCAGTGTTTGTTCTCTGGTCTCGTGGTTTCCTTATCCTCTTATAATAGCTACAAAATACACTTCCATCACCTTTGCCTCATGTAGAGATGGGGGAGAAAGTTGGTTCATTTTGGGTTGAAAGGGAAATCTACCTACCTACCTATTGCAGCAGCCTCTTTAGCTGTGCGGCACCTCTCCAGCCGGGAGAGCGCGCGCGGGGCTAAAGAAGCCATAGCTCTCCCGGCTCTCTCTACCTACCTGTGGCAGGAGCCTCTCCGCTGCGCGCCTTTCCGCTGCTCCCCGACCTGCTCTTTGGGGCTGGTGGTGGGCTTCCCCCCGCCAGCCCCAAAGAGCAGGTCGAAAGGAGCCTGGAGAGCGAGAGGGGTCGGTGCGCACTGACCCCTCTCGCTCTCCAGGCTTCCAAGGTAGCCGCCTGATGGCGACTGAACGCACCTTAAACAGCACCTTGTTTTAGAGGGGGAAAACAAGAGGGGGAAAATTCTCCCCCTCTCTGCGTAGCGCCTCCTGCCGCTTCGCTGAAGGGGCGCTGGGCAGAGAGGGGGAGAATTTTTTTTTCTTGTTCTCTCCGCTCTAAAACAAGGTGCGTCCTATTGTCCGGTGCGTCCTATAGAGCGAAAAATACAGTGTAATTCACGCTTTAAAAAGAGTGCGCAAACCTAAACCATCAATTGGAATTTGCACTTCTCTGAATTTTGCTGCGCAGTTCTCCAGCTGAGTAATGTGTACAAAATCACATGTACTACAATAAAGTGTGCATATAAATGCACATTGGTGGAAAAAAAAACATTCAAAACCGCATTGTTTTAGGCGAAACTGCTGCTGCAAAAATGTGTGTACTAGGCAGAATTGTGTACAAACGTGTATTTGGAAGAAAATTGCAATAAAATGGTGAACTTGCATGAGGATTTTTTTAAAAAATGCAAACCAATGTAGAAATGCAGAGAATCAAACCTAAGACTAGAAAAAAATGAAAAAGAGAGAAACAAAATTTGACAGATTTCCCCCTCCCTGGCCTTAAGCCATACTTAAACATTTCCAAGCCATAAATTTCATGCAGGTCTATATGTTAATTTGAAGCAGTCGATTTACCTTGAAGTGAGCCGGACCTTCGGAGCTGCTTCCCATTCCTATGCAGAACCAAAGAAAGAGGAAGTCTAACTCCAGGCATATTTATAATCTCTGTGAGGACTTTAGCCAACATACCAAAGATTGCCTGTCAATCTGTAACCGCAGCTATTGGCTGCTGATTGTGAAATACATTTATGGTATTGAAAGCTCACACATCAGTCCCTATTGAGCAGGACATTACACGGATAAAACTCATCCCTACCCAAATTTCCAGAATGTCACTTTTCACAGCTTCGTTGGATAAACATTAATAGAATAGAGTTATTGCATAACCGACTGGCTAGATGATAGTTTGCACAAAAATTCGACTCAGGCAGCCAGGATCCAAACGTGACATTTTGTTGGAAACCACAGAAACGAAAACATCTCCGTTAACATTGTTTTAATAGGTGGGTAGGCGGCCAGAAAACAAGCCAGCCCACACTGTTTTCTGTCATATTTTTCTTTAGTATCCCTTCCAACCCCTTTCCCAAATTGTACCACATAACCCAGTAGTACACTGTGTAAATTACTTTAATTTCTACATCTCCACAGCCAAATCTCAGTCTGCACTGAGACACTAAGGTTATGAATGAGATCTAGCAGTTTCATTAATGATATAATTGTTAGAGAAAGAACAGGATGTAGAATAGAAAATAAACATACCGGATGATATCCAGCATAACTCAGAGTAGACCCATTGAAATCATTGGACCAAAGTGACTTAAGTTTGCTAATTTCAATGGGTCTTCTCTCCATAGGACTTGGTTGGATATCGCCCACTAGTTGTGAATCAAAAAAGGCATATATTATCGGCTTGACTGTGGTAGTTCTTTTCAAATCTGAAGATTTTTAAAAGCCAGGATATTGCATTAGAGATAGGAGCACATCTGCAATTACCTGCCCCCCCTTTTTATAAGATATTTATTAAGATTTTTTAAAGTATTACAATAAAATAAAATAAAAATAACAAAAATACAAAATAAAAATAATTAAAAACGCACAAATTTTCCATTGCTTATTTTCCTTTAGCTTGTTTCCCAGACCTCCTCATACCTCCCTTTTTTGTATTCCACCTCAAATTGTTGGTTCAGCAAATCCTTACCATTATGTTTTTACCTATTTATAACCCTTTTTTCATATTCTCTTAAAGCATTACAGCTGGAAACCACTTAATTTCTATCCAACATCCTTCTAACATTCATTAATTTTACAATATTTCTGTAGATAGTCTTTAAATTTCTTCCAATCTTCTTCCGCCGACTCTTCTCCCAGGTCTCGGATTCTGCCAGTCATTTCTGCCAATCCCATATAGTCCATCACCTTCATCTGCCATTCTTCCAAAGTGGGTAAATCTTGTGTCTTCCAATACTTTGCAATAAGTATTCTTGCTGCTGTTGTAGCGTACATAAAAAAAGTTCTGTCCTTCTTTGGCACCAATTGGCCGACAATGCCCAGAAGGAAGGCCTCTGGTTTCTTCAGGAAGTTATATTTAAATACCTTTTTCATTTCATTATAGATCATCTCCCAGAAAGCCTTGATTCTTGGGCATGTCCACCAAAGGTGAAAGAATGTACCTTCATGCAATTACCTGCCCCTTGATGTTCTTCACAATTCATATCTGCTTGGGTTGTCTCTTATCAGCCTTTCTTAAGCAAATGTGCTCCACAACATATATACTCCCAGTGAAAAGGTGCTTTCTTCCTCCTTTCAAGAGTATGACTCAGGATTCCTTGTTTTGTTGCTAGTGGAGTTTTGGTTTTGTCTTTTTTTTTAAAACAACACCACCCTGAATTTGCATGTGCAGTGCCAGTAACACACTCTAATATCTTTGCCCAACTGTGGCAAACCCCACCCACCCCAGTTCCTTGAGCCATTTATCATGGGATCGTGAAGTAATCGAGGTAATCTACGGCCATAAATAGCCCTCCTGGGAAAAAAGAAATAAATAAGATGTCTGTTGGAGGGGAGGTGCTGAATAGGTGCAAAATGCAAACTCTGCTTAAGAATGTTTTAAAAGGAAATGGAGGATCTGTAGTTCTGTGGAGGGGAAGCAGCAATAGTGGAAGGGTAAGATGAAGGGTTGTTACTTAAATTTACGGGAGAAACGAGTGCTTTCTGCTGTTAGATGATGTGGAAAGTTCCTGTTGGTTTTCAGAGATAAAGTGTTTACACAATACAAAATTTAATCTTACTAAAGCTTAGTTTGTTGTTGTTGTTGTTTAGTCGTTTAGTCGTGTCCGACTCTTCGTGACCCCCTGGACCAGAGCACGCCAGGCACTTCTGTCTTCCACTGCCTCCCGCAGTGTGGTCAGACTCATGTTTGTAGCTTCGAAGACACTATCCAACCATCTCGTCCTCTGTCATCCCCTTCTCCTTGTGCCCTCCATCTTTCCCAACATCAGGGTCTTTTCCAGGGAGTCTTCTCTTCTCATGAGGTGGCCAAAGTCTTGGAGCCTCAGCTTCAGGATCTGTCCTTCCAGTGAGCACTCAGGGCTGATTTCCTTCAGAATGGATAGGCTTGATCTTCTTGCAGTCCATGGGACTCTCAAGAGTCTCCTCCAGCACCATAATTCAAAAGCATCAATTCTTCGGCGATCAGCCTTCTTTATGGTCCAGCTCTCACTTCCATACATCACTACTGGGAAAACCATAGCTTTTACTATACGGACCTTAGCTAGGCTGGCCTAATAAAGAAGACTCGGGGCATACCTGGATATGAAATAATACAACCAACTAAAAATTTTTTTTTGTATGTTTAGGACTAAACAAATAGGGTTCTTCGCTTTCTCCCAAACAACAGTTCAGTAGGAAAGAGTCCTGTGATTTAGCATAGCTGAGGCTGGCTCTGTGTTTGAATCCTCTGTGTTCTAGATCATTCTTGACACCATTTTCCACCAACCCATTAGACTGTGGATATCTTGGAATCCGAAGTATTCACAGGGTCAGTGTTCCTTCACATTACAAAGAAACACAGGGGCATGCCACGCGAAATCACCTGATTTTAATACTCGACCGTGCTCTCACAACTCAGATTGTCTTTAAAAATATTTATGAGATAACCTCAAATTAATATTTTAAGATTTTTTTTGGTCCAAAAATTGGGCACAGGACAATTTTTTGAAAGTTTTGATTTTTGCGCGATTTAGGCTAATGCAATTTCTGCGTCAGTTTAGAAAAAACCTCCTGTTTCGCTTATTTTTCATGGCACCATGGTGATTTGGCATGGAATGACCCCACAATGATGCCATGTTTGGTCCCATCACTGTGTTTGCATGTAACATCTTGCCCTAATAAACACACTGTGTAAGCCGCCCAGAGTGATTGGGGAAACCCAGCCAGATGGGTGGCGTATTATTATTATTACAGTGGTACCTCTGGTTACAGAAGCTTCAGGTTACAGACTCCGCTAACCCAGAAATAGTACCTCGGGTTAAGAATTTTGCTTCAGGATGAGAACAGAAATTGCGCAGCGGCAGCAGGAGGCCCCATTAGCTAAAGCGGTACCTCAAGTTAAGAACAGTTTCAGGTTAAGAACGGACCTCCAGAACGAATTAAGTTCTTAACCCGAGGTACCACTGTATTATTATTAGGTCACTGCCAAATGACTGGACAACAGGTGACAGGTACATATTTATTAACCACAAGGAAACATCATGTTTTTTCAGAGTGCCTACTACTATTACAACAAGAACAATGACAAAGAAGGAACAACAGTGCCAATTTTAATGTACAAATGGTTTAAAAGGACGACACATACCATAAATATACTTCTGCTGCAGATATTGGAAGCTCTCTCTAATCCATATCTAAACAGTTGCACTCTTCTTTACCTCTTTGTCCCACCCGAGACCAGAAACAGGTTGGACAAGCCCAGGCTTGTCATGCTATAAGACCTATTTCAGAAAAGGCAGTCTGGGTAAATAAGGAAATGTATTTCAGTTGACAGCCAAATTTCACATAAGTGTATAACTAAATCTCATTTTTGTAAAAGAGGAGTCGGTTCACGCTGTACTTCCTGGTTTCCACGCTGCACCTTCTGCCTAAAGGTGACAAACACTATATATATATATATATATATATATATATATATATATATATGCTCCCATACATATATATGTGTGTGTATATAGATAGATGATAGATAGATAGATAGATAGATACACATACACACACACACACACACACACACACACACACACACATATATATATTCTGCTTGAAAGAGAGACAGGTACAGTGGTACCTCCGGTTAAGTACTTAATTCGTTCCGGAGGTCCGTACTTAACCTGAAACTGTTCTTAACCTGAAGCACCACTTTAGCTAATGGGGCCTCCCGCTGCCGCCGCGCTGCCGGAGCACGATTTCTGTTCTCATCCTGAAGCAAAGTTCTTAACCTGAAGCACTATTTCTGGGTTAGCGGAGTCTGTAACCTGAAGCGTATGTAACCCGAGGTACTACTGTGCGCTTCAGCATGGAGGGCATTCCACAAATGGGGAGCCGCCACCGAAAAGGCCCTGGCATGGGGCAGCACCAACCAGGCAGCACCACCAACAAGGTTTCATCTGACATTAATTCTGATGTGTTTCATATGTATGGCAACTGGAGTAGCCTGATCAATTCTAATGGAAATGTTTATATAGTCCACTCCCGTGGTCTACACTCAGAAAAGGCACTGTTGTTGTGGCCATGTAACCACGCAATCCACTCTAATCATCTGAACGGGATAGGACAATGTTCTAAAAAGTACAGGATGAGCTCCATGATCACTGCAGATGGTGACAGCAGTCACGAAATTAAAAGACGCCTGCTTCTTGGGAGAAAAGCAATGACAAACCTAGATAGCATCTTAAAAAGCAGAGACATTACCTTGCCAATAAAGGTTCATATAGTTAAAGCTATGGTTTTCCCACTAGTGATGTATGGAAGTGAGAGCAGGACCATAAAGAAGGCTGATCACTGAATAATAATAATAATAATAATAATAATAATAATAATAATAATAATATATTATTTATACCCCGCCCATCTGGCTGAGTTTCCCCAGCCACTCTGGGCGGCTCCCAATCAAGTGTTAAAAACAGTACAGCGTTACGTAATAAAAACTTCCCTGAACAGGGCTGCCTTAAGATGTCTTCTGAATGTCAGGTAGTTGTTTATCTCTTTGACATCTGACATCTGATGACATCTGGAGAATTGATGCTTTTGAATTCTGGTGCTGGAGGAGACTCTTGAGAGTCCCACGGACTGCAAGAATATCAGACCTATCCATTCTTAAGGAGCCCTGAGTGCTCACTGGAAGGACAGATCCTGAAGCTGAGGCTCCAAGACTTTGGCCACCTCATGAGAAGAGAAGACTCCCTGGAAAAGACCCTGATGCTGGGAAAGATGGAGGGCACAAGGAGAAGGGGACGACGGAGGACAAGATGGTTGGACAGTGTTCTCGAAGCTACCAGCATGAGTTTGACCAAACCGCAGGAGGCAGTGGAAGACAGGAGTGCCTGGCGTGCTCTGGTCCAGGGGGTCACAAAGAGTCGGACACGACTAAGCAACAACAACATAGAAATCCTCTCATGGAAAGGCTTCTGTCCCCAGCACTATACTGAATTCCTCAGGTGGTTTAAAAGATACCCTGGTGGGCTTTTCTCGCGCCATAGTTTGTTCTTGGTGAAACAGCTTGGTCACCATCTTTTTGTGTGAAGAGCATATCTCACAGTACCCATTCGTTTAATTTTTAAAAGAAACAAGTGATTAGCAAGGAAAGAGGAAGGTGAATGGCGTTGTGAGTGGCCTTTGGGGGAGGCTGGAGACGGAAAGGTTGCGATCACCAATTCTCCCCTTATGGTGAGGAATGTGTAGCAGAATTATTAGACCTAAGAACAAAGAGAGGCAGAATGCTAAACGGTTGGCAGAGGAAGTTGCTTATTCCAGTGTACAGTCATTGAATTCAGGACTTTTGGCCAGTGTCAGCAAGGAAATGGTTAGATTCAGCACTTACAATTCAGGCTTTGCCACATACTCAGATCAAAGTCCATCTCTTTAACCACAGCTCTTTTAACTAGGGGTCTATTAATAAAAGTTGCAGAGAAATTAAGAATTAACTTCTTTGCAAGGCCTCAAAAAACACTTGCTACTGTTTTAGTTGAGAAGCAAGTTTTTACGAGCTGGTGGGTCCACAAATACACTAAAGAAGGTTCCCCTCCACCTTCCTCGAGGATTCCACAGATTGTCCCCCAAATCCAGTTTTTTTTAAAAAAATTAAGAATGCAAGTGCAAACCACACATATAAGATTAATGAATAATCAGGAAGAATACTACCAGAACCTTTCTTCTTGTATTGCTGAAACTGTAAGAGCAACAGCAGTTTGGGAAGGAGGGAGGAAGAAAGATAAAAGCAACTGAACTTCACAACTAGACTCCATTCTGTAGAAAAATGGAGTCTGTTTATCATTTACTAAAATTACAAAAGGCAAGATTTTAATCTATACTCGTTAGAAGGAGTGTATTATATGGATCGCATATTATTGCTTTGATATGTGATTAGTGTTGTTGATATTGCTATCATTTAATAAAGATAAGGAAAGGCGGGAGGTAGAGATTAATAATTATATACAGGTGCAATATATTTATTCTTTTATGACAGTATTTTAAATGAATTATAAAATCTCTCCACTAGTTATATGATCTTTATTATTATTATTGATGTATTTATATACCACTCTTCATCCAAAGGTCACATTTAGTTAGTATACAATGGAATACTGTATCAAATCTTTTTAATTTTTTATGATTTTTAGTAATGCAGTAGCATATTTATATTATTCTGTGCTATCAAAAAAAATAATTCTTTCTTTCTTTCTTTCTTTCCTTCCTTCCTTCCTTCCTTCCTTCAGAAACGCATACACAAAGGCAGCAAACACACATGCAGGAAAAATGAAAATGAATACATTCTGCTGGTTTATTTATTTTTAAAACCCAAGATTCTACTTTAAACACATCATCATAAGGCCCTCAGACTACCGTCCCAAAAGGTCTCATAATGGAATTGCTGATACAACTTGTATAAGTCAGGTACCAGTTTGCTTAAAGTCATTCAACAAAAAACCTTGAATCCAGGCAACATGGAGGACAAGCCAGCTGCAGATCTTAGCAATTTGTGCTCTAAGGACTTGTCAAGCATGTTATGGTAGCTTCCAGGTGCAATTCGTTCATATACTGTACTGGCAAATTCAGGTAGTGAGTTATAGTTGATCAGGAACTCTTGCACAGCCAACCTAGGAAAATGCACCGGAAAGTGTGGGATAATGCTTGCTTTGATGTGATGTCAATTCACCTTCCCACAAACATATCAGAATGAGTGCTCATTAAATAGCCCACTCACAAGTCCTTTTAAATGTGTTTGTGAGAGTGATGGGTTATTGATTTCCTTTTGATTTCCTTCTTCTTTTTCTTCTGCATTCTCTGCTCTCATTTTGTAGTTAGATGTTGTGAAACTGCCCTGTGATCTGTGGATGATGTTGTTGTTGGCGTCCGTCTGTCTCGAGAGACAATGGAGTGCACCTCCAGAGGTTGCAGTCAAACTGCTGGAAAATTGCCACGCCTGGTGTGGCTGCAGAGACCGGCAACTTGTCATTGCTGCCTCCAGGGCCAACTCACCCATAGGCGCTAGGGGTGCGGGGTACCTGGGCACTGGGCTCTCAGGGGCACCAGGCTGAGAGTCCAGGGCCGAGATTTGGAGTCCGGGGATTGAAGAGCCAGGCCAGCCAACAGCCGGTGCAGAGCAGAGCTCATCGGAGCGCCGCAGGCTTTTCTGCTGCAGGCCCTGAGGCAGCCAGCTGGCTCTCCCCTTGTTATGTACTGAGTTGAATAGGATCCAAACTGCAGCAGTCTGATTGGTCCTAGAACAATAGGATCCAAAAGGCAGCAGTCTGATTGGTCCTAGAACAATAGGATTCAGAATGCAGCAGTCTGATTGGTCCTAGAACAATGCAGCAGTATGATTGGTTGGCAGGAACCACCCAATCATGCTCCAGATAGAAGTGAATCCACAACCTGATTGGCTTACAGTAGAATTCCGGAATTAGCCAATCATGTGCAGCCCATTGTGTAAATAATGTATATAAAGCAGATATCTTGAGGGGACTTTCATTCATTCCTCCTCACCACTATGAGCTGAATAAAGAGCATGAAATCACTTTGCGACTCTGAGTATATTTCACCCCTCCTGCGTGCCTGGGATTGGCGGGCCATCAAGAGGCCCACCCAGCGCACGCACGCCGCTCACACGAGGCGCGCAGCTTCCGTCTGAAGCCTCTGTGGGCATAACTCTTCTCCCTCCACCTGCAGCGGCAAAGGAGAGAGTTGTGTGCCCCCCAAAAAAGCTCAATAACTCTGAGCTGCCCCCCTAAAATAGCCCAACAACTTTGGCCTGCCCCCCCAATTGGGGGTGCTGGGCAGTTTTTTGCACCCCGGTGCCACATATGCTTCCCACATTGTTTTTGCAGCACTGAAATGACCTCTCTGAGGTGCAAGCCTGGGCAGCGTGTATGGAGGTCCTGGGCTGCCCAGATGAGAAGACCCCCTTCTTGGTCCCATTGATAGGGTGGATAAACTGCCCCAGAAGGAGCATGATGTGTCTCCCATCAGAGGTGCTACCTCTCCCCTGGCACCCATACACCCCTCTTTGGATGAAGGGTGGCATATAAATTTAATTCGTCATCATCTAGTCTCTCGCCAAACAAATCATGATGAATGTGAAATAAACAGGTTGTCTAATGGGACACGGGTGGTGCTGTGGTCTAAACCACTGAGCCTCTTGGACTTGCCGTTCGGAAGGTTGGCGGTTCGAATCCGCTTGACGGAGTGAGCTCTCGTTGCTCTGTCCCAGCTCCTGCCAACCTAGCAGTTTGAAAGCACACCAGTGCAAGTAGATAAACAGGTACTGCTGTGGCGGGAAAGTAAACGGTGTTTCTGTGCGCTCTGGTTTCTGTCACAGTTTTTCGTTGCACCAGAAGCAGTTTAGTCCTGCTGGCCACGTGACCCGGAAAGCTGCCTGTGGACAAACGCCAGCTCCCTAGGCCTAAAAGCGAGATGAGCACCGCAACCCCATAGTCGCCTTTGACTGGACTTAACTGTCCAGGGGTCCTTTACCTTTTACCTTGAAATAAAATAAGGTCTTGTATATATAATAAATGTTCATAAATGTACCAAGCAAACACATAAACAAACAAACAAACAAACAAACCACATGTCTGAAGCAGCACAGGAAAGCAGCCATGAAGCCATTTTTGGCTCCCAAACTGACCAAATGTTTTCTCTGCAAAGTCAAAGGAAAATGGAAAAGCCTCCCCATTGTCTTTTTCTTCACAAATCCTGTCTTAAGGGTATGTCTGTGTATGAATAGGGTGAACATGTGACCTGGCTCAGGAACTAAGTATTTATCATTACAAAAGACTGGCCAGACTCCCCAGGGTATCCAATCAAGTAAGCATTAATAGGTAACTTGCCAGACAGGAGGTAAACAACCACTCAGATTTCTGCTGTAGACCGCCCTTTCTGTGATGTATGTATGATGTTTCTGGGGGTGGCCTTGTACTCCAAGACGGGCAATTTAAAATGTCTATATAAGGGCGGGCACACCTTGGTTCTGGGTCCTCCTCCTTTCCTGAGTGTGAGGGGAGTTGCATCAGTTTCAATAAAGATCAGGCTTACTAGCTGCTTTGCTTCTCAATATTCTCTGGTTGGCCTCTGTTCTTTTCTCTGACGGATGGAGAACCTACAAAGGACTCTATAAGGGCTCTTGTGTCCCCCATAAAGGAATAAGGGCAGATTTTCGTTTAGTATAACCTTTACTAAACAGGTTGTCTAGAAGCACCCCATGAAAACATTATGGGTGAAACCCTCTAGGCATGGCAACTGAGCTACGTCTTGGTTGGTGCTGCTGCTGTTTGCCTCTTGCCATGCTCTGAGCCACACAGAGTGAAGATCAGGACTCTGCCATCCTTTTCCGTTATGCTAACTTTTGCTGCCACACAGAGGCACCGCGGAGGAAGAGGCAGGGGATGTTCTGTTGCCAAAACAAGCTTATGAGTTATGTACAACTTGCTGTTGAAATGGAATACACAGGATGAGACGGTTAAATCAGCTATGATTAAATGGGCACAAGATATTGGTCATGACATCATGTTTGCTGACTGGGAACAGTTATGGACCACCGGTATAAAGTTTATGGCATGTAATGCCTTAAGAGAGAATATTATGAAAATGATTTATAGGTGGTACATGACCCCAGTCAAGCTTGCAAAAATCTATCATTTGCCCAATAATAAATGCTGGAAATGTAATGAAACTGAAGGTACTTTCTACCACCTTTGGTGGACGTGCCCAAGGATCAAGGTCTTCTGGGAAATGATCTATAATGAAATTAAGAAGGTCCTTAAGTGTACCTTTCATAAGAAACCAGAGGCCTTTCTCCTGGGCATGGTAGGCCAATTGGTGTCAAGGAAAGATAGGACGTTTTTTATGTATGCTACAACAGCAGCAAGAGTTCTTTTAGCAAAGTATTGGAAGACACAAGAACTACCCACGCTGGAAGAGTGGCAGACGAAGGTGATAGACTATATGGGACTGGCTGAGATGACTGGCAGAATCCGCGACCAAGGAAAAGAGACGGTGGAAGAAGATTGGAAGAAATTTAAAGTTTATCTTAAGAACTGTTGTAAAATTAATGAGTGCTAAAATGTCATGGGTAACGTAAAACAGAATTGCAGCGATAAATGATTGGGTAAGAGAAAAAGGATTAAAGAAAGTGAATCATAAGTAATTGAAATTAGGGGTTGCTGAAAAAGTTTAAAACAGGGATGCAGAAAAGGGAGGTATGGGGAAGTTGTTGAAATAAGGCTTAAGAAAAAGAGGTTATGAAATTATACGTGTTTATATGTTTGTTTGTCTATGTTTTGTTAGTCGTAATGTGTTTTAATTCATGTTGGAAAATCAATAAAAATTTATAAAAAAACAAACAAACAGGCTTATGAGTTAGAGGAGTTGAGTGCTAGCTGTTGGAGTTTGTTACCAGGGTGGGGTGAGGGGAATCGTAGTTCTGAGAGGTGTAAACCACAGTTCCCAGAATGTCTTTGTGGGGCAAACTGCTTTAAATGTGCAGTGGCGTGCAGTGAAATTTTTCGTAGGGGAAAAGTTAGGGCCAGAGGTGCCACCATGGGAGGGCAATTGTGGGGGCAGATGATGGGATGTGGGCATTGCAGCTGTCTCCCTAAACTGGGCAGAAGCTCCCCAAATTTGGGAAGGAGGTGCCAGGCCTCTGATAGGATGCTTGAGCCCTGCTGCCTCCTTCTTTTTTTTTTTTTAGTTTTAATTCTATCTTTTTTTATTATTGGTTTTATTTTTATTTTTATAATATATTTATTGAAGTTTTCAAATAAAGCATATATTAGATAAGCACCACTTATCATTGTCCATTTAACATCTCTCAATTGTTACATGGGACTCCCCCACACCTCCCGCATACACTTACATCATTATTAAATTAATTTCAAACAAATTATCATTTAACTCATCTTAATTAATAATCTTAATTTGGTTTGACATATAATTCAGCCTTAAATCTAATTTAATGGTAGACAATTGTCTGCACTGGCATCCAATTCAGCACTCAGCCAAATTACAATATTTTTGTAAATAAATCTTAAATTTCCTCCAGTCTTCTTCCATCCTTTCTTCTCCCTGGTCTCGAATTCTGCCGGTCATCTCGGCTAATTGCATATAGTCCATCAGTTGCATCTGCCATTCTTCCACAGTGGGTAGCTCCTGAGTTTTCCAATTCTTGGCAATTAATATTCTTGCTGCTGTTGTTGCGTACAAAAAGAATGTTCTGTCCTTTTTTAACACACTCTGGCCGACAATACCCAGGAGAAAGGCCTCTGATTTCTTAGTAAAGGTGTATTTAAACACCTTTTTTAATTCATTATATATCTTCTCCCAAAAGGCCTTCACTCTAGGGCAGGTCCACCAGAGGTGAAAAAATGTTCCTTCATTTTCCTTACATTTCCAACATTTGCTATCAGACGAATGGTATATTTTAGCCAGTTTAACAGGGGTCATGTACCATCTATACATCATTTTCATCACATTTTCCTTCAACGCATTACATGCAGTGAAGTTCAGCCCAGAGGTCCACAACCTTTCCCAATCTTCAAACATAATATTATACCCAATATCCTGCGCCCATTTTATCATTGTTGATTTTACCATTTCGTCATGTGTGTTCCATTTCAGCAGCAAGTTATACATTCTTGAAAGTACCTTAGTCTTAGGTTCTAACAGTTCAGTTTCTAACTTTGACTTTTCCACTTGGAATCCTAGCTTTTTGTCATTTTTAAACACTTCTTTAATCTGAGCATAGTGTAACCAGTCTCGCACTTTGTCTCTCATCTTTTCTAAACTCTGCAATTTCCAGTTGTCACCATCCTTTTCTATTATCTCCCAATATTTTGGCCAGTTGGCCTCCATATTGGCTCTTTTCCGAGCCTTAGCCTCCAGGGGTGACAGCCACCTCGGAGTTTTATTCTCCAGTAAGTCTTTATATTTTGTCCAGACATTAAAAACTGATTTTCTGACAATATGGTTCTTGAAGGCCTTATTTATCTTAGCTTTATCATACCATAAATATGCATGCCATCCAAACGCATTATTAAAACCTTCCAAATCCAAGACATCCGTATCTTCAAGAAGTAACCAATCTTTTAACCAGCAGAAAGCTGCAGCTTCATAATACAACTTTAAATCTGGCAGGGCAAAGCCCCCTCTTTCTTTCGCATCTGTTAATATTTTAAATTTGATTCTGGGCTTTTTGCCCTGCCAGACAAATTTAGAAATATCTTTCTGCCACTTCCGGAAGCACTCTGTCTTGTCTACAATCTGCAGTGTCTGAAACAAAAATAACATTTTTGGCAATACATTCATCTTGATGGCAGCTATTCGGCCTAACAAAGAAAGTTTTAGTCTTGACCAACTATCCAAGTCTCTCTTAATCTCTGACCAACATTTTTCATAATTATCTTTAAATAAACTCAGATTTTTTGCTGTTATGTTTACCCCTAGGTATTTAACTTTTTTAACCACATTTAGTTCTGTCTCTTTCTGAAGCTGTTCCAACTCAATATCTGTCACGTTTTTCCCCAAAACTTTAGTTTTTTGCTTATTTAACTTAAATCCTGCCACTCGACCAAAGTTTTGAATCAGTTGTAGTACTCTTTTCAAACTAGACTCCGGCTCCTGTAATGTCAGAACTAGGTCATCTGCAAAAGCTTTAAGTTTATATTGTTTCGCTCCGACCTGAATCCCTTCCACCAACCGGTCCCCCCTAATCATATTCAGGAGCACTTCCAGAACCGAAATAAACAGTAATGGGGAAATCGGGCAGCCTTGTCGTGTACCTTTTTCAATTTTAAACTCTTCTGTAACCACATTGTTAACTATCAGTTTAGCCTTTTGTTCTGAATATATTGCCTCAATCCCGTTCTCAAACCCCCGTCCCACTCCCATTTCTTTTAAATTCCCCTTCATAAATTTCCAAGATATGTTGTCAAAGGCTTTCTCCGCGTCTATAAAAATTAAAACTGCTTTAGTGTTTATGTTTGTTTGTAAAAGTTCCAATATGTCTATGATGTTCCTTGTGTTAGTAAACATATGTCTGCCCGGGAGAAAGCCTGCCTGGTCTTTATGGATTATCTCACTTAAAACTTTCTTAAATCTTCGTGCCAAAACATCTGCAAATATTTTGTAATCCACATTTAAAAGGGAGATGGGACGGTAATTCTTGAGTTGTGTCTTTTCAGTTTCTGACTTTGGAATCAATGTGATAAATGCTTCTTTCCACGATTCAGGCGCCTTCTTCCCCTCCATTATTTCATTACTGACCTCCAACAAAGGTTGTATCAAATAATCCTTCAATGTCTTATAGTAGTTAGAGGTCAGTCCATCTGGCCCTGGTGATTTGCCCTGTTTCAGACTCAGGATGGCCTGTTCAATCTCTTGTCGTGTTATTTTGCCATTTAAAATTGTTCTATTTTCTTCTGACAGCTTTGCTAATCCATTTCTCTCCAAAAATTGTGTAATCTCTATTTCATCTTGTGGCCCTTGAGTATATAACTTTTTAAAATACCTCTGGATTGCTTGTTGGGTTGGTTTGGATATAGCTGTAGGTAAAACCGAATGGGCAGCTCCTGTGTCCACCAAGAAAGAAAAAGTCCGGTTCCCTGTTTTCATTTTGACCGTGGGCTCATGGGAACCTAAGTCAGTTGGGCCCGGTCTGTCCTAATACTGGTCCTCTTGGAGACTCATGGCTCCAGCAGGTCCTCCTGGAGTGGGGGGGTACCAGGGCGGTCCCTGTCCACGACCTCTTCCCCTTCCCGGCACCCAAGATTCAGCTGCTGGATTCATTGGATTTCCTCTTCCTTGGCCCCTCCCTTTGGAATTTGCTTGGGGGCATTCTCTCTTCCAATGCCCATCCTGCTTGCAAATAGCGCACTGGTTTCTGCCGAGTCGGGCGCGCCCTCCTCCCCGGGCGCCTCCCCCTGTGGCCCCTGCCTGAAGTGCCATCAATTTCTTAACTTGGTATTTTTCCTTTTTCTTCTGGGCCTCCTCATCTCTCTGGTTATAGGTAGTCTGCGCTATTTCCAACATCCATTCTAGGGTGTGCCCCATGAACCCCTCGTGTTTTTGAACTTTTCTTCGAATATCGGGCGCCGCCTGAGCCACAAAGGCCGCTTTTATGATGGGAGCATTTACTCCTTCATCTGGGTCAAAGGGGGTGTATTGCCTGTACGCCTCCTTTAATCGTTCCAAAAAGGCTCCCGGGGGTTCCTCAGGTTTCTGAACCACCTCCCTGACCTTCATTAAGTTAATGGGTTTTCGGGAGGCCCTCCTCATCCCAATCAGAACATACTGACGGTAAGTATTCAGGGTGTTTTGACCATTTGTTTCCTGGTAGTCCCAATTAGGGGTTTGAAGGGGATAGGCAAGATCTTCATTTACATTTTGGGCCCGCAAATGTGCCCTGGCTTCTGTATGAACTCTTCGGACCTCCTCTGTAGTCAGCAAAGAGTTTAAGAGGTACTGCACATCATCATAAGTGGGGTTATATGTTTGAAAAATCCCCTCAAACAACTTTATAATTTTTGCTGGGTTTTCCTCAAAAGAGGGATTCTGGTTGCGCCAGTTGCACACATCAGAACTAGTAAAAGGGACATGCTGGACGGTATATGTCCGAGGTGGTATCGCCCCATCTTGCCCCGGGGGTCCTGGTGGGTCATAAACTCGGCGCAAAGGGGCTATTGTGCTTGCTTTTTCCTTTTGTTTCTCTGCTGCCTCATGCAGCTTCGCTCTATCCCATGCTTCTAATAAATGCCTCTGTTCTTTTGTTGCTCTTCCTGACGTGCACGTTGCTGCCTTTAGCAAGTGCGGTGCCACGTCTACCGCATCTTTCCATGGGTCAATCTCCCTCCTCACTCTCCGGTTGTCCTTTTTCAACCACCTTCCCCCCCTCTTGTTACAGTCCTCAAGCTTTCCTCTAAACTGTACTTCATCCTCCTCCTCATCATCTGAGGTGTCTTGTTTTGCAGGGGTCCCTCCTGTTCCTCCTCCCGCCCCTGCCTCCTCTGGTATTTGCGGATCCGGCAGCGGCGCGCCTGGTGGTGGCGGCGCCGTTGGCGGGGCATACGGGGGAGGGGGCTTCAAGATCCCCCCTTCTTCTTCTTCGGGCTCTGGGAGGACTGGGGGTACAGGCTTTTCTTTTACTGCACAGACCCGAGCCTCTTGGGCGCCACGCCCCAGGGACGTTCGGCAATTCTGTAGCCAAGGTGGATTATTCTCTGTGTTCCTTTTCCAAGTGGAAATATAGGGGATTTGGTCTGGGTGGATGCTCACTATATTTCGCCACAAAGGATTTATTAACTGCAAATCAAAGGTTCCCTCCGAGGGCCACCTAGTTCCCTGAGAGGGCCAGTCCACTTCGCACAAAGTTCGTAGGCGTTCTTTTCTTAGCTTAAAGCCCCAATCATCGTCCTTCGTGGCTGCTTTCCAGTTATCCAGAAAGCATTGCAGAGGGGTGCATTTACTGCCTCCCGACCCCATCTCCTAATAGGATACTCCGCTCCTGCACAGGGTTTTTTTACAAGCACTCACAACTTCGCTACAGGCTGTGGCTTGGTCGAGCTCGCGCTGCCAAGGACCGCACAGCCCTACACACGCTTAGCCAAGGGGACGCTAAGCCCCGGCCACTCACACATTCATCCTTTCACTGGAGTATCCTTCATTCCTAATGCCCCACCACCCAAAACCTTTCCCCCTTGTACCACCCTTTTACCTTTTACTGGCGGCACTTTACTGCCACGGCCAGTCGAGGCTGATCAGGCCTCACGCCCTGCCTTTTCCTTCCCCAGGGCTTACCTGTTCCGCTGTGGACTGTCACCCCTCCGGCCGGCCTCTCTCTTTTCTTCCTCGACCAGGTGTCTCCACGCAGGGACGGTGCAGCGATCTCCCCCTACGAACTGGCAGGGTGCGCGCTGGAGGTTGCAGACGCCGCGCCTGGCTGTTCACCGGTCGAGCCTGGCCCCTGGTCCTACGCGAGGGGTGGGGACATATCCCGGACAGGAGCCCCCAAAATGAAGACTTAGTTAAAAAGTCCGGCTGTTCAGCTGTCCCTCAACCCCCCTTAGACCTCAGGGGAAGGAATGACTCCAGAGACTTCTCAGTCGAAGAAAAGAGATTTATTCAGTAGCTCTGCATGCAGGGGCAACCAGCAGATAAGTTCTGCAAAGATGGCTGCGCCACATAGTATCAAAACAGTGATATTTATACCTTTCACTTCCCCCCTAACTACGTACCCCTCCCCAGTACCCCTCCCCAGCCCTGTGCAACGCGTGATCAGTTCATGTGCTATACATTCATTGGTACCTGTGTGCACGTGATCATTACGTATGTGGTGCTGCTAAATGCTTGGTACCTGTTACTCTGCCTGGTACCTTATCTTGTTTTTCCTCTTAAACTGGGTATATTTTAAGTAATCATACCCTCCAACATGTCTTGAGTAAACTGTGATTGGATATAACCGTATACATTCCTATATATTAATTTTTACTTATTGTCATCCACCATGGAGGCCTGAAAGATTGCGCGTAAACATTTAAAATAAATGTTTGATTCCAGGCCAAATCAACAGAGCATAACACCTCAACTGGTTGGGGAGTTAAATGAGAATTTGAACTCCCCTTGGCAACCGCTTAGACCCTCACACAGAGGATCACTTTACATTTTGAAAAGTGTCATTGTAAAGGAATCCACTCTGACTCAGTCACACAGGGGATGGGAGCAGTGAAGATTACAGAGCGATAACATTAAATTTTAACCATTCTTTCAACAGAGACTTTAGAAAATCAACAATGCATGTCCTGAACCTCCACTGTCTCGCTCGGTTTCTTTGCAAATGGCGGCTCTGAAGTTTTTCCTTTTAATTTGTATAATATCTACCTTTGGCCAAAAGAAGAATGTTGCTGCTCTTCAAAGGTAAGTATTTGTTTTCTAATGAGAGAGATGGGAAGTCTCCACATAGAATAGAAGCATATTGTCCAATGGTTGAACCTAACATGAGACAGTTATCCAAATATGCTTATTACTTTTTAACCGAGATATATAGACCAGTGTAGAATGTAGCAAAACGTCTCTTTTGGAAACATAAATTCTTAGCTGTTACTCATTACGTGAAGTATTTGGCACGGTCAAATTACAAATGGACTTGTATACTGTAATGTTGCACACTGAGACTAATAGCTCACCCCAAGACCTATACTCAAAGCAAGTCCCATTGAGATCAATGGAACTTACTTCCATGTAAGTGGGCATGGGATTGCGTCCTAAAATAAGGAAACATTATTTTCATTTTACCAAAATCTTAAAATAATGA
Source organism: Podarcis filfolensis (assembly GCF_964270895.1). Lineage (NCBI taxonomy): Eukaryota > Metazoa > Chordata > Lepidosauria > Squamata > Lacertidae > Podarcis > Podarcis filfolensis. The sequence continues at coordinate 8,793,152 of NC_139606.1, read as the reverse complement.
CTCCCATGTGTAAACAGAACCCATTTCTGTGAGAACAATGAGTCATTTGGGTTAGGGTTCATTTTGTCTAAGTGTTGCTATGTTTTTCAGAAGCAAAGACAGATATATTGATTTGAGAGCCAAAATAGATGAGAGAAACATAAAAAAAATGCCAGGAAGGATTAAACCTTTCAAATCTTCTGCTTTTTCCAATGTACAAGTTTAGGATAATGTTTTGACTCTCCATGGACTTCAGAAAACTTCATGGACTTTGATAAACTCAAACATTACATTTCACTACTTTGAGGAAAACTGAACAACATTATTATTATTATTATTATTATTATTATTATTATTATTATTGAATATCTATATTGCCCCCGCGAAAGTACACATTTTAAAAAGGGCATACGATATATTCTCCCCATAAAGGCAGACAAACTTCTCCCAGAAGACAAGTATGCCACTTCCCCAAGATCATAGGGCACGAGAAGGATCATATAATGCACAGACACTAAAATCACAGTCTCATAGGTATACAGTGCAACGCTGGGCATGTTTACTTGGAAGTAAATCCCACTTCGATGTGAGTTACTCCCAGGTAAGTCAATCTGGGAGGACTCCGGTGTAACGCTATTGCAGTCCTTCAGTCTGAGCAAGCATTTCACCTCCCCGCCCCCATATTCTGTTCTGGGGGGGTCTCCCACCTCACCCCCTGAGTATGTGGGGGGCAGTGGGGGGCAAGAGGGAGGGGGAGGCCCCATTGAGCCAGCGGGAGCCCTTGTTCAGGCTTCTGCTAGTGGGACACAGTTTAATCTGGCTCGGTCCATACTTCGGCTTAGTGTGGTTGTGAACCTCTTGTGCATCCTTTAATTTCCTCTTCTCCATGTGGTCTCTTCCTCCAACAACGGTGGTACCTCGGGTTACAGACGCTTCAGGTTACAGACGCTTCAGGTTACAGACTCCGCTAACCCAGAAATAGTACCTCGGGTTAAGAACTATGCTTCAGGATGAGATCAGAAATCGCGTGGCAGCGGCGAGAGGCCCCATTAGCTAAAGTGGTGCTTCAGGTTAAGAACAGTTTCAGGTTAAGAACGGACCCCCGGAACGAATTAAGTTCTTAACCCGAGGTACCACTGTACTGCTGTTCCACACTTTTGCCTCCCTATATCTGTGGTCTAAACCACTGAGCCTTTTGGGCTTGCCGATCGGAAGGTCAGCGGTTCGAATCCCCACGAAGGGGTGAGCTCCTGTTGCTCTGTTCCAGCTCTTGCCAACCTAACAGTTCGAAAGCACACCAGTACAAGTAGATAAATAGGTACCACTGCGGCAGGAAGGTAAACGGCGTTTCCGTGCACCCTGGTTTCTGTCACGGTGTCCCGTTGCACCAGAAGCTTTAGTCCTGCTGGCCACATGACCCAGAAAGCTGTCTGTGGACAAACGCCTGTTCCCTTGCCCTGAAAGCGAGAAGAGCGCCGCAACCCCATAGTTGCCTTTGACTGGACTTAACCGTCCAGGGGTCCTTTACCTTACCTTTACCTACCTTATACTGTATGTAGTTGATGTAGCTTTCTTATTTGGATTTTCAAAGCGGAGCGAATCTCCGCATGGACATGGTGTGGAATCGAAAGAGGCAAAATCCCTATTTACCCAAAGTATGGTCAGGTCCTTAGTCCAATTGGTCCTGGTTTCTAGCAGAGTGGATCACTAGTCAGTAAGACTTTATTTAAATCTTTTTCTTTCTTTTTTTACAGAAAGACTCCTTCTTGCTGGTATAATCTTAATATTTACAACCAGATGAAGGTTTCATTTTTGGAATAATACATTTTCAGAGTAGTTTTTACAGTTATATCAAAAATTACTGATTTGGTTGTACTATTAGAAATACATAGACCGATAATTATGGAATTATTGTGAGGTTTAGTAAGTTAACTGTTAATATTTGGACAACTTTTCTGCTGTACTTTATTGGAAGGAGAAAAATAATCATTTCCTTATTAACAATTTAAACAATTTATTTAACTAAGGCAATAACATTATGTCATGTGTATCCATGTTCGTTAACTGATGTGGGTAAACAACAAAACAAACAAACAGACTTTAGCACACATGAAAAACTTAAAACAAATCCTTATTTCCTGACGGACTAAAATGTAACTTAAATAGAAAACTATCTTTGGAAAGATTTTTGCTCCATATGCATTTTATTTTTTAAAAATCCAATTTAAATAATAATAATAATAATCTGATTTATTTATTTATTTATAATCATTGATTTTTATCCACCCTGGTTTCTAATAAGCATTTTTAGTTTGGGGCTTTGGGCCCGTCCTTCCTGTGTAGGGCTGTGTTTTGCAATGATTGCCCAAGAGCAAGGTTGGCACTTTGTACTCACTGTGTACTAAATGAGGAATAGAGAGTACAAGAGGTTTAAAATTAAAATTAAACCTCCTCCAAGCAGTTTTAGAATGGTCTAGCTCACAGGTGTAAATGACTCACTTCAGGACTGCAGCATCAAACAGCAGTTTGACCTGTGAAAGCTCATTCCCACATGCGAAGGCTACAAGCAGAACTTTCCCATTTCCCATCGCCTCAGAAGCAGTGCACAAGTTTGTTAAATCCTATAGAAGTCAATGGGGTTCAAGCATCTTGGCTGTGTAGAAGCAGGCAGGCCTTTTAGCTTGGGTTGATATCCCAGTTAAAGTAGCCATGCTAACATACCCTCCAACATTTATCCAATGATAATAGGGACGGCCTATTCCATAATAATAACAATAATTTTATTATTTATACCCTGCCCCATCTGAGTGGGTTGTCCCAGCCACTCAGGCTTCCATCTTATATAAAAACATAATAAAACTATACAGGGCTGGCTTCAGATGTCTTCTAAAGGTAGTTTAGTTACTTATCTCCTTGGCTCAGGGATCGCATAACTCCATACTCTCCAACATTTCTGCTATGAAAATAGGGACATCCTAAGGAAAAGGGACGCGGGTGGCGCTGTGGGTTAAACCACAGAGACTAGGACTTGCTGATCAGAAGGTCGGCGGTTTGAATCCCTGCGACGGGGTGAGCTCCCGTTGCTCGGTCCCTGCTCCTGCCAACCTAGCAGTTCGAAATCACATCAAACTGCAAGTAGATAGATAGGTACCGCTCCGGCGGGAAGGTAAATGGCGTTTCCGTGCGCTGCTCTGGTTCGCCAGAAGCGGCTTAGTCATGCTGGCCACATGACCCGGAAGCTGTACGCCAGCTCCCTTGGCCAATAAAGTGAGATGGGTGCTGCAACCCCAGAGTCGGTCACGACTGGACCCAATGGTCAGGGGTCCCTTTACCTTTACCTTTAAGGAAAAGTAGGATGTTCCAGGATCAAATCAGAAAGCAGAACAGCTTCTGTAAATCCAGGACTATCACTGGAAAATAGGGACACTTGGAGGGTCTATACTAATTATTATTGTTAGTTATTAAGTTTCTACACTACCCTTCATCCCAAGATCACAGGGCAATTTACAATATAAAACCACAAAAATACATAACAAGCAATAACAATATCACCCCCCCCCCAGTTTTAAAGATCTTATGTGTTTAGGCAAACTCGACCCTCCAGATGTTTTGGGACTACAACTCCCATCACCCCTGACCACTGGTCCTGTTAGCTAAGGATGATGGGAATTGTAGTCCCAAAACATCTGGAGGGCCGAGTTTGCCTATGCCTGGTTTAGGGTGTTAAAAACACCAGTGCAAGTAGATAAATAGGTACTGCTGTGGCGGGAAGGGAAACAGTGTTTCCGTGCACTCTGGTTTCCGTCACGGTGTCCCGTTGTGCCAGAAGCGGTTTAGTCCTGCTGGCCACATGACCCAGAACGCTGTCTGTGGACAAACGCTGGCTCCCTCAGCCTGAAAGCGAGATGAGCGCCGCAACCCCATAGTCGCTAAAAAGATAGCATATCAAACAGGCATCTTTTAAGAACCCAGCTTTTGTTGTGCACTTCTTGATCCTACCTGGCTAGCGTCGATGCTTGGGCCCACCTGCTTGACAGCCATCACCAGTGTCTGTGGATTGTGAGGCTTCTTGGAAACGCACTGGGTGGTTTAAGAACTCAAAAAAGCATCCCTGGCACACTTTTAATGAGTTCTACTCATATTACGGGTCTGGTGGTTCCTTTGCATGTCTTCAGTGCTTCTCTACTACCAATACAGTGGTACCTCTGGTTGCGAACGGGATCCATTCCAGAGCCCCGTTCACAACATGAGCAGGTTGCAACCCGCGTCTGCGTGTGTGCGGGTCGCGATTCGCCCCTTCTGCGCATGCCTGTGCCGTTTGCGCGTTTGCGCGAGCGGCGAAACCCGGAAGTAACCCTTTCCAGTACTTCCGGGTCGCCGCGGGACGTATCCTGAAAGGACGTAATATGAAGCGGACGTAACAAGAGGTATGACTGTAATTCCCTTTCCCCCTCTCTCTCTTCCAGTGATCAGGTTTTGTGGGCTCTTCCGCATTCGGACAGACATGTTGCGTTCCTCCAGAATTTGACCACTACTTTTAAGGTAACTGCTTCTGGGGGGAAGCCATCGCAATTAATGAGTGGTATTATCCAACATTCCTGCTCTGCTCTTGCAAAAGAGACTTCCACAGATCAAAGTAGTCAGGGAGTGTGTGATTCATCCTGTTTCAATTTTTATTTCAAAGAACACAATTCTTTTTGTCACTGGGCCTGAATACAAATGACATCTTAAACCACGAGTTGCACAATATTGCTTCACGGAGAGCCTGCATTCTCCATTCCATGTAATTGTCGTGATAGAGGCATTTATTTTTATGGTATGCACATGCTGACACAATCATCATGCTGACACAATCTTCCCTACATGCTTCAGGGCTGTCCGTATATTTACTATTGATATGCCAGTCAGAAGGTCGGCGGTTCAAATCCCCGCGACGGGATGAGCTCCCAGCTCCTGCCAACCTAGCAGTTTAAAGCACACCAGTGCGAGTAGATAAATACCGTATTTTTCCATGCATAAGACACCCTAATGTATAAGACGACCCATATTTTTTTAAACCCAAAATTAAGAAATTAAGTTGTTTAGCTTTCTTGGGGGGTGGGGGAGGTCACTTCCGCCAATTGCTCACCCGCCTGCCTGGCACTGCCAATCACTTGCCACAGCCACTGCTGATCACACACCTTGCCACAGCCTCCAATTGTCTGCCCGCTTGCCAGTGGCATAGCGTGGGGGGTGCAGGGGGGGCCGGCCGCACCGGGCGCAACATCTGGGGGCGCGCGCTCGCACTCGCAGCTCTCTGCCCCTACCTGGCTCACTCACTCTCTCTCACTGCAGTGCTGGCTGTGCGAATCCGATCCGAGCCGCCGGGTCGCCGCCCACTGTGGAGGGGGTGGGTGCCAGGCGTGCGGTGCGGAGAGAGAGAGCGAGGGACTATCTGGGGGAGGGACAGTGCAGCGGCCGCCCAGCGCAGCGCTGAGCGCGGGAGAGAACCACACCACACCAGACCAGGCAGCAGCAAGAAGAAGCTGGCAGCGACGGCAGGTTAGGGGTTAGGGGGCGCAAATTACTTGCCTTGCCCCGGGTGCTGACAACCCACGCTACGCCACTGCCGCTTGCTGCCACCAACAGTTCACCTGCCCACTTGCCAAAGCCACCAATCGCCTGCCCAATTGCCGAAGCCACAGCCAGTCGCCAGCAGGCCTTGCCGCAGCCGCCAATCACCCGCCCAATCACCGCTGCCAATCTCCTGCTTGCTGCTGCCATTAATCGCACGTCCCCCCCCCTACATTCACTATCTGTGTATGAGACGACACCCATTTTTTGCCTAACTTTTCTTAGCAAAAAGCATTGTCTTATACACAGAAAAATACGCTAGGTACCGCTGCAGCGGGAAGGTAAACAGTGTTTCCGTGCGCTCTGGTTTCTGTCACGGTGTCCCGTTGCGCCAAAAGTGGTTTAGTCATGCTGGCCACATAACCTGGAAAACTGTGGACAAACGTCGGCTCCCTCGGCCTGAAAGCGAGATGAGCTCTGCAACCCCATAGCCACCTTTGACTGGACTTAACCGTCCAGAGGTCTTTTATCTTACCTTTTTACCTCATTCAATTAAACAGTATTTGTTGCTCAACCAGCTGTTTTTGAGGTTTTTTTGGGGGGAGTGGGGGAGTTTTGTTTTTTTAAAATAATTTTTTATTAAAGATTTAAGCAAAACATATTATCCAAAAATATCACATCCTTAATTTTCCCCATTTTCCTCCCTCCCCCCACCCTCCCATAAAGGCCCCCCCCACCCCCGATTCCCCTCAGTTCCAGTCTTTGGTTTCTCTGTGAATACTGTTCTCTTCATGTTACAAAATTGTGTAAATCCTTAAATTGTCTAACTGGTTATTGTCAGTAAAGAGTTTGCGAGTGTTTATTCAAAACCTGCCAAGGAGTCCAACTCACTTTTTTGCATCATCAAATACTTTGTAAAGGGTTCCCATTCATCTTTGAAGTCACAGTTGTCCTGGCACCGTAGCTTATGTGTCAATTTTGCCAGTTCTGCATAATCCGTCAATTTCTCTTGCCATGATTCTTTAGCTGGGATTTCTTCGTTCTTCCAACCTTGTGCTATTAAAACTCCTGCAGCCGTTGTCGCATACATGAAGATATTTTCCAGCTTTTTTGGCAGGTCTTTTCCCACAAGCCCTAACAAAAATGCTTCAGGCTTTTTTACAAATGTTAGATGGAACATTTTCTTCAATTCATTGTATATCATTTCCCACAAAAAAATTGATTGCATTGCAATCCCACCACATATGATAAAATGTCCCCTCCTTTTCCTCACACTTCCAACATATATTTGAACTAGTTTTGTACATTTTACCTAACTGCACTGGTGTCAAATACCATCTATACATCATCTTCAAATAATTCTCCTTCAACAGGGAACAAAAGTGGGGAGTGGGGGAGTTAAACAAAATGCACCCAGGGCTACTGGGAGGTGGTGAAATTCATGATGTCAACAACAGGCACCAGCCAATCTGCAAAATGTGCAGCTAACCTTTGCTGCAAACATTTCCCTTGGCTCAGCTCAGCTCTGGACAACACGGCAGGGGCAGCTGCCTCTGCAATATGACTCTGAATTCCAGTTGTTCTGAATCACAAGTGGGGAGAGTGCTTTTGTGCTCAGGAGAACCTACTTTCAGGCTTCACACAGGCATCCGGTTGGTCCTTGTGAAAACAGGATGCTGGACTTGATAGGCCGCCAACCCAGTAGAACTCCTCATTAGAGTACAGCGGTACCTTGATTCTCAAACGCCTTGCTACTCAGACAGCGTGGAATCCAAACACTGCAAACCTGGACGTAAGTGTTCCGGTTTGCGAACCTTTTTCGGAAGCTGAACATGCGCCGTTTTGAGTGTTACACTTCCGGTTTGAGTGCCTCACTTCTGTTTTGAGTGTAACGCTGAGGTCTGTCTGTTTCTGCTATTTATTTTGTGATTTTGTTTTTGCGGCTCTTTTTTGTTTCATTTTTGTGACTGTGTGGAACCCAGTTCAGCTACTGATTGATTGTGTGACTGCAGTACATTGTTTATTGCTTTCATTTTATGGATCAATGGTCTCGCTAGATAGTAAAATTCAAGTTAAATTGCTGTTTAAGGGGTTCTTTTTAAAAGTCTGGAACGGATTAATCGATTTTGCATTACTTTCTATGGGAAAGCACACCTTGGTTTTGGTACGCTTTGGTTTTGGAATGGACTTCCCAAACAGATTAAGTTTGAGAACCAAGGTACCACTGTCTTGTTCTTAGACAGCCTGGGGAAACACTTTCAGAAACACAAGAGTTTTCCTACCTGTTACCATTTACCACTGTGATTCCTTTTAATTAATCCAACGTTTATTTCAATTTTGTTTAAATGTTTTTTAATAGATTGTGCTGTGGCAGCCAGATTCCCCCAAGAACATCATGAAGAGCAAAGAGGTGCATTTCTACGTCAATGTGTCCGATGTCAGCGATGTGAAAGCGGCACTTAACCAATCGACCGTTCCGTACAAGTATGAGACTCTTATTTCCTGCTATTCATGCACGAAACAAACGAGAATCTAACCATTTTGTTAAACGGTACGCTCTCTCTTCCTCGTTCAGAGTTTTGCTGGAAGACGTTCAAAAAATGGTTGAGATACAAACTGTCAACGACACCGTCTCCCCGCGAAGCTCTTTATCGTATTATGAACAATATCACTCTCTAAAAGAAGTAAGGCATTCTTGTTGTTTCTCTTCTTTATTATAAATATAGTTCTGTTGATTTCTGATATACATATAACAAACATTTCAGAAAAAGGAAAAATTAGTAATAATAATAATAATAGTAATAATAATAATAATAATAATAATTGTTATGTACTGAAGTTCTCACCCTGGGCCAGCAGGGGGATACTGTAGATAGTTCAGGTCCACATATGCAAATAAGGGATCGAAAGTGACGTTCAGTGATTGGATAGTTACAGAAAGTGGTTACAGTTGCGTTGTAGTGGAGCTCTATATAAGCAGGCTGGCTGAACCCTTCCGTTCAGTTCTGTTTTGGCCTGTGAATAAACAAGAGCTGTTTGAAGAATCGCTGTGTCGTCTGATATGTTCACCCACAACTTAACAATAATAATAATAAAATTATTTATACCCCGCCCATCTGGCTGGGTTTCCTCAGCCACTCTGGGCAGCTTCCAACAAAATATTAAAATACAATAGCCCTTCAGACATTAAAAGCTTCCCTAAACAGGGAATTCCAACTTATCCTCTCTTCCCAACCACACACTTCTAGGATGGACCAGCCTATTTAAGTTTTCCAAAGTCCAGTCTGTGATTTTCATGGTTGCCATTCTTCAAGGTTATCTGGAAAGTATTTTATTAAAAGGTACCATATTTCAACAAAATGGTCTACATCATTTATATAATTCAATGCATTTATTTGTTTGCATTTATATACCATCTTTATCTCCCAAGGATCAAGGTGGTTCTCCTTCTCCCCATTCCGTCCTCACTTAACCTAGAAGTTATCTTAAGAGATGGAGACTGGGTCACCCTGTGAACTTCATGGCTGAGTGGGGATTCGAACCCTGCTCTCCCAAGTCCTAGTCCAAGGCTCTAACCATTATGCCACACTGACTCTTCGAACTCATTGTTAATTTTTCTCACACAGCAAAGGCATTCTTATTGTTGCTTGTTATTATTCTGTCCTATCTCAAATGGGCTGGTGGGCTGAGACACTTAACAGAAACTTAAACCTTAAAATATTGCACCTAGCCTGGTCTCAAGTATAAACAAAATGGCTACCAAATATAGCTGGGTGCTACATCGTATGAGGAACTGAATGAGATCATTTCTAAGCAATAAGTTTCATTAGAAATATACTGTAGATGGCTTGAAAATGAGATACATGAGAAAATGAGAGTACTTCCAGTTTTATACAACACTGTTCTTCATTTTTCTTTGAAATAATTTTTATTAGTTTTACGAATACAAAGCACAAATAAACAGGGAATTTTTAAAAAAAAGCTATATAAAGAGATTCTCTGAATCTCGGGACTTCCCCCCATCCCCTCCGTGGGGTCTCATTTTAAACATCTACTACAGTGGTACCTCAGGTTAAGTACTTAATTCGTTTTGGAGGTGTGTTCTTAACCTGAAACTGTTCTTAACCTGAAGCACCACTTTAGCTAATGGGACCTCCTGCTGCTGCTGCACCAGCGGAGCACGATTTCTGTTCTCATTCTGAAGCAAAGTTCTTAACCCGAGGTACTATTTCTGGGTTAGTGGAGTGTGTAACCTGAAGCGTCTGTAATCTGAAGCGTATGTAACCCGAGGTACCACTGTACTTTGTATAGTTGCAACATTAAAGTTGCATATTCATCCATACTCCTATTTTTATATCAAACCATATTATCCATAGTAATTTTTACACAACAAGTTAAATCAAAATCCTGCTTTTGTTTCCATAAGCTTACAGTGGTCTCCTATGCAACTTATAATTTTTTCCCATTCTTTTATAAAGTTGTTGTCCTCTTGGCTTCTGAGTTTTCCAGTCAGCTTTGCCATTTCAGCATAGGCCATCAGTTTGGTTTGCCATACAATACTGTTCTTCCACTCATGCAACAGACTTCTGCTTGTGCAACAGAACTTCCCTCCTTCCTGTTCTGTGCAGCCCTCCCAGGTTCCCTCAAAGCCAGCTCCCAAGGGTTGGAGAACCCTCTGAAGCAGATGGTGGGGGGATGCATGGAGAAAGCTCTCTTAATTTTTTTTTTTTATTAAATATTTATTAGCATTTTCAAGAAACACACAACAAACAAAAACAAGAATTACACAAAACAAAACAGAAAAAAAACAAAACACAAAAGTACATAATATTCAAAACTAAACAAAGAAAAAAAATAGAAAAAACCACATAAAATTTCTGATACTTATTATTCTTAACCTTATTTCTCAGACCTCCTCACACCTCCCCTTCTTGTATTCCAATTTAAATTGTCAGTTCAGCAAGTCCTTAACTTATTTCTTTACCTTAACTTAAACATTTGTTCTAACATACTATTGTTTTACTTTACTTCTTTTTTTCCATTTCCTCAATTTATTTCTAACAGCCATATTTTCAATTAATTTAAAAAGAAAAAACCAATTTTACCTTATTAAAATCACACATCAATACTTATACCTCATTAATTATTCTTAAGCCTTTTTCCTAAAGTCGACCAAAATTTCCCTTCCACGATTTACCCAATTTCCTTACCACTAACAAAATATAAAAAGCAAATTATCCTTATGTACCCTTTGGATTCCCAACCTCCACCCACCCTTCTCCCGGTTCCAGTCCCCAACCAATATCCATCAGTCTTTATGTTATTTATTTAGCCTGGAGATCTCACGTCCGAGGCCCTTATATCTCTCTCAGTTCCTTTCTGCCGGTCTCTTTGATAGTCCTTGATGTTAAGCCCCAAGTCTCGGAGGGGCTCCGGCCCAACAGACTCCATGTTGCTTCCAGCCAGTCCTCCATACTTAAAAACAAAGCCTATGGGGTACTCCAACTCTTGTTTCAAATTTCTTTCAGATCCATATGTCCCCAAAGCTCCAGCTTTCACCTTCAACAAATTTGTAATCCTCAGGTCTTCAGATCTCCTCCAAAGGGGATCTCTCCATTTTCCAAAGTCCCATTCAGACCAGGCTTTCCACATCCAATTTTTATTGTCCTTTTTTATCATCATGTCAGGCCTCATGTTGTAACTCTCCTTTGACTCCTGCAAATCTCCTGCTCCTCCTTCCTTTTCTTCAAAAACAACATATTGCTCCATCATATCTACACTTTCAGTTTCATTTATTTGTTCAGTTGAATAGGCTTCCTGTTTCAAGTCCTTATCAGGCTCAAAACTGTTGTTTACTGTCCAGTGTAGTAATGATACCTCTGTAGACAAAGCATTGTATTCATCTTGCAAGTTTCCCAAGAGAACGAGTGCTCTGTCCAATTCTGCTTGGATTTTACATACTCCAGCCATTTTTGTGGTGTAGTGTCCCTATTACCCCTCTAGGGGGATTTTAGTTCCTTAATGTTCCTTTCGGCTCAAAACCAAAAGTCCAGTTATTTTGTATCAGCCCTCCTTATTTTCAACAAGTTGTACCAAATAAACCAGCAAAAACAGCAGAAACAATGTTCTCTTTTTCCAGCTGACAGCTCACTTGACAGCTGTCAAAATCCTCAATACAACAGGCTTTCTCATAGGACGTTCCCGGGTCTCGGGGGGGTGAAATTTCAGCTCCCAAAATTCTTTTTATCCTCCAGTAAATCTTCTTATAGTGTCAAAACCGTGAAGTCAGGATCTTTCATTAAAAAGAAACAAGAAACAAATTCTCTCGACCTTAGCTGCCCAGTCCTTTGCTTTAAATTGTTTACAAAGGGGGGGGGGTGGACTTCCTTTTTAGCCCCTTCCCGCTCGTTCCAAATCCAAAATTAAAATTTTTAAGATTCCAATCTCCGTATTACTCACGGGTTTATATTTTAGAGTCCAATCGGTCTTGGAAGAAGTTGGCGCTCTCTGTCAATGGCTTGCGGCTTCACTCCGTAGGCGAGGGAGTACTCTCAGCACCACGCCCCACCCTACCTCCGTTCCGAAGCCTTTAAAAAGGCTCCGTCGCGGATTGGGGGGGCGCAAATGGTGCCCGCCGAGTCTCTGTGTTCACAGGCATCCGCGCCTGTGATTTTAAGGGTCTCCGCTTCGCCGCAGCGGCCAGACCCAGACGCTACGGAGCCGATTCCCTCCGGAGCTCGGAGGGAATCCGCCATTAAACAATGGCGCCAACCCGGAAGTCCGCGGAGAAAGCTCTCTTAAATAGGAACTTCTGCCGATTCACTCCAAATTAGTGCCAGTGTTGGTTTTTGGAGGGAGGGAAGATACCTCTGGTATGGGTATTGGTTACTCGGTTTTAGGGCCCGTCCAAAAACATGGGGTCTGTGGTACAAAACAGCAGAAAACAAGTACGGAATTTTAGAGAGAATCAGACTACGTTGGATTTTGGGGTGTTAACTGTGAACCCTCGTTTGATGTATCAGTTTGTGCTGGTCCCATGGGTTACCCGAGAGGCGAGGTCCAAGTCCGGTCCGTGGTCAAAGGTGCAACGTGGAGGCAGTCCGTAGTAGCTGAAGCTGGGTGCAGGGCAGGGAGTTGGGTGAAGTCAGGAACAGACAAGCAAGCAGGGAGCCAGGGCAGGTCAGGAGCGCTGGCAGGGAAGCAGGGCAGGGTTCAGGCAGGAACTAGCAACCAACAATGTTGCTCCCGCAACTTGGGACTGGGGCTGACTGGCTTTTATCTGCCCGAGGCATAGGGCAGCCCCGATCCTCTGGTGACTCGCCTCTCCTGGCCTGGAGGCGAGCACTCCTCCTGCGGGAACTTAGTTCCCTCCGCCTCTCTGCCCTGAGCCTCTGCAGCTCAGGAGAGGCTGGAGGGTTACCGGACCCAGAGGCAACCTCCTTTTCCCCTGACGGGGCTGAGAGTGGAGCACCTGCAGGCAATGGGTCCTACATCCCCTCAGGGGCCAGAGCAGACTCAGCTGGTGCCTGCACCTGAGGACCCAGCACAGGTGAGGACCCTTCAGGCTCATGCCCCAGCCCCGGCTCAGCTGGTTCTGGAGGCAGGGAATCCTGTGCAGGCTGGGATCCCTCAGGTTCAGCATCTGAGTCTGAATCCCAGGCCATCACACAGTTCTTCAGTTTGGGGGGCAGTACAAATGCGAGACTCACAGTGCAAAACAATATCAAACATGTACGACACTTTGGCATCAGTTTGGAGGGGATTCTAAATTTCAGGGTTCCTGTGTAATAAAGCTCAAGGAGCAGAAGGGAGATCTCTTGTGTGAAGGGAACACTGTACTGGATGCAATCCATTCTTCCCATCAGTGTAAATGCCTAGAGTGTTAAATTAAATGGCCAGTTCTAGGTATGAGGAAGCAAATGGGGTGTGCTTTACTTTCATATTTAAAATAGGCATTGATGTCGATTTTTAAAAATATTCTACTTATTCCATTTTAGATATACTCCTGGATGACAGAAATAGCTGCACGACATTCGGATATCCTCCAAAAAATACACATTGGGGATTCCTATGAGAAACGACCACTCTATATTTTGAAGGTACAGTTTGTCAAGAGCTCCCCACCCGTACCAGAGGCCTTGCGTGGATTCCCTTTTGAACCCTGAGAGAGTTAGAAGAATCTCTGGAGGCAGGCTTGTGGAATTTATCTACCATGAGGCCGAGTGAGGCAGCTGCCTTGGGCAGCAGATACTGAAGGGCAGGGACTAGACAGAGCTGTTTGTGCCATGTGTCCTGGACTGCACTAGCCTTATGCCCGCATCCTGTCCCATCATCAGTGTAAAGGTAAAGGGTAAAGGGTCCATGAGGTCCAGTCGTGGCCAACTCTGGGGTTGCGTGCTCATCTCACTTTACTGGCCGAGGGAGCCGGCGTACAGCTTCCGGGTCATGTGGCCAGCATGACTAAGCCGCTTCTGGCGAACCAGAGCAGCACACGGAAACGCCGTTTACCTTCCCGCCGGAGCGGTACCTATCTATCTACTTGCAGTTTGATGTGATTTCAAACTGCTAGGTTGGCAGGAGCAGGGACCGAACAACGGGAGCTCACCCCGTCACGGGGATTCGAACCGCCGACTTTCTGATTGGCAAGTCCTAGGCTCTGTGGTTTAACCCACAGCGCCACCCGCATCCTATCATCAGTGTAGTAAGGTTGAATTCCAAGTCCGACTGGCTTTTGCAGATGGAACTGGGCGAGGGAAGGAGGAGGTAACAAGCACAAGATTCAGGGACCAGGGTAGCACCTGAGAAATGTGTTTTCAGGACTCACCATATTCCGGTGAGTGTAATTTGTCCTATCTGTCTTCAATGCTGAATCTTAAATTGTTGGAATTTGCCCTGGGGCCTGATGGTGAAGGGTGAGTATCATTTTGTAGTACAGTGTTACCTCGGGTTAAGAACTTAATTCGTTCTGGAGGTCCGTTCTTAACCTGAAACTGTTCTTAACCTGAGGTACCACTTTAACTAATGGGGACTCCTGCTGCTGCCGCACGATTTCTGTTCTCATCCTGAAGCAAAGTTCTTAACCCGAGGTAATATTTCTGGGTGAGCGGAGTTTGTAACCTGAAGCGTCTGTAACCCAAGGTACCACTGTGATAGTAATATCAAATATTCAGACAGAACTACTTTCTCCACTGAGGTAGGAAAAGTCTGTACAGTATAGGAAAGCACTTTGAGAAAAGGTTGAGAGGATTGTATTATAGTAACTTTTTATAAACAGAGACTTGGGGGGGTATAGAACACTTTTCACCTTGACAAATGTGCTTTGAATCCTAAAACTGTAGAGGGATCACAAGGGTCATCTAGTCCAACCCCCCGTCACACAGGAATCTTTTACCCAATGTGGGACTCCAACCCGCGACCTTGAGATTAGGAGTCTCATGCTCTACCGACGGAGCTATCTCAGTCGTTTGAAATAACGTTCAATTCGTTCAAATAGAGGGATTTAATATGCTTATGATATGGTGTGGCTAACGTGCTTTCACTATAACTGAACAATGATTTAGGCTGCAATCATAACACAACGCTTACTGGGAAATAAGTCTCATTGAACTCAATAGTGGGGATTCATAGAATTGCGCTACAAGCGTCTCACACGCAAATATTTTGCCTGTAAAATCGGTGGAAGATGCAGATTTTTCACACTGTTGTTATGCATCGTTTTACTTTATTTTTATAGCGTGGAGATTTCAAACTATGCTAGTTGTTGTGAAATGTGGTGTAGTTTTTATGGATGACATTTCACAGGGATTTCTTTAGAAAATTCTAGGTTCAGGTAGGTAGCCGTGTTGGTCTGACGCAGTCAAAATATATATAAAAAATGCACATGCACACTTCTTCAGATACCTTCAGATGCCTGCAACATGAAAGCTTATACCCAGAACAAACGTAGTTGGTCTCTAAGGTGCTAGTGGACAATTTATTTTATTTTATTTTTATATTTAGAAAATTATTCAGGAAAAGGATATGACCAGGAAACTTGGTACCATCTACAAAAACCCTATACAACCGAACTTTCTGTTTCTATTCTCTTACTAGCTTTCTAACAGAGACAGAACTCCAAAGAATGCCATTTGGATCGATTGTGGCATCCATGCCAGAGAATGGGTTGCTCCTGCCTTTTGTCTCTGGTTCATAGGACACGTAAGTACATGGCATATTTCCCCCAAACAGACTTTATTTAGACGTACATGGAACACCCATTCGTGTATATGGTCCCATACAGAATGCCATAGGTAAAATACCAAGGGGCCCTGCTCAGAGGAGGAGCAAGCTGCTCCGGTACCCGGAGCGGCGCTCGTCCTGGGAGGCGTGGCACGGGTTCCAGGAGCATGGTGCGCCGCGCGCCCTGGGAGGTGCCGCCGATCGGGGGTCGGTATTTTGTCCCTCCCCCCCCTTTGGAATGGCACCCGGGGCGGTCCACCCCCCCCCCCCACTCCTGCCTCGGAACTTCCCTGGCCCTGCTTCCAAAGAGCTTACAGTATGAAATAAATGGAGGAGAGGGGAGGGCAGGGCAAGGGTAGAATAGGAAGGATGCTGGCAAATGAAATTCCACTTACATTGGTACCTTGGGTTAAGTACTAAATTCGTTCCAGAGGTCTGTTCTTAACCTGAAACTGTTCTTAACCTGAAGCACCATTTTAGCTAATGGGGCCTCCTGCTGCTAACTGTGCGATTTCTGTTCTCATCCTGAAGCAAAGTTCTTAACCTGAAGCACTATTTCTGGGTCTGTAACCTGAAGCATTTGTAACCCGAGGTACCACTGTACTTAAAACACTTGATTAAGTTATTGATGAGGATCACGTGGTCAAGCCCAAAGCCTTTGTCAGGGACTTTCTGCCTCTCCTATGGAGCTATGGTCTCTCAGTCAAGTGCATGCCTTCTAACATTTCTCTGATAAAAATTGGGTAAAAGGGACCCCTGAGCATTAGGTCCAGTCGTGGCCAACTCTGGGGTTGCGGCGCTCATCTCGCTTTATTGGCCGAGAGAGCTGGCGTACAGCATGTGGCCAGCATGACTAAGCCGCTTCTGGCGAACCAGAGCAGCGCATGGAAACGCCGTTTACCTTCCCCCCAGAGCGGTACCTATTTATCTACTTGCACTTTGACGTGCTTTCGAACTGCTAGGTTGGCAGGAGGAGGGACCGAGCAACGGGAGCTCACTCCGTCGCGGGGATTCAAACCGCCGACCTTCTAATCGGCAAGTCCTAGGCTCAGTGCTTTAACCCACAGCGCCATCCGTGTCCCTTAAAAATAGGGACATCCCTAATAATAATAATAATAATAATAATAATAATAAATCCTTTATACCCTGTCCATCTGTTAGGGTTGCCCCTAGCCACTCTGGGCTGCTTCCAACAGATATAAAAACATAGTAAAACATTAAACATTAAAAAAAATACTTCCAGGATTGTCTTCAGATGTCTTCTAAAGGTTGTATAGTTACTTATCTCCTTGGCTCAGGGGTTGCATACCTCCACATCCTCCAACATTTCTGCTATGAAAATAGGAGCATCCTAAGGAAAAGCAGGACGTTCCGGGATCAAATTTGAAATCGGGACTGCTTTTGTAAACCCGGGATGGCTTCTGTAAATCCAGGACTGTCCCTGGAAAATAGGGACACTTATAGGGTCTGCAAGTACCCCCTTGGTGGGCTTATCTGGTGGTGGCAACTGTGTATCTGTGTATCTTTCTCTACCCACCATTTTAATTTCCCACAATGCACCTATAATATAGCCTCATTGTGAGGTGGTAATAATTTGCCTCTACACCACCTTGTTGGTGACCCAGGTGAGGAACAACCATCTTTTGAATAAACTGCAGAACCAAGGAAACTGTTTTCAAGTCCAGCATCTGGATTTAGGGACTGTGGGAATGTTCAGGGGTGCAGGAGAGGATATATTGTGAGATTATATCCTTATCCAACTTGTGCTAACAAGTTCCCAAAATATCAGCAGAGTTTATGGACATTCCCCTTTTAAGTTCGCAATGGTAACGTCTGCACAGGTAAAATACATTTAGAATCTATCTTATAGGAAGATAGTCATTTCCTCCTCTCTTGGCTGGGAGCCAAGAGGGCATGTTGCTTCTTTAAAGGAAGATGGCAGAGAGAGAGAGATGGCTGCCTGCCCTGTGCTTTTATCATTTACCTGCACAGGTGAGGCCACACCCACCTCTGGTCACATGCAGAGGAAGTCTGTCCCAGGAAGTTTACCTGCTTGCTGGACAGACATCCCTCCCCATGTCTTAACATGTACACTCTAGGAATGTTGTCATTGACTGCTCCTGTGTTTTACATCCCACAGGGACCCAGTGTTTATTATAGCTATTGCAGTAGGACAGAGCTCACTCAACTCAACGTGCCAGTTGAGAAGGCCTGCCCCGAGGAACTTCAGAAAAAAAGCTTATATAGTCATTCAAGCACAGCGCACAAATAGTCCTAAAACATTTTCACATGTGTCATGAAAGGTCGTGAGAAGTAAAACACGCTTGGCTCCATACTGGTATCTTCGGCCCCATAGTCACCTTGGAGTGGTCCCAATGTGTCCAGGCCATTTGACCATTTTAGGTCTCGATGTCTGGTGTTACCTGGCAACCTAGCCTTCAGTGAAAGGGAGAATAATGAAATCTTCTTCCTGGGTCTCAGATAGTTGATTTGCAATCGGGTGCTTATCTACCACATTCAGGGGTAGATAAGGAGAGATGGAATGCAGCGTATTGGCAAATGCAGAACACACAAAAATCAAGCCTAATACATTCTAAAAGGTTAAATACAATTGAAGTGAAATATGGAAACATTATTAAAATAATAAAAAATATACACCAGGGGTCTCTAATTCTTATATCAGAGAGAAATTTCATTGGTGGCTCACAGCCATCCAGCATTACTCAAAGCCCCAGACCTGAGGGGATGATGATGTTGTGTTTGTTTGTTTGTTTGTTTGTTTGTTTCTAAAGCTGGCTCAAGCCCTGACAGACACTATGGCCCTGTCAATTGCCAAATGACGTAAGATTCTAATGCCCACGCCTGGAGTGTGAAGGACATGATAGGAGAGGAATAAGCAGTTCATTTTTGAACAGGGCTCGCTAAAACATGCGCAATCACTTAGAGCATGGGTAGGCAAACTAAGGCCCAGGGGCTGGATCCGGCCCAATCACCTTCTCAATCCAGCCCGCGGACGGTCCGGGAATCAGCGTGTTTTTACATGAGTAGAATGTGTCCTTTTATTTAAAATGCATCTCTGGGTTATTTGTGGGGCCTGTCTGGTGTTTTTACATGAGTAGAATGTGTGCTGTTATTTAAGATGCATCTCTGGGTTATTTGTGGGGCATAGGAATTCATTCCTCCCCCCCCAAAAAAATATAGTCTGCCCCCCCCCCACAAGGTCTGAGGGACAGTAGACCCACCCCTTGCTGAAAAAGTTTGCTGCCCCCTGACTTAGAGAGCTTGAGAGGGTAGAGGTTTTGTCATCATTCGACACTTCCCCTCAAATATCGTTCTTTCGTTCTCTGTAGGCCACTCAGTTTCTACAGCGAGATCAGGCCATGGCAAGACTTCTGCGGCACGTTGATTTCTATGTCATGCCAGTAATGAATGTGGATGGTTATGAGTACACCTGGACTACTGTAAGTACATATTTTAAAGAATAATTGTGGGGTTTGGTTTGGAGCATCACAAAGCTCAAGAAGACCATGAAATGGCTAGCTATTCCTAGCCCTTCCACCTGAAAACATCCAGTGGGGGGCAGAATAAGTTCACAATCTTAACGCAAAATGAAATGCACACTCTTAAGAATGCTTTCTTCCGCATTGTTGGGAAAACCAACCTTTTCTTTAAAAAATATAGAATATAAAATGTACCCTGGTTTCATACAACATCATGTATACATAATTAGGATTAGATTAGTTTTTCTTTCTTTTTTCTAAACTATAGAGCTTTAAACCTGATGGTGACAACCCATAGCATTGAGGGTGTTCTGACTTCACGGAACCATTAATGTTGTTATTTAGTCATTTAGTCGTGTCTGACTCTTCGTGACCCCCTGGACCAGAGCACGCCAGGCCCTCCTGTCTTCCACTGCCTCCCGCAGTTTGGTCAAACTCATGCTGGTAGCTTCGAGAACACTGTCCAGCCATCTCATCCTCTGTCATCCCCTTGTGCCCTCCATCTTTCCCAGCATCAGGGTCTTTTCCAGGGAGTCTTCTCTTCTCATGAGGTGGCCAAAGTATTGGAGCCTCAGCTTCCTTCCAGTGAGCACTCAGGGCTGATTTCCTTAAGAATGGATCAGTTTGATCTTCTTGCAGTCCATGGGACTCTCAAGAGTCTCCTCCAGTACCATAATTCAAAAGCACCAATTCTTCGGCGATCAGCCTTCTTTATGGTCCAGCTCTCAGTTCCATACATCACTACTGGGAAAACCATAGCTTTAACTATATGGACTTTTGTTGGCAAGGTGATGTCTCTGCTTTTTAAGATGGGAACCATTCATAGCCATCTGAAATGTTGGGCATGAGTGATGTTACCCACCCACCTTTTTCTTGTTCCTTTTGCTTAAGCATTGAGTTGTATCCAACAGAGCAACCCATTGAACTTAATGGACCTAAATTAGTCATGTTTGTTAATCTCAATGAATCTGTTCAGAGTATGACTAACATTGGCTACAACCCACTGATTTAATCTTCTGCGTATAATTTCTATAGGAATATTGACTGACGTGTTCTGAAGTCCAAAGTATTTTGGACTGGAAAGGTGCAGTTGGTTGGCAACCTCTTTTCCCTCCTCCTGGTTATAAAATAATAATGTCTGTCTCATCTAGAAGGATTCCCATGGGCATTCTTCAAGATCAGCCACACTGAATAATTTTAGGTTCTTCTTCTTGTAGCCCTGTGTAGAGAACAGCATGTGCACAGGACAGCTGGAGATCTTTTAGTTGGAAAGACATTCATCCCTCCATTGGAGGACAAACATTTTCTATCCAGATTTCCTTCCATGCCAAGGGGAAAGGAGGAAACAAGTTTAATTGTTACCACACAAAGTGAACATCTCCTCAGTGTCTCCCTGCAGAATTCAATAGCATTCTTCTTCTTAACGAGACGTTTCCTTTTCTTGTCATTAAGACATTGGCTTATTTTCCCACTTATCTCCCTTTGCTTATCTAGTTGATGACCTTTCCTAGTTGGAAAAATAGTTATCGACACAGAACTCTTTCTAAGAAGCATACTCAGATTGGAAACAAGATTGTAGCCTTGGTTATAGTGTCCAAAGGTCACTCCTGTCTGCGTCCACAAGCAAGACTTGTGCAAGAAGGGTGGATATTATCCATCATAATAATCCATTTATTCATCTCACATCTGCAACAGGATTTATGAGGGCATTTTACCTTCTAGGGAGTTAAATTAAAGCGGATCAAGAGAAACAGAGTCAGACCTGATCCGCTTTCCAGATACTGTGATTGGTTTAATAATATACATTAAAGACTGATGGTATCAGCCTTAAAATACTTTTGAATCCTTTTTTTAATGGGGTGCATTTGTATACAGAATCGAATGTGGAGAAAAAGCCGTTCCCTGCATGGCGACAACAGATGCACTGGTACAGACTTGAACAGAAATTTTGATGCAGGCTGGTGTGGTAAGATGAATTTGTGTATTTTTTTAAAAGACACCTTTTCTGAATACAGTGGTACCTCGGGTTAAATACTTAATTCGTTCTGGAGATCTGTTCTTAACCTGAAACTGTTCTTAACCTGAAGCACCACTTTAGCTAATGGGGCCTCCTGCTGCCGCCGCGCCACCGGAGCACGATTTCTGTTCTCATCCTGAAGCAAAGTTCTTAACCTGAAGCACTATTTCTGGGTTAGCGGAGTGTGTAACCTGAAGTGTATGTAACCTGAAGCGTATGTAACCTGAGGTACCACTGTATGTATCTTGTCCTTAAACCAACAATCCTCTCCACCTACCTGGGAGTAAATCTCGCTGAACTCAGTGTGACATACCTCTGAGTAGATGTATCTCATATTTCACTGAATTTTCTGTATATTGGTGTTTCCTACAGATGCTGTGGACATCTCCCATCAGCACAGGCCAGCTGGGGCTGAGGGGAGTTGTAGTATAAAACCAGATTGGGAAAACCTTGCTGTGTTTAACCCCCTATGACATGTGAATTCTATATTGATGGTCTAGCTCTATAATAATATATTTATTATTTATATGTCAACCCTCCGACTGGGTTGCCCCAGCCGCTCTGGGCGGCTCCCAACAAAATATTGAAAACACAATAAAACTTCAAATATTAAAAAATTTCCCTGTTTGACATCTGATGGGAGGGCATTCCACAGGGCAGGCAGGTCTACCGAGAAGACCCTCTGCCTGCTTCCCTGTAACTTCACTTCTCTAAAGCTTACCCTTTCAAGAGTTGCAAAGTTGTGTACTCTAATGGGCACAGATCTCACCAGGTTGTACAGGTGAAATAAAGTTTTGTGGATGTGCAAGTTTAATCAGAAAAGCCATTAATAATCCGGATTCCATCATAGTTCCAGTCTGGCATCTATACATTTCTCCTTTATTGTCCTAAAAAGCATACTACTAGAGAACCTTTCTGAGCTGGAAGTATCTAAATAGCTTTGTGAGAAGAAGAAATAAAAAAGGAAATGTTAAGATTACTCTGGAGGTCGTGAATGAGGAAGATTTCCTTGCCTCGGTGTATTTGGCAGATGTATACAGCCCATAGGGACGCAGGTGGCGCTGTGGGTTAAACCACAGAGCCTAGAACTTGCCGATCAGAAGGTCAGCAGTTCAGATCCCCACGACAGGGTGAGCTCCCATTGCTCGGTCCCTGCTCCTGCCAACCTAGCAGTTCAAAAACATGTCAAAGTGCAAGTAGATAAATAGGTACCGCTCCAGCGGGAAGGTAAACGGCGTTTCCGTGCGCTGCTCTGGTTTGCCTGAAGTGGCTTAGTCATGCTGGCCACATGACCCGGAAGCTGTACTCCGGCTCCCTCGGCCAATAAAGCGAGATGAGCGCCGCAACCCCAGAGTTGGTCACAACTGGACCTAATGGTCAGGGTCCCTTTACCTTTATACAGCCCATATCTGTAAAAGTTTGGACCTCTCTTTCCACCTATCCTTATCTCCCAGGGTGTTGACTGAAGTTCTCATGACCTTGATGGCCAAACCTCAAGTCGATTAGGAAAGTATGTCTTTCCAGTTATGGGGGAAGTGGATCAAGAAAAGTTTTTTCTCCCTCTCTCCTACCATTAGAACTAGGTTTGGTTGGAGGATTTGGGACAGACAGAAGAGAGAACTTCTTAATGTAGCACATAAACTACAGAACTTGCTCCCACTGCAGGCAGTGATGGCCATCAGCTTGAATGACTTTGAAAGAGGATTACCGTATTTTTTGCTCTTTAAGACTCACTTTTTCCCTCCTAAAAAGTAAGGGGAAATGTGTGTGCATCTTATGGAGCAAATGCAGGCTGCGCAGCTATCTCGGAAGCCAGAACAGCAAGAGGAATCGCTGCTTTCGCTGCGCAGCAATCCCTCTTGCCGTTCTGGCTTCTGAGATTCAGAATATTTTTCTTCTTGTTTTCCTCCTCCAAAAACTAGGTGCGTCTTATGGTCTGGTGTGTCTTATAGAGCGAAAAATACAGTATACAAATTCATGGCGGATAGGGTTGTCACTGGCTACAAACCGTGATGATTAGGTTCCACCTCCACTGTTGGAGCCAATGTGCTTCTGAGTACCGGTTGCAAGAAACCATCAAAGGGGAGATGGATGTCGCATTCAGATTCTGCTTGTGAGCTTCTATGAGAACAGGATGATTTGCTGATGCCCTGATCCAGGAGATTCTTGTGTTCTCACGTGTTTGCCTACATTTGGATAAGCTGCTCAGCAGATCTTCACCTTACTCACAATGTTCAAATTGTTATTAAATATATTGGGTGCTGTGAGTTCTCCCATTTCTGTGAGATTCTGGATTAGTAGTTGCCTTTCTGCTTAAAACTTGCATTCCCATAAATTGGCTAAGCAAGATTTCCCATCTATTTATATTACAGGAATCTATAAAATGTCACGTATGAAACAGCCACCAGTACTATACAGGTAGAAATATCAAGAGGATTTTTATAGACGAATGGCAGCTTGAATTCTCTGCATTCCAGTCTTCCTGAAAAAGAAGTCACATATAAGATTGGACCTTTCACAGATTATGGCTATTACTAAACAAATAATTGAATAATACTGCAGTAGCAATGTATGAATCCAGTAATGTTTCAATATTTAATTAAGTTTTTTGATTTTATAGCATAAATACAGAATTAAAAATGCCCCTTATTTGGTTACTCATTGGATTCATACATTTTAAAGGAAATCGTTTTAAATCAGCTGCTTTTGTTTTTTTAAAGGCATAGGTGCATCTGATGATGCCTGCGATGAGACATACTGTGGACCTTATCCTGAGTCTGAACCAGAAGTAAAAGCTGTGGCTAATTTTCTCAGGAAGCACAAGAATCAGATTAAGGCATATATCTCAATGCACTCTTACTCCCAGATGGTTCTGTTTCCATATTCTTACACAAGAAATAAAACTAAAGATCATGATGAGATGGTAAGTAGCCTACTATTCACGTTTTATGTAGCCCTAGAGACCTGTCAGGGCTGTCCCGTGCGCCTGTACATTTGAACTTGGCGCGCGCGCCCAGCCAGCAGTTTTCCTCCTAACCGTTTCACTGCTGCTGTCACTGCTTCCCCCTTCGGGTGGGCTAGCTGCAACTGACCTCCCCTCCATTCCCCCACTCTCCGATGGAGGCGTGGTCAGCCCTGACTCACTCTCCCTCCCCTCTGGAGGAGACGCTGGCCCTGACACATGTGACTCTTCCCCCCCACTACGCTCTGGTGGGGAAACTGGTCCCGATCCTCCACTGCTGCTTTGGGGTTCCCCTCTGGCTCCTTGTTTCTGGTGCGTCCCCCCTGGGACCCCCCTTGCTCTGACCATCGGCGCCCCCTTCTGGGAATCTTCTGATTCGCTGGAGAAGCTCATGGAATCTCTCGGGCCACTGTCATACTCCCCTACGCTGCCCTCGGATTCTTCCCCTTCGCTCTCCAATTCCTCTCTCCCCAGTGCTCCTGCTCCTGATTCCCTGACACCATCGTTTGGGGATTCTAGATTTAAAACCAACCACTTTCCTAATTTCAGACAAAATAGCAAATTAGCTGGCAGGAACTTCTGTCGTCCTTTCCCTTGCATGTGGAGGCAGCACGTGACGTTACTCATTCTCAAGTCATGGTTTGTCATTGCATCTGAATTGAGCCACAGTGTCTGAACAGATAAAGCTGCTTTATATGCTGGTTGTCGACTCTTACTAAGAGATCTGAGAGACTCTGACCATTCTGTGCTGTGCGTTATTTGTGATACTTAAGACTCAGAACCACATTTGTGAAGCACAAAATATTCAGGGTAAACAGTATTTTTGGAAAAAGCTCAATTCTTGGAAGACTAGAACGCCAGACTGTTCCTACGGGTGTAAATAGGTAGTAGGCATATTGAAACTAAGGCCCGGGGGCTGGATCCGGCCCAATTGCCTTCTAAATCTGGCCCGCGGACAGTCTGGGAATCAGCGTGTTTTTACATGAGTAGAATGTGTCCTTTTATTTAAAATGCATCTCTGGGTTATTTGTGGGGCATAGGAATTTGTTCATTCCCCCCCCCAAAAAAAATATAGTCTGGCCCCCCACAAGGTCTGAGGGACAGTGGACCGGCCCCCTGCTGAAAGTTTGCTGACCCCTGCTTTAAGCCACACTGTGCAATGAATGGAGTATGGAGCAATAATCTAGGCCAGTGTTTCCAAACTTGGGTCTCCAGCTGTTTTGGGACTACAACTCCCATCATCCCTGACCACTGGTCCTGCTAGGGATGATGGGAGTTGTAGTCCAAAAACAGCAGGAGACCTAAGTTTCAGAAACCCTGATCTAGGTGATATAGTCCAACATCTGACCGACAACCATTGGCTACCCTGTCTAGAATTACTACTTCCCCACATTCAAGTAGAATAAATTTATGGAAACATGCATAAAATATTATACCTTATATTCAGTATTGAAGTGGTCAGGAACATTTAATTGCACGGATTAGCAAAAGTAGAATTACAGCAAATGGAAGTCTGAGAGCTGGTTTGTCTTTCCACCATGAAGCTTCTCAACCCATGGGATGAAAAGGAATTAGGGGGATCCAGCAGCAAATATTTGGATTGAATGCTTTTATGGTATTTATTTTGTTGTGGATCACTTGAGAATCCAAAGGAGGAAATAAAAAGCTTTCTGGAAAGGTAAGCGGATTGGATCATCAGGTTACAAATGCACGGAACTTGAACTTGCTTATAAAAACATCTTGCAGAATTAACTACAGCTGGCCTCTGCCCTTATGGTAATATAAAGGTTCTTCCAAGGATTTGCAGAGAGCACTATCGCTAAAATCTGCTTGCTTAGCTAACACGGCTTTACTGACATAAAGCAAATATAGATTGCTTTTGTATATGTCATGCCTAAGAGTGTTTCTCTGTATACCGTATTTTTTGCTCTATAAGACTCACTTTTTCCCTCCTAAAAAGTAAGGGGAAATGTGTGTGCGTCTTATGGAGCGAATGCAGGCTGCGCAGCTATCACAGAAGCCAGAACAGCAAGACGGATTGCTGCTTTCACTGCGCAGTGATCCCTCTTGCTGTTCTGGCTTCTGAGATTCAGAATATTTTTTTCTTGTTTTCCTCCTCCAAAAACTAGGTGCGTCTTGTGGTCTGGTGCGTCTTATAGAGCGAAAAATACGGTAATTAAGGAGACTTCCTTCTGGATTCTGGAAGTGTTGGGTTTTTTTACAACAAATACATTTAATGTTGTTTTCTTTTCTTTTACTGGCTTATTAGTCAGGTTTCTTTTCCTTTAGCTAAAAGAAAGTGTGCATAAATATCTTGTTAGGCTTTAAGGTTTTGTTTTCCAAAACGTTATTTCCTTCGCAATATAAGCAGGCACTGACTGAGATGATGGGTGGATAGATGCTCACAAAAACAGAGTGCACCAATTCTTGGAAGACTAGCACATACTTTAAAGAGTAAAGAATGAAGCTTTTTATATTACAGCATATATAATGGCCAATAAATGGGCCAGGAATAGAACAGCATGATTATGACATAACATAGAACTGAGATTTCTATGTAAGTTTTCCTAGAGCATTTTTTCCCTAAGTTTGCTTCTCCTATTTTACTTTATTGTTTTCAAACTGCACACTAAAGGGTGAGATATTTTTTCTTATGCTTTAGAATCCTTGGCTTAGCCACATCTCTGTATATCTGCTTGTGTAAGTGTCTTAACTATGTCTGGACCTTAAACATAAATCTACATAAATTAGTGCAATTAAGGTTTTTTTTCCTTAGGTTAATTAACTTTTTTTCTTCCTTTTTTAGCAACTTCTGGCAAGCAATGTAGCCAGTACCATTAGAAGTAAACATAGAAACCGCTATGTTGCAGGCCCTGGTGCACAAACAATCTGTAAGTACCTAAAATGCTACAGTAAGAATGTAAAGATTTTAGTATCTTTGTGAACAGGACATGAATAATAAGTATTTCTGGCTTCTTTCCATAGATTTAGCTCCAGGAGGTTCAGACGACTGGGCTTATGACCTTGGTATAAAGTATTCTTTCACTTTTGAGCTTCGGGACAGAGGAACTTATGGATTCTTGCTTCCTCAGAGTTTAATTAAACCAACTTGCTCTGAAGCACTTACTGGAGTCAAAGTAATAGCTGATCATGTTATTAAAAACATGTGAAACCCCCTGTATTCAGTTTGGCGCCGCACAGTATAGTATCAGCTAACTTACCTGGCCCATAGGGCAGCCTAATTCAAGGTGCTTGGTATTTTCATCTCAGTGAAAATTAAACTCTGACCCATGTACTTATCCTGTCTTTTATTGCAATACTAATAGCATGCCTGAGGACGCGGGTGGCGCTGTGGGTAAAACCTCAGCGCCTAGGACTTGCCGATCGTCAGGTCGGCGGTTCAAATCCCCGCGGCGGGGTGCGCTCCTGTCGTTCGGTCCCAGCGCCTGCCAACCTAGCAGTTTGAGAGCACCCCCGGGTGCAAGTAGATAAATAGGGACCGCTTACTAGCGGGAAGGTAAACGGCGTTTCCGTGTGCTGCGCTGGCTCGCCAGATCAGCTTCGTCACGCTGGCCACGTGACCCGGAAGTGTCTTCGGACAGCGCTGGCCCCCGGCCTCTTAAGCGAGATGGGCGCTCAACCCCAGAGTCGGACACGACTGGCCCGTACGGGAAGGGGTACCTTTATCTTTATCTTAATAGCATGCCTAGTACTTGTTAACTTCTCCACATGGCTTTATAAATCAACCAGAAGACAAACTGTCAGGTTCCAAACTCCCATTCTCCAAGGAAAAACGTTATAAGGAAAAACGTTAGAAGACCCTAATCTGGAAATGCGTTAATAGCATGTATATTGCTATTCATAGCACATTTATAGAAGATAGCTAAATGTAATCTCCATGTAGAGGCATGTGACCAAGAATGAATCACCGCTATGTTCTCTTTGGAAACATCCAGTCTTCTGGCCAGCCACTACTGGAAACAGAACACTGGGTTAGATGATAAGAGCTGTTCAATAGTGGAATAGATTCCCTTGGAAGCTGGTGGTTTTTAAGCAGAGGTTGGATGGTCATGCACCACAGATGCTTTAGCTGAGATTCCTGCATTGCAGAGGGTTGGACTAGATGACCCTCAAGGTCTCTTCCAAGTGTACAATTCTTTGATCCTCATCTTGTGCAGCAAGGCAGTTTTTATATTACATCAAAAGACAACTCTGAGGCTATGTAGGTGTAAGATCAAGAAGTTTATGGGCTTTGTTCCCTGAAGCTCGCTTGCATTACACGATGCCAGTGACAACATTGACACTCCTGAATAATCCCTTTTGACACAAAATAGGTTCCATCCATTGTTTAGCAATCATATAATGTTGGTATGTACTGCTAAAACCTAAAACACCAGCACTTCAGCTGGCAAAATAGGGAGAAGCAGTCATAAGCAACAACTCCATGTGATTTAACTTAAACCCCACAAAGGAGGTTACATTTGTACTGCACCCTTGATCCCATTTAATCATTCTGAATGTTTCCATTCACTTCAGTAGAACAGGGTTCTCCCTTTTAGACTGTTTTGCGGAGATGTATTTCTATATTTTTAGTATATAAACTAATTTCATTATATGGGAATTGTTATTCTCAGGTAAATCTACATTGTACTTCGAGTATTCTGAAGCAAGGGGTTATTTCTTACTCAACCCTTGTTCCTTGGAACAGGTGTGTCTCTTACTAGCCAAGCAAACAATTTACCTTTGGTTGGGGAAGTGTTTCCACTCAGGAAGACGGAAGCAACGGTTATAAAAGCAACGCATTCATCTGTAAAAAGAGCTACCGCATTATTAGCTTCTGTGTTGCTGAAGCTAAATCATGCTAGCCAAAAATGAAGGTAACAGTACAATGTTCACACATTGAGAAAACAAGACTTTATGTGGTTGTATTTTTGACATGAATGCTACAGACTAAACGAGGCACAGCTTTGCACTAAATGTAAAAAACCTCATTGATAAGAAAATTTTGCAGAAGAAACTTTATACACAAGCCTTTTTAAAAAATCTCATGTTTTTTCTTAAAAATTTAATAGCAGGTGACAAAACAAGTCTCCAAAAATGGACATCTTCACACACTTAAATACAAGTGAGTTCTTAAATAAGATCTGTTGTTAGATGTACTAAAAACATGCAGTGAACCAAACAGAAAGGTCTTCGAACTGTTGTACAAACAACCTTCTTTGTTATCCCATCTCGTAATGCACACTGTACGTATGGAAAGTGTTTTCCTCTTCTAGCACAAACATACTTCTTCACAGGAATAAAGATGGAAACATCAACTATTATCAAACAGTGGAAAGGCCAGAGACACCGACCAGCTCAGGACATGCAGATTTCTGGGATATACGGTTGTGGAAGCTTAGTGTCCTCTGTCTTTTCTTGTCCAGAAACTTGGCGAACAGTCTTGCGTTTAAACAACCGTAGACTCAACCGCAGTAACTCATTGTCTACTACTGGAGGATTTGTGTAGGTTTGTTTGGTTGTGCCCTGTTTGAATGGAGAACAATTGCCAAGTTAGTCACAGCCGCATGGTGGGTTCAGACAGTGTAACTCTATGAACTTAAAAGATGCTACACAACTAGTGCTAATGAACAGTGCCTGGTTTATTGGAAGAACATTTAGCAGTATGTCTTGAAAATGATAATTTCCACAAGTATCTAGAATTATTTCAGGGGAAAACAGCATCTTAAAACAGCCACAAAAGTGAGAAGTCATAAGGTCTTAAAAGCCTCTGGTGTTCAGTCATTAATTAAATTTCTGCCACTTTTTAAAAGGGGAAAAAATGGTATATGGACAAGTACCAAACCCATTTGCAGAAGAAACCTAATTTAGGCGGCTTATGAAACAAGGGGAGGGTGCGTCAAGTTGGTTTAGATGCCTATAAAGATGATTCCATAGAAACAAGTCTCAAAGTTAAAAGATCAAGTCACTTTGCAATTACTGAGTGTTAAACATGTGTTTCTGTGATGCGGTGGCCTGTTAGGTGCACTTGCCTTTTCATTTTTGACTAGCTGCTTGCGGATTGCGGAGTCTCTCCTAAAGCACAGGGCCTTGCAACAGGGACCAAGATTACACAGCAGGCCAGATCGCTCTTCCTTTCGCAGCAGGGCAGCCATGTTCAGGGCCCCAAATTCATGTTCAAACAAGTTCTCGGTGTCTACAGAAAAGCAACATAAAGAATATAATATTAAGAAAACGTTGGTAAAATGGATAAGATACAGCTGTGCTATGTCAAGAGAAGAGTGTGTGTAACTAAAGTGAATGATGGAGCACCAAATTTGATTACTAGGGTCATCAGGAGACTACCGTATTTTTTGCTCTATAAGACTCACTTTTTCCCCTCCTAAAAAGTAAGGGGAAATGTGTGTGCGTCTTATGGAGCGAATGCAGGCTGCGCAGCTATCCCAGAAGCCAGAACAGCAAGAGGGATTGCTGCTTTCACTGCGTAGCGATCCCTCTTGCTCTTCTGGCTTCTGAGATTCAGATTTTTTTTCTTGTTTTCCTCCTCCAAAAACTAGGTGCGTCTTGTGGTCTGGTGCGTCTTATAGAGCGAAAAATATGGTAACTTATGTTTGGCCCACACCCCAAGAGTTTCTCTGATCCTTTATTTCCCCCTCAGGTAAGTGAACAGTGGCTTTTCACTCCTATACAGAAAATTAAAATGTTGCACTTGGGGATACTTTACAGTGAGAGTAAATATTACCTTCCATATCGCTTACAAGGATCTTGGATGGCTTGTGCGCAATGTTTCAATATTTCAAAGGAGCAGCAACACATACAAAAAACCCCTTACACACGTCATACTTATTGGGCATGTTGCTACTTGAATGGATATTTCAAACCGCTGATTTGATACAACCTATACAAAACTAACAATATCCTTGGATATTTTTTTTCTAGCTTCATTTGGACACATCCAGCAAGCCAATTATTACCTTTAGGTTTCTCTATTGTTCTCTGGCACGTTTCTTTAATTTTGGTGAAGAGTGAAGGGCCGGCGAGTTGTTTGGAAATGCCGACTCTCAACATAACAGCGCCGGGAGTAAATTTCAGAAGAGCAGCTCCAGGCTCTCGGGGCTCTTTGGGCTGCTTTGGCATTAGACTAGACCAGTCTACATCTATTACATCCACAGGATCTGAAAACACACACAAAAATGAAGTTATTCCTCTGCTCAACAGTACATATAAGGCAGTGCTGAAAAAAATCATGGTCTCTCATTTATTACCATACAATGGATACCACAGTCATTTAAATGGCTAGAAATCTGGAATTCACAGGACATCTATTTCTGAATAAACTACCGTATTTTTCGCTCCATAAGATGCACTTTTTTCCTCCTAAAAAGGAAGGTGGAATGTCTGTGCATCTTATGTGGCGAATGTGTGGTCGATCGCTGGCTCCCTTTCCAGCCCCGGCCCCTTGCCCAGGCCTCCATTGCTGAATGTTCTGCAGGCAGAGGCTGTCTGTTTCCCCAGCGACATGTGACTGGCTGATTAGATTATCTGTCTGGAAACTGTAGAAACAGCTCCCTTTCCTTTCCTAAAGAAGCTGCAGAACTGTGAGTTGAACCCCATAAAAACAGGATTTTTTTCCCTTTGCAAAGGAAGCTCAACAACTTTGAGCTGATCCTCAAAAAATGGGCTTTTCCCCTTTGCAAAAGAAGCTGCACAACTGTGAGCTGCTCCCCCCAAAAACGGGGCTTTCCCACTTTCCTCCTCTAAAAACTAGGTGCGTCTTATGGAGCGAAAAATATGGTAAGTGACAGTTGCCAGCTACCCTCTAGCAAAGGGGGATGGAAGAGGAGAAGAGAGGAATCTCTTGAGTTTCTTCCTTGATGAGAAACATTGAGAGAGACTTTCCTTCATTCTGGCTCTGGCAAGACTTAATAATTGGACAGAAGTTAAACAGTAAAGTTTGGGGTTTTAAAAAAATATCGTGGCACATTTTTAACTCTTTCCAAGTCACTTGGCTATTAAGCCTATTTCTTATTATCTTATTGGTTGCATTTATATCCCATCTTTTCTCCAAGGAGCTCAAGGTGGCATACAGAGTTTTACCCCTCATCGTCTCTACAGCAAGCCTGTGATGCAGATTAGGAGGCGAGGCAGTGACTGGCTCAAGTGGGATGTGGCTGGGTTCAGACATCGCAACCAATGATGGTTTATTAGACTAGGAACAAGTCCTGCATCCATATTTGTTCATTACATTTCTACACCGGCTTTACCTTCCAAGGATCTCAAGGTGGTGTATATGGTGGTTCTCCACATTTGATCCTCGCAACAACCCTGTGAGGTAGGAGATGGTGACTGGACCAAGGTCACCCAGTGAGCTTCATGGCTGAGTGCGGATTCAAACCTTGTTCTTAAAGGTCCTAGTCCAATACTCTAACCACTACGCCACAACGGCTCCTTTCCTTTCCCCTTCCATCATGTTCCCAGCTTTGGTGCTGAAGTCATGACTTCTTAAAACTATGGTTCCCCATGATCTGGACCAGGAAGCTGTACTTTAAGCACTGTTTAAGCACTGTTTAACATATCAGTTTCTGGTTTGTATCCTATTATTTAGATGGGATACAAAACTTCAGAGAACAGGAAAATTTCTCTCCCCTTTCCCATGACTAACAGAAATGGAATTAAGCAAAATCACAAAATGAAGGCCATTCATTTATCTGCATTTATCTTTACATAGAAGCTGTGTAGACATAAAACAAAAGGGTTGGATTTATTTCAATTCACACAGGCCTGACATAAAAAGGATTGCTAAAACTCACCTGGCATCTTCTCCTCGTCCTGTTGATCCTCCCTCTTTTCAGCATCACCAGCCAAAATTTCATCCAGTTCATCATCACTAATTGGCTCATATTCTCCGGCACCAGATCCCATTGACTGCATATCATCTATTTTGACTTCATCATCTCCACCTACAGAAGAACAGTGCCAAAATATATCTATTTGAACTTTCAAGCTCACCTATACCAACATCAATGAAATGCAGACCTCCCATGGCTTGGATTCTAATGTCTGAGAGTCCAGTTCAATTTATAGAAAAGTGATCCCACTAAAGCTGCCTATCTCTCTCTACGCACCCCCCACAAAATGCTCCAGTCTTGGGCCCCTCTTTGAAATGGCATGGGATGTGGGTGGCTGAAGCACAAAGGGCAAAAACCAGACATCACCCCTTGGTGTGAGCAGATAGCAGTTTTTGGATCCAAACCAAATGTGAGCTGCATATTATATTTGGGAAGACTTTTTAAAACCCATTTGGTTAAGAGTTTTAACAAGAAACTTTCCATACTAAATACACATCTTTGTTGTCATTTTAAGCGCCAACTGAACGTGCTGCAGGAGATGAGATTAGGATCTCCTACTGTTCTTGTTAGGGACGCAGGTGGCGCTGTGGATTAAACCACAGAGAGCCTAGGACATGCCGATCAGAAGGTCGGCGGTTTGAATCCGCACGACGGGGTGAGCTCCCATTGTTCGGTCCCTGCTCCTGCTAACTTAGCAGTTTGAAAGCACGTCAAAGTGCAAGTAGATAAATAAGTACCACTCTGGCGGGAAGGTAAACGGCATTTCCGTGCGCTGCTCTGGTTCGCCAGAAGCAGCTTAGTCATGCTAGCCACATGACTCGGAAGCTGTACGCCCGCTCCCTCGGCCAATAAAGCGAGATGAGCGCCGCAACCCCAGAGTTGGTCACGACAGGACCCAATGGTCAGGGGTCCCTTTACCTTTACCTTACTGTTCTTGTTAGCAGGGAAACAGTGTTTGAAGAGAAATATGTTGCAGCCTTTTCCTCCTGTCTCTTTCCCTTGGCATAAACTCCTCACTGCAATTGGCTCTAGGAGGCAGGGCACAGAGGATGCAGATAATGCCCATGTCCCTCCCCAATCCTATTAGAGCAACTGTGTATGTGTGTGTGTGTGTGAGAGAGAGAGAGAGAGAGAGAGAGAGAGAGAGAGAGGGAATGAATGAGAATGATTTGCATTGGAGATCATGGAAGAAGAGTCAAACACACTCTTCTAGAGGCATCTATACTGTTCAGGGCTCTGGCTACACTGCTGAGATGGTGTTGTGAATTGGACCCAAGATCAGAATCCTCAAACAAGAAGATGATGAAACACTCAATTCTCCATCAAGAAGATTCATTCAGGTATTTGGACAGCAAAAACAGACCGATAATACATCACCTTCTAAATGTTCCACTTTCTCAGCTTCAACCCCATCTTCGAATCCTTGCAAAGGTCCCAAGTCTTTTTCTAGCCTTTCCTTCTCGAGGGAGGTAGAGTCCAAATAGATCACCTCAAATTCTGGATGCTCCTTGCCCGGTTTTGTTTCACTGTGCTTGGATAACTCTGCTTGAGAGGAAATATTGGCACCTCGATCTCTCTCAGGATTCTCCAGGAGTAGCCTCTCCTTTTCACGATCTGTATCCCTTCGCTTTTCCCGCTGTCTCTCTCGTTCGCGAATTCTGTCCCGCTCTCTGTTCCTTAACCAGTCTTTGGCTGTATCTCGGTCCCAATCTCTCTGCCTCGCGTCTCGTCGGTCCCGTTCACGATCGTGCTCATGCCTGTCTCTCTCCTGCACCCTTTCCCTGCTATCAAAGGACCCAGATCTGGAATGACCTTGGCGATCCGATTCAGGAGAACTTCGCCTGGAACTGTGGCTCCTTGAATCCTGTCGATCTGGATAAAAGTGTTAAGCAGGTGCATGACTATGTTGTACGTGCACTACACACCTAACAGAGCTTGGCTGAAAATAAGCCATGTTCCGCCAGCTCTCTTCTTGCTCTTCCCCTTTGAAGGTGATATTCTGGTTTGTTAGAACACGGTTTCCCCTGATGTCCACACTAGGAAACTGTGGTTTAAGTGCTGCTTTACAAACTAGGGTATGATCCTATGTGCCCAGACCCCCACCCCTACAATTCACTGTTTCTTTGGCAGACAGGAAAAACTCCCTCAGCAAATGAGTCAATCTGGGAAGGGTTCCTGGAAAGCAGAAAGTCTGGATGCTTCTGCTCTGAAGATGCACCTTTACACCTTCCCACATTTTTGTCAAAATGAAATATTTATCCCCAACCAGCAAGGGCAGAATATATTTGTGATAGAACCGCTTTGGAATACAGGCAAAGGTGATGCTACTAAGGATCTAAGCAGTTGCCATTGAACATCTAAAGATGTTCCACGGTTAGAAAAGGCATCATGGTTTGTTCACTGTTTTATGATGCCATTTTAAACTGAAAGCCGCCACGGGGACGACTTGAGTCCAAATTCACGCTATTAATGAAGACAAGAATGAAGTCTACAAATCAATTTCAAAACTTAAAGCGGGCGTAGCATCAGGAAAATCATAAACCAACAGCCAACCTTCAATCAATGAAGAGGAATTGTTTTATGAGGCTAAATATTATGAGATGCATACAACACTTGGGTAAGTGGAAGCCAGGAGCTTTCCTGATCTTCTCCCCATTGCAGCCTCTCCCTGGTGTTGGCTGATGCTTGGCAAAGGTCTGAAGTCTTATGAGAATCTGAGGAAAAAGCGGGCAGAGGCAGCTTGTGCAAGAAGAGAAACACAAGTGGAACTACCTGAAGAGGTGCTGCGGCTGGGAACCCCTCGCTTTAGTTGATCAATTCTCGACTTGCGCTCTCCAGCAATTTCTAGACACCTCCTCTCTCTCTCTCTGTCACCAGCGCTGCTATGCAGGATCTTCTTAAGGCCGGCCTGGTCATCTCCGCTACGATGCGCAGAATCATTGGAGGGCGAGCGAAGTCGACTGGAGGTACGGCTCCGATTGCTACAAAGACTGCTGCTTCTCTTCTCTTCCGTAGGTTTATGGTGAGGGGGCTCCTCAACCACGTGAGGGGGCTCCACGGCTTCAGTCCTTGCGCGATGGCTAGTTCTGTGGGGCTCCTCAGAACTTCTCTCCAGAATACTTTCCCCACGCTCTGGAACGTCCTCATCCGACCAGTCGCTAAACGTTGTGTCCTCTCTCTTGGGCGCAGCTTCTACGACCACAGATTTCTCAGGCACTGCTTCCACCAGCTCCTCTCTGGTGGTTACTGGTGGTGTCCTTGGGCCTTTTTTCTTCTTCTGGTGTGGGCCGCTGTCCTCATCAGAAGCCTCAGAATCTCCTTTAGATCTTTTGCGCTTCTTTTCAGTGCTCTTCTTTTTCTGCGCTTTCTTGGGAGAAAAGACCTGGGCTTTCTCTGGAGCCGGCTCGCTAACAAAGCGCTCCAGCGCAACGTCATCTTCTTTCTTCTTCTTCGTGGCCTTCTTCTGTATTTTAACTTTTTTCTTATCTTCGTGCGCATGGTCAGCAGCCTCTCGTTCTTCAGAAGCCCGGTTGCTTATGTTTTCTTGCACACGGCTCCTTGAACTTTCGTTGGTCTCCCGCTGCTCTCGCTGTTTGTCCCCAGAAGAGGAGCTCCGCTCCTTGAAATCACTTTCCTCATAGTGTCTGGAGCTGTCCTTTCTCTCCGGCTTTCGGTCGCTGTCTTTCCACCGGCTCTGCTTGTCTTCTGAAAGGTGCGTAGGACTAATTGAGCGCGATTCCTGAGGTCGAACAACCTGGCTCAGTAATCTGCGTTTTTCGTCTGTGAAAGATGAAAAATATGTCATGACACTTCTTTTCTCAACAGGCCCTTACATCTGATTGTCTCGCTTAGGTCACAACTAAGTGGCCTGCACATATCCAACATTAAGGGACCCAATTCCTTGTACGTCCGTTGCCGGTTACATTTTTAAATGCCCATTTTTTAAAAAATAACAACCACAAGCACATTTGACATGAAAGATGCTCATAAGAAAACCGCCATCAATACATATACACCGTTTCCTTATCCTATAAATACCACCTGAAAGTAAAGAAGGATACTCTAGAATATCTTTGGCCAGACTGCACATTTAACATCAGTGATGTACTTTTGGTGAAAATTTTTCCGACTTTTTAAGCCAGAACATTTTCTGTTTCATAAGCTAATCCGCAAAGACTGGATAACAATTTCAATTACAGCATGAGGAAAGTCTGGCAGTTTCAAAATTATTAGCTTTGTTTACTAAATACAAGTACATTAAACATGGTAAATTAGATTAAGTTCTAATTTTTGGAGTTTTGTGCTCGCGCAGCCAACAGTCAAGGAGAACTTGCAGACTGACATGTTAGTCGCCACTGTTAATTAACTCAGCCTTCATTGTTTTTTCAAGTTCCACTCATGTTTTTAGCTAATCTGCAAAAGCTCTGACATTTTCACATCTTTATGATCATGGTAAAGTGCCTCAAAAATGGGCAGGGGAAGGTAAGTATTAGAAATAGGACGGACTTTGAAATGTAAAATGCAAGATAAATGCTTCACTTAAGAAAGCAAATCTCTGCAAGAATGATAGCCTTGCACATACAACTCAGAAATAAAATACATACAGACATACAAAGGCATATACTTTTAAGTCATCCTTTGCTATCTCAGCTTGCGAAATGAAAGCAGTTACTTCTAATCTGCATCTAGCATGGGGACTGCGTGCTTTTACTTACTCTGGTCTTCTCCACTGTTATAGGCATCGCTATCCGGTGAATGCTCACGGCGGCGCTTAGGTGATTTACGAGGGCTGGGGCTACTTTCATTTCTGTGACGTTTTCTATATCAGGCCAAAAAAAACACAATCAAATTTAATGCACTTCTAAGAAATCTCTCATCTTTCACCATAAAAACAAACAGAACTGTAACAAATTGCAGCGAATTGCACTACATGACCTATGGGGGTCCCTTCGAACTATACCATTCTATGAGTCTATGAAATCAAAATTTTACAAGGGATCAGTAAAGTGTGCACTAGTCTTCTTTAAAAAAAAAAAATTAACCATATGGCATATGAACCTTCAATGTATCCCCAATCAATTATCCTTTTGCAGGCCTAACCATAGATGCATTTAGTCCTTTTGCTGTCTGGTGCTGACAAACTGGCCATTCTAAATATCAGTTCATTTTCTTTTAAAAACCAAACTTAATAATAATAATAATAATAATAATAATAATAATAATAATAATAATAATTTTTATTTATAACCCGCCCTCCCCAGCCAAGGCTGGGCTCAGAGCGGCTTACAAGCAATAATAAAAACAAGTTGAATGATTACAACTTAAAAACAAAATTAAAGTACAACATTAAAATATTGAAACATTAAAATATTAAAATGTAGCCTCCTCGCAGGAGGAGAAGGAAAAAAGAAAGAGAGGGAGGGAGGGAGGGAATCAAATTGGCTCCAAGCCAAAGGCCAGGCGGAACAACTCTGTCTTACAGGCCCTGCGGAAAGAAATCAGATCCTGCAGGGCCCTGGTCTCAGGAGACAGAGCGCTCCACCAGGCCGGAGCCAGAGTTGAAAAGGCCCTGGCTCTGGTTGAAGCCAATCTAACTTCCTTAGGGCCCGGGACCACTAGGGTGTTGCTATTTATGGACCTTGAGGCTCTCCGAGGGGCATACCGGGAAAGGCGGTCCCATAGGTACGAGGGTCCTAGGCTGTGAAGGGCTTTAAAGGTCAAAAGCAGCACCTTAAATCTGACCCTGTACTCCACCGGGAGCCAGTGCAGCTGGAGCAGCATTGGGTGAATATGCTCCCATGGCAGAGACCCTGTGAGGAGCCTCGCTGCAGCATTCTAAACCCGCTGGAGTTTCTGGGATAGCTTCAAGGGCAGCCCTGCGTAGAGCGAATTACAGTAGTCAAGCCTGGAGGTGACCGCCGCATGGATCACTGTGGCCAGGTTGGGGCGGGAAAGGTAAGGGACCAACTGCTTGATGCGGCGAAGGTGGAAAGATGTCACCTTGGCTGTTGCTGTAACTTACTTTGACTTCCTCTCTTCGCGACTATCTCGTGTGGCCCTTTCTTCCCGGATGTCTTCTCGCTTGTCTCTGCGTTCTTCTCTTCCTCTCTCCTTGTCCTCCCACTCTCTCTGGCGCTCCCTTTCCTTCTCTCGTTCACGCCCTCTCTCTCGTTCACGCTCTCGTTCCCTTTCCCTTTCTCGCTCCCGTTCTCGCTCCCTCTCTCTTTCCCTCTCCCTCTCCCTTTCTCTGTCGTGATCCCTGTCCCGTTCCCTGTCTTTATTATCCCTTTCTCTCTCGCGTTCTCGCTCACGGGCACGTTCACGTTCAGCTTCTCTCTCGCGCTCCCTTTCTCGCTCGCGTTCACGCTCTCTCTCCCTCTCCCTCTCCCTCTGTCTTTCATCTCTTCGGTCTTCACCCCTATCTCCCCTTCGCTCTTCTAATCTTTCATCACGTTCGACGTCATCGTTCCTTCCCTGGTGTCGTACTGGCGAGCTTGGTCTCGGATCTGAAATGATAAAACAGGTTTCGTTTCCCTGCATAAACAGACAGACTTCAACATCCAGCTAATTACAGTGGTGCCCCGCAAGACGAATGCCTCGCAAGACGGAAAACCCGCTAGACGAAAGGGTTTTCTGTTTTGGAGGTGCTTCGCAAAACGAATTTCCTATGGGCTTGTTTCGCAAGACAAAAATGTATTGCGAGTTCCTGCGGGGTTTTTTTCCTCCCCCCCCCTTTTTCCCAAGCTGCTAAGCCTCTTAACAGCTGATCCGCTAAGCCGCTAAACAGCTGATCGCTAAGCCACTAAGCCGCTTATCAGCTGATCCGCTAAGCCGCTTAACAGCTGATCCGCTAAGCCCGCTAAGCCGCTAATGGGTTTGCTTCGCAAGACGAAAAAACCGCAAGATGAAGAGACTCGTGGAACGGATTCTTTTCGTCTTGCGAGGCACCACTGTATTTGTGTATTCCTGCAGAAGGGAACCTCCAGCCCATGAGTCTGGCAGGCTTCCCCACTGGTCACATAAGGGCACTTTGGCCAAGCCAAAGCGCCCTACATCTACCCTACACCTGACATTGGATTTGCAGGCACCACTGATCAGCCAAACTGTGGTGCTTCTAATACTTTGGGATTCTAATATTGGTCCAAGTTACCAAACTAGTTAACAACTAATATGTTTGCTGAATTAGCAGGACCACAGTCAGTCCATTTCCTTCCTCCCCCCCACCTCAAAATGTTTTATTAACAATTTTCAAGATAAAATACAGTAAAAATCAAACTAGTCTACAGAATAAGAATATTTAAAAAGTCAAAAGATAAAAAAGCAAGAGAAAAGAGGGGAAAAAACCTGTAAGAAGAAGAGGAGTTTGGATTTGATATCCCGCCTTTCACTCCCTTTAAGGAGTCTCAAAGCGGCTAACATTCTCCTTTCCCTTCCTCCCCCCGCAACAAACACTCTGTGAGGTGAGTGGGGCTGAGAGACTTCAAGGAAGTGTGACTGGCCCAAGGTCACCCAGCAGCTGCATGTGGAGGAGCGGAGACGCGAACCCGGTTCACCAGATTACGAGACTACCGCTCTTAATCACTACACCACACTGTAAGGCCCTTCAGCATATTTCTATCATGTATACCCTGTCATTTATCCACATACAGAGGTGATAGACTCTTCCACCTGGGAGCCTACTTCTTCTCCCAGTCTCTCGCCCTAGGGAGACCCTTTCTACCTGCCTTACTTTCATGCATGGAGCCCATTTCCCTCTTTATTCAATTGTTAACAGTCACTCTCCCCCTGCATAACTGTCCTTAGGAAACTGTTCTGCTTCCGCTCTCCTGGCATGTCCCACAGAGGAACTTACGGTCTTCAAACAAAAACATCTTGAAGGTCCCAGGCCACGGAGAGGTTAGGCTGGCCTCAACCAGAACCAGGGCCTTTTCGGCTGTGGCTCCAATCTGGTGGAACGCTCTGTCACAAGAGACTAGGGCCCTGCGGGACTTGACATCTTTCCGCAGGGCCTGCAAGACAGAGCTGTTCCACCAGGCCTTTGGTCAGGGCGCAGCCTGACTCCCTCCTTTGGCAATCTTCACAGAGCTTAATGGCTGCCATCAATTTGATTTTAATTAATTTTTATAATGAAATGTTTTTAGAATGTTGCACTATTTTATTGTTGTTAGCTGCCCTGAGCCCGGCTTCGGCTGGGGAGGGCGGGATATAAATAAAATTTATTATTATTATTATTATTATTATTATTATTATTATTATTATTATTACTTACTGATAAAGTATAAACAGTGCCTACCTCTCTCTCTGTTGTCGCGCTTGTCCCTTTCCCCGTGCCTTCTTTCAAAGGAAGAATCCCTCGTGTGTTCACGGTTCTCGTAGCGATCCCTGTCGGGATAACTGCTCCGAGATTCCCAGCTGTCGTGGTAGCTGCTGCTGGTGTTGTGGCTGTCGACCTGAGATCCCCTTGCTCCTCGACTACCTAATGAAAGCAGACATGTAGAAAAGCACAGGGAGATGGCCTGCTGCCGTGCTGAAAGGTTACAGGATCGCTAAAACCTTTTTTATAATCTAAAAATGTTTATAATTAGTTTTAACTTAAAAATACATGTATGGCGAGAGCCAGTGTTGTGCCGGCGGACTCAGCAGTTACTTCCCCTTTCTCTCCTTGCACTGTAGCCTCCTGTGACTCTCTAAATATGCTGCAGTGTCTTGTAACCCTCTGAAATGGATCTGGAGTCCGGGACAGGAGAGGAGGGAGGAGACGACAGAGCAAGCCTATTTGCATGAGCAGAAGTCTGCTGCATAAGTGGGACAACCCTGTTGAGCTTCACTACCAGACTGTTATTTTCTCAGTAGGTACACTGGTGAATTAAAATTGTATCCCCTAAACTTGATAGTTTACCGTATTTTTCGCTCCATAGGACGCACTTTTTCCCTCTTAAAAACTAAGGGGAAAAGTCTGTGCGCCCTATGGAGTGAATGCAGGCGGGAGGCAGGCAGGCAGGAAAAGCCCCGGAGAGTCGCACACAAGCTTCACGTGGCTCTTGCGGGCTTTTCCCCAGGAGGGAGAAGAGACTGATGCGGCCAGTCAGTCCCTTCTCCCTCCTCGTAGAAAAGCCCGCAGGAACCGCACGCGGCTCCTGTGGGCTTTTGCGGGAGGTGAGGGAATTGCCATAGCCGCGCGCAGCCTCTTCAGCCGGGAGAGGCTGCGCAAGGCTAAATAAGCCAAGGCAGCGAGTGCGATCCATCCCGCTCGCTGTTTTTGCTTCTTTAGCCTTGCGCAGCCTCTCCTGGCTAGAGAGGTTGCGTGCGGCTATGGCAGAAGCCAAAACAGCGAGCGCGATCCATCCCGCTCACTGTTTTGGCCTCTTTAGCCTTGCGCAGCCTCCCCGGCTGGAGAGGCTGCGCAAGGGTAAAGAGGAAGCCAAGGCAGCGAGCGGGATGGATCCTGCTCACTGTTTTGGCTTCTTTAGCCTTGTGCAGCCTCTCCTGGCTGGAGAGGTTGCGCCCGGCTATAGCAGAAGCCAAGGCAGCGAGCGGGATGGATCGAGCTTGCTGCCTTGGCTTCTTTAGCCACGCTTCTTTAGCCACGCTGGAGAGGTTTAGCTCCCGGCTGGAGAGGTTGCGCGGCTATGGCAGAAGCCAAGACAGCCAGCGGGATGGATCCCGTTCGCTGTCTTGGCTTCTTTGCTCTTTGGGGCAGGGGGGGAACCCGGGCTTCCCCCGCAGCCCCAAGAAGCTCTGGGAGAAGCGGACAGGCTGCTTCTTTTCCTTGATTTCCCCCTCTAAAAACTAGGTGCATCCTGTGGTCCGGTGTGTCCTATAGAGCGAAAAATACGGTACCTGCTGGGTAAGAAATCTGGGGCAATCATGTGAAGCAGAGGTAGAAGGGATCAGAGTGGCGATGTAGAAAAATACAGTCTAATATTAGACCTCTTAACACATAAAAGCAAATGCTTATTAAAAAGGCAACAATCAAGTGGATTTCTACCTTCCCATTACCCATCTGCTCCTTAGTATCTCCTAACTCTTTGGAATACCCACAAGGTTGCAGATAAATTAAACAGGATGGTGTCTGTAGTTCGTAAGTGGGGCAGAAGGCTACCAGAATTTTAATGGTGAAAGGAGATTTAGTGAAGGAAAACAGTTAAACTTTAATGAAATTTGCCTCTGAATCATGCAACAAAACCCCAGCATTTCATTTATTATACCTTTGTCCGATAATTCAGGTCCTCTTCCTCTACTTCTTCCAGAAGTTCTAGATTCATTTCTACTCTCACTTCTCGAGTCTGTCCTCGTTTCGGAACGAGAGCTCTCTTCTCTGCCATGGGTTCTTCCATAGCTACGTGATTCCTCCAAATACTGCTCTTCCTTTTTATGGGAGTCTCGGCACTCGCGGTCTCTGTAGTCATGGGTGTCCCGTGCAGAACGCAGGTCCCTCTGATCGCGACCTTCTTTATTGTCTCTGCTACAGCCCCTTGTGTCCCGTGAGTCCCGAGTGTCTCGAGATTCTCTTAAATCCCTACGGTCTCTGTTATCCCTGGTTTCCCTTCGATCCCGCCCATCCCGCCCATCCCTCGATTCTCGATCGTCTCTGTGA
Organism: Podarcis filfolensis; assembly: GCF_964270895.1. Taxonomy (NCBI): domain Eukaryota; kingdom Metazoa; phylum Chordata; class Lepidosauria; order Squamata; family Lacertidae; genus Podarcis; species Podarcis filfolensis. The sequence goes on along the minus strand of NC_139606.1, from coordinate 8,749,477 downwards.
TCCCTGGGAGTGCTCTGTTCTTGGTCGTAGTCACGTTCCTCTCGAGTGTCTCTCTCTCTTCCCCTTTTTCCTCTCGTCTCTGAAAGGGAATTTAGCACACCTGCAGTTGAACAGTCAATTGCACAAACAGTTCTAATATTAAACTGCAATCTGTTAAATCTACAAGAAACGCTGGAAGCAGAGTAACATTTTTAAAGGGTGGTGGTGGTGCCCATCCAATGCCGTAAGACACCTATGCTTCTTAAACGAAAACTCACACAAACTCTCTCCTCTATTTTGGAGGGGGCTAATGTGTATTTTGTTCAATACTCCAGGCAAAACTTGATATATATCTAATGCAATCAATCAAGCTGTTGTGGCAAAACACATTTTAAACATATTTAAAAACAAAAAACACTGCATTCCATCTCCCTTATCCTGCAACACACTGAGCTCTGTTCACAGCAATTTTACATTATGGTTTCCAAAGACTGCTGATTTGTACAAAGTTTTGTTTTTGTTTTATCATTTTGCACTCATCCTGCTTCTCTTCTGCCATTCTACTCTTGTGCCATTTCAGAGAAGTCATTCTGAATCTGCTCAGGCTTTCACCAATGTGACTAATTTAGACCCATCAGCCTCCTATTTTCAACCAGTTATCAATAATAAAAAAGTGCTTTCCATTTATGGCATTCCTACTGAATTTCCACAGGAGTTTTTGCACAGAGACAAGAGTTGCCAAAGGCTTTTGAAAAATCAGGGTATACAATGTTCACTGATCACATGGTTGTGAACACCCTTCAAATAATTCTAGAAGGTGATGAGCCGTAACTTCCCTTTGCAGCAGCATATTCGTTTTCTTTCTCAGAAAGCTTTTTTATTCTAAAAGCTTTACTAATGGTTTATTATTAACTCCCAGGACAGGAGTTAGATCAACAACTCCATTAACTTTTCTCAATAAGCTTGATGATGCCAGTATTGCTGTCTTTTGTAGTTAATACAACAGCCAGCAGTTCAATATCTGAGTTTAACAACTCTTGGGAGAAATAATGCCTGGCCTCTTGTAACTTTAAAAAACTGTTCTTACAGACTACAAATAAAAACTTTGCTTTTATTCTTATCCCTATTCATACCATCCCTCCTTTCGTGGCGTCGGTCATGTGACTGTGAAATCCGTTCTCGATCGTGCGACTGTGAAATCCGTTCACGATCATGCCGGCTTCTCTCCCGGACTGGTGAACGATGCCTTGAAGGGGTCTGTTTTTGCTGAGAAGGTGAGGTTCGGTGAGGATAAGGAGACGAGGAACGGCCTACAGGTGGGGAAGAGGTCCTTTTGTAAGAGGGAGAAGGAGTTCTTTTGTGACGTGGCGAAGGAGAACGTCTCTGAATGGAAGAACCTGACTGAGATGAGGAAGAGTGATGTCTTGAGGACACGGGAGAATGGTGCTGAGTTGGTGGTGAGGCAGACCTGCAGACACAGAAATCGGGGAAAAAATCTGTGGAATGAACATCCTGAGCCTTATACAACACCTTTTCAACTGATGAAAATGAATCTAATACAACTAGCCTAAATTTACAAAATATTTCTCTCGGAACACGAAATAATATTTACATATAATTTCATAACAATGCTGCCCGTCAATTTGCAATTAGCTTACACTGTGACCAAATTGATAATGTTGCGGACTCAGAAAGGCAAGTAATTTTCCGACACTCGTTTTATGCAATATATAATAACATCAGTGTGAGATCCAAAGACAACCATAAAGGTAAAGGGACCCCTGACCATTAGGTCCAGTCGTGACCGACTCTGGGGTTGCGGCGCTCATCTCGCTTTATTGGCCAAGGAAGCCGGTGTACAGCTTCCGGGTCATGTGCCCAGCATGACTAAGCCACTTCTGGCAAACCGGAGCAGCACATGGAAATGCCGTTTACCTTCCCGCCGGAGCGGTACCTATTTATCTACATGCACTTTGATGTGCTTTCAAACTGCTAGGTTGGCAGGAGCAGGGACCGAGCAACGGGAGCTCACCCCGTCGCAGCGATTCGAATTGCCAACCTTCTGATCGGCAAGTCCTAGGCTCTGTGGTTTAACCCACAGCGCCACCCAAAGACAACCATAGTATGTAACAATATGATTTCAGATGTGATGTTCTACTTTGATCCTGAGTAACATGACCAATAATGCAAAGACCTAGAGTTTATCACTTTAAGCTGCTAGCTTCTTGCTAAAATCGCAGCTGATGCATTCAAACAACTTGCATTCTCTAAGTATAGATAGGGATTGCAGTGGAACCTTGGTTTTCGAGCGTCTCAGAAGCCGAATGTTTCGGCTTTCGAACGCTGAAAACCCAGAAGTAATTGTTTCTGTTTCTGAACGCGCCTCGGAAGTCAAACAGCTTCCGAGGCGTGTTTCTCCATTTTCTCAATGGATGCTGAGGACTGTCCATTGAGCCTCCATTGTCGAACGTTTTGGAAGTCCGGAACGGATTACATTTGACAACCGAGGTACCACTGTATTTTTAATTCTGTCTAGCAATGAGTCTACATGAGAAACAAATTGCAGACTTCTATCTGGAATGGAGTTAATATAACAATTATGGAGTACAGTTCATGTCTAAGCGGGTGAGATGATGCTCCATTTTCAGACCTTTTTAGAAGTGTTTGACTAGTCTCAGGCTATTATTGTTGTACTAATCCCATGGCTTTTTCTCACAAGAGCTCTAAACAACTTATGTATAGATCCTAAATGGTTTTACCACCTGGGGAGTTCACAGAGCCAGAACTTGCATACCTTTGGCAACAAAACGGAGCATGTGTGTATCAAATCACACCAACCAATATTGTCGCTAACATGGAAATCAGCCTAACTAGCTATTGGGGGAAGTAGGACAAAGGACCTTCCACACCCCATGTTATAGCAAAAACTTTTTAGATATCATTTTTTCAGGCTTTTCTGCAAAATGGGGTGTCTTGGAACGTTTTGAGTATCTAATGTACCGCACACTGTGTGTAACAACCATTTTGTTGTACATTTAACACCCCACATATGAAGATACATATATGTGTTATTTCTAGTCTGTTAACCAGGGTTGAAATTTTTCTAGATTCCAGGTTTCTAGACAGTGTATAGGTATCAATTTTAATATCAATCATCAAGAGTGAGTCAATCCTGAGCACCTTCACACATTATTATACAAAGCTACCACTCTGCAAGCAGAGATGTATGTCCCTAGTTGCCACAGGATTTCCCCACAATCCCCAGTTGAAACTTAAATCATATATGTGAAAAAGCGGTGGAACGCCTGAGCCCCAGGATTCCAATCTGTTTGGTGGCTTGGTCAGTAAAAGGTAAACATGTCCCAGGTTTAGTAGATGTAAAAGTGTCCCATTTTCAGTAATCTGAGTATCTTGGGCTACACAAGTTCGGTATTTCAACAAACATATCTATATAAGTAATTATTCTACCTGCAAGATGGTGAAATGGAATGTTTATGGCTGCTGGATTTAGCTGGAGCCCAAGATGTCTGCCTTCTCCTTGTGGTAGGAGAATATTCTCTTGAAGGAGAAGAATTACTACCAGACTGTTCTTCTGGACTAGGCGAACGTCTCTGTCTATGAGAACTTTCTGAGGGATCTCTGAGGAATATACAAAAAGCAATAGGTACATGGTATCAACAACAACAACAACGACATGGAGACTGCTTGCGGCTTTGGTCAGCATGTCTTTGGCTACAGATGAACTTGCACCCTTCTCAGAGCTTTCTGCAGTCCTTTGATAATGCACTGGTGAGAGCTGTTAGTCCTGGCAGGTATCTATGGAGTTGCTCTCCAGTTTGGGGGATGGCAGCACTAAGTAGGTGCTGGCAACCTCCTGAAATGTTCTCCCTCTGAGGTCCTCCAAGTTCCAGTATGCCAACCACCTGTGGGCCACCCAAGGTTTAATGTCATCAGTACAGTGATGTCCTAGCTGATGAGGTCTGGTATTTTTGCTGCTCTTTCGAAGCAGCCATGGGAGACTATGAAAAAGCCAAGTGAAGCTCAGTTCCCATCCAACTGTAAATAAAGAAGGGAACCAGGAAGAGATGCCATATGTGCTGCAAATGGTCATCACTTAGCTAAGGTGGGCCCTGCTGAAGGCTGCCTTCCATTTCTGGATTTCAGGTGTTGTTTGCTCACTTTCAGATCGCAACAAGTAAGTTCCAAAACTTGTAGTGTATCATGTGATCAGGGAGAGGTAAACAGACTACAAATCAAAAGCCTTAAGTGGTGGCAAGCTGGACATAAGCCCTTGAGTGTTTAGTAGTCTACGAATTACAGATGTAGCAAAATTAGACAAAAAACTATACACAAAAATTAAAAATACCTTTGTTTCTCTTTTTTCTCTTTATTGTGTCTTTCAAAGTCACGGCCTCTCTCTTTCACCTCCCTTGGCTTCTCTTCTAACCGCTCTTTTGCTTTGTGTTTCTCCTTATGCTTCTTTCCTTGTGCTGTGTCTTCTTGTATTGGCGGTGGAGGACTAGGCGTACGAGGACCTTTCTTTTTACTGTGGTTAGTTTTGGAACTCCTAAAGCAGGTTGAGGAAACAAGTGTTGGAAGGGTTAATCGGTGTGCCTTTAATCACAAAATGCTACCTGAACTAGAGCTGCACTCCAGAAGGCTGGGGGAAAGTTACCTGAAGTTTCAAAGCAACTACCACCACTACAATATATTCTCACTCCAAGTCTGCCATAGCCATCGAAAGGGAGGACTGCGGCTCACAATGTGGCTGCCATGCAGAAGCCTCATGCATCAGGCTCTGCATGATGGTTGCTACCTACAGCAAGAGCTGTTTCTCAGCATCAACTTGCTGCACGTGATTGAGGCTAATCTATCTGGTGAATCTGAGCACGTAAAAGCTTGTCCAGGGCCACCAAGAGGCTGCTACAGTTGCGCAGAGCTGCACTGGTATTGCAGCTAAAAACTGAGCAAAAATGTCATTGGGTCCCCTAGTAATTTAAACTGATAGAGTGATTGTTCCTTTACTGAGGGTACATATTCAAATTGGAACAGAATCAAGTACAGTGGGACCTCTGGTTGCGAATGGAATCCGTTCCGGAGGCCCTGCTGTATCCCAAGGAATCTGCAACCGGAGGACCACTTCTGCGCATGCGTGCGGCGCGTAAAATGCTTTTGCGCATGCGCACATGGCGAAACCTGGAAAAATACTTCTGGGTTTGCCGCCAACGCATCCTGAAGTTTACATATCCAGAGGGATACGTAAGCAGAGGTACGACTGTACAGAGCAACAAACTATTATTCCAAAGAAAAAACCCAGAAAGCATACCAGTTTTGAGTTAATAATAATAATAATAAATTTTATATCCTGTCCATCTGGCTGGGTTTCCTCAGCCACTCTGGGCAGCTTACAAAATATATAAAAACACAACAAAACATCAAACTTTAAAAAAACAAAATATCCTATACAAGCATCAAACAAACCAACAGAAACCAATAATAACAGAAACCAATAAATCAACAGAATCCAATAATGATAACAAAAAATAATAAAGTTTACCGTTATACTCAATTAAAATAACCGCCTGTCCCAACTAAACATTTAACCAATACCAACCCAACAAAAACAAAACGGGAACCAAAATTAGAACCACTGAAAACATGTGAAAACATTTTAGACAGTTGCCCCAACCGAAGAGTTGATTATTTACATTTCATCATTGTTCAAAAAGATCATAAAGCAGATTAAGATACACAAACATCAATCCATTAGATTACATAATTATTCCATGTCATCTCTAATGTTTTGATTATCATTCCCAACATTTCTTTCCTTTGAAGCCAAGAGAAATTTTATTTTTACAAATAATTTTACATTTATTTCTCATGAACTGTTTAAACAACAGTTGACATGAAACTTGCTTTTGTTACTTCATCCTTGGTTAAGAACAGTGAAACAATCATTTAAACTGCTGAGAGAAATCTCAACCCACTGAGAATCTGCAGGGAGACCTGTTTGCCACCTTGCAAGCAGAAAGGATAGAGGTGGCGAAGCTGCTTTAAGTGTCCTTTGGTTGGTGCAGACAATGAAAATCACACTTTGCGAACACACTGCAAAGCAGGGTCCTGTAGCTTGGTTTGCAGTCAATCTGAATTATGGCTGAGATACCAAGGAATAATTCTTAACTTTGGATAAAGAAAATGAACTATGCTTGCATGTTACATCAGCAAAAGGTCATCCCATCCTATCCACAACATTTACAACAATTCAAGGTATTTATTACTGCAGATGTTATTTGAAGTGTCACAAATTTCAAATGACATAAATGTTATTTATTCATGTCATAAAAATTATCTACGCAAAGCACTTTTTCTCTAATACTCAGGGAGCTCTGGCTAAGATGAACAACCAGCACCATCCATCCCCTTAAACAAATTTTAGGCCACACCACCACTCAAGGAATAACACACATTTTCTTTTACCAAACATGCATATATACTAACCTCTGTTGCTCCAAGAGGGGTGAAGAAACTGCAGAAGTCTTTTTCTCCCTCTTAGCGGTTGAGGAGGAAGATTTGGGGCTTGATCGCAGTTTTGGAGATTTGCTAGATTTTCTGGGCGAAGGTGAGGATAATTTTGACCCAACAGCCTCTGGAGAAATCTTAACGAAGTGAAACAATAAATGTGTTAATGCCCCAATTTGCTTTACATTGCTACAAGTCCAGCAACAAAAAGTCGCAATGTGGAATGCTTCTGGTTCAGATTTTCTTGCTCCATTTCTTTCTTTCCTCTTCCAGTCAGGCTGTGTTCAGCAAACTTTGGGGTTTAATCTGCAAATACCTTCCTCTTGGGTGGGACGCAGGTGGCGCTGTGGGTTAAACCACAGAGCCTAGGGCTTGCCGATCAGAAGGTCGGCGGTTCGAATCCCTGCGACTGGGTGAGCTCCCGTTGCTCGGTCCCTGCTCCTGCCCACCTAGCAGTTCAAAAGCACGTCAAAGTGCAAGTAGATAAATAGGTACCGCTCTGGCGGGAAGGTAAATGGCGTTTCCGTGCGCTGCTCTGGTTTGCCAGAAGCGGCTTAGTCATGCTGGCCACATGACCCGGAAGCTGTACGCCGGCTCCCTCGGCCAATAAAGCAAGATGAGCGCTGCAACCCCAGAGTTGGTCACGACTGGACCTAATGGTCAGGGGTCCCTTTACCCTTTACCTTCCTCTTGTTTATGGGTCGGTGTTAGTTTGGGCTACAGGCACTTCATAAACTTATTTGGTATTGAGTCCAAAAAGCAGGGCTGGGCGACTTCTGGTATTCTAGATATTGCTGCACTATATCCCCCATCGTCCCTGACCACCAACCAAGCTGGCTAGCGCTGATGTTTCTTGAAATCCAACATCAAGGGCCACAGGTTCCCCATTGCTAATCTATATCACCCCCAACTACTGGTTTAACAAAGAGAGCTCTGTGTGGTCTGACTGCACCTCATTTCACTCATGTTCCAGTGCGGAGTGCTTGCGGCTCCAGCCACTCAATTTCATTCATTCCCCACTGCCCCATCAAAGAATCAGTCAGTATTCCATGTTCATTAAGCATCTCGTTCACCATTTGCCAGTTTTCTTCAAGTTTTCCTCATTTGCATTCCACCCTTTTTATTTTGAGAAGGAATGGCCACATCTGTGCTCAGTCCCAGCTGTATTAAATTATCATTTTCTCCACAGATGTCTCTGGGCATTTCTCGCCTTCATCCCTATGGACATTTAAAAATAGCTTCTCTGTGTGAACTAGAAGTAACATACTCAGGCAGAGAGGTGGTTCTTTATGTATACGTAACTGTTTCTGTCTTTCAAGTCTGTCTTCTAATTCCTGCCCCTTCTAGTTTCCTGCACCCCCTCAATCTCTCAACAACATGTCGTTGTTTTGTGCCCCCACCCCTTTCGAGTTCATTCCCCTAAATATTCTTTTGTACTTGTGTCTCAGGGTTACTCCAACTCTGATTCTTGCTCTCTGGCTCACAAGTGCTGTGGTTTTGGCTATGTAAGCACAGATACAAAGACAACTTGATAGGGATATACACGCATGTTGTGAAGACGTTTATCAAAGTATCACTGAAGGTTGAGATCACGGAAATCATTCAAAATTATTATTAGTATCGATTATCAATTATCCACCCTTCTGTCTAAGAACCCAGGGTGGGTTACAGCATTAAAGCACAATAAAGGTAAAGGGACCCCTGACCATTAGGTCCAGTCGCGACCAACTCTGGGGTTGCGGCGCTCATCTCGCTTTACTGGCCGAGGGAGCCGGCATACAGCTTCCGGGTCATGTGGCCAGCATGACTAAACCGCTTCTGGCGAGCCAGAGCAGCGCACGGAAATGCCGTTTACCTTCCCACCGGAGTGGTACCTATTTATCTACTTGCACTTTGAAGTGCTTTCAAACTGCTAGCTTGGTAGGAGCAGGGACTGAGCAACGGGAGCTCACCCCGTCACGGGGATTCGAACCGCCAACCTTCTGATCGGCAAGTCCTAGGCTCTGTGGTTTAACCCACAGCACCACCTGCGTCCCAAAGCACAATATTAAAAACAATTTAAAACTACGATAATAAAAATGAAGTACAAAATGACAAAAAGGATAAAGAGTTGTGCACTGGTTGCTGATTTGCTACCAGGCCAAGTTCAAGGTGTTACTATTAGTAGATAAAGCCCTGAACACCTTGGTTTTATCTACAAAAACTGCCTTACCCCATATGGGATCACTCAACCACTTTGACTGGCAGAACAGGTGCTACACAAAACCCGTTCCTCATTTGTAAGAACTCAACCTTTTAGATACCCAGGCAACCACCTTCACTGTACTCTAGTGTGCCTGCTAAAAATATTTTTTTGACATGTCTACCCAGATGTTTAGAAAGTTGATACGAGCCTTAATCTGTTTTTAGTCTATTATTCTAGCTTTTCAAATGTCTTAGACTATTATTATTATTACTTATTATTATTACTTAGTGATAATTTTATTGTTTTTTGAAAACTGCTTTGACTTTTTTCTTTACATTCAAGTGGTTTATAAATTTTATGAAATAAATAAAAAAAATTGTTGTGACTCCACATTTGTTTGTGGAGCTAAAAGGAAGCTCAAGAGCACGTAGCGCACAGTGTATGCCATTATAAGCAACAGATGCGTCACTAATTACTATTATCCTGAAGGCTTGTTCAAATCTTAATTCTTAAACTTTTATTGGCTGTGTGGTGTTTTATTTTTGAGATACAAACCTCCTTTTTAATTACTATCTCTTCCCTTTTCTCCATGTTTTCTTCTTCAAGCTTCATTAACTCTCTCTGGATCTTCTGACGCTTCATTTCCAAAGAAAGCTCGTGGTCATAATCGTAGTTAACGTCTCCGTTATCAGAATCTTAATTTATTAAAGCAAACAAAAGAAGTCAGTGAAATGGTATCCTTGACATTCTCTATATTAAAAACATGGCAATCATAGGATGACTATAATTTAATGCAATCTTGGGTCCCCGGCTGCTGTTGGACTACAACATCCCTGACTACTGGTCCTGCTAACTAGGGATGGTGAGAGATATGGTCCAACATCAGCCGGGGAACCAAGTTGAGGAACACTGATTTAATGGATAAGGATATTAGGGTTCAGGGTGATCAACGTAACATTACTAGGAATCAGGAAGACACTGATTTTTAGAACTGAAATTATTCAGTGATGTCAGTGGCCTAAACTATGTTACCCTGAAAGGTACAGTGGTATCTCGGGTTTCATACACTTCAGGTTACATATGCTTCAGGTTACAGACTCCGGTAACCCAGAAATAGTACCTCGGGTTAAGAACTTTGCTTCAGGATGAGAACAGAAACTGTGCTCCGGCGGTGCGGCGGCAGCAGGAGGCCCCATTAGCTAAAGTGGTGCTTCAGCTTAAGAACAGTTTCAGGTTAAGAACGGACCTCTGGAACAAATTTAGTACTTAACCCAAGGTACCACTGTAATTCTTTAAATTACCTATTTTTAAATAATGCTTTCCCCAAAGAGTTCCAGGTGGCATAACTGGTTATTCATCTCACTTTTATCCTATGAACAACACTTGTCTTAGTCTAACTCAAGGAGATTTAGACAGGGGAAAAGACGGGCAGAAAAATGTGCTATCACCAATGCTTCTCCACTCCATCAGAACTGCTTTTTCCTGTGCTAAAGGGACCGTTCAGACTATTAATAAATGTGCCTGAATATAACGCATTGTCTAATCGTTCTGAAAGCCTTATTGTTACATTCATTTCTCTCTCCATTCAACAGCGATTTTTTGCTCTCCATCTGGACTCTGTTATGTAATGTTTCTGCAGTACATATTTTTAAATGTATTTTGAAAAGAGAGGTTTTAAAACTAGACAGACCAATACATTTTCTTGCATACCATGTATCCAATCTTGTCTAGTCTACTTTCTTATTTAATAGTAATAATAATTTATTATATATACCCCACCCATCTAGCTGGGCTTCCCCAGCCACTCTGGGCGGCTTCCAACAAAACACTAAAATACAATAACCTGTTAAACTTTGAAAGCTTCCCTAAACAGGGCTGCCTTCAGATGTCTTCTAAAAGTTTGGTAGTTATTTTTCTCTTTGACATCTGGTGGGAGGGCGTTCCACTGGGCGGGTGCCACTACTGAGAAGGCCCTTGGCGCTGGACCTCAGCGTCCAGGCAGAACGATGGGGGTGGAGACGCTCCTTCAGGTATACTGGGCCGAGGCCGTTTAGGGCTTTAAAGGTCAGCACCAACACTTTGAATTGTGCTCGGAAACATACTGGGAGCCAATGTAGGTCTTTCAAGACTGGTGTTATGTGGTCTCGGTGGCTGCCCCCAGTCACCAGTCTAGCTGCTGCATTCTGGATTAGTTGTAGTTTCCGGGTTACCTTCAAAGGTAGCCCCACATAGAGTGCATTGCAGTAGTCCAAGCGGGAGATAACTAGAGCATGCACCACTCTGGCCAGACAGTCAAAACTACTCAAGGTTCAAAAGCTACTAAAAATAATTTTATTTCAGGAGATATATTTATTAAGAATTCAAGTTCACTCGTTTGCAGCTCTCTCAGTCCATTTTTTATTTTGGCTCCATGAATCTAGTAGGCCGTGGCACCTACCGTCTCTGTTTGTTTCCCAGTCGGGATTTTCTTCTTCACTTTCTGGAGTTCTCTCCTTGGTAATTTTAATATCTTCTTTCCCCCTGTGCCTCCCCCTGGAGGACTCTTTCTACAGAGGAAAACAAAACAGGCAAATTCAAACAAAACCGGCCTTTAGAACTGTGGGCGGTGTGTGTGTGTGTGTGTGTGTGTGTGTGTGTGTGTGTGTGTGTGTTGTGTTGTTTCTTACTACGTTATGTATTTTTGTGTTTTTACATTATAAACTGCCTGTGATCCTTGGATAAAAGGTGGCATAGAAATTCAAACAAATAAATAGTAAGTCAGTTGATTTTTTAAAACAATAGTTGGAAGCAGGCACATTTAGCGGGGGGTGGGGGGCTGGGGTGTTTCCGCCACACACCCCTACTTCATGACCCTAACTGCTTTTTTATGAAAACATTCAAGAAGGGCTTGCTTTTTCCAAGTTCCAGATATTAAAAAAAGAATAGGTTGAAAACTCAGACTTATAGAACATACTCTTCCTTCTAGTATGCCATGTGTGTCAAGGAATACTTACAACGAGAACTCAAAAAAGAGAAAGGCTTAGTTCAGATATAATGATTAGAATTCTAAAAGCAGGCACAAAGCTTGGGGATTGAACAATTAGGAAATAAAACAAGGATGTTAATATTGGTTCTGAATGAAGAGTTTCCTTAGCGTCCAAATTCAGGAAACTGGTTGGTTCAAATGTCAGTTTGTTCACAAATCAGGATATTAAAATATGGGTGGGATCCAACTAACCAGCCGTGCAAGTGGAAGCCCACAAAAGGACCTCCTCTAGTGTAAACTGGGCTTCCCTCCCCTCACACACACCCTGAAACCAGCTCAGGAGTTTCTGTGCTCCTGCGGTGGGATTTCAGGTCCTCGAAACAGAGCTACTGAACCAGCTGTAAGAAAAGCTCACTAGTCAGAAGGGTGCAAGTTACTCAGCCAGATGTCTGGAAATGTTAGAGCTTAATTTCCAGTAGGACTTGTGTGGGAGACAAGTCCTGAAATCAGAGAGGAGTAGCTACTGGATAGGTAGAAAGCAGGGGTGAGCTGAATCACTAAGGCAGCCCTGCAACGAGGGTGATGGATGTAGAGATCTTATATCCACACCATTAAGCCCTTGTGGGCATATAGAAGCTGTGCAAGAAAGGGCCCGAGGAAGTTAAGAGGACAGCTGTATCTTCATTTCCAACCCTTGATTTCTAAAACAACTGGAGGCTCCATTTTGCATTTACACACTCACCAGGTAAATGCTATTTACTTTTCAGGCCTATGTTTGCTTGCTAATTTATTTTACAAAGACTACGTTTGAATTAAATGCGGCAGTGTGATGAACAGGACGAAATCAGCAGTAAGGTTGCATTCATAAAACAAATACACCAGCAGGACAAATTAATACATCAGCATAGATGGATCGTTCCCTAGCAAATGCTAAGTTTTAAACAGCTATCCTATAAGTATGCAAGTATGCAAAAGACCACAATGTTAATCAGGGAAAAAGCACTGGCTTCAGGGACACAAAAATACTCCCGAGTATATTTTAATTGTATAAACAAGAGGCAAGGTGGGGTGATATATTCCTTTCTTCCATATCAAACAAGTGGTTGTAATCACTCCCCTGCAACCAAGCGGAAGGAGAAGATGCATTTCTGAATCTTTAACCTCCCCAAATGCAAAAACTGTCCTCAGCTCCTTGGCAGGAAGGTACAGGTAAGAGATTCCCTTACCTGTCCCTCAAGCATGCTGCATTCATTACTGCAGCAAACTGGACTAGGAGGCTTAATTTGCAAAAGGCTTGTCTCTGCCCTTTCTGCAACAGTCACCGCCCTAAAAAGCCTGGGTCTTCAGGATCCAGTGTTTGGCTCTGAATGTGATAGGGCCAGAAACTGGGGTGTTGAATGGGGGAAATCAGGGGCGGGGAATGTGGCCCACTAACACCCCCCCCAACAAGTTTCTGCATGGCTATGAAATTTCACAGGTTGGTTAGGGAGAACGAGTAGGCTGAAAGCCATATAATCATATGCTGCCTCTATCTTGTTGGCTGATCAGTACGGTTATGTCAAGCAATATTCATAAACACTAAAACTGCTCAGGATTATTGATTTGCCATGCGTGGTCATGGGTCAACAATCAGATTTTAAAATGTCCCTTTTTCAGCCTAGTTACTGATCAGGGTGCCTTGGTTTATGTTTGGACCAATTGTCAGAGAACTAATAATTTCAATACCCTCATGGGTTAGTCAGCTCCAAGCATTTTAATATATACAAGTAATGATATAAACAAACCACTCACACGTGGAACCTGAAAATGAAGTTTTCCTTCCGAATCGGCCAGTTATTCCATCCAAAATGCAAGATTTCCCCACACTGCTTCAATTTAGAACTTCTATAAACAATCCAATCAAGTGTTGTTACTTATTTCAGCCATTTCTTTTAAAAAGAAAAGCTGATTATTGTTATGGGTTTGGGGGTCTTGACTGAGGCAAATTACTACGATTTTGTCTGACAAAATCTGATGCGAAATTAGGGGACATACTAAAAAGCACTTGGGAGTCCTAGAGTCTCTCACCAGACTTGGAAATGTGACCTTCATGAGCATTTTAGACATTCATGAGCATTTGACAGTGATGTGGAGCATTTTACATTATTTTCCCTTGGTCAACCATATTTTAGGATCCTGAAAAGTATTTACATTCTGAACCACTGACGTCTTAGGGTACCATCCAAGGAACTTGTCCCACTAGTGCAAGGATTTCCACCTCTGCCACATAACTTCTTCTTCTTCCCCCACAATCTGTTCCGGGAGTTCCCTCAACAGTGTAGAGCTCATTTGCGGTGGGCGAGTCAGGGAGAGGAAGTCCCATTGTACAGTCCTTGTGTTTTAATGGGATGACTTCACTGGATACAATCCATTATTTGGGGGGATTAAGTTAACGCTTTGGAGAACTCATTTCATTTAAAATAATTAAGGCTGTAAAAAGACACCTTAAGGAGCCATTAGAAGACTGGTTTCTTAGAGAATCTGAAAAGCAACAGAAGCTTCATATTTCTTAAGCAATGCACATTCTAACTAGAGCTTTCAGCTACCAACGTTGTCACACGAAGTAAAGATTCCAGGCCTCATAAATCTATGTCTGTACAGACTGCATAAATATCTCAGTTCTCAATTTTTGTACAAAGAAAAAAAATGGATTTTTGTTCTGATTTATATCCAATTTAGCACAGAGGAACCTTTCTCAAATAAACTACCATGACTTCCTTCTAGTAGTAAATACCACAGAAAATTGAAAACTGTGTTCTGCTGAAACCCTAATGAGTTTAACTTGTATATATGCTGAAGCAATTTTGGCTAGGTTTTAATATAATATTAAACATACCATCTTTTTCAATTGGGCAGAGGTGAAAATCTTAATGTGAGTTTTCACCACTGTTGTGCAAATGTTCCCTTGCACGAGGCTTTCTCATACCTTCCTCCAATGGAGCTAAAAAAAAACTGTCCTGTGGTTTGGGGAATTGCTTGGAAAAGTCTGGTGTAGCACACACAAAACTGTCAGAAACTGGGTCCAGGCTTCTTATGCAAGTGAACTTCCAACCCTCAGGAGATGATTGGTTGTCACAGGAGGCAAGCTCCATGGAGAAGAGAGGTGGAAAAATCCCTGTTATATGCACACACTTCCGCTAATGTATGTGTGGGCCCAATCCATAATCTACATTGAGAAGTTAAGGCCAAGATAAAAAAAAAATTAAGAAGTCCTATTTCTGGTGCACCCAATGGCTTGGACTTGCTCAGTGAATTTTTTCCTATGAACAGGAAAATCTCATGTTATGTCATAAACTGCTTTGCCCTATGTCAAAAGGGGTTTGTTTTCGGCATGGGCCAGGCAGGGACAGTGTGATGTGGTGTTGTTGTTTGAGAACACAAACACAACCCTGCTTGGGAATACAGAACTAGTTGTTAGGGTCAATGGATCCTGACCAGGGAATTCTAAACACATCTTGGGTAACTGGGGTTAAGTGCAACACAGTGCTCAGTTTTGTTCCACATTAGGAAATCCTGCATCCCAAAACAACTGAAGAAAGCAAGGAGATACATGAACATCCCATGCTCACCCTGACAGGAGAAGATTGCTCTTCTGTATTATGCTTCTGTGGTTCAGCTTCAATTTCTTGACGCTTATTCTTCATTCTTTCCCGAAGATCCCCTGTAGGCCTTTCGGGTGACCTATACAATATAGACAGAAAATATAACTGCTTCTACATCCTTTTTAAAAATACAGTTTACAGGTTTGAGATCTGCAGTTTTATAATACAGTTGTGCTTTGCCATCATGTTTCCTATCTTCACTCAGCTCCTGCCATGTAATATGCTATACAATAACGTCCAACCCTAAATGAATTGCCATTAAAGCTACCCAGTATGAAGAAGGCTTGCCTAACCCTTTTAAACAAGTTTAACTGTTGTTCGGGAACTGCACAAAAAGTATGAACTACCATAATCGAACGAAGTTCCCTGCCCTAGAAAATCATCCCTTACCTAAAGGAAATAAAATAAAAAGTTTGCCTAAAAGTTTCCTTATGTCTTCCAGTGTATGTTAGCAATTCACTTTCATGAGAGCCAATGCTTGATTAGGCGGAGATGTAAATGTCATTCTACTGCAAACAACTTGCATTTTTATGGCCGCCAACCTTTTTGGGCCATTGGGCACACTTGGAATTTTGAGAAAGTGACATGGCCACCAGCCACAAGATGGCCACTGAGGGAAGGGGGTGGCATAACATAAAACAGCTGCAACATCTAAAAGAGCAGCAAAAGAGGACTACACAAACATCACCTCAACCACCCCATCAATGGGCTGGAAAGGCACCTCCGTCAGCCCCCGCCACGTTCACTCACGGAGAAAATCTTGTTATACCTCTCCTCTGTTCAGAACATACGGGAGGGAGGCTAGGTATCCAATCCTAGCATCCAATGAAATGCAAGCATGTTTAAAGGGGCATACTCCATGTGAAAGAGGTCGAACCAGTGCAAACAAGTGCAAACCAGGACAAGCAAGCTGACTTTTGTGCACTGTAGCTTTGGATGTGTATTTACTGAGATCAATCACAGGTGCCATAGGAGGCATCCATGGGCACTCGCCTGGTAACCCTTTTTGTAGTTTTAAATAACGTTTTTTTTCAGAAAATACATAACAAGCTAACAATCTCCCAGCCTGCCCCAGGGCAATTCAAAATACTTGATGTATACAGAACACCAGATCTATCTCAATACAAGTAAACCACTGAAGGTTAACTCTGAACATAATTGATCTTACTTGGAACCTTAACAAAATGAAGTAAACTCCAGATTAAAAACAAGAAAAACCTATCAGCATGATTCCTGCCTACTCTTAGCTGATCTGACATTTTCCCATAACTAGGATATGCCAAACTTTATCCAGTCACTGCTTTCAAACAACCAAATGAGCCATCTTGTAATTATGTGCAATAATGAATTCAGGAGCCATTAAGAGATAATTTAAACTTGTAAGAGGTGCTATGCCTTTTAGATCAATTGAAAAGGAGGCACAAAAGCAAGTCAACTATAAACCGAGCACCCTAAAATTGGAGTTATTTTCTGAAGACTATCTTACTAGAAAACTGAAGTTATACAGCACACTAGCCCAGTATTCCTATGAAAATCTGAACATGCCTAATGCAGATAAAGTTATGTACAATATCCAGTTCTGTGGAGTGGGGCTGGGACATAAGAAGAATGAAATTCCACAGGTCCAGTGAAAGCTTTGAGGATGCCTGAAGTAGCTCTTTACAATAATGGTCACGTATATTAGGATCTCTGCATTTATTCTTCTGCATGGCAGAATAATATGATACTCTCTAGGTGTCATTGGAAAATAGAGTTGGGAGTCCAACAATGTCTGCAGGGCACCACAATCAGCTTTTGCTGATTGTTCCACATTTCCCAAAGTTGAAAAAAGTTCTGATTCGAATCTGAGGAAATACAAGGGTCAATATTTCTTCACCCTGTGCTAACTACTCAGCCCAACTCATTCTAAGTACATGCTCAATTTGAGACAATATATCTAGCTATGAAAATAAAAGAAAATAAAGCAAACATGACTGAATAAGTTGTGAAGATGAATCTCAAGGGAAAAAACCTTGGCACCCTGCATTTATTTTCATCATGTATTAACTAATGTTTATAATAAAATATTATCACTCAAAAGAAGAAACAGGGGTTGATTTTTTGGGGAAAGGGAGGAAAATACATCCCATTCTCCTGAGCTTAAATATTCAGTTTATTTAGGAAGTCTTAACTGTAAGGAAACGAGAAACAGGTTTCAAAGAGCTTCCTCTCTCCTCTGCAAGTAAAGAGACTCTTTGCACATTACTCTTTTGGGTGGACACCTCAAGTGCGCACCTTAAAATGTAAACTGTGAATGTGAAAAACAAGTGTTCCAAACTACACACGTAATACGCATACACTCAGGGGAGACCAAGGGTTGGCTATGGCTTCCTGTTGAGCAGATACTCTGAAGCAAACCTGGGGTGGTGGGTGGGTGATATAGAAAATATTACTTCCCATTCTTTAAGGTGAATCAGAATGCATTTCTCATTTTAATTTTTTTAGCTAACTCCACAAGTACTACTGTAGACAAAGGAGGTCACTAATTAAATCTAATATTGGTAACAAATTTACCATGTGATTTTTGGCAAGCGCTTATTCTCTCAGTCCCATCACCCATCTTAGTAAGAATTATTGTGTTCATGTATAAGAAAGAGCCAGCTACTTTGAATATGCTACAAAATGTTGTTCGGATTTAGCTCAGCTTAAAATCCTACAGAGGCAAACAGAGTCTTAAATCTGAATAGGCTAAGGATTTAATTCAGCAGAAAATTCTGGAACCTTAGATGTTCCAACAATATTTATGGAAACAAGCTCCATTTCAATCTCCAAATACTTATTTTATCCATAAGTAACAGGTGCCTTCTGATGCTATGTCAAAAGGATTCTTTTTATGGTTTAAGTTCTAAAATAAAATATGAAATCACAAAAACCACATACCTAAAAATCTTGCTATTTTCCATATTCAATTTTTAACAAATCAAAATTAGAAGTAAAGAGCCTCAGGAATTGAGCTATAAAGAAAGCATATCTGGAGAATCAAAATTCATGATAAATTCATTTCTACTTCCTATATATATATATATATATATATATATATATATATATATTCAAGTAATGTAGGTAAAGGTAAAGGACCCCGGACGGTTAAGTCCAGTCAAATTCGACTATGCAATGAAAGTTTTTCCAGATATCTGTAATTTTAGAAGGTGTTGGATTACTTTACTACTTTGTGTGAATTGCAAGTATTCAAGAAGGCCATATTCTGCAATCCACAGAATAGTATGTTACTCTTTATACATAAACTTTACTCTCTTTAAGAACAGGTAGGTAGCCATGTTGGTCTGCTGTAGTCAAAACAAAATAAAAAAATTCCTTTAGTAGGACCTTAGAGACCAACTAAGTTTGTTATTGGTATGAGCTTTTTTATTTTGTTTCTCTTTATTTTTTCTTTTTTTGTTGTTGTTTCTCTTTAAGAAGTAATTGTTCGTTCAAATAGAACCCTTATACAACTGCCTTAGAGCTGGTATGAAACTTGTAATTTGGGGGGAGGAATGAAAATGAGGACTGTACCCATATTGAAATATACAGTACCTGAAAACACTATAAAATAGTCCAACCATCTCCTACATAGACAACCATCTCCTACATAGACAATGTTCAGTGCTTTCAGAGAGCTTTCTGTATATTTTATATGTTCTGAGAAGCAGGGCTTTATTTTCAGCTGGAACTCACTGGATCTCAATTCCAGCACCTCTCAAGGTGGGTGCCATTGCCATTATAAGAGAACATGGGAGGCATTCATGGTTGAGTTCTGACTCCTCTTTTTCTAGAAAAATAGCACTACTGAAAAGTATATTGTTTTAGCCCCAGGGAAACAGTATTTTATACCTAGAACACACTTGCTTCAGATTTTTACACGTAAGTTAAGCAGTAAACTCCTACTTTGCAGTTCCTGGGGGTATTTCAAAAGGCATTCTGCCCATCAGCAATAGTCCCAACAATTTCTTTTATCCAAAAGGAAATCTAGTCATGGCGCAATCCTCATCAAGAAAGTGATATGCACCCCTTAGTACTTTCCTACATGCAGCCTAATGCTACACACATATCCACACATACACTAAAATCAAAGTAACAAGTATCCAGTTTTAATTATTTCTTTAAAGGTTTATGGTTTATTCCAGTTCATACTGGCTTTGGCTATGATTCTAAGAAATACATTTTATTTGACTTGGAAACAGTTTTTCTTGAAAGGAGTGGAACTTCCATGTAAATGGAGAGGTAAATGGATTTAATAAAACATGTGGTTTTTAGTAAGCAGAGTTGTTCAACTGTTCAGTGTTTGAAGGACAGCAACTTTCCTTTAATATATTGATGGTTGTGCTCCTCTACGTGCAATTCCCCTTTCCTTACATGTCTGCAGAGAACACCACTATAGAAATTTCAACTGTGCACGAACGTCCTTGCTCTAACTTGACAAAACACAGTATTTTACATTATTATGCTTCCAGTCTAGAAGGCGAACAAGAGGGAGGAGAATTTGTACTGGAGAAGGGAGCCTGCAACCCTGCTCCTGAACCGCTATGAAGAGATCACCTGTGTTATATCTGCACTTGGGATAGGTCCCCTTGTATGAAGAGCACAGAAATCTATTGATTTCAAAGATTCTCCCTCTCCCCTAGTCTAGTAAGCATATTTGTACGTGAAATTTATGAGTAACTATTTGGCAAAACTAGGGATGCGGGTGGCGCTATGGGTTAAACCACAGAGCCTAGGACTTGCTGATCAGAAGGTCGGCATTTCGAATCCCAGCGACAGGGTGAGCTCCTGTTGCTCGGTCCCTGCTCCTGCCAACCTAGCAGTTCAAAAGCACATCAAAGTGAAGTAGATAAATAGGTACCGCTCCAGCGGGAAGGTAGGCGTTTCCGTGCGCTGCTCTGGTTCGCCAGAAGCAGCTTAGTCATGCTGGCCACATGACCCGGAAGCTGTACGCCGACTCCTTAGGCCAATAAAGCGAGATAAGCGCCGCAACCCCAGAGTCAGCCACGACTGGACCTAATTGGTCAGGGGTCCCTTTACCCTTTATTTGGCAAAGCTACTTTGCACGCGCACGCGCGCACACACACTTAAAAAATCACACACTAATAAATACACATTTAGGTTATATTTAAAAGAAAAATCAGTTTTATGTTACTAAATCAGATCCAAAACAAAATGTGGCCTGGATTAATTAAACAATTTAGCACCCTACTCAGCCCTATTCTCTTTCCTCTCTCTGCCTGTCACTCCCATTTCAGGAGTCGACGTTTTCACTCCCTGCCTCCTATTTCACAGCTCTCACTCATTCCCTGTTCTCTGTCATCTCTCTGCTGTTACTGGTCTTGCTGCCACATAGGAACCTCTGCTCCCATCACCCCTCCTGCTTCCATCCTGTAAGCTGTCTCTCCTTTCCAGCTCTCCTCTGCTCCCTAGGCTCTTTCCCTCCCCCTTCATTTCTTGTTCTTCCATTGCCACTGTCCTCTCGGCTGTCTTCTCTTCTGAGCTCCTGTCATTTCAGCTTAACAGCACCAGGAAGAATTAAATGCCTCTCTGGGTTGCACATGCAATTGCCGTTCATTGCTCCACCCCTCTCCCTCGTGTAACTGCAGGCATGCACAATCTTCCTGGGTTTTGTTTATTTGCGGGGGAAGATTTGCCCCCTATGGTTTTGTAAAAATATTTAATGGCGCCTCGGGATTCGCCTGGTGGTCCCACATTGGCTACAAAGCTGAAGGCATGCTGCGACGGAGTATATCAGTGATATATGGTCACTATGTATAATCAAAACTAGCAAATGAATTTACACGAAGACATCTACTGTGGGGTGAGGAAATAATATTTCAATCTTCTGTTTGGTTTCATTCTCCTTTCATCACTGGTGCCCTGAATCTATAATACCTACAGAGTAGTTGTTTGCTGGCTGAGTACATCTTAACATCTTTTAGTCTGCAATCAACAAAAGCATTTACAAATGGGAAGCAAGTCCTCATTGCAATTCCATGCTCGTGTGAGAGTAATAAATGTCAATCATAACCTTGTGCCTCACATCACAGCTGTCCTTCATTCTCTGTGTCTCTTTTATAATAAAAAATAAATGATTCCTAAAAGCATCACAAGACATATAATTTCTCAGCAATCGTTGACGTTGCAATCCTATACATGTCTACCCAACTGAAGGTTCCAATGTGTTAAAAAGGGCTTACTCCTAGGTAACTGTGTATAGGATTATAGCCTAAATCTACTACAGAAGATCTTTAACTGCACAGTATTCAGTCTTAATTGTAAATTAATTCCATATACTAGATATTCAATCTTATGCATTTTAGCTTTAAAAATGCTACATAAAGTGAAAACACAGACAACTATAGCTCTTCAGAAGTTACAAATCAAAACAATATTTTCACTTAAAGCAGTATTTTTAATCCTGCCTTCTGGTGGTAGAGACACAGTTATGAAAGCACAGTTTTGGCACAAAGGTATGCTACATTGTGAATGTACAGTAAACAATTTTACTGTCTAGCTAATAATAATGATTGTGGTTGAGTCATAGGTTGAGATTTTTAGTGTTGTATTAAGCAGCTACAATACAAAATTTGAGCAAATCAGAAGCTGCAGTAACATTATGCAACCATACATTTATTAGGTTTTCCGTTCCCATTTGACATCAGGTAAAATTGTTCAAGCAAAAATTAATATGCAACAAGAACATTTTATCAATCTGAAGTTACACTCAAAAGGCAAGGCATAATCACACTTCCAAATTAATTGTATTTTTAATAAAGCCATATTGCTGCATTGTAAGTTTTAAAGAACTACAAGAAAACAGCTTTTGCAAGCATGTGAATATAAAGCTGAGTTCTTCATTTACCTTCTGTAACTGCTGCTAAAGCCTTTACCTCGTGGTGAAGGGCCATGTACGAATCTACATGTGTTCCCATAGAGGCAGTTGCCAGTCTTCAGCCAGTTACGGCACTGTGTCTAAGAGACAGACATTACTGGGTGAATTTCAAACTAATTTTGGAAGTACTGTTTGTGTGAAAATTCACAAAACAAATAATTCCACATATTATTCCCACCCAACAGTAACTTGATGAAAATCAATAGTCTTAGATCTGACAGTGCTCTTTTATGAGACTTTGGATTATCCCAAGACATTTCAAAATGCATTTTCATTAACTATACTGCCTCGCCACATCTCTTCACCAAACTAAGGGTCAAAATCGCACTTTACCTTGATACGTAATGCAGGTGAAGACATTTCTTTTCTCCAGGCCCTTAAATGGTTTTCAGCATTTTTAACAACCTTAGCTCATTTTATCAGCCAGTGTTTTAATATTGATTATTGGTGTTGTTTAATCTGATAGGGATTTCTGCTTTTATTTATGTGTCTGTGTGCACATGCACACTTGCAGAGATTTGTTCTTAAGTTGTTGACGTATGTAGTTTAGTCATGATTTTGTACTCCGCTTAGCTGTATGCTGCTCATCTCATCTAAATAGTAGGTGGCCTCATAACAGGCTTTTTAAATAGGTGACTCATAAATTTAATGTGTACTACCTCAGATGTGAAGTGTGCATGTAAACATTTTCTTGTGTGTGTGTCTCTTTTTTCTGATGACCAATCATCTACTTTAAAAGAAGCAAGTACAATTCATCCATGCACACATCACATCCTACAGGGTATGGGTACATTTTGAACAAAAAAGCAAAAATAAATAAATGGTCCTCAATAATTATAGCACTCAACAGATCTGATAAATGGCACTGAGAACAAATTGCCGTCTTGCCACACCCCACAGAAGGGTCCTTCAACCGTTAACTCCCTGCATAATTCAGACTATAGGCCACAGGAATAAACAAGGTGCATTACATCAAGGGAACCTGCAGAAGAGGAATGTCTAAATGGTTGCAGCCATGAAGCCAAGCTGCACTAAACAGGGCAAGACAACACCACCACTACCTTAACAAGTCTGTAGCCAATCTCGCTTGGGGGAAATGTATTCTCTATTCCACATGAATTCAAAAGTTATCCACAGATTCTCCCCAAGAAATATCGTAAGAGTGTGCAAGCCAATTTGGATTTAGAATTCCTTGCTTAGTAAATCATAATCTATTAAGCCGGGGAACGCATCAGCTCCACATGGCCATCCACTCTCATCACATGGTGTTGCAAATGGGGTAGGTCCTGGTTTAAGACCCTGATCCTAACATTAAACCCACAGTGCCCATTTTGGATGCAATGAGGATCTGTAAGTTAGTTTAATCAGGGCAGCAGCACCAAAGTTGGCACATGGAAAAATGAGCATGTGGGCCCAACACTCCTTTCCCATCTCCCTGAACCGTATTTAGAAAGCCAACAATGTTACTTCGGAACATGGCTCTGTCCATTCCACCCAGCCTCATCTCTGGTTGTGCCATGCTCTAATGCCCCCAGCATAATAATCCACAAGGCATCCGACTGCAATAAGAAAGCCTTCATAAACTCCCACAACTGAGGGAAGTGAAACACTATTCCCAAACATGTCTGCTCTATGAGAGGAGGGGCTACATGAAATACAAATAATACTTTTCAACTCACCTCTGCAGTACCTCCAGTGCTGGGTCCAAGTCTTTCAAATACACTGGGTCTTCTGGATGTGCTATCAGATATGGTCTTGGTATTTTCCACTGTGACCTTCCTTCTAATTTTTGACATTTTGTACTACTTCAACCAAAAAAAAAAGCAACACTGTAAAATTCTCAAGCTGATCTATTGCAACTGAACTCATAGAAAAAATCATCTTCAGGAGTTTCTGCAGAAATCAAAGCAACAAATACTGGGTTGTATTCAAGATGAATTATTATGATTTTTATTTCATACTAGTTATGACCAGGGCCCATGTTTATGCTAGGTTTTGGCTTCTTTATCCTTCCTTCACTATCATCACAAATAATATCAAGTCTAAGTGGCACCTAAAACAGACTTATAAAGCTAGACTTTTTTCCTTTCCTAAACAATAATTATATCTGTAGCAGCAAGCAAAAGTATTGCTGGCATCAGATACCAACGTGCCTAGAAAAAATAATGCCAAATAGATCAGTCTTTGTGTCCCAGTGGTTTTTCTGAATCTGTAAACAATAGCAAACAAATCAATACCAATGTTTGTAATGTAATCCACTGTTCTGGGTGGCTTCTTTCAGAGATAAGATGGGCTGCTTCTCCTTTGAGCTACACGATCCATTTGGGACAGATGTCAGATCCCAGCCAAAAATACAAACGTGGAACCTACTTGTGCTCAAATGTATCCAATAAGCCCTATTTAGCAGCCAACTGTGATACTAATGCAATTTAGACCCATTTGTAAGATGAACTGCGTTCTTGATCTGTGTAATTCAAGCCAAGTGGCACTCATTTTTTCCCAAGTATGATAATCACATCAAAAGTTTGCATATTTTCTCACTATTTAAGGTAAGTTCTGGTGCATGCTAATTTATAGGACTGGTTTTTCCAGGGAAAAGGCTTTCATTTTATAATCTTTAATAACTGAAATTGCAAATCCAGCATGTAACCAACACATCTGTTCCGCTGATGGGAAAATTGCAGCTCAGGGAGCAGGATGGCAAAGGAGCAACTGTTTTCAAAATGAGAACTCATTAAGTGAATAGCATAAGGGATATTTAACAATAAATTGGAACAATCCCATTGTCAGGAGGGAAGATGAAATGGACACCAACATTTCAGGCCCAAGATGGCAATTGCCAGGAAGGCTTCAGGTTAATCTATCCAATGTTTTCTCACTGAGGTAAGAGGCAACTACTGTGAACGAAGCTTGTCCACTATATTTTTTTGTGAAGTAATTGCAGATGAAAGTAGTATTATACGAGGGGCATTGCTGTCGGTGAGCCTGTTTTTGGATATCATGCCATACCAGTACCAGCACAGCAAATATGTATTCGTCTCTCACAAGTCAATGGCTGTGTTTACCTCCTGCAAGTCTCTTGCTACCCCGCTCTACCACCTTCCTTCAAATGCCTTCTCCAACCAGTGAAACAGAAGCAACCTTGCTTACAGAATGTGAGTAGTGAGAAGACAGACTGGTCCTGGTTCAGGCAACATACTACAGTGGTACCTCTAGTTGCGTTCTGCTCGTTACGGACTTTCAGCTTATGAACGCGGCAAACCCGGAAGTGTTTACTTCCGGGTTCGCCACGAGTGCATGCGCAGAAGTGATCTGAGCACTTCACGCAGGCGCAGAAGCGCTCGATCGTGCCACACACATGCGCGGAAGAGGCGCTCTAGTTGTGGACTTTTCGGGGTGAGAACGGCACCCCAAAACAGATTAAGTCTGCAACTAGAGGTACCACTGTACATTCAAATCTTGGCTTACCTGGCTACAGTAGCAAAAAAGGACTGGGGAGGAGTAAAGCAACTGCAAGCATAGACCATTCATGCAATCTTGCTAAGCCAAGGTTCAACTCGGTATGTCATGGCTCCTAGCATTCCTATCCCATCCTCTAACACTGGAATCTATAGCAAGATAGCAAACATGGCCCCCTCCCGATGTTGCTTGACTATAACGCCCACCATCTATTACCTACTCTAGCTGAGGCTGAAGGGAGCTGTGGTCAAGGCTTTTTTCAGCTGGAACTCACCGGAACTTAGTTCTGGCACCTCTCAGGTGGGTGCCATTGCCATTATAAAAGAACAAGGGAGATGTCTATGGTGAGTTTCAGCACCTCTTTTTCTAGAAAAATAGCACTGGTTGTAGTCCAACATCTGGAGAGCATCACACTGTCTATCCCTCACTTGTAATGTATAGTAGAGGATCTCATTTTAGAACAACAGGGTAGGTTCCAGGTATTTTCCAGAATATACATTTGCCTTAAGATTTTTCAGGGGGGAAATGAAGGCATTCTAGTCATCTTAAAAAAATAATATACAATATTGATTTTAAATTTGTATTGTAACCTCTCCTGTTATCTAACCTGACTTTATGCTCATTAAGTTGCTATGCAATGTATGAAATAATTCATTTCTAAAATGGGGGGGGGGTACATGGAAAGGTACAGTTTGCTTTCCTAGATCATGATGCATCCTCCAAACACAGCTTTGATTCAAATGTGCAGAGCAGTAACATAGGCCCTACTCTTCAATATTCAAACCACCTTCGCTTGCCCCAAATTTTAATGGTTTAGTGTAGAACAGCCCCATTTTCAGAACTTACTAGGAATCGGTGGGCCTTAAACAATATGTACTCAATTTCAGTGGTCTCTGTGGTCTGAAAATACCATCACCAGCTGTTAAGCCAACACAGGATTCTGGGCATCATCCAGTCAAGTCTCACAAATTCCTACAAGGTTTGGAGCTCCTTCCAAAACAATTTGTTTGCCATCACAGAATTGTAGATTTGGAAGGGAACCTTAGGGTCACCTAGCTCAACCCCCTGCAATGCAGGAATTTCAATAATCCAAAAATAGTGGCACTTATCTTTTTTAAAAAATAAAATGGGTCTATCATAACTTGAATAGGCTGCTTATTTCATTTATATCCCAACCTTCAACAAATTATCAAGGCAACTTATAATATGGATGGGGAACCTGGGGCTCTCCTGATGTTGAAAGACTACAACTCTTTATCAGCTCATGCCATACACTTGGGAAGAGAAGTTAGTTTAAATATGCCATTTTCAACAAGATGAAAATAGAAAGATCACTTCATGAATCAATACTACTTCATTTAGCCTTCATTTTCCAACAATCTGGAGAAATATTATTCTACCCTGAGGCCCTGCAACCAAATGGTGCAGTGGATGTTGGCAGGATTTCCCCCTCCATTTTTCACCTTTAGATTTTGGGTGGACACACAGGTGACCAGCTACATTAAATTATTTGGATTGTTCAGTGATTTATGTGGACACCCGCCCCCCTCTTTCATCTCTGGGGACATTTAAGAATAGCTTTTCAGTGTGGACCAGAAAGTGACTTACATATACAGTAAGGTGGTTCTTTCTACCCAATCAAAGTGTGTGTGTGTGTTTGTAGATACAGTGGACACTTGGGTTCCAAACGTGATCTGTGCGGGATGCATGTTAGCAACCCGCAGCATTCGCAACCCGCGATTCAGCGCTTTTGTGCATGCGCCGAAACCCGGAAGTAACCTGTTCCAGTACTTCCGGGTTTCGGCAGTCCGTAACCTGAAAAAACGCAACCTGAAGTGTCTGTTACCCGAGGTATGACTGTATGGATAGGTAAATAATATAATCTGTCTTACTGGATCAGCAATCAATTATATTTCCCTCTCACTCAGCCAACATTCAATGTTATGAGGCTGGCAGGCTAGGGGGAGAGGACTATACACCCTTATAATTTTTCCTGCAGATATTTTTGTACTTGTGCATATGTTCATGGTTACCCCTAAGGTGACAAGCAAGCAAGAGAAGTGCCGTCAATATGGTTCTGCAAAAGTACAAGTAAGCTTTAATTACTATCAGTATATGGTTATTTTAAAAAAACCAAACATATGGGATTCTCAAGCAAGTACAGTGGTACCTCGGGTTAAGTATTTAATTCGTTCCGGATGTCTGTTCTTAACCTGAAACTGTTCTTAACCTGAAGCACTACTTTGGCTAATGGGGCCTCCTGCTGCCGCCGGAGCACGATTTCTGTTCTCATCCTGAAGAAAAGTTCTTAACCTGAAGCACTATTTCTGGGTTAGCGGAGTCTGTAACCTGAAGCGTATGTAACCTGAAGCGTATGTAACTCGAGGTACCACTGTATACCAGTTTTAAAAATTCCTTTGATCTAGAGACCTGAAATTTGTTGGCTGCCAGGAAATAATATTATGTTTCTTGTTTTACTATTGTTTTAACAATAGCTACCTTTTTTCTTGTTTTACTGTTGTTTTAACAATAGCTACCACAGCGCTGTATACTAGTTAGTTCAATTCTGAATACAAGTTCAAACTATGGCTGGATAAAATTGATTCGACTGGACACTGTTCAATGTTCTACAAGTGGACTTCCACTTGCACAACAGAAATTCTCCTTCCATTCCTCCCTTTTCAGCACCCCCTCCCATCTTAATATGCTCAGTGGAATCTCCTAACACTCTGGAACAAATCTGGGGGGCAGATGGGGGCTGGCAAATCCATTCTATCAATTGTGTCCTTTCCACTGACAAGACAGACTGCTGCATATCACCCATTAGGGTTCCACACATATAAAACACAGAACTGGCAAGTATATCTCACACACTGAATACTTAAAATGTGCCTGTCTATTTTTAAAAATATTGCTGACATACTTATTTAAACTATTGCTAGAGACAATATCAGATTATTTTCAACTGCATTTTTTTCCTTATCTCCCTTTCATCATATCCAAAGACTGTTTCACAAAACTAGGTATTTAATCACCATAACTAATTACAAAACTGCCTGTGCAGACATGAAGAGTACATGTGTATAAAAAAATAGGTCATGTAGTGTTTTTTGCATGCTTCCTAACTGGATCATGGTGCTAGTCTTTGAAGGCAGTTATAGATCTAAATTTTCTCAACACTCTAATGAAAGTACAATTCACAGAGCTATTGGGGGGAGGGGGAACCATAATAGGCAAACATAAAAGATAAACTGTGTAGCATATATATGTTCAGAAAGCACCTCTTACATGAGAATTGCATGTAATGCATGGGGCCAGGAGCTTGAAGACAATTTCAAATCCTAGGTCAATATGTAAAATTTACAAAAAAATGAAATCCATGGGAGAAGGGGAAAATGGGTCCTCTTTTTAGTAGGGGGGTGGGAATTTTGGGACTAAATCTAGGCAAAAATTTCTTATCAAGCATAAACTTATTTTACTGTTTTAACACAAAATGCATTGTGTATAACTTAACTGCATCCTTTAGTGTATTTATGAAATACACAGAGCAATCCTATGCACGCTTACTCAGAAGTGAGAACCACTCTATATACTGTACCTTACTATTGGGTACATTTGTATGGTGTGTAAGGATAAGTTGTTTCAGGGGAGCAAGAAACTACAACAAGGAAAGGGTTAAGTAAAATGGACTGCATACATGCATTTAGTATTTCTAAACTAAGGACTCAGCTACACTGGTAAAGAGAAAACGCTTTATATGCGTTATAATACTGTGAAACCAGATGGCGCTGATGTCTTTTGTCAACAGGATTTCCATTATGAAATTTAAAATGCATTTAACTTAATCACTTTTTTGATGTGTCTAGATCCAACCTAGATCAAAAGTCACCAGAAGAAGGCAAGAAGCAATTCACAAGTAATGAAGGCCCTATATACTCCTCTCATACGGACGGCAGAATCTTATAGGTGCAGAATGTATCTCAGATATGACTTTTGTGTATGTTTTCAGTATACACAGGAATTATAATTCTCTGATGCTTTATGCAGATTGTATGGTGGTGGTGTTTGTTATTTATTAAATTTCTATACCACCCTTCATCCACAGATTGAAGGGCAGTTTAAAATATAAAAACACAAAAATACATATCGTAATAGCAAACAATAACAATATCTGCCCTCCACCAGTTTCAAAGATCTTTTATGAAAATCTTTATACTACATATTCCAAAAGGAAAAAAAATGCAAATGCAAAGTTATCACTATTCCCCAAAAATTCCAGTTATTTTTTTCGGGGGGGAATTAAGGTCTTTGGGAAAGAAACCAATTTTTCCACCCATAATTCCCCCCACTTTGCTTTCCCAATGCCATCTGGTGTATCAGAATCAAATTTCTAAGAATTTCAGCAACCAAATATACTCCTCTTTTCTATTTCCACCACTACGTGGAATTGCCATGTGGTAACACTTCCTTTTCTATGAAAAATGAAACAGTCTCACATTCACTGTCCTAGAGAACGGTATTTTCACACTTCCTACCATAATGGAACACTTCATGCACCAATTTTCTTGTGAGAATTCCCTTCATGTGCAAACAGTTCTAGGGAACACATTTTGGGGTGAATTCCCAGTTCACACAAAGCACCTCTGGAAATGCCAACATATATGTTATCAAGGAAAATTGGCACTGGTGGTGGGTGAACTGTATTTCAGGCAATTTATGCACTAATACTGAACTTCTCACCAAGAAACCTCCAGAGTTCCTAGGAACACAGTTACTATTATTCATACCAGCTTCTACTCAAGAGTTTATACTCATTGATAGGACAAACACAGGATCAACCTCACATGCTTCAACTGTGGGCTAATAAATCCAAAACAGCCAATTCCCTCACACTGCAGTTACATTTTCCTGCAATTTTTATTACATTCATAATATTTATTAGATCTATATGCCACCCTTCTTCGTAAGATCTCAGGGCAGTTCAGATAATATGAATGTGAAGGTGACCTTTAAAAAAACGTAACCTTTTGCCACTCCTCTGTATCCTGTTTGTGGTTTTCTATGGATGTTTTAAGGGTAACTATTGAATTTAGCTCTTTTGAAATAAAAGACTGCCAGCAAGATGCATGGTAATAAGGAGTTTTCCTTATTATTATTACAGCCTAAATATTGGGGCAAACCATTTGTATTTGCTTGTTACCTGTCAGAACTATGATCCACAGCAACATCTTATAAAAAGAAACGTTGTTAACTTTATATCCAAATTTCAGTAGGACTGAGTATGGGTTCTTTTAGTCAAATTGGATGGTGGAATAGCAGCAACTTAAGAAAGGGAGTTGGTGTAGAACATGCACCAACTAGATAAAGCACTCTCTGAATAGAGTCAAATAACTTAAGACTGCAATTTTACATACTTACCAAGAAGTAAATCTCACTGAACTAAGTGGGACTTCTGAGTAAGCATACACAAAATTGCAGTTCCATACACTTACCTGGAGTAAACGTCACTTAGCACAGTGAGATTTGATTTCAAGTAAACATGCACTGGCTTGTGCTGCACAGTTCTAAATCTTTCTGATAAGAAGAAGAAGAAGAAGAGTTTGGATTTGATATCCCGCCTTTCACTCCCTTTAAGGAGTCTCAAAGCAGCTAACATTCTCCTTTCCCTTCCTCCCCCACAACAAACACTCTGTGAGGTGAGTGGGGCTGAGAGACTTCAAAGAAGTGTGACTGGCCCAAGGTCACCCAGCAGCTGCATGTGGAGGAGCGGAGACGCGAACCCGGTCCCCCAGATTACGAGACTACCGCTCTTAACCACTACACCACACTGGCTCTCAAAAGTAATCAGATTGAAAGAAAGCAGGGAATTTCAGCTTCCCACACCAAAATAAAAAACATATCTGACAAAATTTCATTTTCTATATAAATACTAAAAGGCATGGAATCCCTGCTATCCTCCTTTGAATATGGGCATTCAAATACAAGGAAATCAGAGGGTAACGAGCAAACATTACATTTAACTTTTTACCACTGCTTAGTCTACAAAGCTAAAAATAAATACTACTTTACCACAAAACTAATGTTGCAGTTCTGTGTACGCCGACTTGAAAATATGTCAGAACTGATTTAGTAGTCCTAGCAATGTATCTTTACTCAGAAGAGATGAATACCACTATAGCTATGGTGGAAGAACAGTGGCAGGTAAACCTTTTCATAAAAACAGCATCACGTGTTTTCCCAAACATGCATACTCAGAAAAAAGTCCCACTGAAAACAGTGGGGCTTCCTTTCAAGTTCATTTGGTTTAGATCCGTCAATGTCTTGCTAACGTGTTCCAGCGAACCTCTCAGTGGATTCAATGCTGAGATTGTTGGTATGTATTTTGGAGCACGGAATCTTTTGGCTCAGAGTGCCAGAGTTTTTCCTCCCCACAGCCCTGTGGGGCAACTTTCACAAGAGGGCATGACCACTACCTGACAGAATGTGACTCACCTGCCTGTCAAAGTAGGCCCTTGGAGTGTGGTGGAAGGAGAATGGTGGGCCAAGACTGGCCCACAGGCCAGAGGTTCCACACCCCTCCTATTCTAACCCTCTTCTAAATAAGGCTGTGCCATAAATCCATGAAAACAGATTACAGAGTGCAAAATTAAATGAGGAAAACTGTTTCCTTCATATTCTGTGACCTAGCTGGCCACTGTCAGAGATGCAATGCTGCACAGAAAAACCCACTGAATCCAGCAGGTTTCTTGGGTTCAGGGAGGCAAAGGAACCCATGCCTCTGGGTTCAAAGATCTACTTCAGCATTCAGTTTTCCACAGTTTTTTACCTGCCTGCCCATCACCAGATTCAGAGTACAAGTTTATCTTAATTCCCACCCAATATATTTGCAAAAACAAACATATACCCATCACATGTGATGCAGGGTAGCAAATTCTAGAGCACAACTGAACTTTTAAAAAAATTGTTTGCAGTGAATAAACTCTGCACATTCATGGTGTAAGGACTTCAGAGAAGTTATTTAATTTAGGGATTTATATCCCATCTCTCAACAACTTGTGGCATTCTGGATGAAATGTTCAGAACATAAGCCCTTTCATAACCACTGTAGCCTGCACAGACCACTCCCAATACTATCTCCCAACACTACACTTATGGCAACAAAAGATTTCTTAATGTACTTTAACGTACAATAGTATAGGAAATACGATTGTATTGAAAATAGTATTGAAAGTGATTTTCAATCTTGTCCCTCCTTTTTACATTGCTAGAACTTCAGCTGATTATTACCGTATTTTTCGCCCTATAGGGCGCACCTAGGTTTTTTGGGGGGGGGGGATAAAGAAAAAAAATTATTTTCCCCCCAGCCCCCAAAACAGGCTGCTATCCGCAAGCCTAGGGAGCCTGCGGGAACTCCCGCCGGTCTCCCCAGGCTTGTGGATATCTGCCCAAAGCCTGGCACACGCTGCTCAGCGCTCCCCAGGCTTCGGGATGCAGGCTGCTATCTGCAAGCCTGGGGAGCCCGGCGGGAGTTCCCGCGGGCTCCCAAGGCTTGCGGATAGCTTCCTGAAGCCTGGAGAGCGAGAGGGGTCGGTGCACAGCCTGCATTCGCCCCACAGGACGCACACACATTTCCCCTTCATTTTTGGAGGGGGAAAAGTGCGTCCTATAGGGCGAAAAATACGGTAGTTTCATGCAAACACCCATATATGCTGCAATTTTCACAGCAGTCAGAGTCGGTCACAGCAGTCATCTGCTTCTCAATTAACACCCAAGACTTCTTTCCCACGCTTGTCTTTTGCTTCCATCTTCACCACTTGTCCTGTGGGCTTATTCAAGGTGAAAATAGCCCCTGTCCTTATGTTGAAGAGGAGTCGGCATTATTTGTCACCTCACTTGGCTATTTCCTTGTCAACTCACAGCTAGATCCTATATTGGTGCTTTGTCACCAGTGTTAGAAACTCAGATATTTAGACTGGATGCCAAATGACTCCTTAAGCCAGGGTTACAGTCGCCAAAATGGGACGCCTAGTTGTTACTTGGGAGGCCAGATGGCCCGAAAGTCGTATTTTTCCATATGACTTTTTGGTTCCTGAAATTCATTGATTGTGCAGGTCAAACAGTATTCTACAGGATGTGTTGCTAAGTGTGTGAAAACAGTCAAGATCCAAGGATCCCTAGGCACCTCACAACTCCAGACGGGGGAAGACACCCACAGGCATCTTCACTTGGTCGCAAGGTGCAAAATGCGCCTGGGGAATTTCAAATGCTGCTTGCCGCCTCCCCAAGGCGGGATGTGTAAAATTGGCTAAAATAAGTGAATACAGTCATACCTCGGGATAAATATGCTTCAGGATAAGTATTTTAGGGTTGCGCTCCGCGGCGACCCAGAAGTAACGGAGCGCGTTACTTCCGGGTTTTGCCGCTTGCGCATGCGCAGATGGTCAAAATGACATCACGCGCATGCGTGGAAACGGCAAAACGCGACCCGCGCACACGCATCTTACGTTCTGTTCAGGATGCGAACGGGGCTCCGGAACGGATCCCGTTCGCATCCCGAGATACCACTGTACAGTGGAACCTGGGGCTGCAAACATGATCCGTGTGGAAGGCCCGTTTGCAACCCGCACCGTTCACAACCTGCAGTGCTGCATCTGCGCGCGCACGGGTCACGATTTGGCACTTCCGCGCATGCGCAAAGTGTGATTCTACGCATGCGCGAACGCCGAAACCCGGAAGCAGCCCGTTCCGGTACTTCTGGGTTTGGTGTGGTGCACAACCCGAAATTGCGTAACCTGAAGCATCAGTAACCCGAGGGACCACTGTAAATAGAAGCGGACGGGATAACTGCTGGGTGGGGATGAATACTGCTGCTCCTTCCTAAGAGTTGGAAGGGACCAACCAGGAACCTTTTGCCCCATGTGGGGCTCGAACCCTCGAGGTTAAGAGTCTCCTGCTCTACCAGCTGAGTTACCTCAGGCCTACAAAATATAAAAATGAGGGTGAAATAACTGCCCCTCCCCTCCCCCCCCCACGGCCCAAACGACTCACCTGCTTCCTCCGCCCCCGACCTGCTCCTCCTCCCCGCCGCCGCCACCGCCGCCGCCGCACAGGGCGGAGAGGGGGGGAGAGGGCGAGGGGGGAGTCCGTCCTCCCGGGCCTAAGAGCCGCGCCACACGGGGAGGAAAGCGGGGAGCAGGCCTTGCTCCGGCTGCCGCCGCTTCAGCAGCAGCAGCAGCAGCACCACGGCGGCGGCGGCGACGACGACGCCCTCTTCCCCTTCACGGCCCTATTCGCCTGAGGGGGAAAAAAAATCACCACAGCGCAGGAAGCCCACTGCCGCCCTCCCCCCCAACGGATTCGTTTTTCCCCCTCCCCACTGCGCCTGCGCGACCAACCACGGCCGCTCCTCCTCTCGCGGGGCCTCGCTTCTGCCGCAATGGATACCGGAAGCGGAAACCCCTCCCTCCGCCACCGTTTGCCTCAGAGAGCCTAACGGAAGGTGCATTATATAGGCTTTTCGTTTATTATCGGGTTACATCTTGAGGCGATTTGCGCGGCAAATAAAATAAGTCGGGGGATAAGCGAGAGGATAAGGCCCCTCGCTCTCTTTCCGTGAGCGGCACAGGTTCCTCAGCGTCATAACGGTGAAGGACTGCTTTCCGGCATTTTCTTTAAAAACCGAAAACACTTGAGCTTCACGCCCGTGAGGGTCTTCTCTACCCTCTGGGTGACTCCAGTGCTCGTCTATGTGGAATATACGGGAGTCGTCGCCATCCCATACTCGTTCCTAGCTATGGGTCACACAGCCTCAGCTTCCGGTATTTGATCGGAAGTCGCGGCGCTCTAGGGAACGGCGAGAGGTGAGCCGCTCTAGCCCGCGGAAGCCTCTGTGACGAAAAGCCTCCGAAGCGCCAGTTAGGCTTTGCAACGGCGATTTCCTAGAAGAAATCCGCGTTAAGATACATTATATATATTAAGATACATTATAGATATATATATGTGTGTGCATATATATATATATATACATATTATAATATATATATAATATATATTATATATATATAATATATAATATATACTTATTTTATATATATATAAAAGATACATTATACGTTAAGATACATTATATAAATATTTTTTTAAAAAAATCCCCGTGGTGTAAATTTCTCCTCGCGAGGAGGACGGGTTTATTTGGGGGGGGGTGGCGAGGTGTAAGGCCGCCATTCCTACGCGAGGACTACAACACCCAGGTTGCCCTGCGGTGGCGATCCTGCGCCACGTGATCTTTCCGGGGTCGCCCCTCCGGTCCTCCCTCTCCATCAGCTGGAAAATGGCAGTGCTGAGCCCTGGGGAGCGCTGGGCTGAAGGTAACGAACCCTTCAAGCTGGTGGTGCCATCGCCTCAGAGCCTGGGCAGGCTGAGAATCGGCCTTAAGGTGGGAGATCGGCATATGGGGCGTGGGATCTCAGATCGCCTCCGCAAGGAAAGCCCGCTGGCCTTTTTAAAAGGGCTGACCAGCGCGAGGGGTTGTTGCTTTTTTTTTTTTTTGCGTGGCAGAAGCTCTCTCCAGATGCATCCCTCAAATGCATGAATTGCCATCCTTAGTTGGTAGAGAGGAAGAGGAAAATGCTGGAAGAGGTCCAGTAGGTCTGGGGCATTTCTGTGCCAAGCTTAATTGTATATAAAACAGGGGCTTGGGTGCTTCTCGAGCTGTGCGCACAAAATGTTCCAGGCACACAAAATGTTCCCCACTCCTTGCAGTATCTTTCCCTGCCCATGTGTGTGTGTGTGTGTGTGCTTAACTTGCGTATCTGCTGCATCACACCTACGCTACGATTTGTTTTTATTCTATATTAAGGTGACTTTCCCTTGTTTTTCCCCCAGTAGATGAACACAGCTCCCCATTTGGTGGTTCTCGGATCATGGAGGGCTGGAGTGAAGGGTAGACTATAGGGCCGAAGGGGGCAACAGGAAGAGGAGAGGCAGAGATGGGGTGTGAGAATTGAAGTTACCTTCAGTTTGTGGGTTTCAAGGCCAACTAAGGAAAGCATAAAGAAAGAAACTAGTGGAGTGAAAACTGGATTTTAGTGGCATACCCTTTTGTTTACCATTCTATGTCAGCATTCTGTGCCATTGTGCAGATTGCAAACATGCTGCCTTCGTTTACCGCTTTAAATAATGAAGTCCCACACTTACTATTATTATTTCATTTCTATTTATATACCACAAACTCATATAAAATACATCGGTGGCATAAAATACATCATGGTGGCAACTTGTGTATATGAAAGAGCCATCATGGGCCAAGCACCACAGGCAGAAGTTTTGTTCTTTATTCCCCAGAGGAGCCAACAAGATTTTCGGTTCACTTTATGTGAATTGGGCCCTCCAACCCACCCTCAAAAGAGGCACCATATGCTTAGTGTGCTCTTGCAGGTGGAATGGAAGACCCAAAAATAAATGGCCACAGATGTCATAAAATGTGTGACAGGTGAAATGTGAACGGGTGAAGCTTTGTTCCTAACTGTGTTACCAAACTATTGAAAGGCTTATCCAGTTGAGTTTCTCCCTGCCACACAATTGTTGAAGGCACAATAACCCTGCTTTCCCCCAATTCCAACCCTAAACCCAAATCTAGTCTGCAAGCCTGTATGCACTTGCCTGGGAGCAAACCCCATTAAACACAAGGAGACTTAAACTTCTGAGCAGATATGTATACCATTGTACTGCAAGTTAACTATGCTGTACTGTGAATTCTCAATGCTTTTCTGGTCTTTAGCTCCTGCGGAACAGGGACCGACCACACTTAAGCATCTTTGTAAAGTTTTCACATTCTGCATTTGCCGTAGGGGTGGGATTCTTTAACATCCACCTTCAATTACTGTGTAGTAGCGTTTGAGGAAAACTAACTGTCTTTCTTTGCAGCATTGATTGATGAGCTCAGAAGAAATGCATGTACATCAGAGGAAATGAGAGACAACTTTGATTACTGTGGGTGTAGTGACTGTAAGAGGATAAAAAAGGAACATCTCTGTGACAGTGGCAGGAGTCAGTCAGCGTCTGGGGAAGGTAGCATGACCTACACAAAAGAACAGCTTCTTGGGGTACAAAGGTAAATAGAAAACCCTTCTGCCTAGAATACTAGGCTCACAGCCTGTCCATCTAGTTAATGGGTAAATCAATTTAGCTGATCCACAGAAGCCAGATTTAATATGAGAAACTGCTAATAGGTTTTTTTTTAAAGGAGGCTATTTTAATTCTAGTATTTTGCTGTACAAGTCTGTTCCATCCCATTCTTGCACCAACCTGTATTTTTTTTAAAAAAAACCTTATACAAAAATGATGTAAATATGTATTTTATCCAATACATCTGCATTTTTAAATGTATTCCTTTACGCATTTTGGTACTTCTTTGAGTCAAAAACCTGATCATAAAATTCAAAGAAATGTTAAATTTGAAGGACACATTGCCATCTGTATATAAACCTGGGAGGTGCAAATTAGGACAGTTTTCTTATAATTCAGACTGAATGGTTTTT
The DNA here is from genome assembly GCF_964270895.1 of Podarcis filfolensis. Lineage (NCBI taxonomy): Eukaryota > Metazoa > Chordata > Lepidosauria > Squamata > Lacertidae > Podarcis > Podarcis filfolensis. The sequence continues at coordinate 8,711,271 of NC_139606.1, read as the reverse complement.
TGCGCCATTCAGTAAGTCTTATTCCCAGATAACTATTCATAGGATTGCAGCCTATGAACACTTCCTACCCTGAATACACTGAGACTTAAGCTTGTTTACTTTGATGTTAGGTTTGTGCTATAGGCTGCATTACTGCCTTTGAAACCAACAACAAATTAGTTTGTTACTTACTTATCTCATTAGCCATACAGGCACTGTCACAGTAACAGTGTGTTGTGATAGTTGATCAAATGCTTGCCCATGTGCTTTCTTCCTAGATGAAGTGGTGGGTATGCATTCTGTCACCAAACTGCCACCTGGCTATCATTTAGCTAGGAATTGTAACAGTGGACGCTATGATGTGGTACCCACAGGTGCCATATAGGCAGTTGCTGGTCTAAATAAGACATTCCATACACATCAGACTTAACCTTGGCTATTTCTGGTGCCAAATGAAGACTGGTGGACTCAGCATCAATGAAACAGATTCATAGTAAAGTATAACTATTCCAATAGAAAAGGCTATTTAAATAGCTTCTCCATTGATGCAGAAAGTCTGAAACATGCATCTGCTTCTACTTTTCTTTACAGTGTTTGAAGTCATGTCTTGGGTATCTAGTATAAGGTTACCAGATTTTTTTCAATGAATCCGGGGACACTTATTGTTTGCTACATACATGTGAATGCTGAGAAAGCTGTAAATCCGGGGACTGTCCCCAGGAAACAGGGACGTCTGGTAACCTTAATCTAGTAAGAAGCTTTCTGTAAGTGCTGTAAGGAAAGATCTGTATGTAAAGGGTTGTGCTTCTTTTGTAGAATAAAGAACAGTAAGAATTACTATGAGATTCTAGGTGTTGGGAGAGATGCCAAAGACGAAGAATTGAAAAAAGCATACCGAAAACTTGCCCTGAAATTTCATCCAGACAAGAACTGTGCACCAGGAGCAACAGATGCATTTAAAGGTTTGTAGATCACCACAATAAAGCTGCACCATCACGGCCTAGGACCCTCGTACCTACAGGACCGCCTCTCCTGGTATGCCCCACGGAGAGCCTCAAGGTCCATAAATAACAACACCCTAGTGGTCCCAGGCCCTAAGGAAGTTAGATTGGCTTCAACCAGAGCCAGGGCCTTTTCAACTCTGGCTCCGGCCTGGTGGAACGCTCTGCCTCATGAGACCAGGGCCCTGCAGGATCTGATTTCTTCCGCAGGGCCTGTAAGACAGAGTTGTTCCGCCTGGCCTTTGGCTTGGAGCCAATTTGATTCCCTCCCTCCCTCTCTTTCTTTTTTCTTTTCCTTCTCCTCCTGCGATGAGGCTACATTTTAATATTTTAATGTTCCATTATTTTAATGTTGTATTTTAGTTTTGTTTTTAAGTTGTAATCATTCATCTTGTTTTTATTATTGCTTGTAAGCCGCTCTGAGCCCGGCCTTGGCTGGGGAGGGCGGGGTATAAATAAAAAAATATTATTATTATATGTTAATAATGACAGTTATCTATTAGCAGGTGTTGCATTTTTTAAATTTGCTAATATATAGCACAAAAGGTTCTGTTGAAACAGCAAACCATAAAGCTCGTAGATGACATGTTTGATTTGTTCCTCTGCATAAAATAGATATGTCCAAAGGAGAACTATTCCAAACCCTACTTGCTTTAGGTGATTCATATGATAAATTCATTGCCAAAGGTAAAAGCAGATATTATTTCAGCAAGGATTTCTACTTAAGCCTATCAAATGCTTTTTCTGCATTGAAGAATATTGCAAAGACATATTCCATTCTTTTACATAATCAGTTATACTTAAGATCCTGCCTATAATAAACAATACATTTTCTTTCAATATAAATCCCATCTAATTAATTGAAATGTATTTTGCTATAATCTTCTGAAGCCTTGTAGCAAATCCTATGGTTATGATCTTGAAGTTTTAATTAATGAGATCATAAACAAGGGGGAATAAGAAGTACTCAGATAAAGGATCATTTTCTAAAATACATACCATCTTACTAATTTCTGAGGACTCTGCAAGAGAGCAATTAAGGCACACCAGCTCCTATTTCTGATATGCTTCATACTAGTATGTTCTGGTTGACATTCTACACTGCCGAAGTGGATGTTCTCTTCTAGTCTTCCATTCCTGTTCCCCCTAAGTTCGCTTCAGAGAGTTGTTGGAGAAACTAGACATGGAGGAAGGGGTTAAGGGGTGAGATAAGCCAACCAATGCAGGCTCAGCCAAGCCAGTTTCTATGGCAATGGGCCAGTGCTATTTATATGAATGATTAAGGCACACCAACTCATTAGGTCCAAGTTCTTGTGCTGTATTTCACGCTGGGTTGTGAAGTGAGTTAGTCTTTTGATTAGTCAGAGTCTGTGTTACGTCTCAAACTGCTGGAACAACAGAAATTCTTTATACAGTGGTACCTCGGGTTACATACGCTTCAGGTTACAGTCTCCGCTAACCCAGAAATAGTAGCTCGGGTTAAGAACGTTGCTTCAGGATGAGAACAGAAATCGTGCTCTGGGGGCACGGCAGCAGCAGGAGGCCCCATTAGCTAAAGTGGTGCTTCAGGTTAAGAACAGACCTCCGGAACGAATTAAGTACTTAACCCGAGGTACCACTGTACTTGTCTGTATCTTTATCTGCCATTGCCAAAGCCTGCAAACTGTGTTTATATCCACACAGTGGCAGAGAGCAGGCGGGGGTGGGGCTGGCGTGCGTCCAGGGGGCGTGGCACACGTCCTGGGGACATGACGCACCGCCTGCAAGGGCATGGTGCCCAGCAGGAGGGGGGCAGCCCCGATGGTACCCCACTGGGATCACTGCCGGGGGCAGTGCACTGCCCCTGCCCCCCTATTCCTCTGCCAGTGTATCCACATCCAGAATGTTTTGCTGAGCCTTGTCTTCTACAGCAGTAAACTATTTTGGACCTAGCAGTTTGAAAGCACATCAAAGTGCAAGTAGATCAATAGGTACCACTCCGGTGGGAAGGTAAACGGCGTTTCCGTGTGCTGCTCTGGTTCGCCAGAAGCGGCTTAGTCATGCTGGCCACATGACCCGGAAGCTGTACGCCGGCTCCCTCGCCCAATAAAGCGAGATGAGCGCTGCAACCCCAGAGTCGGCCACGACTGGACCTAATGGTCAGGGGTCCCTTTCCCTTTTTACCTGCTTCCATGTGGCGACTGGAACTGGGGGCAATTTTGACTGCGTGGGTATCTCACCTCAGATTCCCAACAAGGGTTCCACAAACTGCTGCAGACGTTTCCTCAATTCTGCAAAACAGGTGTGCTCAGACAGGAGAGAAAAGGGATGTCCAATCGCATGAGGCTTTTGAGGCTGTCTCCTTATACTTTAATGAAAAGGTATTTGCCCAGGTAGTTAGTTATAAGTTAAAGTGCTTCTAAAACACTTAGCACATTGCAGTCCTTTGCAAGCTGGGCATTAGGCTAGATTGCAGACATTGCGATAGGTGACAAGAATACAAAATTTTCTTCTTCTTCTCCCATCCTGCAGCAATAGGCACTGCTTTTGCAGTTTTGAGCAACCCTGAAAAGAGATTACAATATGATCAATTTGGAGATGAACAGGAGACTTGTTATACCAACCTGCCCAAGCATTATAACTATTACAGAGAGTTTGAAGCAGACATCACACCAGAAGAAATATTTAATATGTTTTTTGGAGGCAACTTCCCAACAGGTGAGTGCTACAAAAACCATTATTAACCGATGCTTCACAAAACTGCAGGCAGCCGGTAAATAAAAGTCCTGTAACAAAAGTTCAGGTAACTACATTTTTTGTTCTCCTTTGCCAATGACATTCCAGAAATTCTGCAACTGCAGTCATTTGAGGGGTCCAGTTAATACCTAGACAGGTCTTACTGTTGAAGATTCTATATATGTTCTTAATAAATAGATTCTTACTTCAGCTCTGAGAAATTTGTATATACCAGAGATAACCAGACTTTTATGACATAATACCTGGTTTATTTCCAAAACTGGGATTATCTAGAACAGCCTTTTCCACAACCACAGTTGTTGCCTGGGACAAGCTAGATCCATGGTTAGGCAAAGAATCATGGATATAGAGAGACAACAGGACTGTACAAGGGTCCCCGATTATAAAATCATAGAAAACAGGAGATACGTAGTCGCTGCAGCAGCATATCTCTATTTCCTCACATCCAGAAACGCAAGAAGGGCTTTTACTCTTGCTAGAAACTCGGCCTTGCTCTCACCGGTTCTGGAAGGCTCCTATAGAAGGGTCCCATACGCACAGAGACTTTGCGCCTGCCCATTAGGGGGAATAGGAAGCCCCGAACACATATTTTTTAGATGTCCTTTATATGTTGAGATTCGTAGAGACACCATTGATCCTTTGCTGAAGAGGATCGCCGATCTTTCAGACAAGTCTAGACTTGATTCTCTCCTCTTAGGCAAAGATCATAAGATGAGCTGGCTAGTAGCCAGATTCTGTACCCAGATTTGTAGGCACAGATCATCCTCTAGAATAAAATAGATTACTAGGGAAATGCTGAAGTTGCCCTTTGGGGCGCCTCAGGGTCAATTTTTTTTTTATGGTAGCCCAAATCTCAGTTGTACAGATATATGTATATATCTCAATTTTAACTCATGAGTTATTGCTGCAATCTGCTCCGATTGTATATTTTATCTTTATGAGCGCTGTTTTTATTGTGTTATGTTATGTGAGCTGGTCTTTGACCGTAATAAATTATCTCACTCTGAAACTAATATTTTTATGACAAGGGCAAGAAGTTGTTCTTCTCTCCCATTTAAATAGGACATGCATTACTATTAAATAAGTAAACAAAGCCCATTGTTTTTTTAAAAAAACAGGAAATATCCACATGTTTTCAAATTCATCTATGGATCCCCCATGTTATCAGCCACGGAACAGGCATGATAGGACTTGGACAGAGGAAGAGGAGGAGGAAGAAACTAGACCACAGGTACTTGGGAGCAGGGAGCTGTTAAGAGCACCCACAAAACACTTCTACCTGTTTCTTTTCCTTAGGAAAGAATCTGGCATTGCTTTCGATTTTCCAGCATTTAAGAGGAAGTGATATTTAATTGTTGCAGTTCTTAATTGTAAGTTGCTATTCGAGAACATTTGCTGGCAAAGAATTTGAACAGCTTTTGCCAGGAACAGAGAGACAGAGACTCCAGTTCCTATGTGGATGCAAATTTCACTTAATAGCATGGGGCACACTTTGGAGAAAAGATGAAACTGAAAATTAACTTGATTTGTGGGCGTTTGGGGAGTGAAATATTAGGTGGGGGAATGTGCAAGGATTGTGTTGTGTGAAGTGACAAAGGGCCAAGGTAAGCTTTGATTCTCTAGAATGGGAAGAGGCTATGAAGCCAAAAGGCATATTTATTGAGCTGGGGAGTGGGCATATTGACCTCTGTTCGTGAAAAGGACTTCGTTGCAGCAAGAGCTTTGTCTATGCGGGGCTGCGGGGAGAGATTTTGCAAATTCCTCCTTGCTCTGGAGCAGATTTGGGGGTGGGTTCTGCAGGAGGAAGGGGAATGAATCGCTGAAAATGGTTAGGTGAGCGATACTGCTGGATATAACCCACCTTGACCATCAGGGATTTATTTATAGGAAGGAGCAAACACAGAGAATTACATCGGAGAAAAACAATTGAACACATTTAGGAGAATCCTTGCACCACTAATTTAATAAAGCCATCAAGGTCTTCAGCATTAAGTAGAAATGAACATTTACATGACAAAAAGCTAGTCTTAGGCGGTAGTTGTTGTGATGACCTATTTAAGGCAGCATTGTGTATATAAAAATCAAATTAAAAAAAGGAGCAAGCATGTGTTATTTCTTTATACCCCTCAAAGGAATAAGCAAGCTGCTCTCCCCTTCCCATATTATTTGTATTAAAGAGCCTTGATCAATAGATAGGTGTCCATCAATACTTTACTTGGGCTAATTTAAACCACAACCAGTTTTGCTTAAAAGACTAATAGCTAGCTAATCTGCCTTATCTGGAGGCTACTTTTTACGCTTATTATTTTGATTTTCTTAAATCCCTTGCTTATATGTTTCACTAACGATGGTTTTCATTTCCAGAATTCATACTCTGCATTTATCCAGTTACTGCCAGTTTTTATTATAATAGTTGTGTCAATAGTAACTCAACTGATGGCAACTAACCCACCCTACAGCCTCTTCTTCAAGTCGTAAGTCCTGATGTTTTTCTTTGCTCTTCTGGGAGAATTGACTTGTCCAATATAGAGATTAACATGTGATCTGTTATCTATTAATACCAGTAAAATTGGGAAGCTGATTAAAGCTTTTTGCTGTGGAAAAGGCAGCCCCACAGCCATATATTCAAGCACAGCCTTTTCAAACAGGGTGATTAATTTCCATCTTGAAAGCATAAAGATATAGGTCATAGCTGTAATGCAACAACTATATATTTCCTTTTAGCACTTTACAGAGAATCAGTTATCCTTTTTATAAATGAGGACTTTATGAAAGCTGAATAAATACTAAATGCACTTCTGAGAGCCACACTGTCAAGAACTACAGTGGTACCTCGGGTTAAGTACTTAATTTGTTCCGGAGGTCCGTACTTACCTGAAACTGTTCTTAACCTGAAGCATCACTTTAGCTAATGGGGCCTCCTGCTGCTGCCGCTCCGCCGGAGCACGATTTCTGTTCTCATCCTGAAGCAAAGTTCTTAACCCAAGGCACTATTTCTGGGTTAGCGGAGTCTGTAACCTGAAGCGTATGTAACCTGAAGCGTATGTAACCCAAGGTACCACTGTACTTGAAATAGGAGCAAACTGGAACATTCTGATACCGCAGGATAGTTTAAAACCTGTTCATAGTTGCTTGATTTCTTCATCATTTTCATGCCCAGTTTAAATAAAGTTTCAATAAAACCAGTAGAAAAAAGCTTCGGTCTCAACTGGTGAGTTAGACATTACTTGGAAAAATAGAGACTAAGGCATGTGGAAAACTGTTGGCTGTTTTAAAAGCTTGTGTGCTAGATTTTAGACAAAGTAACTAGCATTAAAGGTGGAATTTAATAAATATTTATGGTTGTGTCTAGCATTGCTTGAGGAGAAGGCAAGCTTGTGAAACAGATCTTTCCCCTGTCTCTCCCCACCCATCTTCCCAATTTTAAGTGGAATGGAGAAGTCTGCAAAACGTGATGGAGTCGGTCCTACAGGGCCGCAATGGAATGCAGAAATTGCTCGAAGGTGGGCAGGGAAATCTTGCAATTAGGTATTGCAAGACACCTCTGCCTTATTTTCAAGTGATTTCCCACCAGCAGCAGCTCTGCAGTCCTGTAAGATACAGCTTTACTTCATGTTTGGTGGCTGCCTTCTGCCCATGCCACATTCAGTGCAATTCTTAGCTCAGATAACAATAAATATTGTGAAGATTCATTTTAATTTACATCACTCAGCCTTCCTTATTGGCAGTATTCAGCCAAGTTGTTCTGTTAGCACATGGGCTTCTAATTTTGCAACACAACTTCCCCACCCTCTGCCCTCCCCAAAATCTGTTCTGGGGATTTCTCCAACCCCTCGGATCAGATTTGAATGTTCTGCTTCACAAATGTAAATCCTTGCACTAAGAGAATTAAGTCGGATGCCACACATATTGTAACATCCCGACAGGTTTGCTTTATTTTTCAGATCCTTCTGTACATTTCAGAAATGAGTTGGTCATAATACTGACCAGTTCAAAGAGCTGCAATTCTTTTGGATTATATTAGCATCTATGTGGATTCTATAATAGCTGGACAGGACTCCAGGAATTACAGGATCCTATAGATGAAAGGATATGCAAAAAATGCATATTCTCGGAACAGAGAAAGAATATGCAATTTACTTTGAGAACATTTCTATTTTTAGAAGACAGGCAATTTCAAATACAAATGTTAATATGGCAAAACCGTATTTCCTTTTCTTTTTCAAGTGGTTAAAATGCTTTCATCGTTTGCTTACTCTTTCAGGAATCTTGGGCACACGATTGTTAGAGAAACACAGAATCTACAGGTGCCTTACTATGTTGATAAAAACTTTGAGCATAACTATAACGCCGAAGAGCTTGAAGAGCTTGAAAAACACATTGAAAAAGATTATATTGATTATATCCAGACTAGCTGCAGGAAAGAAAAACAACAAAGTAGGTTGTGTTTTGTTCATTCTTAAGCACCCCACGTGTGTGTGTTGATTTAAAATCTCGACAACGAACTCTGACAATGTCAAAGAGCATTCGTGGTGTGCCAAAGTCAGGTGCACAAAAATGGCTAGCATCTATAATGATACAAGGAGAGAAGTAGATCTCAAACTCCACGCTAGTTTAGAGCTGGCTGATAGCATGGAAGCAATACCATTGGAAAATTCTCTACTGTGTCCTGCTGAACTAGCCCACAGTGGCTTCTGTTTTCTCTGTATTCCACTACGTCGTACCGTATTTTTCGCTCCATAAGGCGCACCTGACCATTAGGCGCACCTGACCATTAGGCGCACCTAGTTTTTAGAGGGGGGATTCAAGAAAAAAATTTTTTAAAGGGAGCGCTGAGCATAGCCTGTATGCATCCCAGGCTCTGATCAGCACTCCCTTGGAGTGTCTGTGTGGCTCTTGCGGGCTTTTCCCCGAGGAGGGAGAAGGGCAGCCCATCACTGACATGCCCCCAAGAGCCACACACACACTCCACGCGGCTCGTGAAAGGGAGCCTCTTGGGGGCTTTTGTGGGACGTGGGGGAAGTGAGAGAGCCTCGCTTCTACGAGGTGGGGGAATTCGCCAACTTCCTGCAAAAGCCCACAGGAGCCGCACACCCTTTAAGGAGTGTGTGGCTCCTGCGGGCTTTTCTACGAGGAGGGAGAAGGGACTGACGCGGCCAGTCAGTCCCTTCTCCCTCCTGGGGAAAAGCCCGCAAGAGCCACACTGAGCTTGTGTGCGGCTCTTGGGGGCTTTTCCCACCTGCCCCCCCCCTGCATTTGCTCCATAAGACACGCACACATTTCCCCTTACTTTTTAGGAGGGGAAAAGTGCGTCTTATGGAGCGAAAAATACGACAATTGGTTGTGCGTGGGTTGGAAGAGGCTGCAGTGGGTATTCAGCAGTGCAGGGCATAAATCAATACAGTGGTGCCTCGCAAGACGAAATTAATTCGTTCCGCGAGTCTTTTCGTCTTGCGATGTTTTTCATCTTGCGGAGCATGGTCAGTCGCAACTGCACCTCTTCAAGCGGTTTTTTTAAAAAAAGGAAACAAACTCGCAAGCCATAGGGAAAATTGTCTTGCAAAGCAACTCAAAAAACGAAAAACTCTTTCGTCTTGCGAGTTTTTCGTCTTCCGAGGCATTCGTCTTGCGAGGTACCACTGTACAGAATCCAGACCAAATGTCTTGCCCAAGCAGAAGGGTGCTTCCCTCTTGCAGAGAAAGGCTAGCTGCTAATAATGCTATTTAGCGAGCTGAGTGGGGAGGAGAGAGGGACAGAGAGCCTGCTTGCTTTAAAGGAGCCAACCCGACAGGAGCCGCTTACACTCGTGTAAGCGGCTCCTCTCCTCTCCCGCTTTGCTCCTTTAAAGCAAGCAGGCTCTCTGTCCCTCTCTCCTCCCCACTCAGCGGCTCTTCTCCCGCTTTGCTGTTTCAAAGCAAGCCACGGAGGAGGGAAGGAAGGGGAACCATGGATCCTCTGCTCACAACTGCAGCAGATCCCCCCGCCATCTGTAGGCATTCCCTCCATAACACGCACAGACATTTCCCCTTACTTTCTAGGAGGAAAAAAGTGAGTGTTATGGTGCGAAAAATACGGTACCTGGGCATAAGCCACTTAAACTAAATGCTACTTCCTTCTGAGTAGACAGGCTTATGGATGTTTATCTTTATAAAGTAAGGGTTTATAAAAAGTCCATTGGGAAATGGTATAAAGTTTTATTTTTTAAATCCTGTAGGAAAATTTCTGCACTGAAACAATGATACTATAGAGTCCACAGGTGTTTACAAGTCACTCTTATATATCCTACATAGAAAGTGGTACGATCATCAGTGCCACTGATTGAGTTCTTCAGTTTCATAGACATAAATCTCCAATATTAACTATAGTCATATATGTGCACTATAATCATCATCAGTTTTTTCTGTATTGGAAGTAGGAATGATGTCATCACATTTAAAATGAAAATTAGTGAATTATCAACTTTGCAAAACTATCCTAAATTGTATGCAGCAGGTTGCATAGGATCTAAGACTTCAGTTATACAGGGTGATTCATAATGATGTATACAGTTGCCATGTATACTGATATATGCTCCGGCGGGGAGTCAGGTTCCAGTGAGCTTATTTCTCATTGATTGCTCTGAAACATTCCGTAAATATGTTTAAAATGTGTTATTTAGGTGCACCAACAAGTGCACGTATTCTTGGTACTGCCGAAACCTAAGCCCTTGTCACCAAAACCGAAAAGCTGAACAGATCTAATGATGTTATGCCATCTTTTGAGTTGTATCTTGTTCTCCCAGTGCTCTTCAACACTGTTTTTTAAGCCAAAAGTGTTGCTACCCAGGCTGTTCCTTTTCTTTCTTCTTAGAATCTGAGCTGTCGAATTTGGCGAAGCTGTACAGAGATGAGCGGCTGAAACAGAAAGCAGAATCCGTGAAACTTGAGAACTGTGAAAAGCTCTCCAATCTCATAGGACTACAAAGGAGTCGTCAGTGGGCAGAGGCATGAAGGGAGCGGCACTAACAGGCCATGTGTGCTACTGCGAGGAATTTATTCTTGGTTCTGTTTTCCTTTTTAAATGAAGAGGAAAAGCATAACGTAAAGACTTAATACTTAGTATCTTCATCTTCATCATCATCATCCTCATGTACATGGAGCTGAATGAACTGAGCCCCAAGAGGCAACACTTGCTGTAACATATACAGTATATTTGGTTCCAAGGCCCAGTAGTATTTCAGTGTTAATGATTCCTTGGCGATTTAATTGCATTCGGCAACTGTCTTCATCTGATCCTTTGCTGCCGTTCGGGGGCCTTGCAGATGTTTCCTGGAAACATAGCCCCTCATGCTCACTGGTGTTGCCGTAAGCATAGAGCCCACAAAATCAGACCAGTCACTCCCTGAACGTCTGACATTGTCATTTCCATGTTCCTCGGAAGCTGCTGTTTATCACACTTTCAGCAGAGAAGGGACAAGATTTGGTTTTGATATATATCTACTCTGTTTCTACAGAGCTTGCAGTGAAGGCAGCCTCAAGGATGTAACCCTATTTTTAAACAGTCTCGTAGTAAATAGAAAAACCTGGGCTTCATGTTTTGGTCCTCAGGGTGACTTTGGGACATTCAGATTTGGGGCGCTATGATTTTTGTATGTCCATGGAACAGCTACAATTGCACTCCGCTGAGTTTCATATGCTGGGATCTTGGAATCTTTCATGTAACAGGAGGTGGAAGAGTTAATGATTGATCACATCAGCTGTATTAACAGTTCTATAGAGTTTCTTTACACATCCTTCACCAACAGCACTATATAGAAATACCTATATACATGTTCAGATTTGTAGCAGATTGCAGCTACCCTGCGACATACCCTTACAGAAATAACAGTTTGAATCCCTAAGAGGCATTATTAAATAAAAACCGCTTAATTTGTAAAGCTTTTTTAAACACAGGCATGTTTTCTTTATTCTGGTAAGCTATTTCTTATTGGGGTCAAGGTATCTGATCTCAGTCCTGATACTTAAAATGCCTGTGAAAAGAGATTAAATGAAACTAATGGAATTTGAATTAACGTTAACAGACGTAGACAGCCTATTAACACAAAAAGTTAATTTGGCAGGAGGTTCTTGCTTAATGATTTCGTTTGCTCATGAGCTAAAAGGTACTTGAAGAGGATAACATTTTTTAAGAGTGTGGGCTTTTGAATATTCTGGTTACTTGCTAAAGGGATATAAATAAGCCTAGTGCGTTCCAGAAGTTTTGGTCCACAATTCACATCGCTGATCATTGCCCATGATGACTGGGGCTGATGAGAGTTGCAACCCAAAACATCTGCTGGCATGTGCTTATCCAACATCGTGGTTGAGGCTGCAATCCTGGAAATAAGCTTCACTGAAACTCAGTCAGAACTTAGTGGGACTTCTGAGTAGATGCGTACAGCTTAGGGTTGTAGCGGTCATTTATGACAAAGTGGTGCCTCCACTGTTCTCCAATTAAACCAGATTGTTGAATGATACGCATACATTTTGGCATATAGTTTATCCCTTCCCTTTATGTCAGTGATTCACCTAACACCCAGGGACAATTTTGTCCTAGCTGTGCTGGCTTGCACAGATTCCCAGGTAACGTGTGCCTGGGAATATTTCTAAGTTCTATTTTGGGGCTAATGATACTTTTAGGTAGCAAATGACCCCAAAATTTGGCCAGAGTTGCAAAAGGCCTCTGCTTTATTAATACCGTATATACTCAAGTATAAGCCGACTTTTTCAGCACATTTTTTATGCTGAAAGCAGCCCTTTTGGGCTGCTTGTTCTTCCTCCGCCGCTGCTGCCACCACCAGGTTTGTGGTGTGGAGAACCAGCTTATACTCAAGTCAATAAGTTTTCCCAGTTTTTTGTGGTAAAATTAGGTGCCTCGGCATATACTTGGTTCGGCTTATACTCGTGTATATACGGTAATAACATTTTAGAAATGACTTGGTTGGCAAACTGAAAGAAAGCTAACACCCTGATTTATATTGTATACAAATTTAACTGAGTGTATTATTTGTTTGTCCCTGTTAGGCTACAAGTAAATCTGTAGTCAATTGTAGCATCAGTTAAAGACTTGGTTTACCCTTATAATTAAATGTACTTCATGTGCATGGTATTTGAAAAGTTTACTTTTTTTTTAACTTCACATTGAGCACAATCTTCTATTTATTTATTTATGTATTTATTTGTTGTGGTTTTGGTGAGATTAATTTTTCTGAATGTAAATATGGCAATATGGTAACTGTATATGACTTCATTGAATCTTGATTGTACAGTTCATTTTTCATAAACCATGTAGGTGTGTATTGTACACCAGATGACTAGTAAATAAGATATGCTTTCCTTTAAGTCCTGAGTGAGAAATCAGGAAATTTATTGGAGTGATTAGTGGATTTGAAGTCAACAGTTTTCTGTTATTTTGGCCTCAGCCCTTGAGCAATTTCACTAGGACTATTGCAGTGTTTGAAGATTCCACCATTAGTTTCGGAAACAAAAATTTCAGTATGTTGTTTTTTTTAATAAAAAAAACCCAAAAACAAGTAATTTACAAATGTATTGCATTGTTCAGCCATGAAAATGACAACTTCCGCTGTGTTGTATGGAAATAAGAAATGAAATAAAAGATTATGAGTATCAAAGCTCACTTACATGCAGGAGATGATCTTTATTTCAAATTGATCTTCAAACTGATGCACATAGAGCCCTATAAGCTCAGCTAACTAGCCAGGCTAGAGGGCTTATCCCTACTGTTTCTTTCCAGTGCCTTATCTTGTGTTAGGAGCAGCTTTACTCCCAAGGTCATGGGTAGGCAAACGAAGGCCCGGGTGGCGGATCCGGCCCAATCGCCTTCTAAATCCGGCCTGAGGACGGTCCGGGAATCGGCGTGTTTTTACATGAGTAGAATGTGTCCTTTTATTTTAAATGCATCTCTGGGTTATTTGTGGGTTTTGTGGGGCATGGGAATTCGTTCATCATTATTTTTCAAAATATAGTCCGGCCCCCCACAAGGTCTGAGGGACAGTGGACCTGTCCCCTGCTGAAAAAGTTTGCTGACCCCTGCCCAAGGTTGTAAGCACATTCCTAAGCGTCTACATATGAAAGAAGGCGTACCTTGCTGCTCTGAGATGTACCTTCATCTGTTCCTTTCCCCCTCAGGTAGAAAGGAATGCAAAGAGATCACATGCAGTCGGGGCTGATGAATAGGTAATGAAGAAAAAAACCATACATGGTATAATTAGTATTGTGTTGTATCTTTGGAGGAGGTTTATGCATATGTATTGCTTTAATAGATAACAGCTATGTATATTAAGGGATGCGGGTGGTGCTGTGGGTTAAACCACAGAGCCTAGGACTTGCCGATCAGAAGGTCGGTGGTTCAAATCCCCGCGACGGGGTGAGCTCCCGTTGCTCGGTCCCTGCTCCTGCCAACTTAGCAGTTCAAAAGCACGTCAAAGTGCAAGTAGATAAATAGGTACCACTCCGGCGGGAAGGTAAACGGCGTTTCCGTGCGCTGCTCTGGTTTGCCAGAAGCGGCTTAGTCATGCTGGCCACATGATCCAGAAGCTGTACGCCGGCTGCCTCAGCCAATAAAGCGAGATGAGCGCTGCAACCCCAGAGTCGGCCACGACTGGACCTAATGGTCGGGGGTCCCTTTACCTTTTTATGTATCTTAAGCAGGCCCCACCCTTTTGGGGCTTTGCTCAGCTTTTGGAGAGTGATCCCACTGAGCCTTTAGTTTCAAGTTAGGTAATTAAGGACAACAAACCTATGGCAGATTTCTTTTTAACTTGCTTTGTAACCACAGAAAGTCACAAGAGTGCCGGAAAAAATGAAACAACACATTGTTTATCTCTATGCCAACATAGTGCTTTACCTTATGAGTACCATTTAAAAGTAAAAAAAAACAGTGATTGGGTGAGGGTGGAGGAGGATCTGAAGAAGAATGTCTCATGGTAGGAGCTTTGCAAGAGATGAATAATTCGGAACTGGAGTTCTGGATAATCACAGGTCAGCGAGGAAAGCAAAAGTGAAAATTGTTGCAGTAACCAACACTGTATTATCACAAAACATGGTTATTTATTTGGGTTGTGTGTTTTTTTTAACCGCCCTTCATCACAAAGCAGATTTTTAAGTACGAGTGTGCAGAAACGTCCAGGTGGCTTTTTGCAACATTTGCAAAAGGAGAAGCAACACAACTTGGCAACTGACTGACCTTTTTAATAATTCCTACCTTCCCCAAAGATTACAAGGTAAAAACAAGGCTGAAAATACATGATCAGCAGGATGGCAGTTTCATGGATGAGTGGGGATTTGAACCCTGGTCTCACAGGTCCTACTCCAACGCTCAAACCGTTACACCACACACACTCTCTGTGTGTGTCTTTTTGTGTATGTTTGTCCATCCATCTCTAAGCCTGCATTAGGGGAATTACGGTTTTTTCTCTCTCGGAGCCTGCATTAGGGGAATTACGGTTTTTTCTCTCGGAGCCTGCATTAGGGGAATTACGGTACTCGCTTTGCGGGCGCGCCAGCAGCTTCCTATAGGACTCTAGACAGAACAGGCAGCTCTGGCCCCGCCCCTCCCTTGTCCAGCTGCGACTGGGCGGAAGGGGCGGGCGAAGAAGTCTCGCGAGGGCGAAGCTCCCGTGATTCACGTTCGGCGCCGCTGCGTGATTGGCCGGAGGGGGGAAGCGCGCGCACTTCCAACGGCCGGTAAAGGAGGAGAGGGGAAAAACAAAATGGCGTCGTCCGTGGCCTTCCAGCAGCTGCGAGACCTGATTGAGACGCAGGAGGCTCTGCTGGAGAGGCTGAGGCGACAGGTGGGGCTGGAGGCGCCCGGGGCGGCCGCGCCGTCTCTTCTCCCTCCGATAAAGGGTGGTGGGAAGGGGCGAGCTGGTTCCCTTCGGCGGTCGCCGGCCACCGAGCTGGGCGGCAGCCTGTGGTAAACGTTGGCAAAAAGCATGGCGGATGTAGGCCTCTGCAGGCCCACCCGCCTCTGGGCCTACCCAACACTCTGCGCACACAAATCCCTATTATTATTATTATTATTATTATTATTATTATTTTAGACACTGAGCAAGAACACTGCCGCTGCTGCACGTCCTACTTCTCGCCATTGACTGTAAAGCATGGTAGTTTCATAAAACCCTATGTGTTCAAAGGCAGTAATTAACAATAATATATAATAATTATTATAATAATTATTATTAGTTTAGACACTGAGCAAGAACACTGCCGCTGCTGCACGTCCTACTTCTCGCCATTGACTGTAAAGCATGGTAGTTTCATAAAACCCTATGTGTTCAAAGGCAGTAATTAATAATAATATATCATAATTATTATAATAATTATTATTAGTTTAGACACTGAGCAAGAACACTGCCATTGCTGCACGTCCTACTTCTCGCCATTGACTGTAAAGCATGGTAGTTTCATAAAACCCTATGTGTTCAAAGGCAGTAATTAATAATAATATATAATAATTATTATAATAATTATTATTAGTTTAGACACTGAGCAAGAACACTGCCGCTGCTGCACGTCCTACTTCTCACCATTGACTGTAAAGCATGGTAGTTTCATAAAACCCTATGTGTTCAAAGGAAGTAATTAATAATAATAATAATAATAATAAATTTTATTTATACCCTGGCCAGAGCCGGGCTCAGGGCGGCTAATACCAGTAAAATCACAGTAAAAACATAATAGGAAAAAAACCCAACCAATTTAAAATACAGGTTAAGATGCAGTTTAAAATGCCTCATTTTAAAAGTAGCCCATAGATCAAAACCATAAGGGGAGGGAAACATAAGGGTCAGACTGAGTCCAAAGCAAAGGCCAGGTGGAACAGCTCTGTCTTGCAGGCCCTGCGAAAGATGTCAAGTCCCACAGGGCCCTGGTCTCTTGTGACAGAGCGTTCCACCAAGTCGGGGCCAGTACTGAAAAGGCCCTGGCCCTAGTTGAGACCAATCTAACCACCTTGCGACTTGGGGCCTCCAAAATGTTGTCATTTGTGGACCTTAAGGTCCTCCGCAGGGCATACCAGGAGAGGCGGTCCCATTGGTAGGCTGCTGAATACCAGTTTCTGGGAGTGCGAACAATGGGGGATTGTTTATTTCGTGTCCTTTCTGCTGAAAACAGGATTCTGGATTAGATTGGAGTTTTAGTCTGATCCAGCAGAACATAGGGATTAAACATTGTGTGTTTGTATCTCCAGATAGAATCTCCAGACTCAAAGGCAGTGTACCTTTAAAGACCAGTTGCTGGAGGGCAGGGATGACCATGTGGGTTTTCTAGAGCCATATGGCTGGCTGCTGTTGGAAACTGAATGGGAGGCTAAATGGATATTTGGTTTAATCCTGCAGGGTTTTTCATTATTCCATTTGTGCCTTCAAGGCTCTGAAATGGAAGCAATTGCCTCCAAGAACACAATGAGATTATATATCTGGTTTTATTTAAGGTGGTTGCCAAATTAAGATTTCAGCCAGGACCCTCAACATGATGTAAAGGTAAAGGGACCCCTGACCATTAGGTCTAGTCGTGACCGACTCTGGGGTTGTGGCACTCATCTCACTTTATTGGCCGAGGGAGCCAGCATACAGCTTCCGGGTCATGTGGCCAGCATGACTAAGCTACTTCTGGCGAACCAGAGCAGCGCACAGAAACACCATTTACCTTCCTGCCGGAGCAGTACCTATTTATCTACTTGTACTTTGACGTGCTTTCGAACTGCTCAGTTGGCAGGAGCAGGGACCGAGCAACGGGAGCTCACCCCGTTGCGGGGATTTGAACCGCCGACCTTCTGATTGGCAAGTCCTAGGCTCTGTGGTTTAACCCACAGTGCCACCCGCGTATCTAAAATAAAGCACACCAGTCATATGTGTGTAGTGCTTGTAGGAACCTCAAGGTAAATACTGCAATGTGTTCTATGTAAGGCTGCCCTTAGGCCTAGTGTAGAAGCTCCAGCTAGGGCAGACTGCTGCGACTAGGCTGCTGCTGCAGTTGGATGGCCAGCAGCATGTGATACTGCTGTTAAAACATCTACACCGGCTGCCCATATGCTACTGGAGCAGGTTAAGGATTTTGGATTGATACACAGAGCCCTGAACAACTTGGATCCAAGACTGCCTGAGCCCTTATAGCCTAGCCTTGCCCAGTTACCAAGAACACCCCTACAGGAGCTCAGCTCAATCAGAAGTTGGTCATTTAGTGTTGCTGGTCCCATTCTGTGGAACACTCTTCAAGCAGAGATTTGGCAGGCACCCTCACTTTTGAAGATTTTTCTATGCCAACAAACCTATGCAGTTGATTAAAAATTATACTGCTTGAGTGGCTGACATATAAGTAAATAAAATTGTAGTTAGTTGTAAAATGAGTAAAAGCTGTTATGCAATAGCCATAAAACAGAGTGAGCCTAGGTAGATACAGATATTCCTAGAGAGGTGAAGGCTTGGAAAAACAACAAAAAAAATGAAACCATGCCCCCTAGCCGTTTTTTTCTGTTTGTTGTTGTTGTTGGTTTGGTTGCTTCCAAATGGGGACAGAAAAATAGGGTGGGGTGGGTTTTCCACAATTTTCTTTTTCTGCATGCTTTCACATCTCTAGATATGCCTAAGCCCACGGCAATCAGTAGACACAGATGCACCTAACTCAGCATAGGATCAGACGGCAAAAATAACTAATATGCATTCATCATTTTTTTCCCTAATAGTAATTCTCTTACACAAACAACTAATCTATAAAATGTAACATTCTTTTAACAGCTAGCAATGCAGAAAGAGAACTCTGTAAGCAAGGTGGAATATGAGGCTATTATAAAGAAACTGCAGGTATGTGGCCTTCATTTAATAATTTATTTCTGATATTTTTACTCTTTCTTTTGTTAAACATGATCAAGGCAGCAGTAGAGATTGCACATTCTCA
Organism: Podarcis filfolensis; assembly: GCF_964270895.1. Lineage (NCBI taxonomy): Eukaryota > Metazoa > Chordata > Lepidosauria > Squamata > Lacertidae > Podarcis > Podarcis filfolensis. The sequence continues at coordinate 8,692,621 of NC_139606.1, read as the reverse complement.
AAGATTTGTGCAAGTTCCCCTGTAGACTCGTGTCTTGTGACAATGTCGATTTTTAATATCAGAAGTTAGTATCTGAATATTTGAGAGTGAGGGGACTCGAGTGGTGCTGTGGTCTAAGCCACTGAGCCTCTTGGGCTTGCTGATCGGAAGGTCAGCGGTTCAAATTGGCGCAACTGGGTGAACTTCCATTCCTCTGTCCCAGCTTCTGCCAAACTAGCAGTTCAAAAACATACCAATGCTAGTAGATAAATAGATAGTGCTGCGGCGTTTCCATGTGCTCTGGCACTCATCACGGTGTCCCGTTGTGCCAGAAGCGGTTTAGTCATGCTGGCCACATAACCCAGAAAGCTGTCTGTGGACAAACACCGGCTCCCTCGGCCTGAAGCGAGATGAGCACCGCAGCCCATAGTCAAAGTTTGACTGGACTTAACCAGCCGGGGTCCTTTTACTTTACACCAGAGTTGTGGCATATTTTCTTTGCCTACTGATGCAGTTGAATACTTCCTTTTTTATAATGTTGGTTTACCTGTTAGGCAATCTAATAACTTAGATTTTTCAACTGTATTCTAATTTACAGAAGGAAGAGGAAGAACATGCAAAGACAAAGAGTAATCTAGCTATGGAATCTGAACAGCTGGAATTCGCCCTTGGGGAGATTGATGTTCTGTCAAAGCAACTTGAGAGGGAGAAACAAGCTTTTGACACTGCGTATGCTTGTAGATTGGTGTGGGAGTCTCTGTGAAGAGAACAGGCTCAGGTTTTGTTGTCTAAAAAGGGGAGTTGGTGACATGATAGTTACAGTCTCCCAGAAGACCACTGACTAGCCAGTTCCCAAGGGACCAGCAGCTGCCTCTCCCCCAACCTCTGAACAGCCATGCACGTGCAAGAAAGGAACAGTAGCGGCTCTGGAGAAAGGCAGCTGTATCTCTTTCTGCTCTTGACCACTTCGGGCTGTTCAGAGGCTGGAAGGAACGAGAAATCTGTATCCTAGCACCTGTTTTAACAACTGACCAGCTGCTCCCTGAGTCTTCATTCTCCATTATAAGCAGGTCCTAAGATTTAGCAACTGCTGGATAAGATCAGAGTATACAGCAGCAGGCTACGTGAGCCAGTAGCCTGACTGAGCTGGAAGTAGGGCTAGTACTGTTGGGCGTGCCAGAATTTTCCAAGCTAAGAGGCTTGTTTGCTGCAAATGCTAAGCATGTTTTCTCGTAATTACGCCCTCGTAAACATGCTTAGAATTGCAGTCATACTGCGTGCTAGCCCTAGAGCAGTGTCCTCTACCATGATGTTTCGTTCAGTTCCCGTTTTTTTATTCCCACCACCCAACCCATCAGCATTCTGTGCTCACTGAGAATATTCAAAATAAAATAAAATAAAAATTCCTTCCAGTAGCACCTTAGAGACCAACTACGTTTGTTATTGGTATGAGCTTTCATGTGCATGCTACTGGAAGGAAATTTTTTTACATTTTGTTTCGACTATGGCAGACCAACATGAGAATATTTAGTCCACATTGTACTGTTTGGAGTTTCCCCCCTTAGGGCTGGCTATCTATTTTTACTTCTGTAAATGTTAGTACTCCCTCAAGCCTCATGTGTGTGGATGGTTATTTCTGTGATGTTTTGGTTATACAAGGAACAGATCCACACTCTGAGAGTGAGTTCAGTATAAAAGAGAAAGTTTGGATCCTGTGAAGTGGTGTATGTGGATCTTTTCAAGTCACTGCAACAACATAACAGAAGCTTAAAGGGGATCAGTGCAACGTACACACTTAAATCTGTAGCCTAACTAGCATTGTTCAACAGATCAGTCAGCTCCATAATTACAAAGATCAGGTTTCCAAAGGGGCATAAGGGGCATGTATGACTTGCTCCTGATCATCTTATCTGACAGATAACAACATCTGAACTACCTATTCCAGCTGTATTTAAAGGTATTGACATGTGTGAATAAAATAATATTCCTTCTGTTGTAGACTTTCTCGGGTAAAAAGCAAAGTGCGGAAGGAATCAATCCAAAAAGACAAGCTGTTGAGCAAATGCGCTGGTAAATTCACTAGATTATTTTATTGTCTCAGACTGAGGATTACTTGAGAAATTAACCCTTTTAGGCACTTAGCCAGTGTGGTGTAGTGGTTAAGAGCGGTAGACTCGTAATCTGGTAAACCGGGTTCGCTTCCCCGCTCCTCCACATGCAGCTGCTGGGTGACCTCGGGCCAGTCACACTTCTTTGAAGTCTCTCAGCCCCACTCACCTCACAGAGTGTTTGTTGTGGAGGAGGAAGGGAAAGGAGAATGTGAGCCGCTTTGAGACTCCTTCGGGTAGTGATAAAGCAGGATATCAAATCCAAACTCCTCTTCTTCTTCTTAAAAGGAATGCCTAAAAACCTAATTCCTCAAGTAAAAATGTATACTTAAAAATGTTGGCAAGCAGGCAAGCTTGAAAACAGGTACACTATAGATAGATAGATACAGTAGTACCTCTGGTTACGTATTTAATTCGTTTCGGAGGTCCGTTCTTAACCTGAAACTGTTCTTAACCTGGAGCACCACTTTAGCTAATGGGGCCTCCTGCTGCCGCGGCACTGCCGAAGCATGATTTCTGTTCTCATCCTGAAGCAAAGTTCTTAACCCAAGGTACTATTTCTGGGTTGGCGGAGTCTGGAACCTGAAGCGTATGTAACCTGAAGCGTATGTAACCCGAGGTACCACTGTATAGATACAGATACAGATATGTTTGGCAGCAGCTCCCTATCCTGCACTCAGGGGCATAGATGCATTTGCCTCCACTTTCTCTGCCCCTTGTGTATTCTGTCAATGTCATGGGCCCCTCAGTAGGTCTGGATCTGATTAGTGCCTAGATGGGTGACTACCCTCAGGCACTTAAACTGCCTTGGGTTTCATGCTGGAAGAAAGGCAGGATATAAATGTAAGAAAATAAATAAACATGTCTATTTTTTTTATCCTGGGCACAGAATTCAGTTTCTAGAGCATGTAGTACCTATAAAGGTAAAGGGACCCCTGACCATTAGGTCCAGTCGTGGCCGACTCTTGGGTTGTGGCGCTCATCTCGCTTTACTGGCCAAGGGAGCCGGCGTACAGCTTCCGCGTCATGTGGCCAGCATGACTAAGCCACTTCTGGCGAACCAGAGCAGCGCACGGAAGCACCGTTTACCTTCCCGCCGGAGCGGTACCTATTTATCTACTTGATGTGCTTTCGAACTGCTAGGTTGGCAGGAGCAGGGACCGAGCAATGGGCGCTCACCCCGTTGCAGGGATTCAAACCGCCGACCTTCTGATCGGCAAGCCCTATGCTCTGTGGTTTAACCCACAGCGCCACCCGCATCCCTGTAGTACCTATAGCACTACCTATTTGGGTTGATTATAACCGAACCAGGGTAATACAGTTTGAGACTTTGCTGGGAATTCTGTGTTCATTAACTTTGTTTTGTGCCGTTTGATTTTGATATTTGGAAAGCAAAAGCACAAATCGGTGATTTTCAAATTCCTCCTACAGAAATTGAGACCCATATTCAAAAACAGGAAGACGTTCTGAACTACAAAGAAAATGAGATCAGGGAGCTGCAGAACTGCATCAACAACCAGAAGCAAACATTAAAGTAAGTATATATTTTTATCGAAGACACTTTTACTAGATTCTTTGAAAATACGTAGGTAACTGAGTTAACTATTTCCCTTTTATTACTATTATTATTACTATTATTATTACTATTATTATTATTATTAAATTTATATATCGCCCTTCAAGAGATCCCAGGGTGGTTCACAGAATACAATACAAGATAAAACACAAGTAAATAATTAAAGCAAAACAAAACAATACCCTCCTTCCCACAGATGCATTTAAAGGCTGTAGGATCTAAGTATTTCTTTTCATTTTTAATCACAATTTTCCTCCACCTGACGCTTCCTCAGATCTCGGGGTGTGGGGTAAAATAGAGAATACTGCTTACTGAGACATTTACACCCTTCCTTTGGAATCACTGTCTAAATAGATATTTTTACAGTTATCCTCAAACTTGTTTCGCACTTGTGGCGTCCCCTCCTTTTTGGTTTGTGCGTATGCTTTCCTCCATTGCTTCTTCAAAGACAAAGGTCCAGTTTGGATTTCCCGATAAACTTCAAAGCAGAAGCTTTCACACCCATTTAAAAAAAATAATTAATGGCAGTTTAGCATTATGTCTAAACTCTAAACTGTGGTTAATTTTAATTGTGGTTTGTAGAAATAAACCAACCTCATAAACCAGCTTTGTTGGTTTCCATTCTTTCTGGGTTGCCGTGCTGCTAGTGCTTGCTTAGTACTGTTGTTTGTTGTTTAGTCGTTTAGTTGTGTCCGACTCTTCGTGACCCGATGGACCAGAGCATGCAGGCACTCCTGTTTTCCACTGCCTCCCGCAGTTTGGTCAAACTCATGTTGGTAGCTTCGAGAACACTGTCCAACCATCTCGTCCCCTTCTCCTTGTGCCCTCCATCTTTCCCAACATCAGGGTCTTTTCCAGGAAGTCTTCTCTTCTCATGAGGTGGCCAAAGTATTGGAGCCTCAGCTTCACAATCTGTCCTTCCAGTGAGCACTCAGGACTGATTTCCTTAAGAATGGATTGGTTTGGTCTTCTTGCAGTCCATGGGGCTCTCAAGAGTCTCCTCCAGCACCATAATTCAAAAGCATAAATTCACTTCCATTCATCGCAACTGGGAAAACCATAGCTTTAACTATATGGACCTTTGTTGGCAAGGTGATGTCTCTGCTTTTTAAGATGCTGTCTAGGTTTGTCTAGCTTAGTACTGTAGCTGTGGTAAATGCTGATAATAGAAACCAGTGATCTGTTTGATAAGGCATGTGTTTCTAATGGAGTAGGTGGAAGCAGTAACTCATTTGAAGACCCCTTGGCAAAGAATGGGTGGTATCTAGCTAAGTTTTACTCAGAGTAGATTCATTGAAATTAATGAACATTAATCCATCAGTCCATTAATTTCAGTGGGTCTACTATAAATAAATTTCGTTGAATACCACCCGGTGAAATTATCATAGGAAGTCCAACATTCTGTTTTTCTTTATCAATTGGTTGTATATTGAAAGGATTGTTCAGGAGTCGGCACACACATAATAGTGTTACATTTATTTTCCTGATATTTCACATGTGCCACAGATCAGTAAGTACTTAGATGTCTATTTTCACAAAGAAAATTGCATGGCAAATGTTCTTACAATGTGCTTTCTGGTTTTTGTTGTTGTTTTGTTTTGCAGGAAACAAGCATCTGAATTCAAGATACAAAAACAACAGGAAAGTTACATAGCAAAAGTGCTTGGGAGAAAGAACAAGAAGGATTTGAAATAACCGTAGAAGCATTCCCTCAAGTCACTTGATTCTAATCTTACTCTTAGATGTGTTGAAATAAAAAATGAACTTCTAAGTTTTTCCACCAAGAAATTACTCTGCCGGTAATTTAAGTGAGATATTCACCTCTAAATGCCAACTTTCCCTACCAGTGGGTCCAATGTATGAACTACTGTACATCTTTAGGTGGACGAAGACTACTGCATTGGATTCTGTATATTTAAGCATAAGGCACCATCTTTTTCACCCGGATATGAAAGGCAGTCAAGACCCCAATGATCTTTAAAGCATCTGTGGGTTTTAATAAAATCACTACTACATAGTGTAGTAATTCAATAACTATGTATTTATGGTACTTTAATACGTTGTTCCTGGTGTGGGTGGGACTATGAGGTTACCATTGCAACCTTGTACATGTCTACTCAGAAGTAGGTCACACTGAGTCCAAAAGATGTGACGGTAAGTGAGTAAAGAACTTCAGGAGCTCATTTCTAAACTAGCACATGTCATTCAAGGCTGTCTATCATTTTCCCACTTTAGCTGTTTAGAAACATTTTCAAAGGCAAGTGGCATCAAATGGAAGAGAAAAACAAATAGCGTCAAACAATTAAAAGGCTGCCACGTGGTATATCTTCTCAAAGCCACACTCTTCTTTCCCAGCCCTTAAGATGAGGCTGCAGAGGGGGAGTCTTTGCAGATGCAGCTGCAAGCTTATGCCTTAGCTGCAAAGATTCCTCCCAAAAATGGGTCTTGAATTCAGCACTGAATTTGTAGCAAGGATTGGATGGGAGCTCTAGCCAGGGGAACCCGGAGTAAATTAGGACCCCTCTTGCACCTGATGGGGCTGGAGGTCAGCCGCGTCTGTGCTAGATATTCAGTGGCGAGGGAAAGACTCTTGTGTACATGCTCCATGGCATTTGTATCCCATATTCCAGGATTGTGCTGCAGGCTGCAATCCTAAACACCGTTGCTAGGAAATAATTCTTACTGAACTCTCTTGAACATTGAGTTCCATGCATAAGATTGCACCAATCTTTATAGCTTCTCTTTGGCCCTTTCTGCATGATCTTTTAAAAACATACAGTTGTTAGTTCTTCTTTTATCCCCTTAAACTGGTGCTTCTTTTGTAAAGAACATTTATTTTCCAAACACTAAAGTACAATGTTTTGTACCTGGGATTATGCACTGCCAACTCTAGGATTGGTATATATCCTTTGCTGTTGTCCTTGTAAACTTAACCTGTTTATGTGGGTATTGTGGGAACCAATTATTGTGATGTTAAGTGATAGGTAAACTTTTTCGTTTGAAAACTCAGCTATGAAACTTAGTGCTGTGTGTGTATTTGTATAGCAAATTCTTACCTTTCCAAAAGCAAAATAAATACCCACTTATCTTCTCGGAAGTACACTGACTGGATTTCTTGTTTTTCTACAACCCTACAACCTTTAAAGCCCTAAACGGCCTCGGTCCAGTATATCTGAAGGAGCGTCTCCACCCCCATCGTTCTACCTGGACACTGAGGTCCAGCATCGAGGGCCTTCTGGCGGTTCCCTCACTGCGAGAAGCCAAGTTACAGGGAACCAGGCAGAGGGCCTTCTCGGTAGTGGCACCCACCTTGTGGAACACCTTCCCACCAGATGTCAAAGAGAAAAACAACTACCAAACTTTTAGAAGACATCTGAAGGCAGCCCTGTTTAGGGAAGCTTTTAATGTTTAATAGGTTATTGTATTTTAGTGTTCTGTTGGAAGCCGCCCAGAGTGGCTGGGGAAACCCAGCCAGATGGGCAGGGTATAAATAATAAATTATTATTATTATTAGAAGAAGATTTAAAAAATAATAGAAGAGAGAGAAAATAGATGAAGTACTGAATTATATTAGTCCTTCCTTAGCCTGCTAACCACATGTACTTGTATGTTTCAGGATACATTCAAAAACATTTGCAGTGTTTGAAGACCCTCTCATTTAGTCTAATTTGAACATATCCAGCTGCCACTCACTTATGTTCAGTGGGATTCTTGACTTTGTTATCACCCAGTTTGCCTTAAAGGGAAGATTTCTTTAAAAATATATATTAAATTAATACTGTTAGGTCACCAAGCTGGTGCTAAATAGGAGCTACTGAAGGGCAATTCCCTAAGGCATGTAATTGAAGCCTCAGTGGTTTGTCCTTTTTGTTTTTGTTTAGCAGTCAGTAGGAGTAGAGTTCCATACTACTGATTTTGCCAAAAAAATTATAATCTTTGGTTTTGATTTTTGTTTGCTGTTTGATTTTGTAGAAAAGATAATAGATTGCAGGGGGGCCCATGCAAAAGGAAGACTACCACATTACCTAATTCATATTGTGGCAGGTCAGATTTCATATGATGGCATTGGTCAGGTGTTGACAGTACTATGTAAAGGATAACATGTGATTGAGGTAACACTTTATTCATAAGGGGAATACAGTAGCAGCTATGTTGGGCTATGTGTAAAAATACAGACATCTAGCCAGACACAAAGATTAGGAACATTGAACTGTTAATTACAGTGGTACCTCGGGTTACATATGCTTCAGGTTACAGACTCCGCTAACCCAGAAATAGTGCTTCAGGTTAAGAACTTTGCTTCAGGATGAGAACAAAAATTGTGCTCCAGCGGCATGGCAGCAGCAGGAGGCCCCATTAGCTAAAGTGGTGCTTCAGGTTAAGAACAGTTTCAGGTTAAGAACGGACCTCCGGAACGAATTAAGTACTTAACCCGAGGTACCACTGTACTTGCAAGAAAGCAGGGTTTTTTCCCCCAGCTGTGGACTGAGCTCATCAGTTCTTTTAAGGCTGGGCAGCACTGGCTTTTATTTAAGTAGTTTCTGTGCCACCATTTCACACATACAAAGTGTATCACAAACATTTTCTGGTTCTGGTCGGGTTTCCTTGCCTACAGCTCCTAGATTTCCTATTGTTGTTGTTTAGTCGTTTAGTCATGTCTGACTCTTTGTGACCCCATGGACCAGAGCACGCCAGGCACTCCTGTCTTCTACTGCCTCCAACAGTTTGGTCAAACTCATGCTGGTAGCTTCAAGAACACTGTCCAACCATCTCGTCCTCTATCATCCCCTTCTCCTAGTGGCCTCAATCTTTCCCAACATCAGGGTCTTTTCCAGGGAGTCTTCTCTTCTCATGAGGTGGCCAAAGTATTGGAGCCTAAGCTTCAGGATCTGTCCTTCCAGTGAGCACTCAGGGCTGATTTCCTAGTGTCCTGTATATTTGCAGAGAAACACAGTTTGATTATGAATGCCTGGTTACTTTTTAACACAGGTTATGGCCCCATACCTGGTGAGGCTATAGAGTCAAAAATTCTCTTAGAAGATGGGTAAATTCCAAACGGGAATGAACTACAGCTGCTTGGTTCAGCCTCTGCTGGCTGATGTCCCAGACCTAGTGAATGCCTGGCATTTGGCACTGACTCCATCTGGAATGCCTACAGTAACGGGGAATCGACCCTCACAATTCATTTGGCTCTTGTACACTTGCACCTTTACGAATATCTGTGTGGGACTTTTCACAGTGTACTGTTTTTGAGCCCAGCTTTTGGCAACGTGCCTTGAACAATACAGGCACAAGGTTGCGGGCATCTGTCTGTCTTGGGAATGCGCCTTTGGGGCTGAAGTCAAGCTGTTGGAAGGTTGCGGCGCCTGCTGTGGCTTTAGAGACCAATACGGGACTGACATGTTTCATTGCAAGTGGGGCAGATGAAGGCGTTCAGTTTTGCTGCTACAGGTGCACCATGGCGTCTCTGCATTCCTCCCAGCAGTCATTCCTCCTGTGGTCACTGCTGTGGATACACGACCCGATTGTCTATCTCCAGGCACTGCGATCACCTGCAAGGGATTCCCACACGGGGTTGATGCTGCCAGTATTCATGTCAAGTTTGCAGACACCTTTGTAACAAATAAATAGCTCACATTTTGCTTTCAGTTTAAAGGGTTAATTGACACGCCACTTTTTCTGATTTTTATTTTTTATTAAATTCCCAAGACTTTAAATTTAGCTCCATTGGTGAACCGATCTGACCTAGCGTATCCAGTAGCTTACAGTCTTGGCATGCCCCCAGTGGATTAACACCTCCTGCTGTTACTTTGCTGATCTTTTTAAATAAATAAATTGGTTTACTGTAGTTTTCAGCAAGATCAGGTCATTGCAGCTTATTCTGCACATTTTTGATCTATCTGCAATGTCTTTGTTTGTGCTCCAGTTAAAGAATGGTTTTCTTTTGAACAGAAAAAAAGGCAGGGGACTTTATTTATTTGACTTTTTTTATTTTGTGGATGTGGGATCTGGAAGGTTATTTTAGACTCTTTTAGAATCTAAACGCAGCTCATAGCTAAGAATTAAAACAGGTTTGGCACCCTCTTTGGGATCAGACAGATTGGATCCCTCTACTGCGAATTGACCAGCTCAGTCTGTGTTAGATATACTTCAGCTACCTTGGCAACATTTCAGTTTTGTGATGATGTTTGGGGAGTTGGATCGATGAAGCCTTCTGACATTTAGACACTGAAATATTCACAAGAACTCACGTTGCACTAATAGTACGAGTGCTTCCAGTGGTAATTTTAACCTTAATTTAGCAGCTGCCTGTCAATAAAGAGGTTTTGTTGCTGGTACCGTTGGAGTAAACTTCAACACTCAGGAGTTATTTCAGTTGGCCCTGAAATAACTAAGTGCTTTACGTGCATAGTATGAGCTACTTGAGACAATGGGAAGTGAAAACTTAAATGATGCAAGGAAAGCATCTTTTTAAAGTGTGTTTAGTGGAGCTTACTTGGGCTATGGGACTTGCTAGGGCTGATGGAAGTTGTAATTCAACAACATCTGGAGGGACAGGAATATCTATTAGGAATTCTAGACAAAGATATCCCAAAAGATAACATGAACTTATTTTTATATGCGACAACAGCGGCAAGAATTTTGATTGCTAGATTTTGGAAAGAAGACAGCATCCCAACAAAAAGAGAATGGTTGGGGAAACTTTGTGAGTACCTGGAATTAGCAAAATTGACGGATATAATAAGGAGAAAATCCAAAACTATGGTTATGAAGCAATAGGAGTGCTTAAATGATTATTTACAAAACCAGGGCTCAAGTACAAAAATCTGGTTGTGTTTAGAATAATCTTGTGCGTAATATAAAAAATACAAAGTGAGACATTAAGGAAATCCAAAGGGAAAATATGAAGAACAGAGGTTCTGACGAACGGATTATTAAAAACGCGTGAGGCAAACGGTGGAAGTCTTTTATTTTTATTTTTTAAAAAAAATATATTTAAGGTAGATAAGGACAAGATGAAATTATACAATTGAATATAAATATAGATGGGAAACAGCTATGTATTGTGAGTACTTATCTACTTAATTTTTTCCCCCACTTATGATCTTTTTTCCTTTAGTTCTTTATTCTTTCTTTGTTCTTTTTTTCTTTTTTCTGATATCTTATCTTTCATTTCACTGCTTTATTGTGAATAGCATTTTATAGAGGTATAAATAACTGTAAATATGAAAAGAGACAAAATATTCTCTAATTCTTTTTCCTTGGTTAGTTATATTTTCTTTTTCTTTTGTATTTTCTTTTGTGGTGAATATGTATGTTTTCTAATTTGTATTTAATAAACATTTATTTAAAAAAAATAAATCTGGAGGGACAAAGGTTCCCCACTCCTTTATATAATGAGATTATGGAAGTCTCCAGAACTGAGCTATAAAAGTTTGCATTCATTTAGGGCTGAGGGCTTTTGAAACCTTAAGTCATTGAGATCCATTTCACACACACACAGAAAAACAATTTAAAATACATCTGAATATTTGGGCTGCAATGCAGTTTGATTTAGTTCACGCTGGTCTATTTAACAGAGCAAGCTATGCAATGATAGAACAGGAGAAATGAGGCAGTTCACAAAGATAAGAATTTTCTGTGGGGCAAAAGTCAAGTTCAGCTTTGATACCACAACAGTACTCTCACTCCTTGTGAAATGTGCAAAGATTATTCTCTAGGGACAGGCTTTCCAGCTCCAGTATCTATCAGCTGATGTAGTGGCAGCTAGTGGGGGCAGGGAGGGAGGCAAATAAGCTGAACGTATCGATGGAAGTCATGAAAGCAGAGAGATAAAGAGCCACCTGATATTCAAGCACAGCAGCTGACCTCAGAAATACACATTTTAGGTGCCCAGATATTTTCCCAGGGGGACCTGCATGGCTTGCAGGCAGTGATTACTCAAAGCACCCATTTATTTCAATGTAATCTGCTGCCATGCAAGTATGTTTAGGATTGCAAGGTAAAGGTAAAGGGACCCCTGACCATTAGGTCCAGTCGTGGCCGACTCTGGGGTTGCGGCGCTCATCTTGCTTTATTGGCTGAGGGAGCCGGCGTACAGCTTCTGGGTCATGTGGCCAGCATGACTAAGCCGCTTCTGGCGAACCAGAGCAGCACACGGAAACGCTGTTTACCTTCCTGCCAGAGCGGTACCTATTTATCTACTTGCACTTTGACGTGCTTTCGAACTGCTAGGTTGGCAGGAGCTAGGTTAGGATTGTAGCCTGTGCATTAAAAAATATATATCCTAAGGGTGCATACCCACAGAGCACCAGAACGGCTCATGAGTTAAGTTCTCCAATCAACTTTGTGGGGAGGCCTGCTGAGCTCACTCTTCTGAGTAGGGATCTGGTGGTAAGTACTTTTCTTTTTTTTTAATTGGTTTTAATTCATTTTACTACATCCAACATTAAAACAAGTGAAGAAATAAACATACATAACACATACATACAAAAAAGGAGTACATAAATAAAAGAAATAATAATAATAAAAAGAACAAAAGAAAAAACATCACCTAACATAAAACACCAACTAACTAACTTACATTAACTAAATAACTAAATAACACACAACATTAATTGACTTCCCTTCATCTCGGTTTCAGAATATATTATATGATTTTTTTATCTGCAGTTTCTTTTCCTCAAAAGACTCTTTACGTCACAAGTGTTACGTCACACCTACTGTGATTTTTAGATTTTTTACCTCTTTTTCCATGTATGTCATAAATTTATTCCATTCTTTATTAAACTTTATGTCTTTTTGATTTCTTATTTTCTGTGTCATTTTTGCCAGTTCTAAATAGTCAAATAGTTTGGTTTGCCATTCGTTTATAGTTGGGATTTTTGATGTCTTCAGATTCTGCGCTATTAGAGTTCTGGCAGCCACTGTCGCATACTGAAAGAGTGTGTGGTCTTCCTTTTTGATTTCCTCCCCAATTATCCCCAGGAGAAAGGCTTCGGGTATTTTTATTAAGGTATATTTGAGGATTTTTTTTAATTCATTGTAAATAGATTCCCAGAATTTTTTGATAGGCTCACACAATGGTGGTAAGTACTTTTCTGTGGTTTGAAATTGAGCCCTCATCACACTAGATCTCGTTCACATTCAATGAAGCTGAATGTTCAGGACAGATAAAGAACATATTCGTGCAGTGCATAGTTCAGGAGGCAGTGAATCCGCTTCAAAAGAGGATTAGACAAATTCATTGTGACGAGGGCTATCAATGGCTACCATGGTGGTTGTTATGTACTGAAGTTCTCACCCTGGGCCAGCAGGGGGATACTGTAGATAGTTTTCACTCAGGTCCACATATGCAAATAAGGGACTGAAAGTGATGTTCAGTGACTGGATAGTTACAGAAAGTTGTTACTGTTGCATTGTAGTGGAGCTCTATATAAGCAGGCTGGCTGAACCCTTCAGTTCAGTTCTGTTCTGGCCTGTGAATAAACAAGAGCTGCTTGAAGAATCGCTGTGTCGTCTGATATGTTCACCCACAACTTAACACTTGTCTGCCTCCACAGTTGGAGGCAACAGTGCTTTCGGATACCAGTTGCTGGAAACCACTCTTGTGTTCGTGTTTCGCTTGCAGCGTTTCCCAAAGGCATCTGGTGGGCTACTGAGAAGAGGGTGCTGGACTAGATGGGCAGATGAAGATACTGGACTTTTTGGAGTTGGCTGACCTTACTGGAAGAATCCGCAATCAGAAAGAGGAGAAATATCAAGAAGATTGGAAGAAATTTAAGGAATATCTAGCTAAATATTATAATATAATATAAGTGGAAATACCTGCAAGTATTAAATTGTTTTAGGATTAAAGTATGTTGAATTGTATAGTACTATGGATTGAGATTATGATGAAACGAAAGGAAGTTAGTAATTTGAACTAGTTAATTATATTAGAAAGTGAATATTGGAAAATTGCTAAAATGAGACTTAATGAAAATCAGTTAGGAAGGATTCAAGGAAGTCATTTAATAATGGAAATTAATTTGGATTCTGATTGGAAGAAATTTTATATGTTTGTTTTCTTTTTATATTTTTTTGTGTTGTGTTGTTTTTGTTATAAATTTGGAAAATTAACTAAAAAATTGAAAATAATAATAATACGGTAATAATAATAATAATAGAAGGGCCATTTATTGGCCTGCTCCTGCAGGCTTGTTTTATGCTCTTATGAGGTTCTGTGCCAGCCTTCCAGATGCATCCACTGCCATCACACCTAGCCTGAATGGCAGATTATCTGGGATTATGCGGGGCGGGTTTTGTAGCACAAAATATCTGGATGGCACTAAACTAGAGAAGGGCGCTTCAGAATAACATGGAAGAGTGGGTAGGCAGCATTTTGGGGGGAACAGGACTCATTGTTTTATGAGCAGCAGAGTGACTTGGCCACCTTGTCTCCGGAAAATAATTAAAATTAATTGTTATTTTTAATAAGCAAAGAATGCTGCTGCAAGTATACTAGACGGTAAAAAACGGTAAAGGTAAAGGAGCCCTGACTGTTAAGTCCAGTCACAGACACCTCTGGGGTTACGGCGCTCATCTCGCTTTACAGGCCGAGGGAGCTGGTGTTTGTTCGCAGACAATTTTTCCAGGTCATGTGGCCAGCATGACTAAGCCGCTTCTGGCAAACCAGAGCAGTGCACGGAATCGCCGTTTACCTTCCCGCCAGAGCGGTACCTATTTATCTACTTGCACTTTCTTGGAGTGCTTTTGAACTGCTAGATTGGCAGGAGCTGGGACCAAGCAACGAGAGCTCACCCCGTCGCGGGGATTCGAACCGCCGACCTTCTGATCGGCAGGCCCAAGAGGCTCTGTGGTTTAGACCACAGCACCACCCTTAGTTAGGCCTGTATTTCTGAAATTGATAATTGCAGTTTTGTGAGAGATGCTGCAGTTTGTAGGGGTAAAAACTCACTCCAAATTAGCTAATTATGTTTCATAGAACTGAGGTATTCTGGAGTAGGAGACAACTTTTATAAGATAAAACCCCATTGGAAATAAGATATTCTGGCCACCCTCCTAACAGGCACACTACTGTCACCACATAATTGTTTCAGAGTTGAACCCTGGGGAAAAAACCCACTGTTAAACTCAGTTTACAGGCAATCTTGGCTCAAATTAAACCCTAGTAGGAAAAGGAGAGAAAAACTGCAGGAGGTTGCTGTTTCAAACAATTGATAGTCTGTAATTTTTGTATGTTTCAAGGGTGAGCTTCAAGTTTGGGGAGATGCTACTTGCAAGATTTTTGCTCCCTGCTTTGCTAAGTCACTTTTGTTAGGAAGGATGCTTGCTGTGTATATAAAACACAGTAAATAAAAGTCAGAATCAAGAATTTTAAAAATCAATAAAAAGAGATGAGAAAAACAAACAATAAAACTGACGTTTTAAAAGCAATTAAATTAATAATAACATTATCACCAAATCAGGGCATCACTGTTACAATTACGTTAATATGTGTTGTATTTATATTAGTATTAATCACTGTGAAGAAGAAACAGCCATTTTTTCCTCTCCTGTGCATTCTTTTTTCCTTTTCTCTTTTTTTGCAGCTAGTGACAGTTGTAATACATTCAGAA
The DNA here is from genome assembly GCF_964270895.1 of Podarcis filfolensis. Classification (NCBI taxonomy): domain Eukaryota; kingdom Metazoa; phylum Chordata; class Lepidosauria; order Squamata; family Lacertidae; genus Podarcis; species Podarcis filfolensis. The sequence goes on along the minus strand of NC_139606.1, from coordinate 8,677,337 downwards.
GAGACAAATATGGAGCTATGAGAATATGAAATCATTAGGTGACTAGGACCTTAATAAAATTTGACCTTGGCTTGTTGGCAGTTCATGCAATTCAAAATGAGCTTTTTCCTCATAGGAAAGTTAGAAAACGTCCCTCTAGGGCTGGACAAATCCTAAGAATATCACACTGACATCTAGAGATCTTAAATATTTAGCCCTGTGTTTGAGGGCTTTGTGGGATAATGACAGCACCTTGAATGGTGCACAGAAGGTTACAGGAAGTCAGTAAAAATATAGCTGTGCTTATATAATGCTGTTGTCAGGCAGACAGCTGCATTTTGTGCCAAGCCTGGGCTCTGAGCAGTCCCGAAGGGCAGATCATGCAGACCACATTGCAAGCGTCTATCACCAAGGTTGTAATTATGTGAACGATTTTCGCAAGATCCATATCTGCAAACTAGCCAAAGCCTTCCCAGAGAAGATACCGCGTGTGAAAAGCTCTGTCGCCCATCTCCGTTATTTCAGTCTAAGGGGCAGCCATGGATTCAGCCGGACACCAGTCCTAAAAGGAGGCTGACCGTATGACTTGTCTGCAATTCATCTCAGACCCCTTATCTATCTACCGTATTTTTTGCTCTATAAGACGCATTAGACCACTAGATGCACCTAGTTTTTGGAGGAGGAAAACAAGAAAAAAAATATCCTGAATCTCAGAAGCCAGAACAGCAAGAGGGATCGCTGCGCAGTGAAAGCGGCAATCCCTCTTGCTGTTCTGGCTTCTGGGATAGCTGCGCAGCCTGCATTCGCTCCATAAGATGCACACACATTTCCCCTTACTTTTTAGGAGGGAAAAAGTGAGTCTTATAGAGCAAAAAATACGGTAGTTTGTCTTTCAATTAGCAGATTGCTTCCCTTGATTAGAAGCGCAACTCAAAATAATTTCCCAGTGCTATCCTGCCTTACCCCACAAAAACTAAACAAGATCTGCAGGGCAAATGGGCACGGTGATTGGAAATGCAAAATGATAGGTGCAAACTTCATTCCTATTGGGTCAGTCCTCAAGAACAGAGCTAATGCAAACTGCTCCTAGGCCTTCACACTTCAGTCAGTTAGAGGTAAATGGGAAGGGGAGATTTCCCAGCAGCAAATGGCCAGTTTCTGCTGTTGTTATTATAATTATATATTAAATTTCTATACCACCCTTCATCCGAAGATCACAGAGCAGTTTATAATATAAAAACCCAGAAAAACATACCATAATAACAAACGAAAACAGTAATCCCTCCACACACAGTATTGTTGTGCTATCAGCTTCAGTCTTTGAAAGAAGACAGAGTTAAGGAGTTGAATGGAGGAGACAGAAATGGAAGTCCAAAGCAAGCAGCAATAATCACCACTGCAATAATAATAATAATAATAATAATAATAATAATAATAATAATAATAAATTATTTATTCCCCGCCCATCTGGCTGGGTTTCCCCAGCCACTCTGGGCGGCTTCCAACAGAACACTAAAATACAATAACCTATTAAACATTAAAAGCTTCCCTAAACAGGGCTGCCTTCAGATGTCTTCTAAAAGTTTGGTAGTTACTTTTCTCTTTGACATCTGGTAGGAGGGCGTTCCACAGGGCAGGTGCCACTACTGAGAAGGCCCTGTAACTTGGCTTCTCGCAGTGAGGGAACCGCCAGAAGGCCCTCGGCGCTGGACCTCAGTGTCCAGCCAGAAGGATGGAGGTGGAGACGCTCCTTCAGAAATACTGGACCGAGGCCGTTTAGGGCTTTAAAGGTCAGCACCAACACTTTGAATTGTGCTCAGAAACGTACTGGAAGCCGGTGTAGGTCTTTCAAGATTTTCAAGGTGTTATATGGTCTCGGTGGCCGCTCCCAGTCACCAGTCTAGCTAGAAGACTGGAGGCACAGCAACCGTCCCAACCACTCCAGAAGCAGATGTTGCCAGTCCAGATATGCTGCTGTGCAAGCAAAGATATTAAAGCAAGGGTAGCCAACATGGTGCCTTCTAGATGATGAACTACAAATCCTATCATCCCTGAGCATTGACCATGCTGACTGGCACTGATGGGAATTGCAGTCTAACAACACCCGAAGGGCAATGCATTGGTTGTCCTTGGTCTAAGTCAGGGTTTCCCAAACTTGGTCTCCAGCTGTTTTAGGACTACAATTCCCATCATCCCTGACCACTGTTCCTGCTAGCTAGGGATGGTGGGAATTGTAGTCCAAAAAACAGCTGGAGACCAAGTTTGGGAAACTCTGGTCTGAGTGAAAGCTGTTGCCTTAAAGTGGGAATGTTGCGTTGCTTTTGAACCCCTCCGTCAACAGTATTAACAACGGTTAGAACTGCAGCCTTTAATTGAATACGTGGGAAACTCTTGCTTTGATTAATGTTAAATTATTTTAAGTTACAGGTAGGTAGCTGTGCTGGTCTGCCGTAGTCGAAACAAAATAAAAAAGTTCCTTCCAGTAGCACCTTAGAGACCAACTAAGTTTGTTATTGGTATGAGCTTTCGTGTGCATGCACACTTCTTCAGATACAGTGGTACTTCGGGTTACATACGCTTCAGGTTACATACGCTTCAGGTTACAGACTCCGCTAACCCAGAAATATTACCTCGGGTTAAGAACTTTGCTTCAGGATGAGAACAGAAACCATGCTCCGGCAGCGGCAGGAGGCCCCATTAGCTAAAATGGTCTTCAGGTTAAGAACAGTTTCAGGTTAAGAACGGACCTCCGGAACAAATTAAGTACTTAACCCAAGGTACCACTGTACCATATTTAAATTATTTTAAATATGTGTACTTATAAAAGTTGCAGAGGGCAAGAAGTCCCAGAATATGCTTTTCTCTTCCTCTCTCACGTAGGAAGAAATGCATAAACATGTCTTACCTAATTTCCTTCAAGATCGGTGTATTACGCGTATACAATTGTATTCGTTTTTAAGTGATGAATTTATTCAGCCATTTAGGTGATTAAAGGACTAAAAATTATTTTATCAGACGACAGCTGTAGCAACCATGCTAATACGCTTGGATTTTTAATCTTTATTTTTATTTCTCTAACGGTGCCTCCCGGAGTACTTTGTTCTGCAAGCCATAACGCATTTTGGAACTAGCTGCTCTGTACCTCAACTTCTGGCTGAGTTGCTCTGGAGAGAAGGAAAGCAAATATAGCCCTGATATTTTGTTTTCTGTTTACTGATGCTTGTGTTTTTATAGCACGCTGCATGTGTGTGTTTCTATTTTCTTCGGCATGCCTCCCTCAAACAGGCACATGACATAACCAGAGGTTTCGCTTTTTTATCATGACTGGATTAAACAGGGAGAGGATGGAACATGAGCTTCTCCCAGAAGATCAAGTTCGCCAAGTGTGAGTGGGAACAGACCCAGCTGCAACAGCGATAAAACAGGATCCAGACTCCCATTGTTCCAGCTCAGATCTGAATGGTTTTTGCAGCATAAAAATGTTCCCCTGCGTGACGAGAAACAGTCAACTATCTCCTGAGCCTGATGGTCCGGACGGAGAAGAAATCAGCAACTACAGCTGCAGACTCCATTCTCCTCCAGAGAAAGACTGCAACGTTCCGAGCAATTCCAAAGGAGACCGCACCTCGGACACGTCTAGTTCTTCTTACCGTTCAGCGCCGGGTTCAGAGGAAGTGGAGAGTTTCAAGGACTGTGTCGAATTCTTTGAAGAAGCTGGAGATTGTCTCGAGGAGTGCACTTGCTGCGACTCAGAACATGAGCAAGGAAGCGTAACAGCAACGTCGGTCCTTCCTGCAGCTCAGGCAAGCCCTGCTGATAGGATTTCCAAGGTTACAGCCAGCCAACTCCACGGGACTTTGAATAGTTCCAGCGACGTCTTACGAGAGGGCCTGTGCGGCACAAAGGGGAATACTTACGCTGCTACATCTGGAGGATCCCGAGCTCGTTTTCCTTTACGCAGGAGCGAGACATATGGGGAGTCTTTGCCAGTCCAAGAGGCGAGAGCACCGAGCCTGCAGGCAGACCCCAAGGGTACTATAAAAGATCAAACCTGCAGAGACAAACTCTGTTCCAGTGGGAAGGAAAAGCAACAGGTTCAGATGTCAATCAAAGCTAAGAATAGCTCAGACCCAGTGTGCAGTGGTAGAATGGGGCTAGTCACACGGAGGCTGCAGCCAGGAGACAGCGGATCGAAGTATTTGGATCATCCTGCACAATTCAGTTCCGACAGATCCAAGGAAATGTTACCCAGTGCACGCAAGCCGAAGAAAAGCAGCCTTGGCAGCCGAGTGCATGATCCTGTAAGTAGCAAACCAGCATGCCCCAAATATTTTGTTGAAAACCCATGTGTTTTGAGTGACTCTGATGAGGCTGATAACGAAGTAGAGAAGCTTACTGCTCTGTCCTTCCAGAGTCTCTCATGCCCACAAGGCAGCTACCTAGATATGTATAGTTCCAGTAACAGGACATCCTCCAGCCTGTCCAATTCCTTGCCGGAAGATAGTAATGGAATGAACAGGTGGCCATTATGCAGTGATCAGAGGAAAACAGTGGTGGTTGGCCACGCGAAAGGAAACCGGCTATTCCCAACAGCCAGCAAAGCCCCAGATGCAGGACTGCTCGGTGGCGTCTTGGGGAAGGAGCACGCTGAGTGCATCGATGTCGCCCTAGAGAATGCTGATGGCAAAAAGAGCCTCTCTAAAAAGAGAATGGTGCCCAAGCGTCAGATCCAGCTAAGACGGAAGGAGAAGAAGGAGGCAGGTTTTTGTGCTGCTGGGGACTGTGCTGCCCTCCAGCCATTCACACAACCACGAAAAGAGTCGTGTGTGAAAGTGAGAAACATCAGCGATGAGTTTAGGCTGAATTATAAGCAATTTCTGAAGGCCGCCTCTTTGAACAATGCTTACAGCAAAACGAGGATGGCTTCTAGCCTGGTGAAAAACGTTTTGGCTAAAAAAATGCAGTATGAACACAGGATTAAAATGGAACAAGCGTCTGTCCGAGGGAGCTCAACCTCTTCTGTCCCTTCGTCCATCAGCACTGACCTCCCAGGGGACAGTTTAGAAGGCAAGTCCAGTTCTCTGTCTAAGTCGGACTGCAGTTTTTCAACGGAAGAGGTGCAGAGCCATTCCACCAGTGAGAGGTCAGAGCCCATCACAGTGAATAAAGACGGCGTGGACGCCTTGAGGCCAACGAAAGGAGTTGTGCTCAACGAGCAACTAAGGGAGAATGTCTGCAAACTGAAAGATACATTTAATGAGCTGAATGAGAGACTGAAGTATCAAGAAGTCGCGCAGCTGAAAAGACTCCCCATTTTGGCAGATGGGTGTGTGAATGTAATAGAATCAAGCAACACCAGGAAGCAGGCCGCTGGGGTAAGGAAAGAATACAGGAGAGCCCGAGCTGTGTTTGAGTCCATGGAGGCTGATACGGAAAGCTTGGCTGCAGTTCCGAAATTTGCAAAGCCACAAAAGCCATGGCCAAATCTGAAGCAGCGAGCCATTCGTCAGGGCAGGCACACGCAGTCAAAGGAAGAAAAATTCCCCCTGAAACCGAAAAGCCTTGTGGTACCCAAAGATACTCCCAGTAACATCTTCACATCCAAAACCAAAGAAATGAAACTCATCCCTCAGATCAAGAATGAGCATAATGTTCCAAATGCTTCTAGGCACAAATCTTTGGACAGAGTTTCCAATGAGCGGAGGCTGCCTACATTTCAGAGCATGAAACTTTCATCTGTGGCTTTTCCAGCTTCTGTCAAATCACACAGTGGTGAAAAATCAAATCCCCCAAAAACACCTCACACAGGGGAGACAATTCAAACGGAAAGCAAAGAGAAGGCCAGAATACATCAACCCAGAGGTGTAAGAAAATTAGGGAAGGACACATATAATCTTGGCTTTAAATCTTCAGACAGCTCCAGTGTAGATCAGGCATCCTATTCTGAAAGCAAAAGTGAGAACAGCTTAATTGTGCTACCAAAGGAGCCCCCAGCTGTTTCACCTCTGTTCATACGCTGCACATCAATATGTCGGAAAGATGATATGCAAACAGCAAACAATGCACAGGAGAATAAGCAAGACCAAATTGGGGACATTGATGTGTCAACGCTTTCTCTACATGATCAGAGCACAAGGAGCAAGGAGTCCACTGATAATTCTAATCCCACAGTACAGACACACGAAAATGTACCTGTATGTCATCCAGAAAGCAAATGTTCTTCAGTGGGTGAACCTGCAGTGCACATTACTACAATTCAGTCCAAGAAACTTGTTGAAAATAAAGAATTTCCGACGCAAGTTGAAAACAAACAAGTGCCTTATGAGCGGAGTGAATTAAATGTCAGGCCTTCGTCTACAACTGCCAAGAAAGAATCTCAGCTTAATATTAAAGTCAACAGTTCTCTCTCCAAACAGTCACACAAAACTGAAACGGACTATTTTCCAGCTTCTAGTTGCTCCAGACTGGATGAAAGGACCATGAAAGATTCAGTGCCACAGTCTAAACATAGTTTGTTGAGAGAAACCCAAGATGCTGCTTCATCTGAGTCTCTTAGGATCCCATCTTCTACCTATGTACGGGAAATCACAAGGAGAGATAATGGCTGTGGAACCACAAGCTATATTAATGACCCTTGCAAAACCCAAGAAGCCGAGTTGCCCTATCAGAAACATTTATCCAGCGAGTTCTTCTCAGTGGCTTCCAATAACCTTCTGAAAGACGAAAATATGTTTCCAGAATCTGGATCATCTCATGGAAGCTGTAGGTACCCACAAGCCATCAGGCCTCCAGTGACAAGCACCCAAAATATTCACACACAGACTCAAGAAAATAGCAATTTTGCAGATGGTAGATATGACTCTACAGTACAGGAAGACACCAGACCCTTGGACAAGCACAACAGAATACAGTCTGATTGTGTGATTTCAAACAGTCCACTAGCACCAACAGAGTACACTGAAGGAATCAAGGTGATATCAAACTCCTCTTTTACTCCATCAACCTCTTATGGAAAGCTCCATGACCCAGGGTGTGACTACTCCAACAAACATCAGGCAACAAATGAACAGTATTTTTCAGCTACCCAGGCTGACAACACAAATTACTTAACGATTCCTGTGAAAACCCATCAATCTGAAGCAACTGTTAAACACCCAGTGCCTTTGAACACTGACAACAACTCTTTCACCTCCAATGTCTCCTTCCAGCCGAGTGGAGAAGCATCGGGAAATAAAATAAGCCACGAACTTTTCCCACCAAAACAAATGGAGAGGAAGGCACCCTCCGACAACGTGCTATACAGTCACCCAAGCCATGGGCAACTCCCCCTAAGACTTGAAGAGTCTCCTAGCTTCACAAGAAGAAATGAAGGAATTTCTCCATCTGGTAAGAGTGCCCCAAGTCCAACAAGGCACTTTCATCCTGCTCCTCCTGCGGCTGCAGCTCCTCCTCCTCCTCCTTCTCTACAGGGACACAGAAAAATGTTGGTTGATCCAGAGAGTGGGAAATGCTACTATGTGGAACCGCCGAGGCAGCCTCAGTTAAAGATGCTTTATGACCCAGAAACAGGGCAGTACATTGAGGTCCTGATACCCCCAGTCCCACTATCGTCACACAGCGGGCTTTACCAGTCTCCTTTCTCACCAGTGGTCATGAATCCAGGAGGTTATGGACCACCTTACATGTCGTACTCTGGGTTTCCTGGGTTCCCCCCTCCCCCTCCAGCGATGCCCCCTGCCAACCTGGATCTTCAAGACCAACAACCCGCTCAAGAAAATGCAAACCTCAACGAAAATTACAGCCATTTTTCGAAGAGCGACGTTCCTCCAGCTACCCAAACCGCCGATGGCAACTACATGGAGAGTTTGTACTATATCCCCACTGGAATGAATTCAAGTCCTAATCCCAATCAAACTTTATTTTCCCCACCTTCAAGTTCTGGTCCTTCTGGAACTGAAAAGGGGCACTTCCTTAGGATGTGACGTGCAGAGTGACAAGGGCAACTGGGAAAACTGTTTTTGTATTTCAGATAATTCTGTTCTTTTCTTTTTTTTAAAAAAAGGTCAAACCCAACCTCCTTTCCTGGAATCTGTGAAAAAGGAATGAAAGGGAGAGGGAAAGCTTGGTTTCCTTTAGTTCAGTTTATTCTGCTGTTTGGGCTCTGAAAGACCCAAAAGAGATAATGGGGCTCCAAAAGTTTACAGTGCACCTCACTGGCTTAGTAAATTTGATTTTAATGTAAACGTCCCTGGCAGTAAAGGGCCATATTCTGGTGCTAATTGAAGCCAATGGGAGTTAGGTGTTGACTTCAACGGGACCAGGATTCAGCCTGTGAGGTTGTCCTCCTTTGCAACTATCAAGTTTGTTCCTTAAGGCGTGCTATAAGGTATATGATTGTAATGCTAAGTCTATTTCTATGAGGAGTCCAGTTAGCCACATCTCTTGACTCTTCTGTAGAAATTAAATGTTCATCCAAACTTTTTGAGATTTGATACTTTTGTATATTTATGCACGAATCAACAACATGTTCAGGCTTCCTTAAATTTTCATGGTACCTCTCTTCACTTTTGCCATCAGAGCCCAGTCGACACTAGCATGTTTCTATCAGCGTAAATGTTTTGAAGATGAGGGGGTGGAGATATGTGTAGGCAGCTGGGAACGGCAGACATGGCTTCTCCTCAGAGCTTCACATTTTGCTAGAGCTGTGCGCTGAAGAGGCTGGTAAGTGTCAAAACAAAACAAAACATATTTGCTAGCCGTCAAGTGGGCCAGAGGGAAAAGGAAGACAGCATTTTTAAATATTTGTCTCGAAGAGGGCATTTCAGCAGGTGCCGATTGTCATGCAAGCTACACCTTCTGAAATTCCCTCTTCTGCACAACTATTAAAAATGGCCTCTTTGGGGCCACATCCATTTAAAGCACCATTGTACCTCTTTAGCTTCTCCCAAAGAATCCTGGGTTTGTTATGGGTGCAGGCAAATGTCTCTTTGCAAGGGGTCTCCTAGCAACTCCAGGTACCCTTAAACAACAGTTTCTGTAGTTCTTTGGTGGAAGCAAATTGCATCACCATGCAATATATGAGAGTGTTTAATGGAACAGAAGAAGGGAGCAGGAGCACACAGTGTGTTTCACAGTCAACCATGGTTGACAGACTAAAATATATGTTTTGTGCACAAGGACAAACCTGCGTACACCCTCTCAAAGGGTCTGGTGAGTGCCTGGATGGGAGATGTATGGAGAATTTATATGTGCATCTTGAGTTACTCCATGGAAGAAAGGTGAAATAAAAGTGTAATCTATTCTTTAAAAGTAAAAAAGTTCAGCACATTTAATTCCTAAACCTAATTTATCAAATAGTGGTTTAGTGAGTGTGAGTAAGTCAGTGAATAAGTGTGCAAGCCAGAGCAAAAATCACTGCTGCTTTGCTCCTTCCCTGGTCCTGTTGCTACGGCACTACCTAGAGGTAAGCTATGGTTTAGCTTAGCATTATGGGCAAACCTGAGCTTGTTATTTGTCTCTTCCAGAAAAACCATGAATGGTAAGCCAAGGAGAAAACCTTGGTTACAGTTTGTGGTTTTCTAGGAACGAGGCAAACCGTGAGCTCTGGTTTGTGCGTAACCCTAAGCCAAACCGTGGCTTAGCTTCAGGGAGCACAGCAGCAAGGGGACTGAGGGAGGTGAGAAGCGGTCCTGATTTTCACTTTATTCACACTAAAGCCATAGTTTGGCTTAGCATTAAATCCGAACTGGACCCTTGTCAAGAAGACTCCGCTGAGGAGCAACCTGTTGATGTCTGTTTGGTATTAGTCTGCTAATTTGCACAACTGAAAAGTATTTCACAAGTTAACAACAATTGTTCCAGAGACTTCAGAAAAGAGTTTGGGATTAGTAATGCTTTCATTGTCAAGTTACATCCGGGAAAGTGATGGCTTTGAAACGGAGTTAGACAAAGGCTAGCAGTGGCTACTAGTGGCTACCATCTGGTGGCCACTGTGAGATCAAGTAGTTGGATGGGATGGAGCATTGGCCGGGCTTGTCTTACGTTTTCGTAAAGGGTCCCTAGGGTGAGCTGCATGATTGTGAAGCTGCAAGCCTACAGGCTACTGTTTTCGTTCTCTCTGCAGACTACTGTAGCACAAGAAACAAAGGGGAGGAGAGGGCTGAGGGGAGCTCTCAGTAGCTATAATTTCTGGAGCTCTCGGGACAGAGCTACAGCCACAGATAAAGGGTAGAAGTAAAATCAAGCCTGGTGCTGCTGTCCGTTCTTGCTGTTATCTGCTGCCCAGATCAGGGAACCTAGCTGCAAAGGTTAGGGTAAGGTCCAATTAGGATCAGGATTTCCCTTGCTTTCCTCACTATGTGGTAGATCCAGCGGGCCTGTTTGTAAAATTACCGTATTTTTCACTCCATAAGACACACTTTTTTCCTCCTAAAAAGTAAGGGGAAATGTCTGTGCGTCTTATGGGGCAAATGTGTGGTCCCTGGAGCCGAATTACCCAGGGGCAAAAAGCAGATCGTGCCTTTTTTTTTTAAGAAAGAGGGAAGGAGGTGTTGAAACAAAGCCACTGAGCAGCTGATCGGCAAGCAATCGGAGGGAGATAAGGGAGGCTAGCGATAAAGGAGGCTGCCTGGGAGGGGGGAGGTAAAAGCACATGGATCCTCAGGATTTTTGCATTGGGTCACCCCAAATTCACCATCAGATCACATAGCATGTCCATGGCTACAGCCGGCACCGAAAAACCCACGCATCCACTGTTTCGTGGGGCCGCAATGGTGCAAAAACGTGGTTACAAAGCACGGATCCACATGGCTGCTCAGGATTTTTGCATTGGGTCAACCCAAATTCACCATCAGATCATGTAGCATGTCTGTGGCCACAGCATGAACCACAAAAATCAAACATCCACTGTTCAGAATATTTTTTTTTCTTGTTTTCCTCCTCTAAAAACTAGGTGTCTTATGGTCAGGTGCATCTTATGGAGCGAAAAATACTGTAACCTCTCTCCCCTCTTTGCTGCTTAGGGGTTTCCAAGTCCCAACGTTGACAGCATCCTTGTGCTTTTAAGAGACTTTCACGAGGTCTGGCTTCTCTAATTCTAACACAGCAGCAATTGCAGAAACTCCACAATGAGCAGGGTTTTTCCTGCTCTGCGCCTCTTTTATGCAGAGCTCCCTCACCTATGCAGTTGTCACCTTGTGTTCCACTCCTGCTCCTTTTGCTTTTACCTGCATTATGAAATTCATTTCTTTGTGTCTTTGGGGTAGGGGTGGGGCAGACATTTGATGCAGTTCACATTTCAAGGCAAATCGACCCAGATCACGCTTTCCAAAACAATATGCAAACGGAAACACAGCCGTCCTTCGAAATTCGCAGCAGTGCAGTTCAGTTCTCCAGCTAAGTAATGTGTAAAGGTAAAGGTAAAGGGGACCCCTGACCATTAGGTCCAGTCGTGACCGACTCTGGGGTTGCGGCGCTCATCTCACTTTACTGGCCGAGAGAGCCGGCGTACAGCTTCCGGGTCATGTGGCCAGCATGACTAAGCCGCTTCTGGCAAACCAGAGCAGCGCATGGAAACGCCGTTTACCTTCCTGCCGGAGCGGTACCTATTTATCTACTTGCACTTTGACATGCTTTCAAACTGCTAGGTTGGCAGGAGCAGGGACTGAGCAACGGGAGCTCACCCCGTTGCGGGGATTCGAACCGCCGACCTTCTGATCGGCAAGTCCTAGGCTCTGTGGTTTAACCCACAGCACCACCCATGTCCCCCAAGTAATGTGTACAGCAGTGCATATACTGTGGTAACATGTGCGTAAATATGCACATATTTGTCAAAATTAAAAATTGCATTGCATTCAGGAAAATATAAATATGGGGGGGGAGCATGCTTTGCAAAAATGCATGTTAACACTAATATGCTGATGAATTTTCATAGTTCCAAAGAATTGTAGGGCTGGAAGGGACCGGGAGCATCACCACGATGACTTCTTAGATAACGAAAACCCAAAACCAATGCAGAAATTTGGGGGACTGAGCTTAAGAATGGGGAAATGAGAAACTGAGCGAAACCCAAACTTACAGATGCAGCTACCCCAAGTTAAGGGGCATTTGAGCAGAGCCAGGCAGAAAGTGGCAACCCGGCTTGTTCATCCGCATGTATTCCCTCACGCGAAGACACCCTGCCGATGGCTCAGCTTCTTTCTAGCCTGGCTTTATGGTTCTCAAAACTGCAGGGTGGGCAGGAATGTAACAGCTGAAGCTCTTCCCAGCATCAACGGTGTCCGCGGTGAGGGGGAAACGGCAGCTGTTATGTTTCTGCCAGTCATGAAGACACGAGAGACCTGCCAAAAGAAAAAAAACGAGAATCTCTTACCCTTGTTGAACTTTGTTGCTTTTTTGCATTGCCTGTTCTTTGTTCCTCTATGTGACTCCATTATCGCTCATTCCTCCTTTAAGTCCTTGCATAGGAACCAACTCCTAGGGGCTGAGGTACCTTCTCCCCCCCCCCACCAATAAAACATCTGAGGGGGGTCCCCAAAGGTGATGGTGTCGTAAACAAAAATTGCCCTTTTCCCTTACGGGGTATCCAAGAGCCCATATAGAGTCCTTACGTAGGTTCCCTATTGGTAGGAGAAAATAACAGAGGCCAACCAGAGAATATCGAGAAGCGAAGCAGCTAGTAAGCTTGATCTTTATTGATCTGTTGCAACAGGGTGCTCCCCTCACACGCAGGAAAGGAGGAGGAACCCAGAACAATGGCGCACAAGGCCTTATAAAGACTTTTGAAATTGCCACCCTGTAACCTAAGGCCACCCCCCAGATACATCATACCTACATCACAGAAAAGGTGGTCGAAAACAGAAATTTGAATGTTGTTTTTCCTGTTTGCCAGGTTATCTGATTGCCTTTTCTGATAGTCTGTCACCCATTATCTGATTGCCTTTCCTGATAGTCTCTCACCCGTTAAAATGCTGATTACTCAATTCCTGAGAGGATGGGAAGGCTCCCTGACTTCCCCTTCCCCCTTTGAAGGGAAAACATTTGGTCAGTTTGGGAATCAAAATGGTTTCAGGTCAGTCTTCCTGTGCTGATCTATGTACGTGCTTGGTCGGTACGCTTATGAACATTACCATATATCTAAGACCTCAAAATTCCTATCACAATGGGCACTGCCATTCAAATGACGTATGTGCACTGTGTAATGTGATCGATTATGCAAAGCGGGGCTTACCGGGGGGGGGCAGACCCCATATTTTATTCAAGTTGGCACCATTGGGTCCTTATTTTTCCTCCTATTGCCTACTCAGTCCTGTTTGCTCTTTCAGCATCTCTGGCCTCCAGTACAGGAAAGGATAACCTGTGGCCCAGCCCTCCATATATTGTTGGACTACAACTCCAATCATTCCTTTCCCTTGGCCATATTGACTGAGGTTGAGGAGAATTGGAGTCCATCTGCTTCTGGTGTCATGGCAAGGAAAATGCGGCCAGTTGTCTGGTTTCCCAAACGCAACAGCGGGGAAAGCTGCTCCTGACAGAACTTCCCCTTCTATAAACTATTTCGTTTTTTTTCCACAACACCCCTGTGAGGCGGGCTGTTAATTTTCACACCATTATAGGTGTTGTGGGGAGACTAAGGTCGGGTGAGAGAGCTGGCTTTGGCCCCATATTTACTGTATTGGCCCCAATATAAGCCGCACCCGAATATAAGCCTCACCTTTGAAATTCAAGGCGGAAAAAGAAAAAAAGACAATACCCGAATATAAACCACTCCCTTAAAATTCCACAGGCACTCACACCCGTTCCGTTTTACCATATGTCTGTTTCAGCAGCAATATCGTAAAAGCCAATTTTTGTAAGGTCGAGAATTTAAGCTGCACTTTAACTATTCCTAGTCAGAATTTGGGGGAATAATATGAGGCTTATATTCCGGCCAATACAGTATTTAAGACATTTTAACACCACCCTTCAGTTTTAGCAAAAGTCCTAGGGTGCTTTGCTCAGTTATAAAAACAGTATCAAGGTGTTTGTGGGTGTGAGGGATGTGCTTAAATATATAGAATGTAGCAGAACAGAAAAATATGATCAGTGGTTTGGAAAACAAATCAGCAAAACCGTCATAACCGATCAGATTTAAAGCCAGTTTCAGATGGCATGCTGGGGGAATTTGACCCAAAATTCAAATTCACTTCAAAAATCCAGTGCACTTCTTACTTGGAACAGAAGGGCTGGGCAGGGGGCAGTGTTTTTTTGTGTGTAAGTAAGTAATCCTAGTTGGACTTAATGAACAAGCCTGCCTTAAAAACTGGATGGGGTGTGTTAAGTCTATATTTCTTTACTGGCTTCCCTAGAGCATGGACTGGGTTCCCACTGCTGCACAGCTTGCATGTGAAGTTTTCTCTGAGGTTTATTCAGGGAGTAAGACTTCTTAGGCACATCCATGACCATTTAAAATACATGAATCCAGGTCATACTATTGCCAGGTGAAGCCTAATTCTCTGAGCAGACTGGCCAATGTTCAGTTTGGGGGCTTTACCTCCAGGTAAATGCAGAAAAGGTAGAGGAAATTCAGCTCTGCAGTGAGGGGAAGCCTTCGTTACAAAGCAAATCCTATGAATGGCTGCTCAGAAAAGCACACTTATTTTAATGGGACCTACTCTTAGGTAAGGGACACGGGTGGCACTGTGGGTTAAACCACAGAGCCTAGGACTTGCCGATCAGAAGGTCGGCGGTTCGAATCCCCGCGACGGGGTGAGCTCCCGTTGCTCGGTCCCTGCTCCTGCCAACCTAGCAGTTTGAAAGCACGTCAAAGTGCAAGTAGATAAATAGGTACCACTCCGGCGGGAAGGTAAACGGCGTTTCCGTGCGCTGCTCTGGTTTGCCAGAAGCAGCTTAGTCATGCTAGCCACATGACCCGGAAGCTGTATGCCGGCTCCCTCGGCCAATAAAGCGAGATGAGCGCCGCAACCCCAGAGTTGGTCACGACTGGACCTAATGCTCAGGGGTCCCTTTACCTTACGTAACTATGCACAGGATGGCATCTTTAATAGTTCAGTGTGGATTTGGAAGTGTAGACATTTAGCTGTTTTTTTAAAAGAATTGTAAAATGAAAAGACTTCGCAAACTAAAAGAGGGGGGAAACATTTTGTTTCGGAACTACAGGTATATGTTGCTTCCGTGTGTGAGAAGCTATGGAGTTTCTTCAAACTTCATCATCCATCAAAGGGGCAAAAAGAACAGCTACCACCCATATTATGTTCTGAGAATGGTGAAACCTCCCCAGAAATCCTGTTGATTTTGATTTCAGGCAAGTTGACATTAGGAGGCGGCAAGAGTCACAGAGAGGTAAATTAGAGCTGCAGAGAAGGTGAATTAAAGCGAGGAGAGTAAAAAGAGGAGACAGAAAGGCAATACCAGCAGGTACAAAGGAAGCAGAAGGTGAGAAAAAGAAAGGATAGAAATGTTTGAGAAGGTAAAGAGAATGTGGAAGAAGGCATGAGGAAAAGGGCAATAGGCTGGTGATAGAAAGGATAGCAAAAGAAAATGAGACGAGAGCAAGTACTGTAACAACGAAAAAAAGGACTGAGAATTTTGCAACGAAGCAAAGAGAAGGCAGGAGGCCAGAAATCAAAGAGAGGATGCAATTATTAAACAGGTTTAAAAGTTTGACCAACAAAATAAATGAAATATGAGTTCACTTGTACTGGGGGGGGGGAAATAGCACACTAATATTTTAGTGTGTGACAGGTGGTAAGGTGCTAGCACGATTATGCAGAAATTAAATGGGACCCAAATTAATGAGTCGAGGTCAAAGGTGGGTTTTTTTCAATCGTCTTTCCTTAGCCCCTCCGCCTCCATTCGTTCTCTTCCCCGGCAGTCACCTCAAAATTCAACAGCACTAGATTAACACCAGAGGTGGCATTAGAAGCTGAATGTCAATTAATAACAATTACTTGTCCTTAATAACAAGTAAAAAATAGATAATAATTAAAAACAGCCCTCTGAGATGTAAGAGTGCAACTACTGCATATATCAGGCTTGCTAGGCCTTGCAGAATTAAGTGAATGGAAAAACTAAGTGTTTTGCAACCCCAAAAGGAGCCAGAGAAGGGAGGGAACCCCCCCCCCCCAAAAAATAACCAGGCTTGATCTTAAGCAAAGTTAGGTGGCTTGGAGCCAAAGAAGGTACCATTCACACCATTAGCAACTGGTGTGAATGGCTCTTCAACAGGAAACAGTAGGTGTCAGAGAAAGACACCCCCCCCCATAGGAAGGAGGCAGCCTTAACCCTTTGTCCCCTATTATAGTCCTGATCCATTTGCTTATTGGCACTGGACTAAAAGCTCTCGTGTACCCTAATGGATGGTCTGTTTTTCATGCAACTCAAGTAGTGAGGGTGGCTCAGAGGTGCCGCTGAGAGCTATCTTCTGTATCTCGCTGCCAATACACAATCTGCTTGTGGCTGTTGATTCAGGATTCATGGATACTAAACCTGCATGGGGAATGGGCAGCAAGCTCCCTGTTAAATTGTGGGTGAACATATCAGACGACACAGCAATTCTTCAAACTGCTCTTGTTTATTCACAGGCCGGAATAGAACTGAATTGAAGGGTTCAGCCAGCCTGCTTATATAGAGCTCCCCTACAATGCAACTGTAACCACTTTCTGTAACTATCCAATCACTGAACGTCACTTTCAATCCCTTATTTGCATATGTGGACCTGAGTGAAAACTATCTACAGTATCCCCCTGCTGGCCCAGGGTGAGTACTTCACTACATAACACTCCCACCACCTGCCCCTCTGCCAGAGGCAAACTTTGGTAATATGGCGCCCAGAGCACATGCAACATTTGGTGCACCCCCTAAATATTTATTATTTTCACAATAATTCCTTTTGGTACAGTTGCTTTTCATGGATATTCTCGGTAGGTACCATATAAATATAGGTATTATTATTATTATTATTATTATTATTATTATTCACCCCCTTGGCTCATCACCCTGTGCAGGAGAATCGCCCGCACCCCCCAAAATCTGGTGTTGCCCCAGCCATCTACACAAATTCCTTGGAAAGTCTGTAAAGGACCCCAAGTGCATACAACTTTATGCATGGAATGCTCAGTGCACAACACAGTGAGGAAACTTGCCTTCATGTATTGACAGTTGTGTGTGCAAAACCCCTTTGTTTGTATGCTTGCATGCTGCAGGGAGCAACCTTCCGCAGAGAGTAGGTCAGAGATGTATCTATGTATACTGGAAAGACTGAGAGGGGCTAATGTTATTCTCCAGGAGGCATGGGGAAAACCTGCCAAGGCCTGCATATCAGTTGGCAGAAGAGCAAGCCAGGCTAGGTTTTGTTTCCTTGTTTTTATTTTTCCAGACCAGCTGGCAGCCCCGAGGTAGGAGGCACAGTCCGTTCAACTCGCTTTAGAACAAGCAGCAGAATCTCTGGGAACTTCGTGTTCTGCGTAGTTATGCACACCCCTTTAAGCTTTGGCATGGAACCTGTTAAGTCAGTGGGGTGCTTTAGGGCTCAGGAGGCATTCACAAAGTCCTTTGCATTGTGCTGTCAGCATGCACCCGAAAACAGCATGAAGGTGCGTGGCGGCGGAAGCGGCTTCGCACTGCAGGCTGTGTGTTGGATGGTTGCTTAATGATGATAAATACTTGCAACCTGCTCTTCAGTCCCCACTGAATTCCAGAGCAGCTTATGGTTATTAGAAAACAAAACTGCAGCGGAGGGTGTAAAGGTAAAGGTAAAGGGACCCCTGACCATTAGGTCCAGTCGTGGCCAACTCTGGGGTTGCGGCGCTCATCTCGCTTTATTGGCCGAGGGAGCCGGCGTACAGCTTCCAGGTCATGTGGCCGGCATGACTAAGTCGCTTCTGGCGAATCAGAGCAGCGCACGGAAACGCCGTTTACCTTCCCGCCGGAGCGGTACCTACTTATCTACTTGCACTTTGACATGCTTTCGAACTGCTAGGTTGGCAGGAGCAGGGACCGAGCAACGGGAGCTCACCCCGTCGCGGGGATTCGAACTGCCGACCTTCTGATCGGCAAGTCCTAGGCTCTGTGGTTTAACCCACAACGCCACCTGCGTCCCTAGATTGAGGCATACTAATCCTGTTCTTCTGCTAAAAGTAAGCAGAGCTGTATAAAGCATGATCATAAAACTAGGTAGAATAACCAGTAAAAATGTCAATAACAATCCTTTATCCAAGATAGCTGGATGAATTTTTCTCAATTCTTTCATGGACTAAGACAGTAATAGAAAATATATGCAGGAACAAACCAAGAGCTAAGATTAAGTTAGGCAGAGGGAGCCCATAACTTGGGAGTGGGAGGTGTCACGAGAGCAATTCCAGGGATAATCCGACAAATAGGTCTGGCTGCTGTTATGGTCCGAGAAAAGAAAGCAGTGCAACACATTTTCCAGGTCCCAACAGCTAAGTGACTGTCTCTCTTGCTGTGTCCTGGAAGTTGAGCTTTGCCAAGATGCTAATATACATGGATTCCTATTGAGTATAAGAGGGAGTAAGGAAACCTAGCCCTGATCTTCTAGTTTAACCTTTCTATAATAATTCTTACATACCCGCCAACATTTCTCCAATAAAAATAGCAACATCCTATTCCATCATCATCATCATTTTACTATATATACCCTCCCATTTCACTAGGTTGCCCCAGCCACTCTGGGCTGTTTCCAACATATATAAAAACATTAAAAAAGAAACATTTAAAAACTTCCCTATACAGGGCTGTCTTCAGATGGCTTGGGGGTCAGGTAACTCCATACACCACCAACATTTCTCCGATGAAAACAGGGACATCCTAAGGCAAAGCAGGACATTCTGGGATCAAATCAGAAACCAAGGCAGCTTCTGTAAATCCAGGACTGTCCCTGGAAAATAGGGACACTTGGAGGGTCTCAAATCAAATATCTTTAATACAGCCAGTGACCAGGAAGCAATTTATAAAAATATGACATTAAAAGTAGTATTGTGCTACAAATAACAGTAGAAATATGGCCAATTCACAGAATTGGTGCTTATATTTATGACCAGGTTTCGACTTTTAAAGTTTTAAAAATTCAATTCAGGTGTCGCTACTGTTTATTATCGTTCCTTCGATGTTTACAATTTGAACTCCGTTGTTGATATCATCGCTCGTCTTATTCTTGTTGCAATGTAACAGTACTTTGCCACGGACCTGTTAATTTCGGGCTCTTTGTCAGCTAAGAGGTGTCTGATATAGGTGTCGTCTGTACTACGAGGTATTTTCCTCAGAATCGGTTCGATCAGCTCTTTTCTTGAGTCTCGATATAATGGGCAGTATAAGATGACATGCCCAATGGTTTCGATTTCATTGCTGTTACAGGGACATAATCTTTGTTCGATCGGTATTTTATTGTATCTTCCCTCTAGAAGAGCTGAAGGGAGAGCGTTAAAGCGGGCCCTGGAAAATGCCCATCGGTGTTTAGCGTTGTCTAGAACTTTGAGATAGTTTGCTAGATGGGGCCTTTGGGGGTTGTATAGAAGTTTATAAGTTATCGGAAGTTGATTGAAGTCATTTTGGGCTTCAATGTCCCTGAGTCTTTCTTTGATTATGTTCTTGGCCCTTCCCGTTTCTAAACTTAATAAATACTCTGGGGAGAGACCAACTTGGAGGGTCTGTTATTAGCTGTGTATTCTCAGTACAGTTGAGATATTGAAACTGAAATACTTTATTGTCACTTGTACAGCTTGTATACAGTGAGATTACACGAGCACCCCCCACTCAGCTCTCTTAGTCTTAATTCCCCTTGTTTACTGACGCACACCCACCAAACCCAAACGTCAGTTGCCCTGTTGTTATCTTTTCATTCAGCAGCCTAACAGCCCACGGAGAGAAGCTGTTCTTTACCCTGTTGGTGCAACTAATCATGCTTCTATATCTTCTGAGGGCAGGAGATCAAGAAAGTGCCGGCCAGAGTGTGAATCATCCCTGAGGAATTTTCCTCACTCTCCTGAGGCAACGTTCTTCCGCTATTTCATCCAGCGGATTCACGGGACAGCCCATAATACATTGTGCTGTATTCACCACCCTCTGTAGGCACTTCCTATCAGTTGATGTCAAGTCAACGTACCACACCGTGATGCAGTATGAAAGGACACTTTCTATTGTGGACCGGTAGAAGGAGATCATCAAATGTTGATTGACACCGTTCTTTTGCAATAATCTGAGGAGATGGAGTCTGTGTTGGGCTTTCTTAACCCAACCCGAGTTGTATTGTTTTTCCAAGTAAGGTCTTCACTGAGATAAACTCCTAGGAATTTAAAGGAAGAGACTCTCTCTACATAGCCCTCCCCGATGTACAGCGGGGCTGGTTCTCCTCTCTTCCTCTGAAAGTCCAACATCATCTCCTTTGTCTTGCTGATATTAAGGTGCAAGTTGTTCCCTAGGCACCATGTAGATATTTTTTGGACCTCCCCTCTATACATTGATTTGTCTCCACCTGTTATTAAACCCATTATATTGGTGTCATCTGTAAACTTAATAATATGTTTTGAATGTAATTTTTACTTTACTATGGGCTGTCTTCAGCCCCCAACCACTAGTTTAGCTAAACACTGAATGGAACATGCTAAGTTTCTCAAATGTTACAGGCTGCATCTCTTTCTTTTCAATGCCTTTTAGCATCACTGTTTACATTTGTTCTGTATCGCTCTCTCTGTGTACACAAATACATATGCATGTATAAGTCTGACAACTAAGAACATACTTCATGCATCTGATGGACTCTAGTCCACAAAAGCTAATACATTGCTGTAAGAAATCTATTAAGCTGCAGTCCTAACCCTACTTACTTGCGAGTAAGCCCCACCTAATTCAATGGGACCTACTTTTCTAAGTAGATATGGTTAGGATTGTGTCGTTAGTCTTTAATGTGCCGCAAGAGTCTTATTTCTACTTTCTCAAGTGTTAATTGAACCTATTTATTCATATTTTGTTTGCGGTGCAGAAACCATTTTTTAAAAAATTGTTACAGATATTTTTGGTAGGTTTTGAATGGGGTCATGTACTTTGGGAAGTGGAGCTGGGATACCGACGGTGAAGAACAGGAAAGTGAATAAAGCATATCATTTTGTAGTACTGTATTTAAATGATAGGCCCTCATAGTTTTTTGGGATAGCATCTAATGGAATTCGTTCTTCCTCTTAAGTGTTTTACTGCATGGCTGAACAGTAGCAGGTTGTTTTACAATGCTGGGATATAATTAACAAGCTCAGTGTTTGTTTGGAGGATTGTCATATCTGTGATATGCAAAAAAATATATTGTAGTGGCATGCAATGTTTATAAGATTTCTTATGTTTCTACATCTTTTCTTCGTCCTTGATAAAGGTCATAAGACCCAAAGCAGGTATTTTATATAAAAACAGAAAAGTCTATTTTTAAGCTTGAATGGAGACTGTAGTCTGACAATAAAGACTTTATATTGTTTTAGGCTACCAACTCAGCTGTTTTCTATGGACAAAGCAAATCATGCTTGGAGCCTATGTGAACTTACGGTTGTGCCAAGCATTCACCACTTTCAATTATTAGGTCAAAATAAATAATTGTAGTTTTCTGTCTATAAGATGCCCCCATGTATAAGACGCCTCCTATTTTGGGGGACTCCGATTTAAGAAAAAGGGGAGAGATGGCCAAGAGTTGATGAATGTTGACCTTTTTTTTTGGAGTGGATTACCCACAATTTTTGAGCTTTTTTTGGGTGGGGGAGTGGATTGTCGAAAATCACTCACCTGCAGCTGTCAATCGACCGCGCTATGCCACAGAGCCAGCCAATCGCAAACAGCCTTTCACACAGCCACCAATCACCTGCACTATCGCTGCTGAAAATCTTGCGGCTGCAACCAGTCACCCAATCCCCCTCTGCACTACCCATGTATAAGACAAGGGCAAATTTTAAAGCTAATTTTAAAAGGAAAAAACCTAGTCTTATACACGGAAAAGTACGGTATTTTCTACCCAAATACACCACCAGTACAATCCTATACGTGTCTACTCAGAAGTCTAATGGAGTTCAATTGCACTTTCTCCTAAGTACCGTATTTTTCGCCCTATAGGACGCACTTTTTCCCCTCCAAAAATGAAGGGGAAAGGTGTGTGCGTCCTATGGGGCGAATGCAGGCTTTCGCTGAAGCCTGGAGAGCGAGCCCGGCGGGAGTTGCTGCCGGGCTCACAAGGCTTGCGGATAGCAGCCTATTCTGGGGGCTGGGGTGGGAAATAATTTTTTTTTATTCATTTCCCCCCCCAAAAAAGGAGGTGCGTCCTATGAGCCAGTGTGCCCTATAGGGCGAAAAATACGGTAAGTAAATATATAGGCGTTGTAGCCACTGTAACCTGAAAGACAAAAATGGAGGGTTGAGAAGGGTCAGTTGCAGGGGAGTGAGAAATGTCCCTATTTTCAGCTGAGGATGTTGAAGGGTGTGCTATCAATTAATGTGACCTGGTTGCTCTTTCACAGATATGAACGAGGGAAAGCTGTGTGTAGAACCCAGGCCATGTTTGTTATACACAGTGGAGCTGAGAGGAGCACCTCTTTAAGACCTAACCACTAATAAACCTAAAAATGACAGCAGCAGCAAACTTTGCACTTGTGCCAGAATTAACAAAACTGCACATATCTGGCACAAGGGTTGTGCTTGCTGATGGGTTGGGTTTACAACCTGCATTCCTATGCTGATGTCCATCCTAAGATCAGATGCTCCTGGCCTTGATAGATCAGATTCATGGAATAGGCAGCAGGAGGGAGGATCAAGCCACCCATTTACTATAAATACGTCTTTCAGTTCTGTGCTCGGGATTTTGCACAACTAAAAGCAGCCTCGCACCACACCTTGCCCAAAATGCAGTGAAATCAAGCAGGGCAGAGGAGGGGTTTAAGCTTTTTGCATCAGGCTGGTCTCCAGCTGAAAATCATGCTACCCACTTATTTGCTCCGAAAGATGCTAATACAGTGGTACCTCGGGTTAGATACTTAATTCGTTCCGGAGGTCCGTTCTTAACCTGAAACTGTTCTTAACCTGAAGCACCACGTTAGCTAATGGGGCCTCCTGCTACTGCTGTGCCGCCAGAGCACAATTTCTGTTCTCATCCTGAAGCAAAGTTCTAAACCTGAAGCACTATTTCTGGGTTAGCGGATTCTGTAACCTGAAGCGTATTGTAACCTGAAACGTATGTAACCCGAGGTACCACTGTAACAGCAAACTGTATGTGTGTGTGTAGCCAGGATTTTTGCTGGAGGGCGTGCAGACATTTTTTGGGGGGCAGAATCTCAGTTAGCTATGCATTTTATTGATTTTTATTTATTGGGGCTGCCCCCCGGCTACGCCCATGTGTGTGTGTTAATTTTCAGCAGGGAAAGTTGTGTGTTTGGATTAGGACCGCTCTGACGGATTTGGAAAAAGGGGTTTTAAAATGCATTTAAAGTAACATGTAGTTTGAGTATCTGGCTCATACACACCCTCTACAGTCCTGAGTCCCCTTACTGCATGTGAAACATAATATTTGTACTACTAAACTTGGCTGTGCATTTATTTACTCTCTCTCTCACTCTCACTCTCTCTCCTGTCATGCATGATTCATTCCCAGACTGAAATGAAGAAGGAAGATAGATCTCAGGGTGTGGGAGAGGCTGGGTATAAATAAATTCAATTAGCCTTGTTCAAATGTTACGTAGGGTTAAGGCATATGAGTAAGGGGACTTTGGAGCCGAAGGTTCTCTGTAGCTGCTATTGTGTTGGCTGCCGTCCCTCTGGAAAGAAGTACTGTATTTTTCGCTCTATAAGACGCACCAGACCACAAGACGCACCTAGTTTTTGGAGGAGGAAAACAAGAAAAAAAATATCCTGAATCTCAGAAGCCAGAACAGCAAGAGGAATCGCTGCGCAGTGAAAGCAGCAATCCCTCTTGCTGTTCTGGCTCCTGGGATAGCTGCGCAGCCTGCATTCGCTCCATAAGACACACACACATTTCCCCTTACTTTTTAGGAGGGAAAAAGTGAGTCTTATAGAGCAAAAAATACGGTATTCAATGAGCTTTCAGTCTGGCAAATTTGTTGGAATAAATGCAAGTTTATTTAAATACTTAAAGAATAAACTCATGAGAAGGAAACCAGACTAAAGTTTTTCAGAAGTGATATTTAAAACTATGTCATCATCCAGCCTCGTAGATGAACCCACAAAAGCTACTACCCTGGGAGGGGGGATGGTTGGAAGAGGAGGGATACAGAATTCTGTCCCTCCTGCAGTAAACCACTGCATTTCTGTAGCAGACACAAAGGAAGAATCGAGCTCTGCCGCACCTTCACCAGTAGGGTTGGACAAACCTGCCAAAACGTCCAGTTTTTCCAACTGTAAGTTCAGTTATCTACACCAGTTGGCAATTTATTTATTTTGTTAAAGGCCAGTGGTAGTTGTGTTTACTACGGCAGGCTGTGACTTGTTGTGAGAAACATGCTTCCCTCTGCCATGGTTTGTTGCTCCTACATATTGTACTGGCTGTTGGCTTCACTTACCCAGTCCCTGGGGGGTGTTGGTACACAAGCACATTCTCTGTACCTTGCCTTCTCTGTACCACAGGTTGTCCGAGTTTGTTTGTTTTTTTTTAAGAAATATTTATTAAGATTTTACAAAGACAAATATACAAAAACACATAATAATAAAAGAGAAAAAATAAAAAATAGAAAGATAGATAAAACATACAGAAACAACAAGAAAAATTAAAAACAATTATTTTTCATAACATAAAACTCATTTGCTTGTTTCTTTGACTTCCTCACACCTCCCCTTCTTGTATCCCCATTTAAATAATCAAATCAGCAAATCCTTACCCTCTTTCATTTA
The DNA here is from genome assembly GCF_964270895.1 of Podarcis filfolensis. Taxonomy (NCBI): domain Eukaryota; kingdom Metazoa; phylum Chordata; class Lepidosauria; order Squamata; family Lacertidae; genus Podarcis; species Podarcis filfolensis. The sequence continues at coordinate 8,652,476 of NC_139606.1, read as the reverse complement.
TCTTATCTCTATAACTTAACATTTTATAACTCAGTATTTTCATACATTATCAATTCATTTTTGCATATTCTTATTAACTTTGTTGCCAATACCACTTATTTCCAATCCAACACCATTTTAGTTATTTTATTATTATTATTATTATTATTTACCTAATTATACCCTTCTTCCATATTCTTAAAGCATCACAGCTGGAAACCACTTACAGGTTGTCCGAGTTTGAGCCGGTGGCCCCATCAAATCTCTTGACTGCTAATGAACCCCAGCTGTGCCATCTCTTACATGTAGTGGCAAACGATTCCTCAGCATAGGATGGTTCGTCTGTCAATCGTATTGATCCCTCCCCTTGTAGCCCTTTGTAGAATGGAATGGTCATTCTCTAGCCAATCAGAAGGCATCTCCCACCTTGTTTGTTAGGACTCGTCTCCAAGGATGCCAAGTGAGCTTCCTCAGGTGGTGTCTCTGACAGGTCCAGTGAGTCCAGCAAAACATCTATGTCTTGGCCATGGTAGGAAAAACAAAAATGGCAGCCGAGAGGTTATTAACAAGTTATTAATTACCAATTTGGGACGCGGGTGGCGCTGAGGGTTAAACCACAGAGCCTAGGACTTGCCGATCAGAAGGTTGGCGGTTCGAATCCCCATGATGGGGTGAGCTCCCGTTGCTCAGTCCCAGCTCCTGCCAACCTAGCAGTTCAAAAGCACGTCAAAGTGCAAGTAGATAAATAGGTACCGCTCTGGCAGGAAGGTAAATGGTGTTTCCGTGCCCTGCTCTGGTTCGCCAGAAGCAGCTTAGTCATGCTGGCCACATGACCCGGAAGCTGTACGCCAGCTCCCTCGGCCAATAAAGCAAGATGAGCGCTGCAACCCCAGAGTCGGCCACAACTGGACCTAATAGTCAGGGGTCCCTTTACCTTTACCTTAATTACATGAGCAGCTGTGTAAGTTACTATTCTTACAGTTGGAAAAGCTTGAAACAGACTAGTTGTATAGGCTTCCTAAGGCAAGGTAGCTGTAGGTTGATGCACAATATCAACTTAGGGCAAATTATTATGAGTTGACTGACACGTTGGTTGCCCACCATGCACAATAAACAAAATATGAGAATTTGTAACCAAATTGATTATTCAGAATATCAGCCTGCCGAGCAGCCTTTACAGAGCCTGAATGGAGAACTTCTGGCCTTTCAGATAATAATAATAATAATAATAATAATAATAATAATAATAATAATAATTTTTTATTTATACCCCGCCCTCCCCAGCCAAGGCTGGGCTCAGAGCGGCTTACAAGCAATAATAAAAACAAGATGAATGATTACAACTTAAAAACAAAAATAAAATACAACATTAAAATAATGAAACATTAAAATATTAAAATGCAGCCTCATCGCAGGAGGAGAAGGAAAAGAAAAAAGAAAGAGGGGGAAGGAGGGAATCAAATTGGCTCCAAGCCAAAGACCAGGCGGAACAACTCTGTCTTACAGGCCCTGCGGAAAGAAATCAGATCCTGCAGGGCCCTGGTCTCATGAGGCAGAGCGTTCCACCAGGTCGGAGCCAGTGTTGGAAAGGCCCTGGCTCTGGTTGAAGCCAATCTAACTTCCTTAGGGCCTGGGACCACTAGGGTGTTGTTATTTATGGACCTTGAGGCTCTCCGTGGGGCATACCAGGAGAGGCGGTCCCATAGGTACAAGGGTCCTAGGCCGTGATGCCATTGGACTACATAATTTCTGGCCACTGGTCATGCTTGCTGAGTTGGAGTCCAGTGGCAGCTGAAGAACCACAGGTTACATATCGCTGTTTTACAGAGACACACTAAACATAATTAACCTACTAGGCACATCCAAATGTACAGATGTACAGAAGTGTTTCTCAGCAGAAACTTGAATGGATTTTCTTCGGATGGGAATGTGCTCTGAAATAGATGGATATATAAAAGCTAACCTGCACTTAGCATCTGTGATGAGCTGCTAATTCGAGCAACAGGGAATCGAGAGTCCTCTCCAAGCATATGCAAACATTACAATCTTCTCACTGCAAAACGTGCATTGCAAACACAAGCTGCTGGAAGGACCAGCTATGACAATCAGCCCATTTCATTTTCAAATTACATCCTTTGGTCCATTAATTAATCCTGAACTCTGGGAGCTAAGGATATACAGGTGAAACTCGGAAAATTAGAATATCGTGAAAAACTTCATTTATTTCAGTAATTCAACTTAAAAGGTGAAACTAATATATGAGATAGACTCATGACATGCAAAGCGAGGTATGTCAAGCCTTTATTTGTTATAATTGTGATGATCATGGCATACAGCTGATGAAAACCCCAAATTAACAATCTCAGAAAATTAGAATATTAAATGAAATCAGCAAAACAAGGACTGCAAATAGAGCAATATTGGGCCTTTGAGAAGTAGAAGCATGCATATGTACTCAAGACTTGGTTTAGGCCCCTTTTGCATCAATTACTGCCTCAATGTGGCATGGCATGGATGCTATCAGCCTGTGGCACTGCTGAGGTGTTATGGAAGACCAGGATGCTTCAATAGCAGCCTTCAGCTCTTCTGCATTGCTCGGTCTCATGTCTCTCATCTTTCTCTTGGCAATGCTCCATAGATTCTCTATGGGGTTCAGGTCAGGCGAGTTTGCTGGCCAATCAAGCACAGTAATCCCATGGGCACTGAACCAGGTTTTGGTACTTTTGGCAGTGTGGGCAGGTGCCAAAGTCCTGCTGGAAAATGAAGTCAGCATCCCCATAAAGATCGTCTGCGGAAGGAAGCATGAAGTGCTTCAAAATCTCCTGGTAGACGGCTGTGTTGACCCTGGACTTAATGAAGCACAGTGGACCAACATCAGCTGATGACATGGCTCCCCAAATCTTTTCTGATGAGAGCAGCTTTTGCATCTCATTTGGAAACCAAGGACTCAGAGTCTGGAGGAAGAATGGGGAGGCACACAATGCCAGATGCTTGAAGTCCAGTGTGAAGTTTCCACAATCTGTGTTGATTTGGGGAGCCATGTCATCAGCTGACACTACAGTAAAATGGAACTCGCTTGCCTACAATGAGACGTGCAACTGCTGCAGGGATTTTTTTTAAAAAGATGGTAACAAGTTTGCAGCTGCAGTTAAAAGCAATATATTTGTCAATGTAACATCCATACTGCATGCACTGGGGTTACTTCTAAAGGATAGACTGCTTGTTCACACTGGGAGAATGAAATTGGGGGACATATCCTGCCAGTTCAGGGTGGAGGAATGAAAACACCAGTGGCACAAGGGATCAGCACATCTGGCTGTTAACTAGAAGATTGGTGGTTCGAGTCCACCCAGGGCAGGATCCCTTCAAACTCTCATGTTTGATGATTTTACATTCTCTCACACACAGAGAGAGGGATGGAAAATCAATTATTTTAAACCAATCTAAAGTTTCACCCCAATTTTTCTGTGCAAGTGCTGCAGGGATGTGGATGCAGCTGCATCAAAGAGTGTCCACACACCAGATAGTTGATGCTAAGGGTTTTTTTAAAAAAATAATAATAATTTGGTGCTAGGTTGAAAGTTGTGGACATGTGTCCTATAAGGAAGAAAAATTGGAGCGGTACTGAGTACAGAATGTTTGAAGAAAACTAAGCTTCTGCGTCTCTGCATTCTCATTTTAAGAGCAAAGTACACTCATGTTTCCCACGCAGTTTTACAACAGGATTATAAATCCAGGTCCATGTCTGAACCTAAGCTGCTCCGGAGACCTTTGTCCCCAAAGGGGAAGACTGAACGGGCTGGACCAAGCAGAAAAGGCCGTAAAGGTAATGTGGCACATTGGGTAACCTGGGATTGGGCATACCATTGATTAACCATGGTCTATTCAATGGTTTATGGGACGCGGATGGCGCTGTGGGTTAAACCACAGAGCCTAGGACTTGCCGATCAGAAGGTCGGCAGTTAGAATCCCCGCAACGGGGTGAGCTCCCGTTGCTCGGTCCCTGCTCCTGCCAACCTAGCAGTTCGAAAGCATGTCAAAGTGCAAGTAGATAAATAGGTACCGTTCCCGCGGGAAGGTAAACGGCGTTTCCATGCGCTGCTCTGGTTCGCCAGAAGCGGCTTAGTCATGCTGGCCACATGGCCCGGAAGCTGTACGCTGGCTTCCTTGGCCAATAAAGCGAGATGAGCGCCGCAACCCCAGAGTCGGCCACGACTGGACCTAATGGTCAGGGGTCCCATTACCTTTTATTCACTGGTTTACAACTTGAAACTTGAGCAGTGCTCTTTTGGGCATCTATGCCAAGAATGAGTCCACTGTGATCAGTGGAGCTCATTTCTTAGTATGGAGGGGGGCGTGTCTGAGAAGAGAGTTCTCCCACCACTATAGTGCCTTCTCTCCAAAAACACTCAAGGAAGGCACAAAGCACATACTGCTCAACTGTCCCGATATCCCGGAATTACAGAAGCCATCCCTGCTTCTGACTGAATCCTAGAATGTCCCATTTTTGGGTTCAGCACTCTGCTGCAAGTTAGCGGGCTCGTGCCAGAGCACTGAACCCAAAAGTGCTCATTTTCTGGTCTTGCGCCACAGCACTGGACAAAAATGAAAATGTTTGTTTTCTGGTCTCATGCTCTGGTCCAAGCTTGCCGGCTCCTGTGACAGCTTGGGAGGGAAAAAATTTAAGTGTCCCAATTTGGATCAGCCAGATGTTGGAGGATATAAAAGCAGGACTGAAGAGAATGGCTTGAGCCCTGACAGAGGCCTAGACGGTTGCATTTGGGCCCTGAGCCTGATATTCCCTATCTATGCTTTAACCCAGCACTCTTAACAAACTGCAATTTCCCAGAGAGTGCCATTTACTGGTTTGCCTCAGGCAGCAAAATGTCTTGGGCCAGCCCTGCTTTTCACTTCTTCAAAAGGCATTGCAAATTACTGTCTTTTTTTAATAAGGAAGCAAAATGCCCTCTCCACACCCAAGGCTGAGTTAATTCTATTTAGGAAACATTAGTATGCACTTTAGATAGCCTGACTTTTCTTGTTGTGTATAACTGTCCTATTTCATTACAGGGGCTCGTGAGGAAGATACAAAATTCAAAGGAAAACATGGCACTGATTATGGCCAGCTTCATTTGCCTGAGAAGAGCCAAGCAATTTGTTTGAGTTTTCCGGACTTTGGTTCTGAAATCCAAGTTCCAGCGAATATTGAGAGAACCTTTATTATTCCTTCACACCCTAGCGGTCCTCCTAGCTTCCCATTGCAAAAACGTCGTGTACCCTTAAGGATGCAAATGCCATTTCTAGGAGATTACCGGCTGCTTTTACGAAGAGATTTTATATTGAAAGGTCTGGCTATAGTCGCCACTCTTCATGTAAAATGCTTGGACGTTGAAACTACAAGGCCAATTATTTCTCGCCTTAACTATGAAGTACTAACGAGTGAGCTGATTGCTAGGGAGAGGAGAGGCCCAAGAGAACTCCATTCTATACTGCTCACAAATGCAGATCTGCCTTTTCCTGAACCACCAAGAAAATCTGAGAGACAAATGGAATTAGGTACAGTACTGTATGCTACAGTTTTATGAATTCCGGCTTCTTTTACACACTCTGTTTCTGCATATTCTTTCTCTTCTGTTTTCAATTAATGCCATCCCCAAAGGTCCGTTTCTGTTCTCCAATGCATAGCTGAAAATTTGAGTGGCAACACTGAATTTTACTCTAAGAGAATGTCAGAATTGATATTTTTTTTAAAAAGTGAAAAGGAAAACTCTGCACATTTTCACGCTTACATTGGATTTGATCAGGACTTTCAGGGTCTTCAGATCTCCCACTTAGTCTTCCTATATATATTTTTTCCTGTTTAAATCTTTCCCACACACAATTCAGACTGCATTTTAGCACAAAACTCTGCTGTTTTTCAGCGTGGTAATGAATACAAGCTTGCTGTAGTGATGAAAACTCTAATCAATTAGGTGTGTAAGAGATCTCCTACTTGGAGATTTCTTACAGTGCAGCCCTAAGGAGTCTGGAAAGTACCATAAATCCCATTAGGTTCAAAATGGGACTTTCTGGAATGGTAAAAGCGAACATTTTTAAGTAATCATAGGTTGTATGAGGTCTGTTTACCGTATTTTTCGCCCTATAGGACGCACCGTCCCATAAGGCGCACCTAGTTTTTTGGGGGGGAAATAAAGGGGAAAAAATTATTTCCCCCTCCAGGCGCGGGGCTGCGGCGGGGGAGGCCTGAGCTTCCCCCGACCCCAGCCCCCAAACAGGCAGCTCTCTGCAAGCCGTGGGAGCCCAGCGCTGGCTCCCGCTGCTTGCGGAGAGGTCCGCGAAGCCTGGGCGCGCTGATCTCAGCGCGCGCAGGCTTCGGCATGCAGGCAACTCTCTGCAAGCAGCGGGAGCGCTCCCGCTGCTTGCGGAGAGGTCCGCGAAGCCTGGGCTCGCTGAGATCAGCGCGCGCAGGCTTCCGCGTGCAGGCAACTCTCCGCAAGCAGCGGGAGCGCTCCCGCTGCTTGCGGAGACATCCGCGAAGCCTGGAGAGCGAGAGGGGTCGTTGCGCACCGACCCCTCTTGCTCTCCAGGCTTCAGCGAAAGCCTGCATTCGCCCCATAGGACGCCCACACATTTCCCCTTCATTTTTGGAGGGGAAAAAGTGCGTCCTATAGGGCGAAAAATACGGTAATTGTAAATCAACATTTTTAGCGACTATAGCATGCGCTTTCGTAAAAGAATGGTGTAACGTGCCAGGGGGAAAACTTGATTTTAGGATCAGTGATGTAAATCAGTTGTGAAAAGGAAGCAGAGATAGTTTCACACCTCTGTAAATCCTAGGAAGAAACTCCACCAGCAATAAACCAGGCCAGGTCGGAGGTCATGCCTGTCCTCAAAATGTGCAGAGATAAAGCAGAAATGCTGAGCCGAAGGCATGCCAGGACTTTTGGCGGCACAGTGGAACTTCCCCGCCTTCTCCTATCCCCTTGGGACCCATAAATCTGCTTGATGGGGAATCAGAAAGAGGAAAACTGAGAGCAGCCAGAGAGCAAAGAGGAGAAGATGAATTGTCAGAACGCATTCCGTCCTGCTTGGAAAATGAGCTGTTGAAGGGGGTAGAGATAAGAGGCTGCTGCCCTTTTAAGGCAGCATCAAACACTTACAGCAAATAGGAACAAAAAAATTAGAGACATTGGAATCAGAGTCTGCAAGGGCGAGGAGACCTAGTAGCAAGTCTGTATCAAGAGTTTGGTGGAACAGAAGGATGTAAGGAAAGTAGGGGTGGGAATCAGGATGAACGGAGGGGGGTTATTGTTTTGCTGGTTTGATTTACTTATTTAATTCTTTTTATCCTGTATTTTATTCTGTGAACCGCCCTGAGCTCTTATGATGATAGGCAGTATATAAATCTAATTAGTAATAATACCACTAATAATAGATAAGCTTTGATGAGAATGGTGTCTGAGCTCTTGTAGCAACTGTTCCACTGAAGAAAAGTATTAGTGCTCTGAGGATTCTCTGCGAACAGTCAATATAATAATAGGCTAGATCTACACAGATATAAAAAAATGCTTTGAAAATGCTTTTAAAAAAACACGCTCACCAGCGCCGTCTAGTGTCACATTTGTATAATGCACTTAAAATGCACTTATAGCTGAGTCCTCAATCTTCTTTCCTGATGATTTAAATTAACCTGCCCTGTAGCAGAATATAGAAGGGTACATACATTCAGTTTGGTACACAAAGAGCAGGATTTCAGACCTTCCAAGTGTCCCTATTTTCCAGGGACAGTCCCAGATTTACAGAAGATGTCCCAGTTTCTGATTTGATCCCAGAATGTCCTGCTTTTCCATAAGATGTCTGTTATAAGAATTCTAAGGTCTTATGTACATAAATGCATGGGACGCGGGTGGCGCTGTGGGTTAAACCATAGAGACTAGGACTTGCCGATCAGAGGGTCGGCGGTTCGAATCCCCACGGCAGGGTGAGCTTCCATTGCTAGGTCCCTGCTCCTGCCAACCTAGCAGTTCGAAAGCACATCAAAGTGCAAGTAGATAAATAGGTACCGCTCTGGTGGGAAGGTAAATGGCAATTCCGTGCGCTGTTCTGGTTCGCCAGAAGTGGCTTCGTCGTGCTGGTCACATGACCCGGAAGCTGTACGCCGGCTCCCTCGGCCAGTAAAGCGAGATGAGCGCCACAACCCCAGAGTCAGCCACGACTGGACCTAATGGTCAGGGATCCCTTTACCTTTACCTTTACATAAATGTACAAGGCAAACACATACATAAGTATATAAACCATGTGTCTGAAATAGTACAGGAGAAAAATCCTGAAGCCATTTTGACTCTCCCAAATTGACCTCAAATATTTCTCTGCAAGGAGGAAGGAAATGGGAATAGCTTTCAAATTGTCTTTGGACTGTAGGGGCTTACATCTCCCTGTAAATACAGTCTGTTAAGCTGAGCAACCTATCAATATGCGTAAGAGATTCAGGAACTAAGTATTTACCATCTCAAAGGAATGGCCAGGCTACCCAGAAAAGGCAATCAGATAATAAAGCATTATCAGGTATCCTGGCAGACAGGAGAAAAGTAACACACTCAAATTTCTGTTGAGGACCACCTCTTTCTGTGATGTATGTATGATGTTTTGGGGTGTGGTTTTGAGCTACAGGGTAGGCAATTTCAAAAGTCTATATAAGAGCTTGCACACCAATGTTTTGGGTTCCTCTCCTCCCTCCCTGCATAGGTTGAGCAGGGGACCCTGTTGCAATAGTTTGATAAAGATTATGCTGACAAGCTGCTTTGCTTCTCAATATTCTCTGGCGGATCTCTATTATTGTCTCCTACCAATAGAAACCCACGTGGGTGGCGCTGTGAGTTAAACCACAGAGCCTAGGACTTGCCGATCAGGAGGTTGGCTGTTCGAATCCCTGCGACAGGGTGAGCTCCCTTTGCTCGGTCCCTGCTCCTGCCAACCTAGCAGTTCAAAATCACGTCAAAGTTCAAGTAGATAAATAGGTACGGCTCCGGTGGGAAGGTAAACGGCGTTTCCATGCGCTGCCCTGGTTTGCCAGAAGTGGCTTAGTCGTGCTGGCCACATGACCCGGAAGCTGTACACCGGCTCCCTCGGCCAGTAAAGCGAGATGAGCGCCGCAACCCCAGAGTCAGCCACGACTGGACCTAATGGTCAGGGGTCCCTTTACCTTTACCAATAGAAAACCTACATAAGGACACTACATAGGCTCTTGGATAAAGAGGGATAAAGGAGCAGTTTTTTCTTATAACAATGTCCCTATTTTCAATGGAGAACTGCTGAAGTATATGGAGATATGTGACACCCCCGAGACAGGGAGATATTTAGGGTTTTTAATTTCTGATGTTTTATCGTGCTTTTAATATTCTATTGGAAGCCGCCCAGAGTGGCTAGGGAAACCCAGCCAGATGGGCGCGGTATAAATTATAATTATAATTAACTATACAACCTTTAGAAGACATCTGAAGGCAGCCCTGTATAGGGATGTTTTTTAAAGTTTAATGGGTGGCATAATAATAATAATAATCATAATAATAATCATAATAATAATAATAATAATAATAATAGAATAGGATGTCCCTATTTTCATTGGAGGAATGTTGGAGGATATGGGATTCAGCTTAGGAACTCCCATAAGCAGAAACCTTGGACAAGAGCTTCCACTTGCGCCATAATGGAGTTTGCCCCCACCCAAGCTTCCTAAAGATAGACCCCAGAACAGCATATGGTAGGGGGGATAATTCCATGTGGGAACCAGACAGAACATTTGTAATAGTGCAACACTGAAGTCCACCCCCCAAGTGTTTTAAAGAGCCTAAACAACAACCAACACACACATCCCAAGAGACATTGTTGTTTTGCAAGGGAAGATCTGAAGATATTTATCTCCATATAAACGGAATCCACTCTAACTTGACTCACAATGTTTTTCAGAAAGGTTACTGGAGGAGAGACTGGCGGAGAGACTGGGAGAAAGACTGGGGGAAAGACTGCAAGAAAGACTGTCTCTCCCTGCAGAGGAAAAAGAATTGATTATTGAGGAGGTAAAACAGAAAAAAAAGAAAAGAGTGACTTATGCAGGTAGAAACCATTTTTATATACTCGTGTGTATGTGTGTGTGTCCTTTAAAAAGAACCGTTACTGTTATTTATCTAAAAGCCTTGATGCAGCGCACACACAAATATAAAATAAGGTAATAAACAAGTTTTACTGGAAACAGTTGATGATAGAAGTGATCAGTGCATAGCTGTCAACTTTCAGATTTGAAAATAAGGGATCAGCAGCCTCAAAAATAAGGGATAAGCAGCCTCACCTGTCCTGGGGACAGTCTACGGGATATCTAACAATCTGGGATAGCAGCGGGAAGCAGCGGGAAACGGCGCTGGAATAAGGGAATTTCCCACAAAAAAAGGGAAGGTTGACAGCTATGGATCAGTGAGCTGTCTTAATCAAATTTTAAACATCATGACAATTCATTAGTTCAGAATCTACAAGCATTTTACTAAAGGTTGCAGCTGCTGCTGCAAACAAGACAGAATTAGATGCCATCTAGCAAATAAGCTGCTTTCAAATATATGCCGTGTGTCCTTGCATTCTTATGTAATGTGAGATGCAAATCTTTAATTTGGGGGTGAAAATTCTGGGCAACCCAGTTAGTAGGGAAGTAAACTTTCCATTTCAAGCCCTCTGTAAAAACACAATACTTTTTTCTACTAAGCCTGGGCATCCACAACCATACTCATCGGCTTACGTTCTGCATATTTATTTCATTAAACATAGCATACACAATTGTATTAATGAAATAAATCATGAGCTTTATGTTGCTAAAGCAGTAAAATAATGAGGTTTGGTAAGAGAGTAAGTTTTCCATATATTTCAGTTCCTTTCCAAATTTCCACATGTTTTTCCCCTGAGGGGAAACCCAGGATGAGAACAATGGCTTCAAAATGCCCAGAATACAGAGCCTAGGACTTACCAATCAGAAGGTCGGCGGTTCAAATCCCCGCGACAGGGTGAGCTCCCATTGCTCGGTCCCTGCTCCTGCCAACCTAGCAGTTCGAAAACACGTCAAAGTGCAAGTAGATAAATAGGTACTGCTCCGGCGGGAAGGTAAATGGCGTTTCCGTGCTCTGCTCTGGTTTGCCAGAAGCGGCTTAGTCATGCTGGCCACATGACCCGGAAGCTGTATGTCGGCTCCCTCGGCCAATAAAGCGAGATGAGCACCGCAACCCCAGAGTTGGCGCAGACGCAGACGCCGAAAATCACAGGCAAACACAAAGGGATCTCCGTGGGTCCAATCTGGCGCAGGCAAGATAAACCTTGCTGACCCCTGAGCTAGGGGGTTATGGGAAGATCCTTCCCTGTCAATATGTTCAAAGAAGGTAAACGAATCTGCATCAGAATTCTGAGATTTAGCCTTTCCTTAGACCACACTCTGGTCAAGTGTTTTGACAAAGTGGTGTTTCAGACATTGCTGAACCATCAAATGTATCCCTATCGTGTTTTATGACTTCCTTGATATTGTATGCGAGCTGGAACTGGTCTGTGACCGAAATAATAAATGCATTCATTGCTGAACCATGTCTCACACATTAAAGTGTAAGGAGACTTTCAGTAACGGGCAATAACTAATCTGGCAGCCACTAGTAACATTAAGGCTATGTTTTTGCACGTGACTGAGGGGTTGACATCGTTATCTAAAGAGAGAAGAGCCAAAGAGGAGCCAGAAACACGTTTTGTCCAATGATATTTGATATTAAACACCCAGGACCAAAATTTGTTAACCATTTTGCATTCCCACCACATATGCAGGAGCGAGATTTATTCCAGAACTAGAACCTGAGCTGGATTATGAACCCGAGCTGGATTATGATGACTCACTTATCTCCGGTATGGGAAGCGAGCCGAAATTAAATCTAGAAGAGGAAGAGACTGAATCGATGTCAGCAGCTTACATGGCAGTACTCTCTTGCCTAATGCATAGAAGAACTGGGCTTAGTCTTAAGGTAATTTCCCTAAAAGTGTGGCTGTGTTGCCTTTGACAGTCTTTTCTCTGAGGCACTTACTGGGGCCTCCAGTGGGATTTTCATTTTATCACCATAACAGTCCAAGAGAAGTTAAGCCAAAGGTCACCTTGGGAGCTCTATGGTACATTGAGGATTTGAGTCTAAGTCTTCCCAATCAACCACAAACCACCATAGTTCTCTTATAGGCTACACAGAGCTACAGAGTGATTTGCTAGACTTCTTTACCCTGTTCTTTATAGAAAGACTGAGAGTAAAAGTGCTGTTCACACAGAACTCCCAAGTCTGCAGAGCGGGGGTGGGGACCTGGCACCTTCCAGATGTTGCCGAACTCCAGATCCCATCAGTCCTGACCAGTGCTCAGGGAAGAAGGGAGCTGTAGTCCAACAACATCTGGAGGGCTAAACGGTCCCCATCCCTATTGTAGAGACTGTGTGAAGTAGTGTGTGCAAGACTATGGGTGCCTGTCTTATCTCTGAAACCATTTCAGATCAACGTTTTACATTCAGTAACAGGGTTGGCCCTATATGAGTAGTCAAATGTGCACGATCACATTGTCAGTTTGAACATGGTTTCCACCAATAAGGAAGGTCTAATCCCTGGTATATAGTACATCCATAGGCTGCATTCCAGCATATCTTTTAAAGCATTGTTGCTGTTGTTTAGTCGTTTAGTCGTGTCCGACTCTTCGTGACCCCATGGACCAGAGCACGCCAGGCACTCCTGTCTTCCACTGCCTCCCTCAGTTTGGTCAAACACATGCTGGTAGCTTCGAGAACACTGTCCAACCATCTCGTCCTCTGTCGTCCCCTTCTCCTTGTGCCCTCCATCTTTCCCAACATCAGGGTCTTTTCCAGGGAGTCTTCTCTTCTCATGAGGTGGCCAAAGTATTGGAGTCTCAGCTTCAGGAGCTGTCCTTCCAGTGAGCACTCAGGGCTGATTTCTTTAACAATGGATAGGTTTGACCTTCTTGCAGTCCATGGGACTCTTGAGTCTCCTCCAGCACCATAATTCAAAAGCATCAATTCTTTCGCAATCAGCCTTCTTTATGGTCCAGCTCTCATTTCCATACATCACTACTGGGAAAACCATAGCTTTTAAAGCATAGGTGTATATTATTTCGAATCGAATATGCTGCAGATACCTCCAAAACTGTTCTATCCAATGTATGGAGCGGTTTCCAGGGATGGAAATAGTCATGTATTAGCCTGTTGCTGCTGTAAGCTGCTGTAAGAAAGCAGTTCTTTCTTACTGCAGATTATTTATAGAAAATATAAATCTCATGTGGGTTCCCCCCCCCTTTCTATATTTTCTCCGTAGGCATTTTTTCTGTTTCAACTTCCAGACCTCTCACCTTTGGCCGGCTTTTTACTGTACCTTAACCTGTCATTTAACTACTTGTACTTCTTTCCTACAGAGGTAAGTGTGACTGTGGGACATAACAAACAAACAAACAAAATCCTGCCTTGTTTTTATGCAAGTAGCAGGGACGACATGGCTCCGTGCATTATGTGGTGGTTTGACGGGAGATGGCAGCTATCTGAGAGGGTTCTAATCCCATCTTGGCTCATTTTCTGGCAGCAGCAGCAACAGGAGAGAAGCTATGATCCTGCAATTTTATCAACATGCCCCAGCATACTGAACGTTCACAAAGAACCAGAGTTTATTTGTGACATGCAACCCAAGGTTATTTATCTTTCCTCTTAAGCTGTCCATTCCCCAGTCACTCTCCAATTCTCTCAACACCTTTGCCCTCCACTTAGAAGATCAAGACCCAGTCTTGGCTTTGTCCCCAGTTTTCTTCACTTTATTACATTTGCCAATTCAATTTCCTTTTTGATCCCACAGGTATTTTATCTTAAACACCTAGAAGTGCTAAAGCTCCGAAACAACCCCATCAAATTCATCCCAGAAGATATCTGCCGAATGAAGAATCTTAAATTATTGGTTATGTCCTTCAATTTGCTGACTACTCTTCCGGCTGGGTACAGTAGTAGTGCTTTTAATATCACAAAAAGCACAAAAATGACCTGAAAAATACAGCGGTGTGATTCATAAACACCAGCACACTAGGGCACTCTGTGACATCACAGAGACTACTCCAGTAATTTTAAAAACTCTATGGTCCTTAACCCCTTCACATACTAACTCGCATTTGACTGCAAATCTCCCACACTAAAGTCCACTTCTTCACATGTAACCACTTGCATCAGTCTATTTGCACCTGAAGTAGACTATCGTCCACAAAAGCTTTCACCGTAACAAAATTATTTGAGATGCCACCAGTCTCTTTGCTTTTATTTACCGCTCCCCCACTTAAAAAAAAACCTCTGCCCATTCCTAGGAACTATAGTCTTTATCGCATTTTTGTGTGCAAAACAATCCGTCTTTTCAATAGTAACAAATTGGAGGACAAGAAAGTAGTCTCTTGGTTTAGTGAGGCTTTCTGTGGCAATTTTAGGCTTCCTGAATTACTCAGCACGTATTAGCAGCTGAATAGGTGAGTGATGTGCTGAGTTTCATATGCCTTTGATATGGTGTGTATTTGCTTTCTTTCTATAGGCTATTTTCATTGCCCAATCTGCAGGGCCTCGATGTTTCCTACAATGAACTTGAATCCATCCCTAATGAAATTGGAAAACTCAGGTATATATTTCAGTCTCCAACTGATTTCTACTGTTTTAGTGTCAACTGTCTGGGGTTTCCTGATCAGATTTTCAAAGCACAAACTCTTGTACCAGCTCTTATTGCAGTGGGACACATTCCATTCTGGGCAAAGCTCTGGGGGCCACATTCCTGTGGTGAGCAGAGCCAGAATCAAAAGTGGGCAGAGCAACAAACATGACTTTTACCTTCGTACAGTAGGCTAGTTTTACCCTCACTCACACACCCATTGTCAGGGACTGGTTGGACTCAGAGGAATGTTGTGAGGAACCAGCTGGGGATGCTAACTGCTTGGTGTAGTGTGGTGTAGTGGTTAAGAGCGATAGACTCGTAATCTTGTGAACCGGGTTCGCTTCCCTGCTCCTCCACATGCAGTTGCTGGGTGACCTTGGGCCAGTCACACTTCTCTGAAGTCTCTCAGCCTCACTCACTTCACAGAGTGTTTGTTGTGGGGGAAGAAGGGAAAGGAGAATGTTAGCCACTTTGAGACTACTTCGGGTAGTGATAAAGCGGGATATCAAATCCAAACTCTTCTTCATCTTCTAAAGTTGATGAGACATATGTAAGTGACCTGTGGGGTGTCTTTTGGTCTGTGATCCTTTAGGAACCTAACATATCTGAACGTAGAAGGGAATCTACTGTACGTCTTGCCTTGCGGGCTGCTGAAGCTCAAGCTGAGCTGCCTTAAGGTGGAAAACAACTTCTTGCACGTCTACTTCTGGGATGAAATCTGCCGCATTGAGCCACAACGACTCACTGACATGGCCGCCTTTTGTTTTGCCAAACACAACCTTTGGAGAGTGTATCGCAAGATCCCAAGGGACATTCACGAGATACTGCTCAAGTAAGTAAGGCGAGGACCTCCATCACAACCACAGGCTTTAAGGGAAACTTTAGATGCAATAGCAGTCAGTCCCCAACCCCTGCAATAACTATGTGACCAAAAAGGTTTCCTTAGGGATTCCCAAAGCCCTGTGCTGGAATAGCACCCACTGGTCGAAAAAGGTTGGCATCCCCTTTATAAAGTGGGGGTAAGGTACATGCAATATCTTGAACAGGTGCGCCAAATCCATGGGGATGAGGCCTCTACAGCCCCCCACAATGTCTGCTGGGACGGGGCTCAGTCCCCCAAATCTTGAGGGGGCAGAGGAGACCTGGCAGAATGTCACCCAGGGCAGTACAGAGTCAGAAGACTCCACGTGGACCAGTGGGGCCTAGTGAGTCGGCCTCTCCCAAAGCCAGAGTCATCATGCATGCCACATGCAACATGTGTGACATCACGTGCATGCACATCACACGTGTGGCACGACTCAGTGTTTCTGAATGTTCAAGACCACAGGCACCATCTAAATGCTACTTATTAATAAAAGTAGATTATTTCCAATGGGTTTCAAGCGCAAGCTCTATAGGTAGACAACATGGTGCCCGCCAGATGTTTTGGACTACAACTCCCATTATCCTTGGTAATTTGCCATGCTGGCTAGAGGTGCTGGGGTTGTAATTCCACATTGGCCAGCCCTGCTGTCCATTCTTTTCTCAGTACGTTAAATGTAAAGAACACCTAACATTTCTTTCTCTCTCTCTCTCTCTCTCTCTCTCTCTCTCTCTCTCTCTCTCTCTCTCTACATTTTAGCTTTAAAGCCTGCGATTGCTGTACAGGACCCTTGTATGGAAAAGGCCTTCAGTTCCCTCGCATTTTTAGGAACGTCTACGGGCTTAGGCTTCCTTATCTTTTTAGTGCCTGCTCCCCAACCTGCTATTCGAATTATGTTGCTGAAGCTGTTGCAGCTGCTGAAGCTGCGGCAGCTACAGATGCTGTAGCTTCAGTGTAATAGATGTCAATATTTTAACTGACTGAAGCTGAACTGGCAGTCTGTCGAATAAAGTGCCAAGCACTGCACTGTACACAGGTCTGTGTCCTGGCCTGATGATTCCTTTTTTTATATAATTGTTTATACACTTTTCCATTTCCATTTTATACTTCATACAGTTTTTTTGTCTCACATTTTCCCATGTAGACTTCCCAACATATCCCTTACCGGCATTCAAAATTTGGCTGCAACTCATTTAGTCCCTCTCTACTATACTCCTATCATTTTTTCTTCTTTTTCTTTTTCTTCTGTTAACTGTTGTTCAAAAATTGATCCCTACTTGCAAAGCAGTTTTAATGTCACATCTTTTAAAATATTCGCTAAGATATTCCCACTCACCCTTTATTTTCCTCTCATCCAAATTTCTTATTTTAGCTCTCATAGTGGCAAGCTCTGAAAATTCTATCAACTTGTACAGCCATCAATCTTTTGTTGGGATGACCTCTTCTTTCCATTTTTTTTGCGTAATATATTCCTGCAGTTGTTGTTGCATATAAGAACAGATTGTGAGCTTCCTTTGGTAACTCCTCACCTATAATAGCCAATAAAAATGTTTCGGGTTTTTTGGGAAATGTAAATTTAAACATTTTCTTAAGTTCTTCATAAATCATCTCCCAGTAATTTTTTGCCCCTTTGCGATGCCACCATATGTGTATCAAGGATCCTTCCATTTCTGAACTGGGCTCATGATTCCAATGTAGCTGCTTTGAGTGCAAAAATTAGTTACAGAATAGCCAGTACTTTATCTTTCTGCACTAACGTTTCCAGTAAAAACTACTACACCATATTTTGCTTCATAATCCTGATGAATATTTACACTGGATACAGAGTGCTTTGCAGTTCGCATTGACCACATAAAAACTGCAAATGCAACTGAACCGCACAGAGCAACAGTGTATGATTTTAACCTTAAGAAAATCCATACTTCCATCATTAATGAGGGACACCATATCTACGCTTTTAACATCCTGATTCAAAGTACAATGGGGTAGTGAAAAAGAGCTAAGAAACTTACATTCTGTGTCCGACATCAGCCCAGTTTAGTGGAAGGACATGTGTAAAACGGCAGTTGTTAAATAAAAATGAATAAAGTTGAAAGGTGCACAGTAAAACTGAGTGACATGTATTCAGATTCTTGTTCAATGGGGTTATCTTGCAGCTACTTTTAAGCAGACTAAACTATGGGCAGCCAGCAGCTCTCTCACATATATATACATAGAATCATGGTTTTGCAGAGTTGGAAGGGAACCCGAGGGTCAGTTGCTCCAACGCTCTGCAATGCACAAATCTCAACACGCGGTCCCCCATCCAGTTGGAAACCATGCCGCACCCTGCTTAGCTTTGCAAATGTGCTAGCAGTTTTATTGCTGTGGTAAATGTATGTTAAACCACAGCTACCCTCACAAGGCTTCCCCAGCACTCTTACTGTGCCAGGGCATAGTTGTTTGTGTGCTGTCAGTGGGTATACTGAAGGTTACTTATTGTAGGATGACTATGATAGGACATCATGTACACGCAGCCCAGGATGAAGACATTACTGCTGTGGGGACAACCACATACAGTGGTACCTCGGGTTAAGTACTTAATTCATTCCAGAGGTCTGTTCTTAACCTGAAACTCTTCTTAACCTGAAGCACCACTTTAGCTAATGGGGCCTCGTGCTGCTGCCGCGCCGCTGGAGCACGATTTCTGTTCTCATCCTGAAGCAAAGTTCTTAACCCGAGGTACTATTTCTGGGTTAGCGGAGTCTGTAACCTGAAGCATATGTAACCTGAAGCGTATGTAACCTGAGGTACCACATTGTTTGAAATGGCAGTGGGGAGAAAGGGAGGGTATAATTGGGGGGGGGGGGTTAAGGCACTCCTGTTCCTCACTGCTGTATTCACTCAGCCTCTCAGATCCTTTTCAAGCTAAAAAATGGGGGGGGGTATGATTCTGTGTGTTCTACCCGGCAGCCTAAATTCTAGTTTTGAATGCAGGATCCAAAATACCACTTTCAAAATATCCTTTCCCCCGGTTACAAGCAGGCTTGCATTGACACACACAACTATGAGCAAGCCCCACACAAACAGGGGAAGATGTTTGCCATTCTATAGTTTGGATAAAGCAGTGTGGCTATAATATAACGAGAAATGCTTTCAGCTTAGAATGGTAGCTTTACAGTGATATTCCCAAACGTGATTAAATTAATTCACATCAGACAAGGCATATTCCAAGTGTTTATTCTGAGGCATAAAATCAGGACTTCATTTCAATACACTGATTATTCACGTACTTTTTCGTTGTTCATTTCCACTGATTATCTTCCAATTGTTTCATACTGTCAGGAAATACTCGAGTCAAGCATTGAGGTATTTTGCGTGGTGCCTGATATGGTCATTGATGAATGTTGCTATAAAGAAGTAACTGTGATCATAGCCCTGGGAAGGGGAAAAAGAAATCAAATGGTCAAATCTGTAGCCAACATGTCTTCAAAAGCATTGTTTTTTACAGCGCTATTCAGAGGCAGCAGTACTCAAGAACAAAGTAGCTGGAAAATTCGCCTTGGGTTCAGCGTACGCATTCAGTGTAATAAATTATCTAACCATCATCTATCTATCTGTTGACAGAGGAAGGTATCATCTACTTTTAAATGAAACTTCCCAGAACAACTTAAGAATGTGCTCTTGTAGACCGACAGAGGGATATAAGTGTACATATTGCACAGTATTAAAATCCTTTGGTACATTAAAAGTAAAGGTAAAGGGACCCCTGACCATTAGGTCCAGTCGTGATTGACTCTGGGGTTGCAGCGCTCATTTCACTTTATTGGCCGAGGGAGCCGGCGTACAGCTTCCCGGTCATGTGGCCAGCATGACTAAGCTGCTTCTGGCAAACCAGAGCAGCGCACGGAAACGCCGTTTACCTTCCCGCTGGAGCAGTACCTATTTATCTACTTGCACTTTGACGTGCTTTCAAACCGCTAGGTTGGCAGGAGCAGGGACCGAGCAACGGGAGCTCACCCCATCGCGGGGATTCGAACCGCCGACCTTCTGATCGGCAAGTCCTAGGCTCTGTGGTTTAACCCACAGCGCCCACAATTCAAGAAAAAGGGTTCATCCTGTTTAGTAATGGCTGGCTGTGGCTCTCTAGGGCTTCAGATAAGGGAAGGTTCCCAACCCTACCTGGAGAAGCCGGGAATTGAAATTGGGACCTTCTGCATGCAGCGCAGAACACAGGAACTTATCCTGAGTTACATCACTGACCCATTTACAATGGCTGGCAGCAGCTCTCTGGGGTTTCAGAAATGGGATCTTGCCAGCTTCAAGGTTCTTGTATTAATTTACAAAGCCCTGGGCAACTTAGGTCCAGGGTACCTCAGGGATTGGCTGAAACCTTGTACCTCAGCTCAGTCAGGAGCACTGTTATTCATTTCCCAAGCTGGTGAGGCTCGTTGGAGAACAATGAGAAACCGAGCCTTTAATGCCATCAGCCCAGTTCTATGAACACCCAGAAGGGAGTCGGTGGCGCTGTGGCCTAAACTGCTGAGCCTCTTGGGCTTGCTGATCAGAAGGCCAGCGGTTCGAATCCGCTTGAAAGGTTGAGCTCCTGTTGCTCTGTCCCAGCTCCTGCCAACCTAGCAGCTCGAAAGCACATCAGTACAAGTAGATAAATAGGTACCACTGTGGCGGGAAGGTAAATGGTATTTCCTTGAGCTCTGGTTTCTGTCACGGTGTTCCACTGTGCCAGAAGTGGTTTAGTCATGCTGGCTACATGACCCGGAAGCTGTCTGTGGACAAATGCCGGCTTCCTCTGCCTGAAAGCGAGATGAGCGCCGCAACCCCAAAGTCGCCTTTGACTGGACTTAACTGCCCAGGGATCCTTTACCTTTTTTTACCTATGAACACCCACTCAAGAGAGATTCAGCAGGCACCTTCTTAGCCAACTATAAATTCCTGCTGAAAACGTTTCTATTACACAAGGCCTATGCAGGTTCCCTACAGGTTCTGATGGGGGCCCTTTTAACTACTGTTCATGGATCATCTTCCATGAGGAAAAGCTGTTTTTATTTTGTCAAGCCATCAGGAATTAACAAGTAGCATTTGTTTGTTTGTTTACTGTTTGCTCTTTAATTTGTTTGAAAGTGTTTTGGGTTGTTTTGCTGATTTATTTTTAATTCTTTAAAAGAATGAATGTAGTATTCTTTAAATTGGTGTAGTGGGGTTTTTTTGGGATGTGTGTGAGTGAATGAGAGAGGGGAGCAGACAATATCTAAATAAACCTGAAAATGATAATAATACTGCCTCAGGAGGCAAAGAGAAGCATCATCGACCTTTACTACTGAAAATTTAACACAAGACACAAAACGTTTAGGACATTACCTGCTGCATTCTGAAGACCACTGGGATTTTGCGCTCTGTGCAGGCAGCAATGAAATTATCAGGCAGCAATTGCCCTGCTGTAAGGAACTGGTCGTCTTTGCCTTGATCAATCAGAATGTCCAAAGAGGGGCCTTTGTAGGACTTCACAATATGTGTAGCATCGTAAGCCTGCAACGGATATAGATACATTCACTTCTAAAAACTGCAGCATCCAGACAAGAGGTTATCCATATTGACCTTTCCTCCACACTTTCCAGGCATAATCTGCACTTTAAAGCTCTACGTCTGATTGCTCTTTGTAGGCTTCAGAGCTTTCCCTGTAAAAATCGCTCTTCAAAGCGAAAGCAGAGCAAAGGGCAATCCACAGAAAATTTGAATTGCCGTTCATTGCACTTCAGTTTTAAGGAGAGGGTTTTTGCACAGAAACCAGTGGGGGGGGGCAGTGCTTGGACATGCAGCTTTAAAGCCTGAGCCTGTGCCTGAAAACAGCAGGGCAAAAGGTAAATGTGGATAAGCCCAAGATCTCACAATACTGGAAAAACAATGACCAACAGAAAGCGTCACAATTCCTATCCAATTTACAGTCAATTCCAAATTAAAATGCAACGCTGACCAGGCTCACATTCAGTATTCATAACAAAATAAAATAAATAATATAAAATAATAAAATCCTTCCAGTAGCACCTCAGAGACCAACTAAGTTAGTTACTGGTATGAGCTCATACCAATAACTAACTTAGTTGGTCTCCAAGGTACCAACACGGCTACCTGCCTGTATTCAGTATTCATATTACACACAGATTTATTTTGCAGTGGACATAACAAACAGAAAGTCAACAGCAGATAAAATGATTTATACTGATGGATGGAGTTTCGGACGTTCCTTGGTTGACTGGTAACAATGACATCACTGTGAGCAAGAAAGTGGACTTTTAAGTGTAGCAGCAGCAGCCAAAGAGGCCGATTTGCTGTAGAGTGAATGTGTTCAGGAGCCCGTTTGCCCTTCCCTTTGAAAACTTAACTCTGCCACTATTTCCCAGCCTGTCTTGGAAAATGTTCTGGACCAGAGACTGGGAGTAGCCAAGGAAAGTGAAACAATTCTGGCTTGCTTGTTCTTTATAACCTACCCCATTTTCTTAATTTTCAACTCCAACACGGGAGAATTCTGGAAACATTTCTGCCAGGAACCACGATTCCTCTCGCACTCCAGAAGGCTTTACAGTGTTACAACCACAAGAATGAAATGTACAGGAGTAAGCAATGCCAGCAAGGACGCCGCCTAGAGGGAATTGGGGGGGCTAAGGCCCTCCCATATCTAAGGAGAGGACCGGGCCCCCTCAAAATTCCATGGTGACTATGAACACATGCCACACAATGTGCTCACCTCACTTGCGCACGCCCTACGACATGCTCGCATCATGCACGCAAGCCACACCACATTAAATAAATCATGGCATTTACCTAATTTTAAGACCTGCTAAGGAACAGACTACCATTAATATGTCCTGATATGTAAAACCACAGAATCCAAAGAGAGTGCACTTCCTTTTTCCCATGACTATATAATTTTATACCGCTTTTCGACTGCACGCAACCTGCCTTGCCTTTTTAAAAAAAATCTATATTGATGAAGCAGTTTGATGGCGCTTCTGTGGTTATTCTACACCATGCTGATATTTCCAGTACATACCTCCCATTTGGTTACATCCGACCCCAGGTATCCACTAAAAGCTTTCTTCCCCCACGGGCACTGAATTGGGTTGCAGATTGGTGCAAAGGCTGAAACAGACTAGTTAGAAATGGAAGATTCGAGGAAAACAAAGCGACTGTGTTAATATCTGAATCTAGATTTCCCCCAGCAACTCTGAATTTTTAAAAACTGCATTTGTAAAGTTGTAGAAAACAGCATGGTTCTAGAAAACAGCTGCTTATTTTCACCTTTTGTCATGTGTAGGAAAGGACAGTGCAAACTCATCTTGTCCTGGTGTATGGACATGTATAGAAATAACACAATTTTTATTTACTTTATTTGTTTCTGTCCCCATTTATCAATATATCTTCAAAGGATTGTGCCATACGTCAATTTGCACCGCCTATTAATTGTAAACATCCAGAATGCCAATCTACTATATACAGTGGTACCTCGGTTTTCAAGCATCTCGGAAGCCGAATGTTTCAATTTTCTAACGCTGCAAACCCGGAAGCAATTGCTTCAGTTTTTGAACACTTTTTGGAAGTTGAACAGCTTTCGCTGAGTTTCCCCCCAATTTCCCCCATTTAAATTGCAGACTGCCCTTTGCACCTCAGTTTTTGAACGTTTCGGAAGTCGAACGGTCTTCCGAACAGATTACGTTCGAAAACTGAGGTACCACTGTATTTTGGAAAGTTGTTTGATATGTATTTGGACATCTCTTAAAATAGCATAACTAAATTTTACATGATGGTTCCTGATATCAAGGAGCAGGTTTTTGTCTATGTTTGGATATAATCAGACAGCATTTTGAATCAAGATGGTGCACTGAACCTTTCAAAACTGCACTGAATTTGACCACTGATTTAAAAACCGCACTGATAAAGGTGAGTGCATCTCTTACTTTTTCAGGGTAAATTTTGTTAACATTATCTCTCTTTGCATCATTATCCAATTCCTTTACTTTATTCGATATACATTAAAAAAATTCAGAATCTTACTTTGTATTTTCCGGGATTCTTCAGAGCGAGGATTAGAGCACCATGACCTCCCATTGAATGGCCGGAAATAGAAATCCTCCCAGAGTCAACTGGGAAATTGGCATTTATCAGATTAGGTAACTGGAAGACATCAACGGGAAGGAAATAGATGTGAGTATATTAATATTCTGACCTACACAGGATAAAAATAAAATACAACTAGGGTCCATCTCTAGAGATCAATGACTCTTGCCTTTGTCCAACACTTTATCAAACAGCAGAACATATGCTGCCCAATAAGCTTTCTGTGGGATATATTGGCTACAAAGAAACAGGGAAACTATCAGTAAACTACTCAACTTGGGGAGATTTTACTATAAGAGTTTCAGGGGTCCTTACAAGTACCGTATTTTTTGCTCTATAGGATGCACCGGACCATAGGACGCACTGGACCATAGGAGGGGGAGAACGGGGGGGGGGATTCTCCCCCTCTCTGCTCAGCGCCCCTTCAGCGAAGCAGTAGGAGAAACAGAGCCCCTTCCATTTCTCCTCCCACTTCGCTGAAGGGGCGCTGAACAGAGAGGGAAAACTGTGCAGCGCCTCTCCAGCGAAGCGAAGCCTGGAGAGCAAGAGGGATCGGTGTGCACCAACCCCTCTCGCTCTCCAGGCTTCAGGCGGCTATCCGCAAGCCTTCGGAGCGCAGCGGGAACTCCTGCTGCGCTCCGAAGGCTTGTGGATAGCTGCCCGAAGCCCCCGGAGCGCAGCGGGAGTTCCCGCTGTGCTCCGGGGGCTTCAGCGAAAGCAATGCGAAGCCTCCGGAGCGTGGGGGAAGCTCTCCCTCTGCGCTTCAGAGGCTTCGCGTTGCTATCGCTGAAGCCAAGGAGCCTGCATTCGCTCCATAGGACGCACACACATTTCCCCTTAATTTTTGGAGGGGGGAAAGTGCGTCCTATAGAGCGAAAAATACAGTATATGACGGCAGAGCAAGTTTAAGGAAGAAATGCTATTGCCTGCACACTTAAAGAGACACCAGGCCTTTCGCTTGCCTTTGGTGATGTTGGGCAAAGTTAGGGAAGATGGTAAAAATTCATAAGGAATTACAGGGTACCATATTACAGAATTTCTCAGAGCAGAACATTAGACCCTCAGAGCTTGAGTGCAGGTGAGAAGATGTGTGAGAGGAAATGCAGGACAAATTTACAGGTGCCTTATTTTCACAGAAATAAAGTGCAAGTACCAATGCCAGATCTTGCCGATACAGACAGAGTTGGGCGTCAGATTTTTCTCTCTGAGTCCAGATGCATACTCATATGTATCTGACCATCAGACTTACAGTAGAAGGATGGGGGAGAAAAAGTTGGGGAACCCACACCTTGTATTATATCCCATTCTATATTTACATCAAGAGAATTGTACACAGGCACGTTAACCAAGCCAAAAGTCACCTCATCCTTTATGTAAGAGTACATGCGATAATTCGTTTTCCACGGATCTTCAGTGGCATCCACGTAAAAACCAGCTCCAGTGCCAAAATCCCAGCTCTCATCTTCTCCTTTAATATTGCACCCACCTACCATGGAAAGAAAGTCTACGCTGATAATCACCATTCACAACACAGGAGTGGCACTTTTCCTTTATGTTCAAGCGGCTTTATGTGCATGCCTCTCTTTGCTTGGCAAAGGGTTGCCGGGCAGAATAGCCTACCTGGTAACGAGGAAAACCTTGCACACTTAGATGGACTTTACTAGATGAAGAGCTAAAAGCGCATGCAACTGTCTAGCCAATTGTGGGGAAATAAAAGGCAGATCTTAAGTGTGTGCTGTTCCCCACCACCCAGGAGGAAGATGCATTTACAGGAAAATCTGCTTATCAATGCTGTATCTGTGCTGATCTGGCAACTACTAGAACTGCACAGGAGAACATCAGTTGGTTAGGAAGGCCCAAAAAAGACTCCATTTTCTCAGGGTCTTGCGAAAGAACAATGTTAAACAAAAATTGATGATCTCCTTCTACCAGGCCACAATAGAAAGTGTCCTTTCATACTGTATAACAGTGTGGTACACTGGTTTGACAGCCACGGACAGGAAGTCCCTACAGAGGGTGGCGAATACAGCACATGACATCATGGGCTGTCCTCAGAGTTTGCTAGATGACATCACAGGAGACTGCTGCCTCAGGAGAGCGAGGAAAATTCTTAAGGACGACTCACACCCTGGCCAGCACTTCTTTAATCTCCTACCTTCGGGCAGGAGATACAAAAGTATAGTCAGCCGCACCAACAGGTTAAAGAACAGTTTTTATCTGTGGGCTGCTGGGCTGCTGAATGGGAAAAAATAGTGTACAGTGGTACCTTGGGTTAAGAACTTAATTTGTTCTGGAGGTCCGTTCTTAACCTGAAGCTGTTCTTAACCTGAAGCACCACTTCAGCTAATGGGACCTCCCATTGCCGCTGCGCTGTCGCAGCACAATTTCTGTTCTCATCCTGAAGCAAAGTTCTTAACCCGAGGTACTATTTCTGGGTTAGCAGAGTCTGTAACCTGAAGCGTCTGTAACCTGAAGCGTATGTAACCCGAGGTACCACTGTAATTGACTTCCGACAAGCACACAGAGCGCAAACAAGATTGAGTGTATGGGGGGCGGGGCTTGTTTAATTTTACTGTACACAGGTGGTGTAGTGACAATAAAGTATTATTATTGTTATTATTATTATTATTGATACAAATGGACAAGATTCTAGGTTTGTAAAAAAAGGTTTGCTTAACTTACTAGTAATACACACAGCTACGTAACAGCAATAATTAAAAGCAATTAATTTGATGTTCATTGGCCTAGCACTTACGTGGGCTGGTATCTGGGGCAACCACAACAAGGCCTTGTTCAGCTGCAGCTTGATGGAAACCTGCTTTCGTTATGAAATTTTGTTCTGTGCACGTTAATCCTGAAAAGACAGAAGTGCATTGTCATGGCAGGAGCACTGCCAATAGGGTTCTGGCTCAGAAGCTATCCAAGTGAGCGTGTTTTAGCCCAAAAGTAAGAGGATGCACTTTCCACTTTGAACCATTGTTTATATCTTTTGATATTGTTGGGCCTAAGTGTCTAAATTGATTAGCCTCAAAGTATAACTTCAAAAAAACGAATTCCCCCATCCTCCCAGTGATAGATGTTTATATAACAGGGCTTTTTGTTGTTGTTGTTCCAGGTTTTTTCTTTCAGAAAGATTCCAAACATTTTTGCCACTCATTTAGCTAAACGTTGCTAAATGTCTCCCCTAGGAAGAACTGGAAAAGATAAGTAAACCTAGGCACTACAATAGTTTTAATTGCTGTTATACAACCAATTAATGACAGCTTCTCCCCTTTAATTTTCAGAATTTCCTTCCATAAAGGGCACATAACTTGCCACTATCAGCCTGTTTGTTTGTTTGTTTATAATCTGGATTCTCAGATATATAAATTGCATGTGGCAAAGTGGTATATTCAAACCACTTGATTATTTCTCTTCTGTTCTTTCGGTGGAATATGATGGAATAAAATATCTGATATTTTTACAATTTACTTGTAATTCTGCCACCATGCAAAAGTTATTCAATTACTGTTTAACTGCAATTAAATTTTCTTCTTTACATTTTTTATTAATGTACCAGTAGACAAAGAAAACAAAAAAGACATTGTGTTGACAGTGAATATTTTTTTATTACACATAAGTTCTCATTCATTGTTGAAGAGTAAAGAAAGTTCCACTAGACCTGAAATGCTACCATGTTTAAATTAATCCTAATAATACCAGTAGCAGGAAGCGAAGAATTTCCACAGGCACATATAAGAAGGGAAAACAGATTTTTATGAAAAGGTCTTTCTTTGCAATCACACCGACCAATTTACTGCCAGTTTTTCTGACTGTGAAGTTTGCCAGTTTTTGGAGTGTCTTCCCTGAGTGGCAGATTTTTAAAGAGCCTACCAATTTTTAGCAATCTTCATAAGGGCCGTTCCTACCAAAACGTAGGACATGACAAATAATGCTCTGAGGGCCGCTAGTTAGGGAGAGAAGGGCCAAAGTTGGAACAGGGTGTGCAATCCATTGGACTATTACAAAAAATCTGTCAAACATCTTAGACAGAATAAACATCTGGAACTAAAGAACAAACCCACCACATATGGGTGAGTGACCGTCTATTCTCTGTTAATTATGTGGTCTATAAATACCTTAAAGGGCTATGTGACACCTCATTAGTAATACAGCACCTTTCTCACTGGAGCAAGATGCCACCTGGGTGTGAACTTCAACACTGATTCTCTAAATTCTGGCTGAAGCAGTTGTAAGGAAGTTTTCTAATTTAACACTAAAGCTTGAGTCTCTTAGGGTGTCAGATTTTGTCCAGCGCCTAACAGCATCTTGCAGAAAGAGATGTGCCACAAATTATCTTATCTATAAGCCTTTATTGAAGCTCAGCTGACAGCAAAAGCAAGGCAGTCTGGCTTTATCACTGAATCACAAATGTATCTAGATCAGGGAAGTCCAGCTTTTCATACCAAGTGGACCACAACAGCACTCAGACATGGAACCTGTGGACCGCAAACTGTTTTGCCACATGGAGCAAGGGGAGCAAGTCAAAATTGACACTCCGCTGCCAGTCCTTCTGCTGCCTTCCAAAAAAAACAACCCGAATAAGCAAGGTGTTGGGCTTTGGGAAGGAGGTATGAGGCTCTGGCAAGGGACGCGGGTTGTGCTGTGGGTTAAACCACAGAGCCTAGGACTTGCCGATCAGAAGGTCGGCGGTTTGAATCCCCGCGACGGAGTGAGCTCCCGTTGCTCAGTCCCTGCTCCTGCCAACCTAGCAGTTCGAAAGCACGTCAAAGTGCAAGTAGATAAATAGGTACCGCTCTGGCGGGAAGGTAAACGGCGTTTCCGTGCGCTGCTCTGGTTCGCCAGAAGCGGCTTAGTCATGCTGGCCACATGACCTGGAAGCTGTACGCCGGCTCCCTCGGCCAATAAAGCGAGATGAGCGCCGCAACCCCAGAGTCAGCCACGACTGGACCTAATGGTCAGGGGTCCCTTTACCTTTATGAGGCTCTGGCAGGGTCCCAGAGCCCTCCCACCTCCTTCCCAAAGCTGGGAAAATGCCAACAAGGTTTTGGGAAGGAGGCAGGAGGACTCTAGGACCCTCTCAGAGCCCTCAAACTTCTTTCCCAAAGCCCAGAGCCTTGCTTACCCAGGCACAAGGGCTGGAGGGGGGCATAAAATGGTGCAGAGGGCTGCCATAAAAGACATTGAGGGCTGCGAGTTGGACCAACCTGATCTAGATGATAATCTACAAAAACACTTTGCAATCTTGTCTGGGCTATAAAATTGGTGGAGTGGGGCTTCTTGCTGTCTCCCTGGCAGGTGCTGCTCCCTGTTTAGGGATGCAATATAAGGCTCCCTTGGTATGAAAACTCCCTTTTCCTAGTGGTACAGACAACATTTTGGGTAAGCTTCTGTCACTACCTCAATACACTTTTGTTTCCCCAGGCTTCAAACTTATGGTGGGCCCATTTAGCTTGCTGTGATCTATAGAGTTTTGACCCTGCGCTGTTTCGTAGAATTTATGTTTTCATTTCTTTTAAATATTTTTATTATTTTATTTGTTGTTTGATCTCTTCCTGGAAACCACTTTGTTATAATTTTTTGATGAAAAGTAGTATATGAATCTCTGAAATAACTATAAGAAGCCTACTGAAATCACACCTACAACATGTTTGAATTAATTTTAACCCCCTTTGGCAATATCTTTTTCAAGGGCCACTTCAGATTACTCACCTGAGAGCCAGTACAATACAGGGCATTTCTCAGCTTCTGCTTTGGGTGGCAGATAAACCCCAAACTTCATTTTGCATTTCAGCTCAATGCTGTTGACAACAAAATGCAATTAACATGGACTAACGAAACTCGAGAAAAATAATGTCGCTTATAAGAAACCGCAACCTCCGATCAGAGTTGCCAGAGGCTAACACTCAAGCCGCATGCTTTATTTAACTACTTAAGAGTGTTTTTGTTTCCCCGCGGAAATCAGAGCAACTAATTCAGTCAAGGCAAGTAGAGGCAGCAGACAATTGGAGCTGCCACAAGAAGGGACAGGATGCAGATTATCAAAGAGGGTCTACCTAAGCTTCCAAGAAAGCAAAAGGAGACACACGAGGGACTGAGCATAGAGACTGAAGGGACAGAGTGGAGTACAGTGGGGTGGGTGTGGCTAATCTGTGGCCCTCCAGATATTGGACTACACCTCCCATCATCCCTGCCCACTGACCATGCTGGTTAGGGCTGATGGGAGCTGGAATTCAACAGCATCTGGAGGGAGACAGGTTTCCCACCCCTGCAATGAACAACTGGACTTTCACTGAAAAAGCAAGGAAGATGTAGTGATGGTTAAGCTACTAAAAATGTGATTAAAATTGAAGAACAAAAAGATGCTTTCTCAGTACTTTGGTATGACACCAAAGCCTAAATATCAACAGAACTGCTATATGCAAAATTGTTGTCTGCCAAAAAAAACACCAGGAAGGGGCAAAAATGAATATGCATTTGTTTAGTAATTAGCTGTTGTCCAGCCCCAAACACATAGGGACAAATTTTCTAAACTTTGGTGGCTATGGGTTATAGGTAGTGGGTAGGTTGCACCCAAAGGCTTCTGCTGTGGCACAGGGCAGGTGCAGGAGGAGAGGGGGGAAACCCCCTTGCACTAGTGCTAATCCTTGCACTAGCGTTTTCATTTAGTATTTTTATTTATACTGACCCGTGGGTATAGGCCTGCAGCATAAAGGTGCTATTCAGTGTTATTCCCACTCAAGAATAGGTCAATTCAAGTTAATGGACATGGCTAACTTAGGTTCATTCATTTCAGTGGGTCTACTCAACTAAGTAGGACTTAGCTGAATATAACCCTAACCCCAGGGTTGCAAAATATCCTTTAAAAAAAATTACATGAATAAAACATTTACCTGTCATGCTC
This sequence comes from Podarcis filfolensis, assembly GCF_964270895.1. Taxonomy (NCBI): domain Eukaryota; kingdom Metazoa; phylum Chordata; class Lepidosauria; order Squamata; family Lacertidae; genus Podarcis; species Podarcis filfolensis. The sequence goes on along the minus strand of NC_139606.1, from coordinate 8,621,887 downwards.
AAACACTTTCTGAAAACCACCGAAGCATTTATTGCTAGAAATTTCTTTCAATGCCATGATCTCCGCTGAAAACAAAGACGGGAAACTGTTTTAGAGTTGTACTTATTTATTAAATTTGTAAAACACACTTCACTCCATCTTATGGTACTGAACTCCATAGCTGAATTTACAGCAGCCTCATAACAAGAAGATAATTCAGGCTGAAAATATATACACTTACCTGGGAGTAAGTTGCATTAAACTCAGGAGGGCTTACGTAGGAGTAAGCGTGCATGTAAATGCACCATAAAGCTTCTACAACAGATAAAGGATTTTCCCTACCAACCTACAGTTTTTCTTCACAATGCCATCACCCCTAGTTATTCATAACACACACACAGAGACATTCTTCAATATATAGATTCAGATTTCAGAAGGCAAAAAACTGAGACATAACTGTGTGCTGTATTTGGGAAGTTTGCCTTTGTTTTCCTGATTTTACAAGCCTGTTGGCAGAGCCTAGAAAACAGGGTTTCCTTTCTTGGTTCCCAAACTGGTGCCCAGACTTGGTGCCCAGTCTAAGGTCAGTGGTCAGTTTGATCCAATAAGATCTTTCTCCCTTAATCCAAGGTGCAGCTGGAGGTGGCTGTGCCACTGAAGAGAATTCCAGGACTCAACTTTTACTATTCTATCACATGTTCCTAGCATGGGAGGGGATCTGGAACTGAGCCTGCCAAACTCAAATCGTTCAATTAACCTTTGGCCAGGTTGGAAAAGATTTTGCAAGGATAGGAGTTGTAGTAAATCTGTTTGAGAAGTTGCTGCCAGGGAGTTGAAATCGTGCTATTTGAGGGCAGGGGAGCATTTTACTGCTTGTGCTCTTTCACACCTTTTTATTGCTACATATGGTCAGTGCTATCTTTAGGCCAACCAGATAGCCACCTAGGGTGCAAACCTCCTTTGAGGGGCACAGTTTTATGCAGATTAGCTTATAAATTTCCGACAATATTTTATTTTTAGTTTTTATTTTGAAGAAGTTTATCATTTCTACAAGATGTTCATTTTTGAAAATTGCAGTGAGCAATTTTTGGTGTGTGTGCAAATTGATAGCCTTGCCAAGGGCATAAAATAGCCTGGTAGTGGGCACTGGGTATGGTAACTTACTGTTAAACCTGCATTTTGAAATATTTGTGATTTTTATTGTGGGTTTGACTTTGGTTGTAAATCCTTTCAGGGCTTCTTATCCAGTGGGAATCAAAGAACTGTAGCGTTGCAAGGGACCCCGAGGGTCATCCAGCCATACAGGAATCTCAGCTAAAGCATCTGTGACAGATGGATATTCATCCTCTGCTTTAAAACCTCCAAGGAAGGAGAACCCACCACCTTCTGAGGGAACCCACACCATGGTTGAACAGCTCTTACTGTCAGAAAGTTATTGTTTAGTCGGAAGACCCAGGGTGTGTGCGTGTGGTGCTATGGGTCACTGTGTCTGGCTGCTATTTTTTACTTATCACATTTGTATACCGCTGTTCATGGCATAACAAAACAGAATACAGTGGACGCTCGGGTTGCGAACGTGATCCGTGCAGGAAGCACGTTCACAACCCGCAGCACCGCGTGTGCACACTTGAGGGTTGCGATTTGGCGCTTCTGCGCATGCCATAGCTTTTCCCTTTTCTTGCGAGGAATCCTATTCGGAATAAGGGAATTTCCCTTTAAAAAAGGGAAACGTTGACAGCTTTGGCGCATGCACAAAGCGCGATTTAGTGCTTCTGCACATGCGCCAAAACCCGGAAGTAACCCGTTATGGTACTTCTGGGTTCGGCGCGGTGCGCAACCCGAAATCGTACAACCCGAAGCGTCTGTAACCCGAGGTATGACTGTAGAAGCACAAAATATGTAATAAATAATAGTATGTAATAATAAAAAACGAGAACAAAAACCCGAAACGAACCAATACCACCCCCACTCCCACAAACCCAAAGGTCTGGTGGTTCGAGACCCCCTTGGGGACAGCTGTGGGCAAAAGATTCCTGCATTTGCAAGGGGCTGGACTAGATGGCCCTTAGGGACCCCTTCCACCACTACAATTCTCTTAAGTATAAAGGGAAGTGCAAATGGAATAAACCTAAACTTTGCCTGGCCAGCAGTGGACAAACTGGTTCTGTTAAGTTGTGGGTGAACATATCAGACGACACAGCGATTCTTCAGACTGATCTTGTTTATTCACAGACCCAGAACAGAACTGGGCTGAAGGGTTCGGCCAGCCTGCTTATATAGAGCTCCCCTACAATGCAACTGTAACCACTTTCTGTAACTATCCAATCACTGAACGTCACTTTCAATTCCTTATTTGCATATGCGGACCTGAGTGAAAACTATCCACAGTATCCCCCTGCTGGCCCAGGGTGAGAACTTCAGTACATAACAGGTTCCTTTATTAATTCCCCACAACTGTTTATATTCTTTTTTTTCTTTATATTCTTTTTTCTTTTCGTTTTATTCTTTTTCTTTTACTATTGTTAACTCTTTTTTTGTTATGTTTATGTATGAAAAATAATAAATATTATTGTGGGGGGGGGGTAAGATTAAATAAATAAATAAGAAAATGCACGATAAGAAAAGTCAGGAAATATGATTACGACTGTGATATGGTTTTATGAAATAATGATATTGGAAACTGCTGTATATAATCACTAAGAAATTCAGATGGAAGAGACTAGAGGAAGTCAAGTAATATGTTTATGAAGATGGATTTTAATTAATTAAGTTTTAGTTTATGTGGTGATTTGATGTATTTTATGTTTTATATTCTTTTTTCTTTTCGTTTTATTCTTTTTCTTAACTCTCTTTTTTTGTTATGTTTATGTATGAAAAATAATGAATATTATTGTGGGGGGGGATTAATTCCCCAAAACTGACCGACACACAACACAAAAGCAAGCTTTGCAAACCGCCTCAGCCACAGGCTGCGTCTGCCTGTCGAAGCGAAACCAGCACCAGGGAAAGCAATGGCGGTGTGTGGAAAAGAGGGAGCTATCCTTTCCCTGGAGGCACTTACCGTCCTCCCCAGCTGCCTTTCTGAGCTCCGCGGGTGGGTCAAGCGACACCAAACTCCCCTCAAAAACTTGGCCTTGCCTCTCTCGACGAGGGTCCGTTTGCTTTTACCTCACACACGCACAAGCGCGCGCTCTCTCTCTTTCTCTGGCGCCGCGAGGCTTCATGGGAATCGTAGTCCCTTCGCCGTGCACTTCGCCTTGCTCTGCGCGACGGCGGGACTCCACCTCCCAAGAAGCTTTGCTCCGGCCCGAACGTGCGCGCCTCCCTCGCTCGCTCGCGCGGCGGGGGGGGGGGGAGGGGCGGCGGCTCGGCTCGCGCCCGCTGAGGCTCCTCCTCGATGGCCGCCCGCCGTTATCCCCGGCTCTGCCGCCTTTTGGCGGGCCTCGGAGGGGCCGCCTCGCTCGTGCTGCTGGTCAGCCTGTACACGGCGGGGTCTGAGGTGCAGGTGGGTTGGCAGGTACAGAACGGGCCGCCCTCCGCTCCCGCGCCGCGTTTTGCAGGGTCCCTTGGGTCACAACAGCCCTGTGAGGTGGGCCAGGCTGAGGGAGCGACGCCCAGGGTCGGGGGGGGGGCGAACCTTTCCCTTCACAGCTGTGTGAATATACACACATCTGTGAGGAACTAATCCAAGGTTTGGCAAACTTGGGTCTCTAGCTGTTGTTGTTTTGGACTACAACTCCCATCATCCCTAGCTATAATAATAATAATAATAATAATAATAATAATAATTTATGTTTTGGGCCCGAGCCAGGGGGGGCGAACCTTTCCCTTCACAGCTGTGTGAATATACACACATCTGTGAGGAACTAATCCAAGGTTTGGCAAACTTGGGTCTCTAGCTGTTGTTGTTTTGGACTACAACTCCCATCATCCCTAGCTATAATAATAATAATAATAATAATAATAATAATAATAATAATAATAATTTATGTTTTGGGCCCGAGCCAGGGGGGGGCGAACCTTTCCCTTCACAGCTGTGTGAATATACACACATCTGTGAGGAACTAATCCAAGGTTTGGCAAACTTGGGTCTCTAGCTGTTGTTGTTTTGGACTACAACTCCCATCATCCCTAGCTATAATAATAATAATAATAATAATAATAATAATAATAATAATAATAATTTATGTTTTGGGCCCGAGCCAGGGGGGGGCGAACCTTTCCCTTCACAGCTGTGTGAATATACACACATCTGTGAGGAACTAATCCAAGGTTTGGCAAACTTGGGTCTCTAGCTGTTGTTGTTTTGGACTACAACTCTCATCATCCCTAGCTGCTATTATTATTATTATTATTATTATTATTATTATTATTTGTACCCCGCCCATCTGGCTGGGTTTCCCCAGCCACTCTGGGCGGCTTCCACAGAGACCAAAAATACACTAAAATGTCACACATTAAAAACTTCCCTGAACAGGGCTGCCTTCAGATGTCTTCTGAATGTCAGGTAGTTGTTTATCGCTTTGACATCTGGTGGGAGGGAGTTCCACAGGGCGGGCGCCACTACCGAGAAGGCCCTCTGCCTGGTTCCCTGTAGCTTTGCTGCTCGCAGTGAGGGAACCGCCGCCAGAAGGCCCTCGGCGCTGGATCTCAGCGTCCGGGCTGAACGATGGGGGTGGAGACGCTCCTTCAGGTATACTGGGCTGAGGCCATTTAGGGCTTTAAAGGTCAACACCAACACTTTGAATTGTGCTCGGAAACGTACTGGGAGCCAATGTAGGTCTTTCAAGACCGGTGTTATGTGGTCTCGGCGGCCGCCCCCAGTCACCAGTCTAGCTGCCGCATTCTGGATTAGTTGTAGTTTCCGGGTCACCTTCAAAGGTAGCCCCACATAGAGCGCATTGCAGTAGTCCAAGCGGGAGATAACTAGAGCATGCACCACTCTGGCCAGACAGTCTGCGGGCAGGTAGGGTCTCAGCCTGCGTACCAGATGGAGCTGGTAAACAGCTGCCCTGGACACAGAATTGACCTGCGCCTCCATGGACAGCTGTGAGTCCAAAATGACTCCCAGGCTGCGCACCTGGTCCTTCAGGGGCACAATTACCCCATTCAGGACCAGGGAGTCCTCCACACCAGCCTGCCCCCTGTCCCCCCAAAACAGTACTTCTGTCTTGTCAGGATTCAACCTCAATCCATTAGCCGCCATCCATCCTCAAACCGCCTCCAGGCACTCACACAGGACCTTCACCGCCTTCAGTGGTTCTGATTTGAAAGAGAGGTAGAGCTGGGTATCATCTGCATATTGATGGACACCAAGCCCAAACCCCCTGATGATCTCTCCCAGTGGCTTCATATAGATGTTAAAAAGCATGGGGGAGAGGACGGAACCCTGAGGCACCCCACAAGTGAGGGCCCAGGGGTCTGAACACTCATCCCCCACCACCACTTTCTGAACACGGCCCAGGAGGGAGGAAGGAAGGAAGCTAGCAAGGAAGCTAGCTAGCAAGACCAGTCCTCAGGGATGATGGGAATTGTAGTCCAAAAACAGCTGGAGACCCAAGTTTGGGAAACCCTGTGACCTAATCGATTACGATTTCTTTAATGGGGAGGCAGCTTGGATGAAAAGTATTTGGGGTGTGGGATCGTATCACAGCTGTCCATGGAGGCGCAGGTTAATTCTGTGTCTAGGGCGGCTGTCTACCAGCTCCACCTGGTACTCAGGCTAAGACCCTACCTGCCCGCGGACTGTCTCGCCAGAGTGGTGCATGCTCTAGTTATCTCCCGCTTGGACTACTGCAATGCGCTCTACGTGGGGCTACCTTTGAAGGTGACCTGGAAACTACAACTAATCCAGAATGCGGCAGCTAGACTGGTGACTGGGAGCAGCCGCCGAGACCACATAACACCGGTCCTGAGAGATCTGCAATGGCTCCCAGTACGTTTCCGAGCACAATTCAAAGTGTTGGTGCTGACCTTTAAAGCCCTAAACGGCCTCGGTCCAGTACACCTGAAGGAGCGTCTCCACCCCCATCGTTCTGCCTGGACACTGAGATCCAGCGCCGAGGGCCTTCTGGCGGTTCCCTCATTGCGAGAAGTGAGGTTACAGGGAACCAGGCAGAGGGCCTTCTCAGTAGTGGCACCTGCCCTGTGGAAGCCCTACTTTCAGATGTGAAGGAAATAAGCAGCTATCTTCTCTTTAAAAGAGATCTGAAGGCAGCCCTGTTTAGGGAAGTTTTTAATATTTAATGCTGTATTGTTTTTAACACTTGATTGGAAGCCGCCCAGAGTGGCTGGGGAAACTCAGCCAGATGGGCGGGTTGTAAATAATAAATTATTATTATTATCCAAGTCCATGGGAAACCAAGCCATGTTTGGAGGATATTTGTTCTGTCTGAACCAGCCCTGAGACGAACCAGAAAAAGGGCATCTCAATCCCCACTAGGGAAGAAGGGGTGAGTGAAGATTTACAAGGGGCGGGGCATAAAGATCTACATTGGGATCTGTTGCCAGTGTGGATCCTGCCAGCAAAGGCAATCACCTCACCTTGCCTCATGGGTGGGCCGGTCCTGCAGACTATACAATAGTCCGTATTACTGAAAAAATGTGTTATTTAGTTGGCTGTTAAATGATCAATCTGTGGGACGTAATACTTCAGGATATGTATTAGTATTTATATTATTCCGCCTGCCCGCCCCCCACATTACATGAGAACTGAACTGTGAGAATGGACTGTTGGTTTGGAAGGGGAATGAGGCTACCAAACGAAACTTGCAGTTTCTGAATTTGTAAATAAAAACCAAACTGAGGGCTTAAAAAAAAAAAAAAGCTCTAAAAGGGCCTAACAAGAACCAGTGAGTTTTCTGGAGGTATGGAAAGCTGCTTATGGTAGCTGAACTGAGAAAAAGAAACAGAAATTGTTGACTGTATCACACCTCAGCCATTAAGTTTGTATGGCTAAGAACAGTTGAAGGGTGGAATTTGGAGTGCTGGTTGAAAACAAAAGAAACTAGAAAGGAAAATGGAGGGTAGGGTGAAGAGAGGGGTTTGACCTACTCAAGTCCCTGACAGCTTAGCTGTTAAAATATTCATGTTTTGAACTTTTGAAGATTTGTTGGAAAACAAAACCCCTAGGTGGTTGTCACCAATGGAAGCTAAGGAAGTGAAAAAACTTAATATGGAATCCAAATGGCCAAAGTACTGGGAAATCGTAGAACAGGAGGAGGGAAAAGTGAAACTGCAGAGCTATGAGAAATTGAAGTCAAAAGTAAGAGATTGGCTTCATTATTATCAGATAAATGAAGTTTTCAAACAGGACAGGAAAATTGGCTTCCAGGTGGAGAAGTCCAAACTAGAAACAGAGTTATTGGAACCCAACACTAAGAATTTGTCAAGAATGTATAGCTTGCTGTTGAAATGGAATACACAGGACGAGACGGTTAAATCAGCTATGATTAAATGGGCACAAGACATTGGTCACAACATTATGTTTGCTGACTGGGAACAGTTATGGACCACCGGCATAAAGTTCACGGCATGTAATGCCTTGAGAGAGAACATTATGAAAATGATTTATAGGTGGTACATGACCCCAGTCAAGCTTGCAAAAATTTATCATATGCCCAGTAATAAATGCTGGAAATGTAAGGAAACTGAAGGTACTTTCTACCACCTTTGGTGGACGTGCCCAAGGATTAAGGTATTCTGGGAAATTATTTATAATGAAATGAAAAAGGTGCTTAAATGCACGTTCGTGAAGAAACCAGAAGCCTTTCTCCTGGGCATGGCAGGCCAATTGGTGTCAAGGAAAGATAGGACGTTTTTTATGTACGCTACAACAGCAGCAAGAGTACTGTTAGCAAAGTATTGGAAGACACAAGAACTACCCACACTGGAAGAATGGCAGACCAAGGTAATAGACTACATGGGACTGGCGGAGATGACCGGCAGAATCCGAGACCAAGGGAAAGAGACGGTGGAAGAAGATTGGAAGAAATTTAAAATCTATCTTAAGAACTGTTGTAAAATTAATGAATGCTAAAATGTTTTGGGTAATGTAAAATAGAATTGCAGCGATTAACAATTGGATATGAGAAATAAGATCTAAAGAAAGTGTTATATTGAAATTAGGGGATGCTGAAAAGATTGATAACAGGGATGCAGAAAGGGGAGGTATAGGGAAGTCGCTGAAAGAAGGTTCAAGAAAAGAAAGGTTAAGAAAGTATACGTGTTTATATGTTTGTATGTCTATGTATTGTGTTGTATTGTTTTGTATTATGTGTGGAAAAACCAATAAAAAATTTATTTAAAAAAAAAAAAGAACAGTTGAAGGGTGGAATTTGGAGTGCTGGTTGAAAACAAAAGAAACTAGAAAGGAAAATGGAGGGTAGGGTGAAGAGAGGGGTTTGACCTACTCAAGTCCCTGACAGCTTAGCTGTTAAAATATTCATGTTTTGAACTGGCAGCCCTCTAATGCAGTATGGTATATCAGAGGAGGGCTGGATGTAGGGGGAAGAAAAAAATACGTATTTTATCACTTCCCCATTCCTGAAACTTCTCCTTCCCTTTTGAGGCCAGGGGAGCATTGCCATCTACACAAAACCTGTAAATGAAATTATCTAGGGATTTGGAATGTGGTGTCGTCGTCATCATCAGTACATTGGTGATGACCAGTTCTGCTTCTCTTCTTCATTAAATCTAGATGAAGCTATGGAACCAATGTCTGGAATCAATAATGGAGTGGGTAAGGGCCAGTAAACAGAAGATCAATCCAGGCAAGATGGAGGTTCTGTTGATGCATGGCAATGAGGTTTGCAGTTTGGAGTTTTACTTCTGACCTCACCTTTGAAGGCCTAAATGGTTTCTGTAGCTTGAAGCACATTTCACCAGCTTGACTGGTTTGCCAACTGCAACCCACTCCTAACCACAATAGCCTGGACATGATTATCCATGCTCCAAAGAACGCAAGTGCCCTGTTTAGTCCATCCTATTTCCCACAGTGGCCAACCATAGGCCTGTGAAAAGTCTACAAGCAAGACCTGAGGGCAATCTCACTCTCCAGGGGCTGATACTCAGAGACATGGTGCCTCTGATCGCTGCTTGTCAGCCTAGCCTACCTCACAGGGTTGCGATGAGAGCAAAAATGGGAAAACCTTTGGCATGCAGTGCTTAGAACAAGGATGAGATAAAAATGTGATAGATAAACGTTAAATACAGTGGTACCTCAGGTTACATACGCTTCAGGTTACAGACTCCACTAACCCAGAAATAGTGCTTCAGGTTAAGAACTTTGCTTCAGGATGAGAACAGAAATCGTGCTCCGGCAGCGTGGCAGCAGCAGGAGGCCCCATTAGCTAAAGTGGTGCTTCAGGTTAAGAACAGTTTCAGGTTAAGTACAGACCTCCGGAACAAATTAAGTACTTAACCCGAGGTACCACTGTACTGCTCTCTGGAGATGGCTCATTTAACAGTAATTCTTTTGCCGTTTATTTTTAAGGTGTTAAGTGAGTTGACTTTCTTCCCTCTCTGGAGAAGAGAGAAGCCACTCTACAAGCTTGATGTAAACTGGCCTTTGATTCCTTTTGCTGGTCAGACATTTTGTGTTGCTGTGGATGACGTCAATGGATTAGTATACGTGGGACAGGTAAGAAAAGACATTCTTCTGACCAGCAGAGTTGTGCAGTGTGTAGCTTTGATTGTTAGCAGTTCCTGTTTTTACAGCAACCAGACTATGAACTCTTGCACAGAATACTGGGTAGAGGCACATCCTTCAATGTCAGAAAAGTTCACATTTCTCTTTATATTTTTCCTTGCTGAATGCATGTGGATCTGTAAGGAAGCAGACATACTTTCCGGTGTTGAGGAGAGCTTTGTGAGGAGCAGACATTCGCATGACTTTTTTCCAGTGTGGGTGAACTTTTCCCATACTGAAAAAAAATGTCAAAAAAAAAAAAAGTGTAGTGGCAAGAGCTACCTAAAGGAGTAAATGAATGCTGTTGCTTCTTTCGCTATAAAATACCGTCTTTTCTTCAAAAAGTTCCATAACTTGGCATGCTATTTTAACATTCATATCATGTTTACTCTGGAGCTTAGAAGCCTAATGCTAGAATAGGGAGCCAATTGTCATTCCTCTCCTATATTTCCCCTTTACACTCCACTTTTTTATTTTATTTTATTTTAAGCGTTTATTAATTTTCCAATAAAAACATCTAATTAACATATCAAATCAAATCCAATAAAAATAAAGAACTAAAATAAAAAGTCCAATTGTCTTCCAAATTGTAATAATTTTTGTTTTGGCTTCCCACAGTCTGAATTCCGGAGCGCTTTCAACATCATAGTCCTTGCCTCTCATCATCATCAATGTTTTTCATAATTCCATATCCGATTTTTTTCCGCCACGTTTTGACTGGTTCTGCGATCCTCATTCATGTCAGAAAACAGATACATTTTTTTCTATGGAGTGCAGATTTGTCCGTATATTGTACTCTTTCAGCTGTTTTTGTTTTTTCATCGCACCGCTTCATTTAATTGCATCCAATTTCAAAGTTCTGTCCAGCTCTTTGAGAATTGTTATTTTGGCAGCTGGTTTCTCTTCAGATTGTATAAATCTTTCGCCCTTTTACACTCCACTTTTCAGTCTTTATGGTTGACTAAGATTGTTCATTATAACAGTGCCAGTGAAGAAAGCCACAATTATTTTAAGTAGATGACATCAGCAAGTCACTAGGATATCTCCATTAATGACCATTTTCTTTCCAGTGTAGGAAATGCTGGGCTGTGTCTTTGTACTAGGAATTGTGCTTTTATTCTCATGGCATTATGTTTCCCAAAGCTTGGTTGGTCTAAATGGATTCAGAGGCTGAGAGTTCAGCTTTCCTTTTTCTGTAGATCTGGCTGCAAAATCAAGAAAGGCTTTTAAATGTGCCACAGTTCCTCTATACTTGCCCTGCCTATCTGCTGCACATTAGTTCCATTCCATAAGGTGGCTGCTTTCTGTCAGACCCTTCCCTCTGCCTTTCTGCCAGTTCTTTGCTCAGTTTCTCACACCCAGACTCTGCTTGATCTCTTGTATCCCTGATCTTCCTAGAAACCTTCTCTTCTAGCCTGCATATCCTGTCTCTTTGCTTTCTTTAAAAAAAGAAGAAAAAAAAAACTCGCAGCATCTTTTCCTCACCAGTATCTTAGATCCGGGATTGCCAACCCGATTAGCCTGCAGAAGCCTTCATTGGTGCCCCCAGGGAGGCGCCCCAGACTGAGCTTTCATTTTAAAAAAGTAAGTTTCTTGCCCTCTTAAAAAGAAAACTCTGAAGCAAAATGGGAATAAGTGATTTCTGTGAAATAACCAAGCCTGGCTCCTCCTGCCTGTCAGTGGTTTTAGCCAATAAGTGAAGTCAGAGCTGCAACTGACGAGTGAGTTGTTTGATGGGCAGGCAATAGGGTCCTAAAGAACTTCTGTTTCCCCTTGATCTTAAAGCACTTTTCTTTGTTGTGTCTTATTTTCCAGGCAGAATTTCAACAGGTTATGCCTTTTCTCGTATGGAAGTACGATTATGGGGATAGCTTCACTGTGATTGTACTCTGTCCACTTTTGTGTTATGCCATGACTATCTAGGTTAAACACTTTTACTCCATTCTTTAGTCAAAAAGGCTATGAGAGTGGCTTTACAAAGATCTTTAGGCTTATAATCTACAATACATGGCAGACAAGGAAAAAGAGATGGGGAGGGAGAGGAGGGAAATCACGCTCATGCATCATTTCCTACAGTTCTTATAATGATCTTTGGGACGGAGACAATTCACATAGCCTGATGGACTAACGCCTTTTACTAGGTGACAGTTGAGGAAGAGCCAAAAGGTGACCGGTTTCTCAGCAAAAGCTGTGGAGTTCCTCTGTTTCTCTTTCTCTCTATTCTGCAGCCTGATAGAATGGCTGCTGCTTGGTGACAGTTGAGAGAGGGCTAAAGGCAGCTGTTTGGTTGAAGTACAGTGGTATCTCGGGTTACATACGCTTCAGGTTACAGACTCAGAAATAGTACCTCAGGTTAAGAACTTTGTTTCAGGATAAGAACAGAAATAGTGCTCCGGCGGCGCGGCGGCAGCAGGAGGCCCCATTAGCTAAAGTGCTTCTTCAGGTTAAGAACAGTTTCAGGTTAAGTACGGACCTCCGGAACGAATTAAGTACTTAACCCGAGGTACCACTGTATATGCTGAGGACAAAAATCCACTATCCTTTTGTACCTCTGCATTAAGATTCAGTGAAAGGAAGCCACTGATCAGCTTTTTCCTTGCATGTGAACCAGTCATAACAATACTTGGCGGAGCTAATAAGATTTGTGAGAATGTATGTATATGTATATGCATATGTATGTATATGCAATAAGGAAACGTTATGAAAAAATTCTGGAATTTTATTCTGCAAGATCTGATTGGTTCACTGTTATCTTTATACACTTTTACAGAGAGGTGATGAAAATGTGCCTAAGGTTGTAGTTTATACTGAGGATGGCTATTTCTTACAAGCATGGAATGCTTCCATTGAAATGCCTCATGGTATCTTTGTGCTGAACACACCCAATGCAACTTCAGTGTGGATCACAGATGTTGGAACTGGTATGTGGAATGATTATTACTAAATAACACCAGAGTGAAACAAAACAGTGTGCTTGTGATGTTTTAAGTTAGACGTAAATGGCTGGGTTGCCATCAGTATGCCGATGACACCCAACTCTATCTGTTGATGGATGGCCATCCTGACTCGGCCCCAGACACACTGACCAGATGCCTGGAGGCTGTGGCTGGATGGTTACGTGGGAGCCGGTTGAAGTTAAATCCTTCGAAGACAGAGGTCCTCTGGCTGGGACGGGACGATATGGGATTGAGGGGGCAACTCCCATCTCTTGCGGGGGTGCAGTTAGTGCCAGCACCGTCCGTTAAGAGTTTGGGTGTAATCTTCGATACCTCCCTCTCTATGGAGGCGCAGATTACAGCTATAACAAAGGCGGCATTTTTTCATCTCCGCCAAGCTAAGCAGTTGGCCCCTTATCTCTCTCGCCCTGACCTAGCCACTGTGATCCACGCGACGGTCACCTCCAGACTGGATTATTGTAACTCGCTCTACGTGGGGCTGCCCTTGAGACTGACCCAGAAACTCCAGTGGGTGCAGAATGCCGCGGCGAGACTCCTTATGGGGTCTTCGCTGCGAGACCACATTCATCCGGTACTATATCAGCTGCACTGGCTCTCGGTGGAGTACAGGATCAGGTTTAAGGTGCTGGTTTTAACCTTTAAAGCCCTATACGGCCTAGGACCCTCGTACCTACGGGACCGCCTCTCCTGGTATGCCCCACAAAGAAACCTACGGTCTGCAAATAAAAACATCCTGAAGGTCCCAGGCCTCAGAGAGGTTAGGCTGGCCTCAACTAGAGCCAGGGCCTTCTCGGCTGCGGCTCCAATCTGGTGGAATGCTCTGTCACAAGAGACTAGGGCCCTGCGGGACCTGACATCTTTCCGCAGGGCCTGCAAGACAGAGTTGTTCCACCAGGCCTTTGGTCAGAGCGCAGCCTGACTCCCTCCTCTGGCAACCTGCACAGAGTTTTGCTTAATGGTTGCCATCAACTTGATTTTAATTAATTTTTATAATGGAATATTTTTAGAATGTTGGTTTATTTGATTGTTTGATTATTTGATTGTTGTTAGCCGCCCTGAGCCCGGCTTCGGCTGGGGAGGGCGGGATATAAATAAAATTTATTATTATTATTATTATTATTATTATTATTATTATTATTATTAGAGGCTGCCTTTCCACAAAAGAACTTGTCTCCATGCTGCCTCATGATATAAAACATGAAAAAATAACACAACAGTCCATTCTAAGACACAAAGGTGAAGCGATTGAAATAACCAGACCATTCATGTGCCTCTCCTTGCTTCCTTCAGCAGCTTACTCTTGTATGTTCTTGGGCCTGATAGTTCAATTTAACTACAGTACAGCCCACACAAAGCTCCCAGTACCACCAGGCCATCATCCTAAAAGATACAGCTCTTCATCTATGCAAATCTTGCAGTTTGTACAAGTTCAGGTGATTAAAAAAGGGAGGAAGATGTTTCTTCCTGGGCGTTCAGTAGGCTGAGGAACAAGAACAGGTTCATGGTGGAAGACCAAGGGCAGTGCACACAGCACAGAGGTTCCACACTTGGAGAACAGTAAATCCAATTAATGTCCCATCCAGTTTCTGCCCAATTCTTCACAACCTCACTCCTTTTAAAATTATGGTGTTCACAGAGAAAATGTGATCTTACTGAAAAATGTCTATTTCCTTCTTCATATAGGCGAATATGGACACACCATTAAACAGTATAGTCCTTCAGGTGAACTTCTTCAAGTCATAGGTACTGCAGGTAGAGCAGGTTCTGGTACAAATCCCTTGCAGTTTGACCAGCCAGCGGAGATTTTTGTGGAAGAAAGTGGGGACATCTATATTGTAGATGGTGATGGAGGACTGAACAACCGCTTGGTCAAATTGACGCCAGGTAAGTGAATGAACATGAATGGCCTATACGTGCAACATTCAGAATGGCTTTGATATACAGCAATAGGGAACCTCCAGCCACCAGGCCTAATCAGCCCCAGCTTGTTTGGCCCCCAAGCCGGTTTACTACAAGCCCTCCCCACCTGCCATCACATGTGATGTCAGGTGTGCGGCACATAAAAGGCACAGGTGCCAAGGAACAATTGGGAGTTTAAAATGCTCTCCCAGTTGTTCCTTGGCAAGTGGGGCTTCTGAATAGCAAGCCCCTTTGAAGTCCATTTGCAGGTGTGGTTTGGATCCAAACCACACCTGCAAATTGACATATTTTCCTCTGTGGGCCTGCAGAGCTAGTATGCGGAGGGGAAATGTCTGTTTGCAGGTACAGTGCCTGCAGATGGGCCAAGCAAGGCCTGCCGTCAGTGCCAGTCAGCTGGGCAGCCTGTTTGAAATTGTGAGCTGGTATCATAATGACATACAGTGGTACCTTGGGTTACATACGCTTCAGGTTACATACATTTCAGGTTACAGACTCCGCTAACCCAGAAATAGTACCTCGGGTTAAGAACTTTGCTTCAGGATGAGAACAGAAATCGTGCTCCGGTGGTGTGGCGACAGCAGGAGGCCGCATTAGCTAAAGTGGTGCTTCAGGTTAAGAACAGTTTCAGGTTAAGAATGGACGTCGGGATTGAATTAAGTACTTAACCCAAGGTACCACTGTACTAGACAAGTAGGTTTCTCCACCCACGTGTCAAAATAGCCTCCAGGGGGTGGGGAATTTCCCAGTGCCTGCGCTAGTGGTTTGTTTTTGTTTTTGCTGTGTTCTCCTAATTTATGTGACTATCATTTCTGTATTTCTTGAGGTCTTTTGTCTCTCCCATATGGGTTTACGCTTTAAGGGCTCTGTTAATTGCAGCATTTGAAATTTCGGTAGAACTTCAGCAGTCAGACTATGATTGAAGGAAATGCGTGTTTTTGTTTTTGTTTTGTTTATTAAATGTAGGGGAAGGCCCAAATCCTTACTGGATAGTTTTTAGTTTTACAGTATTTAGAATATGTTCCCCCACTCTGTTTTTAGGAAGAGGACAGAAAGTTACCCTGTTTTTGAAATCACTAAAGAATTAGAAAGCTGTCAGCTGACCTTTAAAGCCCTATGCAGCCTAGGACCCTCGTACTTATGGGACCGTCTCTCCTGGTATGTCCCGCAGAGGACCCTAAGGTCCATGAATAATAATAGCTTAAAGGTCCTGGGCCCTAAGGAAGCCAGACTATCCTCCGCCAGGGCCAGGGCTTTTTCAGTGACGGCTCCAACCTGGTGGAATGCTCTGTGCCCCACGAGACTAGGGCCCTTCAGGACTTGATCTCCTTCTGCAGGGCCTGTAAGACAGAGCTATTCCGCCTGGCCTTCAATTTGAATTAGCCTGATCCTCTATTCCCTTTTCCCTTTTCCCTTTCCTCTTCTATGAAGAAACCCTTTCTGGGACCCCACATTTAAATTCTTATTCACACACCTCCTTGCTGGCCCTAGTAGGACCAACTTGGCCAATTAGCCCTGGTGATCATTTGATGTCTACTGACTGGGGTTTCCCCCCCCCAAAAAATGACCCCTGAATTTTTGAATTTTATTGATATTGATGCTGCATTTTATGCTGTATTCTGTGCTGTTTTTAAGTTGCATTATAACCAATGTTTTATATTTGCTGTTAGCCGCCCTGAGCCCGGTTTTTAAACCGGGAAGGGCGTGGTATAAATAAAAATTTATTTATTTATTTTGATGTAATGCAGATGTTTTATTATAAAATGCACAGCAATATATGGCGCTTCCTTTCTACCTGCAGACTTTAAGACTCTATGGCTGCATGGAGAAAATGGTTCTGGCACTGCACAGTTCAATATCCCACACAGTGTAACGGTGGATGCTGTCGGACGGGTAAAGTAGCCGTGATCGCTATAATATAGTTTTATAAATTGCCATCATAACCAGGGCTTGAAATTTTCTCACTTGAATTTAAACATCCAGTAATTTACTTGCAGCTTTCAAGGAAGTGTTGAGGACTGGTGCTTTAAAGTTTTTGGGCTTTCTCCAATCTTTTATGGCATGTTTCTCTCCCCCGCCCCTTCCTTGCCTGTGAATGAAACATTCCATGCTATTTTTCATCAGTGAGTTTTAATTAAACCAAGAAACGAGTGATTCCATGTTAGTATTTTTTTTTAAATAAATTTTTATTGGAAATTTTATTTACAACATAACACAAACCCCCCACCCCCCAACACAGAAATCCACCCCCATCAGACACAAACATAACAAACAACAAGCATAATATACAACAATACAAACAACCAAATAAAAGACTTCCTTTATCCTGTTTCTGGCATCCTTATTTACTTCTAATAAGCTGTTTCCTTTATGAATAATTATTAAGATTTTTCTAATTATACCTTAAATATCCACAATGTCTCCTGCAGACATTAATCAAAACAAGTCCAGGTATGGATTTTAGGGCACTGTTTTGTGAAGTATTCTCTGCATTTTCCCCGATTCCATGTTAGTATTGTAGAGATGTACTGGACCAACGTTTTAACTGAAAAACTTGCATTTTTCATGTAGAAGGAAAACACGTCTATGGTTTTCCTTTGTTTTCTAAACTTAGAAACAAATAATAATCTGAAACAAACATTCGCTTACTATGAACAAGCTCTGTCTGCCTCTGGGAGAAACACACCAGGAGGCTTGGCTTAATATTACCTGCAGACCCACATTAGTGGTTTGCTGCTCTTCTTCCAACCGCAATCAAAAGCGGCTCTTCCTGCCTTAACACTCATGTCATATAGGTATGTTTAGCAGGAAGCTAGGATTAAAGAGCACGTGCTGTGCTGCAGGTATGGATTCTTCCCTAAAGAGAGTTCAGTAATGTTGGCGAGATCCTATACCAGCCTGCTCAGAATTGCAACATGTAGATCCCCATTTCATGTGATATTAAACATCATTGAGCATATGCAGAATCGCTGAGGTGGTGTTTAAAAATGGCTGTGAACAGATTTTGTATTTTCAGTAGGTATGGGTTGCTGACAGAGCCAACTGGAGAATCCAGGCTTTTCAGAAAACCACAGGGGAATGGTTGGGCTGTTGGAATAGCTGCTTTACACAAGATGGCCCTTCTTCTGTCAGGTATAGTATCTGTAGCTTGCATGCAAATCTGGGTGGTGGGTGGAAGGGGAGACTTTTCAACTGAGCAGGGCTCATGTTGATTATGGAGAACTCCTTTGTTTGTAAGGTGATGAAGAGCTCCAGTGCCAGTGTTAGAGCCATTTTACGTGGCATGGTGGGTATACCAGTGTTTGAGCTACTGTGTTCACTGGAGATATATCTCTTCCTAACAGTGAGATGAAAATGCCAGTATGTTTGGTGCTGCCATATAACTTTTACACTGGCTTTCCTTAATGTATCCATCTGGCTTGAAAGATGAGAGGTGGCTCATTAGTGCAACCATCCAAATAATTTTGCATGTTGTATTTCCATAACTTTGCACGAATATCACATGCTAGACAGATGGTAGATGTTGCCTTTTTTGCGGCCCTTTTATTATCGGAAGGGTTATGGCATGCAAAAGCTTGATTCGGCTGCCAAAGCCTTAAATTAGGCTTCCTAATGGGTGCCTGACTTCTATTTGGATCAGATCCAGCAATTCTGTAAGTGGAATTCTGCTCAAGAAGAAGAAGCTCTTGGCATCTGCAAATAGAAGAGGAAAAGTGATTTTCACAGTACCCCTTGGAAATCTACTCTGCAGAGGAGTGGGTGCTGGCATTTGTGCAGGGGGGTAGCTACTTGCAAGATGAGGAATACGCGAAAAATCATTCTTATCATTTATTAAATTTCTGTACCACCCTTCATCCAAGGATCACTGGGCAGTTTAAAACCACAAAAATCCATACCATATAAAAACCACAAAATACAATATAAAAACCACAAAAATACATACCATAGTAACGAACGAAAACAATGCCCCCCCCCACAGTTTAAAAGGCCATTGATTGATTAAGGCTTATGAGAAAAGGAATGTCCTCATTTGCTCAAAGGCCTTTCTGCGAACTAAAGGACTCCTTCCGTGAAAAGAAGGGCACCTTTCGATCCTTCTCATTGGGCATTTCCACCGTATTTGAACGGTCTGCAGCCGTTCACATTTTACCCCACACAAGCATAATATTGGTTCTGTTCACTTGCACTCGCAGCTGTATGGAAGCTGCTTCCCCAGGGGGTAATTCCATGCTGCTTTGGAAATACAGGAATGAGGCTCTCACATAAGTGTGGTCTTTTCCTTTCATTCCTTGGGATATGTGTTCATAGAAATGACTGTGGGTCTAATGAATTCTGATTAATGGTGGATTGTGCCCATCTAGTCTCTTGTGTGGGATGCGGGTGGCACTGTGGGTTAAACCACTGAGCCTTGGGCTTGCCGATTGGAAGGTCGGCAGTTTGAATCCCCACGACGGGGTGAGCTCCCGTTGCTCAGTCCCTGCTCCTGCCAACCTAGCAGTTTGAAAGCACGTCAAAGCGCAAGTAGATAAATAGGTACCGCTCCGGCGGGAAGGTCAACGACATTTCTGTGCGCTGCTCTGGTTCGCCAGAAGCGGCTTAGTCATGCTGGCCACATGACCCGGAAGCTGTACGCTGGCTTACTCGGCCAATAAAGCGAGATGAGCGCCGCAACCCCAGAGTTGGTCACGACTGGACCTAATGGTCAGGGGTCCCTTTACCTTCTTAGTCTCTTGTGTAAAAGTCTAATTTTGCAGGTTGTGCAAAAACATTTTTTGTTGTTAACTAAGAATGTTGAGATCTGAGTTTAGTGCCAAAGAACCTGATGAGTGGAAGGGGCTGCCATTCATGGAGGGTGGGATTATGACAGTCCCCCCCCTTTTTTAAAAAAATAAGTCGTAATAGGTTTTCAAGAATAAAATATGCTGATGCACTTCACAAACTACGGTTTCCCATTCTGT
This sequence comes from Podarcis filfolensis, assembly GCF_964270895.1. NCBI lineage: Eukaryota > Metazoa > Chordata > Lepidosauria > Squamata > Lacertidae > Podarcis > Podarcis filfolensis. The sequence goes on along the minus strand of NC_139606.1, from coordinate 8,602,388 downwards.
CTGAACCCTGCTTCACTGGCCAAAAACTGGCTCAGAAGGGTCACAAAATCCTCCAGATGACACCAGTAGGATGAATTTGGGATTATCAGGAGACCCCCAGATCAACTTTTCAGGTGGCATGAGGGATGTGCAAACAGAAGGTTGTTGTTTAGTCGTTTAATCGTATCCGACTCTTCGTGAGCCCATGGACCAGAGCACACCAAGCACTCCTGTCTTCCACTGCCTCCTGCAGTTTGGTCAACCTCATGCTGGTAGCTTCGAGAACACTATCCAACCATCTCGTCCTCTGTCGTCCCCTTCTCCTTGTGCCCTCCCCGCAAATGTGAGCAAAAGTGCATTATGTTCATACTGCAGGATTTTAAATAGGATTTAGAGGATTCTCTTTAAATAGTCTCTCTCTCCCCTTCTCTCTCTCTCCCCTCCCCTTCCTCCTGTAGATTGACTCCAGATCAAAGGTATATGATCGTCACGCATATAAATATTGACAGGGTGTCAATCTTGGCTGCCCCACCAGTAGGATCAATTGAGGACTGTGTTGTGATGGGCACAATTCAGCTTGCAAGCGAAGTTAAGCCCCATCTTGTGGATGTCAGCAAGAAAACTGGAGCAATTTATGTAGCAGAAATTGGAGCCCAGCAAGTACAGAAGTACGTGCCTTTATACTGACAGCATCTTTCACACGGCACAAGGGACTTCCAGAATATTTCCTCTGTTGGATTGCTGTCGGCTGTGCAGCACAAGAATTTTTGGATTAACTTTGTTCATTTGAAGTGCACATTTGTTTCACTTTTTGTGCCTATCTCAGAGATTTTAAGTGGTGGCAATTTTTGTGTTAGCTGGTTTTTATAGACTTGTTTGTTTTTTAAGTCAGTGTCACCAGCACTGCTAATTTTAAATCATTCAAGAGTAAATTTACTGCCACACAAACTGCTAGAAATACTAGTTTAATGCAGCTTCCATGAATCATCCCGTGATTGGGAAAAATTACTTCTTCATGGAGTCAGAATTTTCCGTTTATTTGTGGCAGATTATCTCAGCTAAGGAGCCTGATTGCTTCTTTCCTGTGAACGGAGGAAAAAGAGGCTGGTCTGGTCTGTATGGGAAGATCCTATAAGATGACTGTGCTGCAAAACAGTCTTGGCTATGCTTATCTCAGGAAATGTCTCCTCCAAGTATGAAAATGCAAGGTCTTTTAGCTATTCTCTTCTCTAGGGAGCCTCAATTAGCTTTCCACCAGAGTGGTATCTTTTAAAACTCTCTAAGGACTTCTGAAGCTTTGTGAATGACCAAGAAATTCAAGTTTGTTTACTCCTAAAGCAAACTGTCATGTTGTGACTACTCTTACTGTTTGGGGTATTATTTACATTCCCACTTTTGCGTGTATGCTTTGTTGTGCGAGCCCGGTTTTGGCCGGGGAGGGTGGGGTATAAATAAATTTATTATTATTATTATTATTACTTACGAAATTTGCAGAATCTAAAAATACCTTTCTTCCATTTCCCTGGAATTGTTTTTTATTATTTGTAAAGCACCCAGTTCAGACTGGTGCTGTAAACATTTGAAGAGGCCCCTCTGCGTTTTAAGGGCTGCTTCATCCTCTATTCAAAGTCTTTGGCGTCCCACCTAAAGGATATTCCTCAAAAGGTTATGTGAATGCATATATCAACTGGAGAACAGAGATTTGACTGCACCACCTTGTTTTCTCCCCCCCCCCCCCGCCTTAGGCCCACTTCAATTATATGGCAGAAAAAGTGGGATTGGTAGCAAGTGTGTACATGGAACTTCAGTTTAACCTCTGCATAGGTTGCCTGAGCCTGTGGACTGCCCTCAACCCTATCGGCTAATGTTGCCCCACCTTTGAGATCCTACATTTAACAGAGCAAGTTGGACTTACCGTGAAGTGTTCTTTTGGTCAGCGGAGAGTGGAGCATGCAGGAAAGAGTTAACTCCTCCTGGAAAGAGTTAACTCCTCCTGGAGGTAGAGTTAGCACTGATTGACATGATTTGGTCTTGCTGCGCATCAGGAAGGGGAACTAACTTCCTTGCAACCGATCCCCCAGTATTAACAATACTGAGAACAGTTCTGTTACAGTAGGACTGAACTGGCCCCAGGCATTGAGGAACTTAACGTAACAGAGAGAATGAGGGAGGTCTCTGGGAGTTCCTGTTCTAGGCTGATCAGAGGAACGAGACCCAAGGAGCCTTAAGGTCTGATCTGGGTGGAGCTGTTTGCTACACTACCCCATTCATCCTGAGTGGGTATGGACTTAGGCTACTCCATCCAAAGGCTGCATTGGCAGAGGCGTATTTGTTCATCTTGAGTGTCAACGTGGAAGGGAATCCTTCTCTAGGGATGCACTTCTGTGGACCGCAGTAGGGTGGCTGCCCCTTGATGGAGTGGGCAGTGATACTCCTTGGGAGAACTCTAGCTTTTGAGGTTGAATCCTGACGAGACAGATTGAGGTTGAATCCTGATAAGACAGAAGTACTGTTTTGGGGGGACAGGAGGCGGGCGGGCGGGTGTAGAAGACTCCCTGGTCCTGAATGGGGTAACTGTGCCCCTGAAGGACCAGGTGCGCAGCCTGGGAGTCATTTTGGACTCACAGCTGTCCATGGAGGCGCAGGTCAATTCTGTGTCCAGGGCAGCTGTTTACCAGCTCCATCTGGTACGCAGGCTGAGACCCTACCTGCCCGCAGACTGTCTTGCCAGAGTGGTGCATGCTCTAGTTATCTCTCGCTTGGATTACTGCAATGCACTCTATGTGGGGCTACCTTTGAAGGTGACCCGGAAACTACAACTAATCCAGAATGTGGCAGCTAGACTGGTGACTGGGAGCAGCCGCCGAGACCATATAACACCAGTCTTGAAAGACCTACACTGGCTCCCAGTACGTTTCCGAGCACAATTCAATGTGTTGGTGCTGACCTTTAAAAAGCCCTAAACGGCCTCAGTCCAGTATACCTGAAGGAGCGTCTCCACCTCCATCATTCTGCCCGGACACTGAGGTCCAGCGCCGAGGGCCTTCTGGCGGTTCCCTTGCTACGAGAAGCCAAGTTACAGGGAACCAGGCAGAGGGCCTTCTCGGTAGTGGCACCCGCCCTGTGGAACACCTTCCCATCAGATGTCAAAGAGAAAAATAACTACCAAACTTTTAGAAGACATCTGAAGGCAGCCCTGTTTAGGGAAGCTTTTAATGTTTAATAGGTTATAGTATTTTAGTGTTTTGTTGGAAGCCGCCCAGAGTGGCTGGGCAAACCCAGCCAACTGGGCGGGGTATAAATAATAAATTATTATTATTATTATTATTATTATTATTATTATTATTATTGATGGAGAGAGCCCCCGGCTCAAGGTTGACGTCACCACTGACAGGAATACAGTGGTACCTCGGGTTAAGAACTTAATTTGTTCTGGAGGTCCGTTCTTAAGCTGAAACTGTTCTTAACCTGAGGTACCACTTTAGCTAATGGGGCCTCATGCTGCTCCGCCGGAGCACGATTTCTGTTCTCATCCTGAAGCAAAGTTCTTAACCTAAGGTACTATTTCTGGGTTAGCGGAGTCTGTAACCTGAAGCGTTTGTAACCCGAGGTACCACTGTCTAAGTCTTGAAGGAGAGATCCTTGAGCAGGATCCTTTGCTGTCAGGCTTTCAGGCAGCTGCAAATCAGCATGACCATGGCAAACCTCTCATGTATGGGGCCTTGTGGGAGTCCTTCGAACACTTTACTTTTCCAGAAAAGGAATGTTAGTCAGTGTCAGTCCTACCCAGTTCGGTTTGGCAGCCTTTGCAAATGGATATCCTACTTTCAAGGTACAGTGGTGCCTCGCAAGACGGAAAACCCGCTAGACGAAAGGGTTTTCCGTTTTGGAGGTGCTTCGCAAAACAAATTTCCTATGGGCTTGCTTCGCAAAACGAAAATGTCTTGCCAGTTCCTGCGGGGTTTTTTTCCTCCCCCCCTTTTTCCCAAGCCGCTAAGCCGCTTATCAGCTGATCCGCTAAGCCGCTTAACAGCTGATCCGCTAAGCCCGCTAAGCCGCTAATACTGTAGCGCTAAGCCGCTAATGGGCTTGCTTCGCAAGACGAAAAAACCGCAAGACGAAGAGACTCGCGGAACGGATTCTTTTCGTCTTGCGAGGCACCACTGTAAAGGTACCCCTGCCCGTACGGGCCAGTCGTGTCCAACTCTAGGGTTGTGCGCTCATCTCACTTAAGAGGCCGGGAGCCAGCGCTGTCCGAAGACATTTCCGGGTCACGTGGCCAGCGTGACAAAGCTGCTCTGGCGAGCCAGCACCAGCGCAGCACACGGAAACGCCGTTTACTTTCCCGCTTTAAAGCGGTACCTATTTATCTACTTGCACTTAGGGGTGCTTTCGAACTGCTAGGTGGGCAGGAGCTGGGACCGAAAGACGGGAGCTCACCCCGCCGCGGGGATTCGAACCGCCGACCATACGATCGGCAAGTCCTAGGCACTGAGGTTTTACCCACAGCGCCACCCGCGTCCCATACTTTTAAGGTACAGAATGACATGTACTTTCAAGGTACAGGATGATATTTACACTCATCCTGTAATGCCACAGCTATGAAAGATAGATGAAGAGGAATATATAAATTTAGTAAGTAATAATAAAAAATAAAGGAGGAAAGGAAACTCAACCACACGGCTGAAGTATCATAGAGAAGACATTTATTTACAGATTCTAAAATACAAACGATATCGTACATTTCATATTATATTACAAAGATGAATATTAAAATAAACAATACAGCACAATACGTCAATAAGTACCTAGCTATTAGTAACAAAAATTGGAAGATGTTTGTCATTGCTCTTGCATAAGTCATAATATTCTACTGTGCCACACCCACAATTCTCACTGGACAGAACTGTCTCCTTCCTGCCCTTCATAGAACGTCCCTATCTAAAAGGCTACATACGCTGAGTAAAATATTGCATTTTGGTAAGAAACTTGGAAAAACATTGAGGTTAATAAAATGTATATAGGTCTGAAAAGGCCATTAATAAAACATGAGAACACGTGTACACAGATTATATAAAATACTGGAAAAAATGGCCCTTTAGTCCATTAGGGTTTTTGTTTTAGTTTAAAACGTGGTATAATACTGAAATTCGTATGATCTAGAGCAGAGCAAAACAAAAGAGAAGTGCAAGGAGTATTAATCGCAATTGCTTTGCTCCACAGTGATTTTCTGCGAGCGGCTCATCGCCCAAAGCAGTAATGCAAGTAGTGGTCTCGAAACAAAACTATCCAAGTAAACAAAGAAGGACTTGTCCTCTGTTGCTATTTCTTGGTTTTGTGCGACATCGAGCCGCACTCTCTGTGCCAAGGAGAATGAAGACCTTGCAGCAGGCGATGCCCGCATCTCCCTTTCACATGAAAACTACCAGAGCGGAAGCAAGTCGCTTGCATTTCCTTTGTTGCTACTTTTGATGAACATCTGAAGCTGTGCAGTGAAAGAAGGAAGCAGGAGAGGACATACTGGTCTTCGTTGCTTCTCTATGGAGTGAATGCAATGAATCAAGAGGACGAAAGCGTTAAAAAGCATGCCTGAAGAGGCAGTGTATATAAATGGGGTCTGTGGATGTATATGTGCATGAATTAGCATGGAGGAAGAGGGAGCTGAACAGGCAATCTGTGTGAATTTCCATCTGTGAAACCTACCGTATTTTTTGCTCTATAAAACTCACTTTTTCCCTCCTAAAAAGTAAGGGGGAATGTGTGTACGTCTTATGGAGCGAATGCAGGCTGCGCAGCTATCCCAGAAGCCAGAACAGCAAGAGGGATTGCTGCTTTCGCTGCGCAGCGATCCCTCTTGCTGTTCTGGCTTCTGAGATTCAGAATATTTTTTTTCTTGTTTTCCTCCTCCAAAAACTAGGTGCGTCTTATGGTCTGGTATGTCTTATAGAGCGAAAAATACAGTATGTTGCATAGGTGTGATACGGTGAGAAGAATGTGCACGCCAAATGTACACTTTACAAAATGTCTGCAATAGAGTAACGCCCCTTTTTTGCATCATGGAATTGTGATGTTGGGATGGAACTATGCTCAATTCTCCCCACCCGCCGTGCCAAAAAAGACTCTACTAACATCCACAATCCGTTCCTGAGGCCCGTCTGGAAGTCGAAACGGGTCACTGGGAGAGGCGCCGTTGTGCGTGGGCGGCGATTGCCCGCTTCTGCGCATGCGCGAACGGCAAACCTGCCAGTTACTTCCAGGTTTGCTGCGGACGTCGCGCAAAACGGATGCGAGCAGAGGCGGATGTAAGAAGAGGTTTGACCGTACACACAAATACCTGTAAAAACATATGTAATGTGTACTTTGGCCATATTTCTGCAGGTTATGTGAAAGTAAAGGGGCGAGTTAGCATGTGCATTTGTGAAAGGAGAGAAATGACTTGATGTGGATCTCTGTGCTTTTTTTTTTTTTTTAATAACAAAGAAAACCCCTTGGCTGCTTTGCCCGAGTATCAGAGCCTTCCGCAGTGAGCTACTACTACAAACTGCTTAATGGTACGCAGAGAGGCAAATGAGTCCAATTGGCTGGAGCCTGGTACATTGTAAATAAAAATCTCCACATAATCTGCAGTTAGGTGCCGTGTGAAGGAAAAAGTGTCTGTGCAAAAGTAGGCAGATGTGCTTTACAGGAGTCACGTAACAAGTTTCATAGTTAAGTTCACAAAATTAAAACTCCGCATCGGATTGGCTAATACTTTTAAGGCCTCAAAATAGATGCCATCCACACACACACACACAAGGCAGGTGCTGTAGCTGTGAGCCAACGTGGCTGATCATGTCAGAGAAATCACGTCAGAAAAACCGTGAAGAAATGCCCCCTTTATGTCCAATCCCCTGTCATGTTAAATCATATTTTATAAGGCTACATCCTTGTCTTCCAGCACGTTGTTTTTTCAACCCTTTCAACTGAAGCACTGCTTAAAAACCCTTAATTTCCTCCTCTCTACACACGAGAAAGTGAATGCTTCCTGCATTTTCTACTACACCACAATAGGCTAGGAATAAAGTGGTTAAGAGCATAAGCTCCATGAAATTCCTGGTTTATACCCCTAAGTTACAGAGAACCCCACTGTTCATTCAGTGTCAAACGTCACTGAGTCTTGTTTGTATTGATCTGGCTACAGTGAAGAACAGATTGCACCTTTCCAAGAAAGGCTTACATGCACATTTATTTTCCTCTCTTTCTCCCCCCACCCCCCCCCACTCCAAATCCCTCAACTGGTTCTCTTTGTGCTGCGTCTTTCTGGTCTCAGTAAGGGTACTGTTTCTGCTTCTTGCCAGAGAAGCAAGCCAGCCAAGTGCAGATCAACATCGCAGCAGCAGCAGCTCCTCCTGTGCAATAGTAAGCCCAGCCAATTTCACAGGTGCCTACAGGTAAACAAAACACAAAGGACAATATTAGATGGGTTTCACCATTATTATTTTTCTTTTTTTCCCCTTTTAAATTAAAAATGCAAACTGCAATTAATTCAAGGAAACACTGCAAAGAACAAATAAGAGATGCGTTTTTGTTATGAGGCATGTCATTATTTTGGGTGCGCGAATATTAAAACGGGACTTTTCTATCCCAATAACGTCAAGACAGAGAATTATGCATAACTTCCCATTTCAATGTGGGGGACTTGGGTTGCAATGTCCGCATTGTGGACAAGCTGGTGTCTTGTCACTAGGGATGACCCAAAAGTTTGAATCACCAGATGATGAATGCTAGTTTTAGGAAAAAGACGCTATGTATTCCTTAGAAATAGGGATGCGGGTGGCACTGTGGGTTAAACCACAGAGCTTAGGACTTGCTGATCAGAAGGTCGACGATTCAAATCCCCGCGACGGGGTGAGCTCCCGTTGCTCGGTCCCTGCTCCTGCCAACCTAGCAGTTCGAAAGCACGTCAAAGTGCAAGTAGATTAATAGGTAAACTGGCGGGAAGGTAAACGGCGTTTCCGTGCGCTGCTCTGGTTCGCCACAAGCGGCTTAGTCATGCTGGCCACATGACCCGGAAGCTGTACGCCGGCTCCCTCGGCCAATAAAGCAAGATGAGCGCCGCAACCCCAGAGTCGGCCACGACTGGACCTAATGGTCAGGGGTCCCTTTACCTGTACTTTATTCCGTAGAAATAATAGGCAAAAATTGCATGTCGTCTTATACATGGAAAGCAGAGGGTGATTGGTGGCAGCAGCCAGCAGGAGATTATCAGCGGCGATTGGTTGCTGCGGCAAGGCCTGCTGACAATTGGCTGCGGCAGTTGGGTGGTTGATTTACGGCGGTGGGGAAGTGTGCATACAATTGGCTGTGGTTGTGTCGAATGAGAAGGTCAAGCGATTGGGGTCGGTGACCCCCCCCAAAAGAAGAAGAAGAGGAGTTTGGATTTGATATCCCGCTTTATCACTACCCTAAGAAGTCTGAAATGGGACACGGGTGGCGCTGTGGGTTAAACGACAGAGCCTAGGACTTGCCGATCAGAAGGTCGGCGGTTCAAATCCCCGTGACGGGGTGAGCTCCCGTTGCTCGGTCCCTGCTCCTGCCAACCTAGCGGTTCAAAAGCACGAAGTGCAAGTAGGTAAATAGGTACCGCTCTGGCGGGAAGGTAAACGATGTTTCCATGTGCTGCTCTGGTTCACCAGAAGTGGCTTAGTCATGCTGGCCACATGACCCGGAAGCTGTACACCAGCTCCCTTGGCCAGTAAAGCGAGATGAGCGCTGCAACCCCAGAGTCGTTCACGACTGGACCTAATGGTCAGGGGTTCTTTTACCTGTTTAAACATCAGGTCTCTTTATTTATGGTCAGATCTGGTCACAGATCTGGTCACAGTCAGGGGTCCCTTTACAACTTTACCTTTAAGGAGTCTCAAAGCAGCTAACAATCTCCTTCCCTTCCTCCCCCACAACAAACACTCTGTGAGTTGAGTGCGGCTGAGAGACTTCAGAGAAGTGTGACTAGGCCAAGGTCACCCAGCAGCTGCAGGTGGAGGAATGGGGAAGCGAACCCGGTTCACCAGATTACAAGTTCACTGCTCTTAACCACTACAACATACTGACTCTCAACAACTCTGGGCAACCTCGTCCCTCCCCCCAAAAAGCTCAACAACTGTGGGGAATTTCCCCCTAAAATACGGTACTTCTGCCCCAGTAGAGTTTGCTTAGGATATCCAGATAAGAGATCCAAGTTGCTCATTAGCTCACCTGTCCCCCCCAAACACCTTTGGGTACATTGCCTCCAGGCAACTCTCTGCTACTGGATTGCTTATTCATTCAACTGGGCAGGCTTTGGCTACCCTCTGTTGCTTTGCAGCACTTGGGAGAGCAACAGGGGGAGAGCCACCATGACTCCAATTCATGAGCTCGAGAGTTTAAGTGACACAAACAGCCCACTCTGAAGCAGATGGAAGCATCAGGTCCCCGGATACAATGCAGCAGGCAGATCCCTCGCCTCCTCTTTCCCAAGCACATTGCGCATGCCTCATGATGACAACTGGGAGACATGCTATATACAGTGGTTATATACAGTGGTACCTTGGGTTAAGTACTTCATTCGTTCTTGAGGTCCGTTCTTAACCTGAAACTGTTCTTAACCTGAAGCATCACTTTAGCTAATGGGGCCTCCCACTGCCGCCGCACGATTTCTGTTCCCATCCTGAAGCAAAGTTCTTAACCCGAGGTACTATTTCCGGGTTAGCGGAGTCTGTAACCTGAAGCGTCTGTAACCTAAAGCGTCTGTAACCTGAGGTACCACTGTACAGCGGTACCTCGGGTTACAAACACTTCATGTTACAAACTCTGCTAACCCGGAAGTAGTACCTCCAGTTGAGAACTTTACCTCAGGATGAGAACAGAAATTGTGCGCCGGTGGCGCGATGGCAGCAGGAGGCCCCATCAGCAAAAGCGCACCTCAGGTTATAATAAAATAGTAGTAATAATAATAATAATAATATTTTATTATTTATACCCCGCCCATCTGGCCGGGTTTCGCCAGCCACTCTGGCTGGCTTCCAATAGAATATTAAAATACAATAATCTATTAAACATAGTACCACTGTACTACAATCCCAAATCACCCATCTGCAGCCTCATGGTGTTCCTGCAGACCTCCCAAGCTACTAGTGGGGGGAGACAGGTGCCATACCACAAATCAAATACAATAAAATCCTGGCAGGTTCTCAAGAATAGGCAGCAGGCAGACCTTTTACTCTGTAACAGGAGGGCTGGTGGCAACTGTCCTAACTTTGGTGGTGGTGGAATTTCAGTGCTCAGGCCAGCAGAAAGGCTTAAGCAGATCATGCAAAATGCTTCAGCAGACTCAGTCAAAACCGTTAACTTTATTTAAGCCTGCTCCATTGGCAGCCACTTACTTACCCAGCTCAAACTGGTTGGAAAGGTAACCACAGGTCTGCCGGACTTCTTCACTGTCCCAGCCCAGAGGATAAAGAGCACAGCCAGAACCAATTAACAAGCCTGCAGACCAAAAAAAAAATGGAGGTCAGGGAGAAGGAAGTAACAGGTCTTCAGAGAACTGCGAATCAGGGAAGTTAAGCCTTTAAAAGGCTGATTTTTCATAAACAGCAAGCTGAGTGGATACCTTGTGGAATCATAGAATCATAGAGTTGGAAGAGACCACAAGGGCCATCGAGTCCAACCCCCTGCCAAGCAGGAAACACCATCAGAGCACTCCTGACATATGGTTGTCAAGCCTCTGCTTAAAGACCTCCAAAGAAGGAGACTCCACCACACTCCTTGGCAGCAAATTCCACTGTCGAACAGCTCTTACTGTCAGGAAGTTCTTCCTAATGTTTAGGTGGAATCTTCTTTCTTGTAGTTTGGAACCATTGCTCCGTGTCCGCTTCTCTGGAGCAGCAGAAAACAACCTTTCTCCCTCCTCTATATGACATCCTTTTATAGAATCATAGAATCATAGAGTTGGAAGAGTTGTTAGCTGCTCAACTTTGAAGAAGCCAGGTGGAGCTTCTGTTACAAATTATTCTAATTATTATCTATGGTATTTACAACTCTAGAGGTTCCCAGGGCAGTAAATGTTGCCCAGAGTATCATGTATTAAGTATACTAGGGTATGTTGTGCCAAAACAATAGAGTATAGCTTTTTTCAGTCTGTGGCAATAATGTTCAACCAGCCTGGAAGAGTACCAATTCATTTTTTGGCCAGTTCACTTGCAGATGTAGATTCTTTTCTGACTCAATGCATACATATATTATTTATACTCCGCTCGCACAGCTATGACGTGGCTTGCCCTTTAAGTCTTCAGCCAGGGCTTTGGAAAAACATGAGGAATGAGGTATGCTTCTGGATGTGACAGCAGGATTCCTGACTCTCTCCCTGCACAATTAGGAATAATCTGTTTACCAGACTGGCCTTCCTTGTCAGTGCAATTATTTACAAGCCGGTGGATGTCTGCCCATGAAAGGCTCATAAATCACACAGGAACAGACTGGAAAACACCAAGCACACATTTTGCTGGGAATAAAACAAAGGCAAGAAACACAAAAATCCCTGAGGCCGTTCCTAAAGTCCGCTTCGGAGGAGGGAAGTGTTACTGGAATTTCATTTTTAGCTTAACCAAGCAAGATCTGGAAGGCAAAGGCACACATTTAGAATTAAAATAAGCAAAAACTTGGCGTGTGTCACTCAAAGCGATGCATGTTTACTCGGAACTGAGCTTCACTGTTTTCGGCAGGGATCTATTCTCAAGTGTGTGCCTCACATACGAATGCTTAACACTGCGCCGCGCATTTGCTTAAAAAGCAAGCTGCGTTACAACAATGGTCCCTTATTGAGGGGCCAAGGAAGGTAGACTGCTTGGATGGGTTTTCAAGGTGGAAGCTTAAAATGAGGGGGAAAAACATATGCATGCCACTTTGATGAGAATTCCATGCACAATTCCTCACTGGAGATGGTTGTGCATAAGGAATGACCTTTAAAAATCTGGCAGTTCTAGGAATATCTCTCCCCCCCCCCCAATTCTTAGGCTTCCAAGCAAATTTGCAAGATACTTGTATTTTGGGAATGCTGCCTGGAAACTGCTTCCATCACAGTTCCAGCTGTTCAGCCCCACTCCTCTTACTTGAAGGAACTTGGAAGGAGCTGTTGCCTGGCAACAGCCTGTGAGAAAACTTGAAGACAGTTCCCATCTTGTTCTGAGTGAGATCCAGGCGGTTGGAGGATGGATGGTGGCTAATGGATTGAGGCTGAATCCTGACAAGACAGAAGTACTGTTTTGGGGGGACAGGGGGCGGGCTGGTGTGGAGGACTCCCTGGTCCTGAATGGGGTAACTGTGCCCCTGAAGGTCCAGGTGCGCAGCCTGGGAGTCATTTTGGACTCACAGCTGTCCATGGAGGCGCAGGTCAATTCTGTGTCCAGGGCAGCTGTCTATCAGCTCCATCTGGTATGCAGGCTGAGACCCTATCTGCCCGCAGACTGTCTTGCCAGAGTGGTGCATGCTCTTGTTATCTCCTGCTTGGACTACTGCAATGCGCTCTACGTGGGGCTACCTTTGAAGGTGACACGGAAACTACAACTAATCCAGAATGCGGCAGCTAGACTGGTGATTGGGGGCGGTCGCCGAGACCACATAACACCGGTCTTGAAAGACCTACATTGGCTCCCAGTGCGTTTCCGAGCACAATTCAAAGTGTTGGTGCTGAATGGCCTCGGCCCAGTATACCTGAAGGAGCATCTCCACCCCCATCGTTCTGCCCGGACGCTGAGGTCCAGCGCCTAGGGCCTTCTGGCGGTTGCCTCATTGCGAGAAGCAAAGCTACAGGGAACCAGGCAGAGGGCCTTCTCGGTAGTGGCGCCCGCCCTGTGGAACGCCCTCCCATCAGATGTCAAAGTGATAAACAACTACCTGACATTCAGAAGACATCTGAAGGCAGCCCTGTTCAGGGAAGTTTTTAATGTGTGACATTTTAGTGTATTTTTGGTCGCTGTGGAAGCCCCCCAGAGTGGCTGGGGAAACCCAACCAGATGGGCGGGGTACAAATAATAAATTATTATTATTATTATCCAGAAGCTCAGCCCCACTCCTTTGCCTCAGAGGAGTTTGGAGAGAGCTCCTGTCTTCCAACTAAGGACAGCGGAAAGGGCGGGAAATGCTGCCTGAATAATCCTAGGTCCCTGTGGAGACCATGGTTCACGCCCAACCAAGTCATCCTCTTCACACAAGGACATCCATTTGCACAACGGGACTTCCCTTCCCTCTCCTATTCTTGCGTGAGAGGCAGTGAGAGATTTTACTTTCTTGGGCTCCGTGATCACTGCAGATGGTGACAGCAGCCACAAAATTAAAAGACGCCTGCTTCTTGGGAGAAAAGCAATGACAAACCTAGACAGCATCTTAAAAAGCAGAGACATCACCTTGCCAACAAAGGTCCATATAGTTAAAGCTATGGTTTTCCCAGTAGTGATGTATGCAAGTGAGAGCTGGACCATAAAGAAGGCTGATCGCCAAAGAATTGATGCTTTTGAATTATGGTGCTGGAGGAGACTCTTGAGAGTCCCACGGACTGCAAGAAGAACAAACCTATCCATTCTGAAGGAAATCAGCCCTGAGTGCTCTCTGGAAGGACAGATCGTGAAGCTGAGGCTCCAATACTTTGGCCACCTCATGAGAAAAGAAGACTCCCTGGAAAAGACCCTGATGCTGGGAAAGATGGAGGGCACAAGGAGAAGGGGATGACAGAGGACGAGATGGTTGGACAGTGTTCTTGAAGCTACCAGCTACCAAACTGCGGGAGGCAGTGGAAGACAGGAGTGCCTGGCGTGCTCTGGTCCATGGGGTCACGAAGAGTCGGACACGACTAAACGACTAAACAACAACAAAGATGGGAAAGCATCAAATTTTCGTGGAACTGCACACAATATATTTCGAAAAAAATCCCTTGCCTGCGGAGAGAAACGACCAATCTACTATCTGATCCTCTGCCTAGAAGCAGCTATAGGTATCAGATCACAGCTCTTTATTATTGAATCAATTATTTCTGAACAGTAGGGAAGCAGGAATTAATTTAGTAATATACATTCATGGATTGCGAAGAATGCAAACAGCTCCATATGAGGATAAAAGGCCGTGCCAGTAACTGCTGAATTGATTTTTTTTAAGCCCCACTGGCACCAAAGCTACCATTAAATTGAGTTTTTCTTTCTGCAAAACGAATGTCAGGACTCTATAAAACCCTTTGCTTGTTGGATATCAAAGTGGTGATTAAAGATTCTGCAAACACTAATAATTGCTTCCCAAGTGACCATAGTTCATAAAGATGTCTTATAATGAGTATTCACCGCAGAGTGTTCAGTGCTCTAAATTCGTAATAAAGGTTACATTTAATACCCGGCTCTTCTCAAATTGCATTCAAGAGTTGTTAATTAATACATCTCAAATGCAGTAAAAATGGACAAAAAGCCAACACTCCTCTGGTAATATAACAGAACATTCACAGCAGAGTCAAATCGTTAAAAGTATTTTAAAAGAAAGGGGAGAGGGATCCTGTAACTGGGCTCCATTAGGAAGCAATTCCACAAAATTACGGCTGCTAAAAAGAAGATCCCACTTCACATCCTAGGGCAGTCAGTATTTCTGGAACTTGTATCTCCAGCTGTTTTGGGACTAATCATAAATAATAATAATAAAATAAAATTTTATTTATATCCCGCCCTCCCCAGCTGAAGCTGGGCTCAGAGCGGCTAACAACTAAAATAATACAGCATTCCAAAATCATTTCATTATAAAATCAGTTCAAATCAAATTAATGGGAACCATTGGGCTAGAGTTCTGTGAGGATTACCAAAGGAGGGGGTCAGGCTGTGCCTTGGCCAAAGGCCTGTTGGAACAGCTCTGTCTTGCAGGCCCTGTGGAAAGATGTCAAGTCCCGCAGGGCCCTAGTCTCTTGTGACAGAGCGTTCCACCAGATCGGGGCCACGGCCAAAAAAGCCCTGGCTCTGGTTGAGGCCAGCCTAACCTCCCTGTGGCCCGGGACCTCCAAGATGTTTTTGTTTGAAGACCGTAAGGTCCTCCGTGGGACATACCAGGAGAAGCGGTCCCATAGGTATGAGGGTCCTAGGCCATATAGGGCTTTAAAAGTTAAAACCAGCACCTTAAACCTGATCCTGTACTCCACCGGGAGCCAGTGCAGGTGGTATAGCACCGGGTGAATGTGATCCCACAGTGAGGATCCTGTAAGGAGTCTCGCTGTGGCATTCTGCACCCGCTGGAGTTTCTGGGTCAGTCTCAAGCGCAGCCCCACGTAGAACGAGTTACAATAATCCAGTCTGGAGGTGACCGTCACGTGGATCACAGTGACTAGGTTAGGGCGAGAGAGGTAAGGAGCCAACTGCTTAGCTTGGCGGAGATGAAAAAATGCCGCCTTCGTTATAGCTGCAATCTGCACCTCCATGGAAAGGGAGGTGTCAAAGATTACACCCAAACCCTTAACGGACATTGCTGGCACTAACTGCGGCCCCGTGAGAGATGGGAGTTGCCCCCCCAATCCCATATCATCCCGACCCAGCCAAAGGACCTCTGTCTTTGAAGGATTTAACTTCAACCGGCTCCCATGTAACCATCCAGCCACAGCTTCCAAACATCTGATCAGTGTGTCTGGGGCCGAGTCAGGATGGCCATCCATCAGCAGATAGTTGGGTGTCATCAGCATGACTACAACTCCCATCATCCCTAGCAAGCAAGAGCAGTTATCAGGGATGATGGGAATTGTAGTCTGAAAAACAGCTGGAGGCCCAATTTCGGGAAACACTGCCCTAGTACAAGGGTGGGAAACTGTCATGGAGAGGTAAAAGGTAAAGGGTAAAGGGACCCCTGGCCATTAGGTCCAGTCGTGGATGACTCTGGGGTTGCGGCGCTCATCTCGCTTTATTGGCCGAGGGAGCCGGCATACAGCTTCCGGGTCATGTGGCCAGCAGGACTAAGCCTCTTCTGGCGAACCAGAGCAGCGCACGGAAACGCCGTTTACCTTCCCACCAGAGTGGTACCTATTTATCTACTTGCACTTGGATGTGCTGTCGAACTGCTAGGTTGGCAGGAGCAGGGACCAAGCAACGGGAGCTCACCCCGTCGCGGGGATTCGAACCGCCGACCTTCTGATCGGCAAGTCTTAGGCTCTGTGGTTTAACCCACAGCGCCACCTGCGTCCCATGGAGAGGTTGGATACAGAGAAATGGTGGCAGGAACCAGCTGGGGAACCCCCCAAGAAGGCTCAGAGGCTGGGGAGTGGTAGTGGGACAACAATGAGTAGTCAGAGGGAGAAGACTGGGAAGACGAGGGATCGGAAGCTGAGGGGGGTAACAGGGATGAGCGGGCTTAGAGAAGTCCAGAGGCAGAAGCCGAAGAAGGACAGTGGGAGGAATGAGGCCAAGAGGCAGAGACGAGTCAGGCTGGTGAAGAGACACGAGTCTCCCCCTCCTGCTGCAACAAGCACTCGTCCTCCCTGGTCTCCCAGAATCCGAAGAGGGATGAAGAGGGCTCCCAGTACGTTTCCGAGCACAATTCAAAGTGTTGGTGTTGACCTTTAACGCCCAAAACGGCCTCGGTCCAGTATACCTGAAGGAGCATCTCCAGCCCCATCTTTTTGCCCGGACACTGAGGTCCAGCGCCGAGGGCCTTCTGGCGGTTCCCTCATTGCGAGAAGTGCAGCTACAGGGAACCAGGCAGAGGGCCTTCTCGGTAGTGGCGCCCGCCCTGTGGAACGCCCTCCCACCAGATGTCAAAGAGAAAAACAACTACCAAACTTTTAGAAGACATCTGAAGGCAGCCCTGTTTAGGGAAGCTTTTAATGTTTAATAGTTACAGATAGGTAGCCGTGTTGGTCTGCCATAGTCAAAACAAAAAAAAATTTTTCCTTCCAGTAGCACCTTAAAGACCAACTAAGTTAGTTCTTGGTATGAGCTTTCGTGTGCATGCACACTTCTTCAGATACACATGTTTAATAGGTTATTGTATTTTAGTGTTCTGTTGGAAGCCGCCCAGAGTTGCTGGGGAAACCCAGCCAGATGGGCAGGGTATAAATAATAAATTATTATTTTTATTATTATTATTATTATTACAATGGTACCTCAGGTTAAGTACTTAATTGGTTCCAGAGGTCCGTTCTTAACCTGAAACTGTTCTTAACCTGAAGCACCACTTTAGCTAATGGGGCTTCCCGCTGCCGCCGCACCGCCGGAGCACGATTTCTGTTCTCATCCTGAAGCAAAGTTCTTAACCTGAAACACTATTTCTGGGTTAGCGGAGTCTGTAACCTGAAGCGTATGTAACCTGAAGCATATGTAACGTGAGGTACCACTGTATTATTATTTACTGCTGGCTTGCTCCCGACAGGAATGTTAGGCCCTCCAGATGTTGCTGGACTACAATTCCCATTATCCCTGACCACTGGCAATGCGGGCTGAGGCTGATGGGAGCTGGAAGTCCCAACGAGATCCAGAGGTCCACAGGCTGCCTTTCCACCCTGCCCTGGTACATGCAGACAGCCTTTGAAGCAGGGCCTCATGGAACATTTTAATCAGAGTCAAGACATTCCTTGAGAGCACCAGATTCCAAGGCACCTTGGCTGTCATAGATCAACAGCAGCCCCTCGGGCTGTGTCTGGAAGCTGGGTAGCCCGTGTCGTTGTTGTGTAACAGCTTTTATTTGCTCCTGCCAGCCCTCTCTCATCAGGACACGGGCCACTGCGTTCTGCGCTACAACTCCTCAAGGGCAGAGTCATGTAGAGCTGATTGCATACATTCATCATGTGCAGCAGACAGATAAAACCCCATCACGCGAACAGGGAGAATGCCATTTCTGTTTCCTGACTCCTGGGCAGATGTGCGTGATTTCTGAAAGTATACGACTAGTACATTTTTTTAAAAAAATTGCCACCATGCAAAAAAAAAATTGCCCCCACCCAAGTGAATTTCGAGGAACAACAGACCGCTTTCCTTCCGTCAAAGAAACATCCAGCTCTGGCTGGCTCATGGCTTGTGCGCCTGAACAGTGCTCTCTGATGCTGGGAGCATATGGGCAGAATGCATGCGCAACGCTTGCCCGAGGCTGGCTTCAGTGGAGAAGCAGATTATTCTGATCCCCTGATACGAGTTCTGCTAGGATAGGAATCTCCTCTGTCAGCAGTTAGGCACGGTGGATGACTCCATGCGTGCACAGAGTGATGTATCATTCATGCCCCATCCGTTAGAAAACACACACACACACACACACACACACACACACACAATTGTTAAATATGTCATTGCTTCTCAGGAAACTCGTTGCATGCTTGCAATATTCCTAGTCACATGCTAAGCACCACTGCCCAAGGACTTCCCTTCTGTCCATCGCTGAAGGCTCCTCCCCACCTGACTTGCTATAGGGTGGTTATTAACTACCATATTTATTACCACAATCTGTAAAGGGACCCCTGACCGTTAGGTCCAGTCGTGGCCGACTCTGGGGTTCCGGCGCTCATCTCGCTTTATTGGCCGAGGGAGCCGGCGTACAGCTTCCGGGTCATGTGGCCAGCATGACTAAGCCGCTTCTGGCGAACCAGAGCAGCGCACGGAAACGCCGTTTACCTTCCTGCCAGAGCGGTACCTATTTATCTACTTGCACTTTGACATGCTTTCAAACTGCTAGGTGGGCAGGAGCAGGGACCGAGCAATGGGAGCTCACCCCGTCACGGGGATTCGATCCGCCAACCTTCTGATCGGCAAGTCCTAGGCTCTGTGGTTAAACCCACAGCGCCACCACAATCTGTATCCAACCCCAAAGAGATCTGCATTGCATCTCTGACAACACAATACCCTCTGTGCGTCACGGCACAGAACCTCCAAGTCTCCTGAGGTCTTCACCTTGCGAACGAGGCCCCCTCCCTCGACTCAGCCTCCCATCTGGGTAGTTTGCAGAGTAGCAGCTGGGTGCGGCTGATTAGTGCCAAGAGGGTTACAGGCTTCCGTAAATCCTTTTATACACCTGTGAATGCGGAATGCCTCCAAGGGCAACTGGTAGCCATGGAAGCCACACCTGAGGTTTGCAGCAAGAATCCCAGTATAAACTGTCAAGAGGGTAAGAAGGACGAACAGCTGACATAAAGGTTCATCAACAGCTTCCTGGAATATATACATGTTCATCATCCTATAGCTTGGACTGAGACAACAAGCTGGAAAGTTATTTGGCATTCTGTCTTACAATCAAAGTGTAGAGAACCCAGGCTTGATCGTTTTATGATTTACAAACAAATCTGGGGAAACGACACTCAGATGAGCCAAAAACATTTCTGAAATGGTTACAGCCTATGTCTACATCGACTTATGCTATAGGGGGAACATCTGATATTGTCTACACAGACTTCCATCATAATTAGCTAATCCGCTGCAATTTGCTTACTGGAGGAAAAACAAGAGGACCGTTAAGTACAGTGGTACCTCAGGTTACATACGCTTCAGGTTACAGACTCCGCTAACCCAGAAATAGTACCTTGGGTTATGAACTTTGCTTCAGGATGAGAACAGAAATTGGGCTCCGGCTGCGCGGCAGCAGCCGGAGGCCCCATTAGCTAAAGTGGTGCTTCAGGTTAAGAACAGTTTCAGGTTAAGAACGGACCTCCGGAACAAATTAAGTTCTTAACCTGAGGTACCGCTGTACACTTTTTCTAAAAAGGACTGACAATAAAAAATAAATACAAATTTAGGCAACATTTTCTGAGCTGCACACATAGCGTATTAAATAATACATATTTCATAAACTCGCATCTAATAGCTTCAAAAATTCAGCTGGTGTAGTTTCACTGCCTTTCCATGTAGGAAACACTACAAGTTGAATATCTGCCAGGCAGCCATTAAAACCATTGCTGGAGAAACAGACGCTGAGCTAATGTAGCCTTATGAGGCTTTGCCCTCGGGTGGGAAAAATATTGCGCCCGGGAAAGGGAAGTGGGAGTCAACAGACACTCAAGGAATAGTTTCGGAGAAAAGGCTTTTTATTTCTACCATGAACTGGTAGAAGGAGCAAGTGTGATAAGTCACAAAAAGCGTGCACGAGTTCACAATCATGTGCACAAGCATATATACCCCTTTCCAGTTCCCTCCTCCTTTCTCCTCCCCCAGGAGTCCTGCCCCATGTTGAGGTTCCTGAGCATGTACAGAAAGCTGTCTTGGGACTATTGGACTCTTCCCAGGAAAGGGGGAATGAGAAGCCGAGGGGGGGGTTTCAGCATGTTCAGATATGTTTCAATCTCTTGTTCTGGCATGGTTCCCGGACAGAAAGCGAGTTGCAGTGTGGTTCTTTAGCAAGGCCAGAAGGCATGAGAAAGGCCTGAGAAACAATGGACTGTTCTCTACCTTTGTTACAGCAGAGCGGAATGTTTCTGATGCTTAGCTGCTGAGAAAATGATTTTGAAAAGCTTTGAGAAGCTTTGAGCCTGCTTTGGTGGGGGGTGACTTTGGGCCTAGGTGAGGTCACCTGTCCTCACCTTCCTTCACTAGAATTATACCACGGATCAGGGCCAAGATGCCGCCAGCGTGGTTAATGAGCAGAGTCAAGGAAGCTGTTAGTGGCAATAATAATAATAATAATAATAATAATAATAATAATAATAATAATTTATTATTTATACCCCACCCATGTGGCTGGGCCTCCCCAGCCACTCTGGGCGGCTTCCATAAAAACCAAAAATACAGTAAAATATCACACGTTAAAAACTTCCCTGAACAGGGCTGCCTTAAGATGTCTTCTGAATGTCAGGTAGTTGTTTATCGCTTTGACATCTGCTGGGAGGGAGTTCCACAGGGCGGGCGCCACTACCGAGAAGGCCCTCTGCCTGGTTTCCTGTAGCTTTGCTTCTCGCAATGAGGGAACCGCCAGAAGGCCCTCGGCGCTGGACCTCAGCGTCCGGGCTGAATGATGGGGGTGGAGACGCTCCTTTAGGTATACTGGGCCGAGGCCGTTTAGGGCTTTAAAGGTCAGCACCAACACTTTGAATTGTGCTCGGAAACGTACTGGGAGCCAATGTAGGTCTTTCAAGACCGGTGTTATATGGTCTCGGCGGCCGCCCCCAGTCACCAGTCTAGCTGCCGCATTCTGGATTAGTTGTAGTTTCCGAGTCACCTTCAAAGGTAGCCCCACGTAGAGTGCATTGCAGTAGTCCAAGCGGGAGATAACCAGAGCATGCACCACTCTGGCGAGACAGTCCGCAGGCAGATAGGGTCTCAGCCTGTGTACCAGATGGAGCTGGTAAACAGCTGCCCTGGACACAGATTTGACCTGCGCCTCCATGGACAGCTGTGAGTCCAAAATGACTCCCAGGCTGCGCACCTGGTCCTTCAGGGGCACAGTTACCCCATTCAGGACCAGGGAATCCTCCACACCTGCCTGCCTCCTGTCCCCCAAAAACAGTACTTCTGTCTTGTCAGGATTCAACCTCAATCCATTAGCCGCCATCCATCCTCCAACCGCTTCCAGACACTCACACAGGACCTTCACCGCCCTCACTGGTTCTCATTTAAAAGAGAGGTAGAGCTGGGTATCATCTGCATACTGATGAACACCCAGCCCAAACCTCCTGATGATCTCTCCCAGCGGCTGCATGTAAATGTTGAAAAGCATGGGGGAGAGGACAGAAGCAAGAAGTCTTGCTTTTAAAAATGGAAGTGTTGTCCAAATGATAATAAAAAGGAACATAAACTTTGGCAAAAGAAAGGCAAGTAGCAATAAGGAATGGGAAAAAGAACGCATTGCTAAAACATTGAGACGAATAATACCCCCCCCAAAAAAAACCCTTATTCAAATACATTAGCAGCCTGAGGTCAGCTAGGGAAGCAGGTGGACTTTTTTGGACAAGGGACTCAAAGGTATGCCAGCGGAAGAAAATGGTTTTAAATCAGGGGTCAGCAAACTTTTACAGCAGGGGGCCGGTAAACTGTCCCTCAGACCTTGTGGGGGGGCCTGACTATATTTTGAAGGAAAAACGACGAACGAATTCCTATGCCCCACAAATAACCCAGAGAAACATATTAAATAAAAGCACACATTCCACTCATGTAAAAACACCAGGCAGGACCCACAAATAACCCAGAGATGCATTTTAAATAAAAGGACATATTCTACTCATGTAAAAACACGCTGATTCCCGGACCATCCGCGGGCCGGATTTAGAAGGCGATTGGGCCAGATCCGGCCCCTGGGCCTTAGTTTGCCTACCCGTGCGCTAAATAAAATCTTTGCATCTGTCTTCACAGCAGAAGATGTAGGGCAGATCCTTGGGCCTGAACTAAATCTCCCAGAAAGTGAGTCTGAGGAACTTAGGCAATCAGTAGTGACAGCAAGCAAAGTTCTAGGCCTTTTTGACAAAATAGTGGGTCTGGATAACATCCACCCAGGAATTATTAAATAACTCAAATGTGAAACTGCTGATCTACTAGCAAAAACATGCAACTTGCCCTTAAAATTGGCCTCTGTCTCTGAAAACAGGGGCGGGGGGGGGGGGGAGCCAATGTAAAACACCCATTTTTTTAAAAAAAGGATTCAGAGAGGGGATCTGGGAGATTACAGGGAAGTTAGCTTAATGTCTTTTCTGGGAAAACTGGTGGGAAACACTATTAAATATAGCAGAACAAGCCCTGCTGAAGCAGAACCAGGAAGGATATTGCAGAGGTGTAAAAGGTTCAGAAAAGAGCAACCAAAATGACCAGGAGTTTGCAGCAATTTGGGGGGGGGGATGACTGCCATATGTCCAGGTTTTTGAAAATTCAATTTTTGTTCGGAGGGCAAATTCATGGAAATTGTGATTATCAATGACAGTGCTGCCGCCAAATAACCTGTTCAACTTCTTTTTTTAGTTGCCATTTTGAAAATGTTTTATTTATCGTATTTGTTTTACTGATGATTTTAAAAAATCTTTTAAAAAAATCTTTTAAATGGCTTGTGCTGCATTTGTGGTGTTCTGCTGTTTTTCAGTAGATTATGGTCACGGTATTTATTGTTTGTAAGCTGCTTTGAGATTCAGCTGATCAAAAAGAAGCATAGATATACAATAAATCAAATCAAATTTAGAGGCAGGGCTTTTCTTACATTTTTAAAAGCCGATTTCTCCTGTACACTGGGATACAGCTTTCCACATTCTACGTATGTGCCATACATCCCATAATAGATGCCAGGATCCCATGCAGAGACAATCTAGCCATTCTCACACCACTTCCAATCCCAGAAGATAAGTGGTGTTATTCTGCTGCAGCAAAAATAATGACGAGTCCCGTGGCGCTGGAAAAGTGCTACCCTGAGAATGGCAAGAACTGAGGGATGGGAGATAAATTCCTAAACAAAATAAAAAAATGAAAGAGGCTAAACCATTTAGTATGGCATGAGCTTTTGTAGGCTAGAGACCCTACTTCATAGGTGGGGGTTAGATATATAAATAAGGAGGCTGTGGCTCATTCATGGCTAATAATACAGTGGTACCTCGGGATGCTAACGGGATCTGTTCCGGAGCCCCGCTCGCATCCCGAATGGAACGCAAGACGCAACGGTGCATCTGCACTGTCAGAGCTACCCTAGGTCCCAGCTCACAAAGGACCAACGCTGCTTCGTGGTTAAGTACAAAAGTCTTTATTGAAGTTCAGTTTCACTTCCAGAGCCGCAGCGCGCAGCTCTACGTCTCAACTGTCAGACCGCTGATGCTCCGTCTGAGTCTCCTCCCCCTTGACACCAATTTAAGATTCTAGCCTTGCTCCACCTTTTCCGCTGCTCTTTCCTCCTCTGGGTCCGCCTGCCCGCCGGGGTCTCGCCCCTTCTAGCCTCTTCTGACGCTGATTCCCCTGAGCCTTCTCCCTCCCTCCGGCGGGCTTTAGGAGCTGGTTCCCCATCCGGGTCTCCTGCTGTCCCCCCGCGCCTGCACATTTGAACTTGGCGCGCGCGCCCAGCCAGCAGCTTTCCTCCTGACCGTTTCACTGCTGCTGTCACTGCTTCCCCCTTCGGGGGGGCTAGCTGCAACTGACCTCCCCTCCATTCCCCCACTCTCCGATGGAGGCGTGGTCAGCCCTGACTCCCTCTCTGGAGGAGACGCTGGCCCTGACACATGTGACTCTTCCCCCCCACTACGCTCTGGTGGGGAAACTGGTCCCGATCCTCCACTGCTGTTTTGGGGTTCCCCTCTGGCTCCTTGCTTCTGGTGCGTCCCCCCTGGGACCCCCCTTGCCCTGACCATCGGCGCCCCCTTCTGGGAATCTTCTGATTCGCTGGAGAAGCTCATGGAATCTCTCGGGCCACTGTCATACTCCCCTACGCTGCCCTCGGATTCTTCCCCTTCGCTCTCCCATTCCTCTCTCCCCATTGCTCCTGCTCCTGATTCCCTGACATGCGCGTTTCGCATTTCGCCACTACCGCGCATGTGCGTGACATCATTTTGAGTGACTGCGCATGCGTGAGCGGCGAAACCTGGAAGTAACGCACTCCATTACTTCCAGGTTGCTGTGGAGTGCAACTCGAACGCGCTCAACCCGAAGCGCATTCAACTCGAGGTATGACTGTAATAATAATACAGTGGTACCTCAGATTAAGTACTTAATTCGTTCCGGAGGTCCGTTCTTAACCTGAAGCACCACTTTAGCTATGGGGCCTCCTGCTGCTGCCGCAACGCCGGAGCACAATTTCTGTTCTCATCCTGAAGCAAAATTCTTAACCTGAAGCAATATTTCTGGGTTAGCGGAGTCTGTAACCTGAAGAGTATGTAACCAGAAGCGTATGTAACCCGAGGTACCACTGTAATTGCAGCAAGAAGACATGAACTGCACCCTAAAGTGGTTGAGGTACTCCAATGCTAGCCAGAACCCTGAAAATCTATACACAAGCATCTTCTGAAGTACACCAGATTACTAGGGAAGATGGGGCATTTTTACATCTAGGATTCAACATTCATCGCACAAATTTTATCCGGCCCCAGATATTATCAGCCAAAGAATGAGAAGCTAGTACAGCACGTTGGCGACAAATATTCACACAGCGGTTCAAAAATAATTTTACACCATTTATCAAATATGTGAGAAAGAGATAATTACTTACAAAGTGCCACGAAAACTTACAAACTACCGTATTTTTTGCTCTATAAGACTCACTTTTTCCCTCCTAAAAAGTAAGGGGAAATGTGTCTGCGTCTTATGGAGCGAATGCAGGCTGCGCAGCTATCACAGAAGCCAGAACAGCAAGAGGGATCACTGCTTTCACTGCGCAGCGATCCCTCTTGCTGTTCTGGCTTCTGAGATTCAGAATATTTTTTTTCTTGTTTTCCTCCTCCAAAAACTAGGTGCGTCTTGTGGTCTGGTGCATCTTATAGAGCGAAAAATACAGTACCTGAAATAAAGTGAACTTGCAGTATCAGATTTTACTAGGTTCTCACAAATTCTTGACTCGGTTTTTCGTTTTTCCTTGTTTTTTGAATCAGTTCAAGAAGATTCAAGAAAAGGGTAAGTTCAACGTTGTTGTTATATGAAGTAATAAAGAAGACATGGTGTCCGCGTTCTATCCCCATTTCGCCCTATTTGTGGCCAACGTGCTGTATGAGTTGCACTATCTTTATTAACGGCACAGGTTGCATTGTTCTAGCAAAGAATGAGAAGCTGGCGGGAATATCTCTCCTCTGCCTGCTCCTTCCTCAAAATAACACTGTTCCAGTGGTCAGTTGTCCTGCAAGCACAGAGGTGAAAAGACGGTCCCATGCAGGAAAATTAGAAAAATTAGTTGCATATCCCCGCTTACGAATATATGAAACTGCCTTATACCAAATCAGATCAGGGAAGTTTTTAATGTGTGACATTTTAATGTACAGTGGTACCTTGGGTTACATACGCTTCAGGTTACAGACTCCACTAACCCAGAAATAGTACCTTGGGTTAAGAACATTGTTTCAGGATGAGAACAGAAATTGTGGTCCGGCGGCGTGGCGGCAGCGGGAGTCCCCATTAGCTAAAGTGGTGCTTCAGGTTAAGAACAGTTTCAGGTTAAGAACGGACCTCTGGAACGAATTAAGTACTTAACCTGTGGTACCACTGTATTTTTAATCTTTGCTGGAAGCCGCCCAGAGTGGCTGGGGAAGCCCAGCCAGATGGGCGGGTTACAAATAATAATTTTTTATTATATTATTATTATTGGTCCATCCTAGCCCAATGCTGTCTACTCTGATAGGCAGTCTCAGGCTATTTGCCCCATCAGCTCCTTCTCCTCCCTTTTATTTGGATATGCCAGGAACTGAACCTGGAAAAGCACGGGCTCCATTTGCAGTCCCTCCCCAGCACACCTCTTTGTTCTGGCACTGACATGTTGATCTCCCTTTTCTTTCTTTTCGCTCCAGCTCCCTTCCCTTCCCCTTCTGTTGTCTTGTCTTTTTGAGTTTGTAAGCCTGAAGGCGGGGCCTTCTTCTTCTTTTCATTTATGTACCCTGCCTGTCTGGGCACTGTGTGCTGAATTTTAATTGCGGCGAGATGCTTTGAGAGATTTCTTTTTTTGTCTGAAAAGCAGAATAAAAATATAATAAGGGAGAGAGGGAGAGAGAGAAAGAAAGAAAGGGAGAGATGTCTCGTAACAGAGGCAAACACTCCAACACAGAGCAAACAAAACCACATATGGACGACACATTGGGCTGTGAGCGTTCCTCTGCCCTTCAGGCACCGAAATGAGCCTTCAGGGGATTTTCCAATATGTGCATCTACAATGCTTGCAGAATAAAAAGCTGCTATTAGTAGCTTTGCTATGGAAAGCTGCTCAGGACTGGATGGCTTAATCACGTACTCCAAATGCCATGGATCAGGGGTAGGCAACCTAAGGTCCGTGGGCCAGATCCGGCCCAATCGCCTTCTAAATCCGGCCCGCGGATGGTCCGGGAATCAGTGTGTTTTTACATGTGTAAAATGTGTGCTTTTATTTAAAATGCATCTCTGGGTTATTTGTGGGGCATAGGAATTTGTTCATTATTTTTTTCCAAAATAACCACCACATGGTCTGAGGGACTGTGGACCGGCCCCCGGCTGAAAATGGTTGCTGACCCCCGGATTAAAGCTTCACCTGATGAGACGCAGCCCTGAAATTTGGCACACGGGTAGCCGAAAGCGCTCCGACAACTAAAGAAATGTGTGCAAACTTTTAATAATAATAATAAATTTTATTTATAGCCCGCCCTCCCCAGCCAAGACCGGGCTCAGGGCGGCTAACACCGAATATAAAAACAATTGATTGAAATACAACTTAAAAACAAGATTAAAACACAACATTAAAATGCAGCCTCATTTCAGTAGGAACCCAAATCAAAAACCTTTTGGGGGATGAAAACGTCAAGTCTTTTATTTATTTTACACGAAGCACCCAACATTTGGGCCGTCTCCGGTGGGGAGCAAGCAAATTTGAGCAAGATGTTTGGCGCCTGGGGTTTTTTGCCTTGAATTTGCAGGCGGAGGGGCGCTTGAAGTCTCCCTCCACACATGCAAAGCCTGCATTCTGCAAAGGCACTTGGGTTTGCCTCCTTTCCTCAAGCAAATCCTGAACTTTTTACAGTGGTACCTCGGGTTAAGTACTTAATTCGTTCCAGAGGTCTGTTCTTAACCTGAAACTGTTCTTAACCTGAAGCACCACTTTAGCTAATAGGGCCTCCTGCTGCTGCTGCGCCACCGGAGCACAATTTCTGTTCTCATCCTGAAGCAAAGTTCTTAACCTGAAGCACTATTTCTGGGTTAGCGGAGTCTGTAACCTGAAGCGTATGTAACCCGAGGTACCACTGTATTGGGGTAGCCATGTGTTCCCCACGAGCTACAGCTCTGAAATGCACATCAGAGAGTCCAAGACTATACCAACTCCTCCTTTCAGGTAGCCTTGAGGTGGGAGACATTTTGGGGGGGAAGGGATGGTGGATGGCACTAGGGGAGGAAAGTGTTTGGAAATAGGAAGAAATTTGAGGAAGAGGGAAACTGGATGGCACATTTGTTCACCAAAGAGAGAGAGGGATTAGCTCAGGGGTTAGCAAACTTTTTCAGCAGGGGGCCAGTCCACTGTCCCTCAGACCTTGTGGGGGGCCGGTCTATTATTTTTAATAGTCTATTATTTAATAGAGTATTATTAAATGAACAAATTCCTATGCCCCACAAATAACCCAGAGATGCATTTTAAATAAAAGCACACATTCTACTCATGCAAAAACACGCTGATTCCCGGACCATCCCCGGTCCGGATTGAGAAGGCGATTGGGCCGGATCCGGCCCCCCGGGCCTTAGTTTGCCTACCCATGGATTAGTTGATATGCGAGAGAGATATGAAAAAAGCCAATCTAGAGAATGAGGGAAAGGGAATGGAAAAGCTTGCTAGGGAGGCTTCATAAAGGAAACGACTTTTAAAGTCTCTCCTCTTACAACTTACTACGTGAGCAGTGTCAAAAACAGCAAGAGAGCTCTCCTGTTGCTTTGGCTCTCCAAATTTAGCAGTGTAACAGCAGCCTGCACAGGAAATAGCATTTATACCCCCTTTCTCTATCTGAACCCATCCTCCTCCCGGCCTCCGCCAACTTTACATCAGAGGTGTCCCTGAGTGACTCTCTCTGGTCTCAATATCAAGCCATACAGTGAACTGCCTGTCCCACACTAGGGAGGGCAGGGAGAGCAATGGCCCACAAGGGGCACGGATGTGGGTTGCCATGGGAGCAAGACACCCCTGTTATTTTTCATGCAGGCCGCAGCACTGCCACCGCCGCACGTGTGAGCATTGAAGAATGGCAGCACAGCCAAGCAAATCTGCTCCACAAAATGGAGCGAGCGCCTGGGTTTGCACCACATTGTTTTCAAGCGAAACCAGCAACCTCTGGAATGTGTGAGCCCATGCAGAAGACAGCACACAGCCAAATAGTTCCTTTTCACAATACCTAAGGGTCCATCTGCTCGCAGATTTCTGCCCTCCAAATCTCTCACTTGACCCGCGTGTAGCCAACCAAGTATGGTTTTCACTTGCGAAACCACATGCCGTAATAAGTAAGTCTGTGTTACAGGCTCTTGATTTTTAAAATGTTATTTATTGTTGCTAATATTAAGTAATAATGCTATTCTTCTAGAAGCGGGCTGGTAGTTCGGAAGTTATTAATGAGGATTAGGCTAAATCCAGACGAAATAAAAAACCCTTAGGTTAAATATTTTAAAAGGAGCTTAAAGGAATGATTGTTGCATAACTATTTAAAGCATGCATTATATTTCAACATCAGAGGAACTGGAAGAGAAGAACTTCATTCTCCTATCTTAATGCCATTGTTTTTTCTCCTGTGTAGGTGTCAGCCTTTTCATGAGAAATCTCTCTTTCATGAGATGTTAAAGAGACCCTCCTAACTTTCCCCTCTCAAATTCCTCTTTTTAGATGTCCTGTATGTATAATTGGACTTGTATGAGGTATGTATTTGGATACACATTTCTGAGCGCTTCTCCTCGTTTTTGAAAACACGCAAGCATGGCGTAGCTTTTGAACTCATGGTTCCCAAATTCTGCCATATGTTCCCCCATTCCACATACACACCCCACTGAGCTACAGGTTGAGAACATCAGGTAGGGAAGATCTTTTGCTCCCAATTCCCTGGGCATCGCCTAACGGATGGAGGAGCAAGGGGTTAAGCATCATTAACCAGTTCCTCACAAGACTATTTATTAGTGCTTTTCATTCAGGGGTTGCCAGGGGTGTTGTCTGTGGATGATGTTGTGACTGGAGGGGGTGGTCTCTGGGCGGCTGCCATAGTTGCTGCAATTGTCATGCTTGTAGCATTGCTAGTTTTCGGACAAGGGAGCCTAGGATACTTGCTAATCTGCATAGGTGCAACTTCCACCTTAGTGTGCTGTAGAGTAGGGTCGCTTATCAGTTTAGCTTAGGGTTACCAGATGTTCCCGGATTTGCAAATCTGTCCCCGGACAAATTCCGTCCCCGGAATGTCCCCAGATTTACAAATCTGTCCCCAGGAAACGTGGCAGCAGCAGCCCGGAGCCAGCCTGGTAACACAGTTGGCTCTGGCTGGCTTCAGGATCTGCTTGCTGCCACCGCCACTGCCAAGGGGGAACCAGGGACATCCGGCGGTACAGATCTCCTGCCCCCTTCTCCCTTTGTTTTGACAGATCAGGGGAGGCTCGGGAGTTGCAGGCGGGCGGCCGTTGTCCAGGAGGGGCGCAAAGTGCGCAGTTTCTCTGCCAGGCAAGGTGCAAAGCCCTTCTTTCACACCCTGTGAAACATAAATGTGCAGAGTTTTTTAAAAACTGGGAAACCCTGCGACTCCCAAGATCAGTTTTAACAAAGGGGGAAGGAGATCAGGGGAGGCTCGGGAGTCACGGGCGGGTGCCGTTCCCCATTTTTTAAAAAACTCAGAGCATTTATGTTTCACAGGGTGCGAAAGAAGGGCTTTGCACCTTTATACAATATGCATGTGTGGTTGGGCCCAGGGTCTTTTGCCTCACCATCCCCACTACTGACTCCCTGTTGCTACTCAGCTTCAAAAAAAAAAAAGTGTCCCCAGATTCATTGAAAAAAATCTGGTAATCATCTTTTAGCTACAAGAAGTAACCTAAATGGTGAAATGTGAAGAGATACCCATTATAACAGTGGGTGGCGCTGTGGGTAAAACCTCAGTGCCTAGGACTTGCCAATCGTATTGTCGGCGGTTCGAATCCCCGCGGCGGGGTGAGCTCCCGCCATTCGGTCCCAGCTCCTGCCCACCTAGCAGTTCAAAAGCACCCTTAAGTGCAAGTAGATAAATAGGTACCGCTTTATAGTGGGAAGGTAAACGGCGTTTCCGTGTGCTGCGCTGGTGCTGGCTCGCCAGAGCAGCTTCGTCACGCTGGCCACGTGACCCGGAAGTGTCTTCGGACAGCGCTGGCTCCCGGCCTCTTAAGCGAGATGAGCACGCAACCCCAGAGTCGGACACGACTGGCCCGTACGGGCAGGGGTACCTTTACCTTTATAACATGCAGAAGCCCTAAAACAAACCGGACGGTGTGAGGTACATATCCTGAATTCATGCCAGACCTTTCAGCTAAACAGGCCTGCAGACCTCTCATTGCTAGAGATGCAAAACTAATTATGTAACAAGATTATTTGGTGACAGATTTAAAGCACCGGGGTCCTGTAGCTTCCTTTGAATTTTAGTGCCTTAAAACACAGAAAGAGAGATTGAGAGAGAGAGAAAAGAGGAAAGAAGAATCTTCCTGTTCTTCCTGTTTGCCCAGATAAACTTCAAACTGCTAAGCTTGCACATGAGGGTACAGCGCTGCTTCACTCTCCAAAAAACAGCATGCCTACAACAACATTCTGACAGTGTAACCATTGTGTGGGACAGGCTGAATGACAATCACAGGAATGCAAAGCATTGTTAAGATACTGTTCAATTAACAGAAAAAGTTAACTGGCCACACATAGCCCAAGACAAGGCAGTCTGGAAATCGGACTCTTTCGCAGCTTGCAGTCAAAACTCAGGTCATGGAATTTATGTTCCAACTGAGGGCGATGCTCAGTGCAAGCAAAGCCATACACAAAACAGAATATTGAACCGTGGATTCATTGCCTCTTCACCAGTGAAAGGGGGCTCCTGGTGGATTTTTCCACTGCCCTAAATCGAATAGAGATCTCATTTAACAGCCTTTTCTCTACTTAAATTTTGTAAACAAAGTTAAAAATGCATGCCGTCTTGAATTTTATATACTGCGTTAGTATCTGAAGCTTTACCCAAAAGGCAAAAGTAGCTGAAAGGAAATACTGTGTGTGTGTGGGGGGGGGTGTTTTGCAATAAAATGCACTTAGCGTGGTTTGAATATTATGAAATTTGAAGATTTGCTTGGAAACTATTTTTAGAATTACTTGTAAATATTTCAAGACGCAACAACTAATAGCACACACTTCCCTGACGTTATTTAGATTTTAAGAGGGAAAGTGACAGCACTGAAAACCACTGCCGGAAACTGCTGGAGAAGCTGTAGACATAAATATAGGTACGTCCTCTAGACAGTTACCAAAAAAAACCTGAACTACAACTTTGATTTTAGATTTGATTAGTACTGCAACCATTCCAGTTGTCCATCTTGACTTATACAGTGTTCATTTTCTTAATGTCACTAAGGAAATGCTACCGCTATCTACCAGTGCATTTCAAAATAATAAAAAATGGGGGGAGATTACAGAAAAATAGTAGTAGGGGGGATTATGCAGAAAATGTTCTGCCTCCACACACCCCATCACTACTTTGTGTACACTTTAATCAGGTTTGGATTGGTGAAGAAAATGAACCACCAGTAGCAGCCAGAAACATGTCTCTGTACTTTTGAGAATGCAATTGTCATTTATTAGCACTCTCTGGCCTGGTTCATCCCATGTTCAAATTGCAACCCAGAGTTTTCCGCAAAGATAGGTATCTTCAAGAATGCTAGCTAAGGTGGAGGCAAAATTACTTTTCTCCATTGCAGGATCACAAGTTTACCACAAAGACAAAGACTACATCGTAAGAACAGGGGAAATCGGAGTTTTTGATCAAGTTTTTCCTTCCACAACAGCAGCTGCAGATTAGAAGCAGTTGTGGAGTAGAAGGAACACAAAGAAGTAGGGAGTGCTGTTGCCACAAAAAAGAGAGGAAAAGCTAAAATTAAAACCATATGGTCAGAAAGAGGAAAACCGAGTATCCAAGACACTTTTTTTTTTAAATAAAAAGGAGAGGGAAAATATGCAGGATCTACCTACAAAACATGATATGAGCTGCAATCCAATATGTGTTTACCAGTAAGGAAGTCTGCAACTCTACACATGAACCTGACTGAGAGCAAAAGGCCCTAATAAAACACAGAGGACCTTATTTCCCAGTAAAATGTGGATACAATCGTGCTGCTTGCTTGCCTCGTTAAAATCAATAGGGCTTTCTTCCAAACAAACATTAGGACTGGGCGACCAGTCAAATACCCTTTTCCTGTACGTACTGTAATGGCGGAAAAAAGGAATCTGCCACTTCATGAGCCGTAGTTTAGGGCTAGCTCTGAAACAGCTCCGTTCTTCCATATTGTAAAACACACACACACACACAGTATTGTAAAAGCAGCTCACTCGCTCGTTTGAAAGTTTAGAAATCGAGATGTGCTGAGAGCAGCCTTTCCCATTCCTAACCGAGTGCAAATGTCAGATCCGGCAGAAAATTTAACGTACAAATATATTCAAGCCACAAAAAACAATTCCGCAAGGAGAACAACATAGGCACTGTTTTCTGTACTGGCGGAAAGGCGGGTTCCGTGGTCAAAAGTTCACTGTTACTCACCGCCCAAGAACTGGAGTCCTCCAGCCACCCTTCCCACAGTCCTGGAGATAAGCTCTGACACGCAGCATCCCATGAGTGCTGTAAGGGCCACCAGGAGGAGCAGACCGCAGCCCAGACCTGTCACCACCGTGCAGATCCTCCACTCCACGCTTGGGATGGCCTGGAAGGATGCATAGCGTCCACACTGTTCCACCATCACCGTGATCTGGAGGTTCTCGTCTCGTACCGGATAGGAGCATCTCCGGAAAGTGCCAAAGGACACCGATTTCTCCAGCTGAGAGCCCAGCAGCCAGTAAGGCATGAAGAAGCCCACGCAGGAAACGCCGGCACAGAGGAAGGAGAAAAAAGCCCATACTACCCCAGTACAAGTAAGGCTAGACGCCATTTTCCCAGTCATTGCTCCCCGCCCCGCACAGCCGTGTCAAAAAAAGGAGGCCGGGGACACGATTTCGCCGTGCGCCGTGAGGGTTAGGAGGACATTTGCGCGGGTAACCCAAAGGCCTCTAGTCTCGGTAACGTTGCGGTCCCACAGAATCTTCCAGAACAGCCATCGTATTTGGTTCTTTTATCATCCAAAGTCACCTTCCTGGTGCGGTGGAAAGTTTTCTCACTCCTCTCAATGCGTTCTGCCCTATGTTAGCTGTGGTAGTTGTAATAAGAGGCAGTCAGGGAGGGGAGGGCGGGAAAAGGAAAGGACAAAGGAAAAAATTATTATCAGCAAATAACATCAACTTGCTCCTGCAACAAAGGAATGGGGAAAGGGGGAAAGGATACTGGAATGGGAGTGGAATTTTTCGGCAGACAGAAGGCGAGAGGAAAGAGAACAAGGGGGGGTTGGGTTAGGGTGGGGCTACCAATTCCAGTTCTGGGTGCTGCTGTTTTCAAAGCAGAGGGGTAGGGGGTTGTGTGAAGAAGAAGAAGAATAAAATAAAATTTTATTTATATCCCAGCCGAAGCTGGGCTCAGAGCGGCTAACAACAGTAAAATAATACAACATTCTAAAATCATTTCATTCTAAAATCAGTTCAAATCAAATTAATGGCAACCATTGGGCTAGAGTTCTGTGAGGACTGCCAAAGGAGGGGGTCAGAACAATAATAAAATTTTATTCATTTTATTTATTTTTATTTACAGAATCCATCAGCGGACATGACTCTCTGCCTGCTCTGTAACAGCTCAGTCAGCCGTCCATCCAGGGCAGCAAACTCACACACACACACACACACACACACGGAGACCTGTGCTTTTGACAGCATCGTGATGTGCAGAAATCAGTAGGTGAAGCAGACAGACTTCATCACCTGCTAATATCTGCACATCTGGTGGCTGTGGAAGGCAGAGTTAGAGAGGCCAGGTGAAAAGTTGGCAACACACACACACACACCCCCGCACCGGCCTCCTGTAAGACAGGGGTCAGAATCAGTGTTTAATTGCATGGGAAGCAACGATAGAACAGCAAGGTGATGTCATTTCTCAGAGAATAACTGGGGTACTTAGAAAATAAATCAAAATAAGGTGGTCTATATGACTGCCTTTTCCCTTCTACTCGTGGATGAGCAGAGGGCCAGGTGGGGCCTTTTTGGGTCCTAAACAAAAATCTGCCCTTGCTTTTCTTCACAAATGTAGAGGGGGGGAAATCTGTTACCAGGGCAGAATAAACAAGAGGGGCTTAATTATATTGACTGTAGTTCAAAGTGGTGAAAAACAGGCAGGAGAATGAAAGGGTGGGCTTGATGGAATTTGGCAACCTCGTGGAGAAAACTTGGCTGATGCCCTTCCCACAAAAGCAAAGCAAATTAAGACCGAAGGCATACAGTGGAGCCTTCTTCAAGCATGCCCAGATCCACCCCACCCCTCCTTTTGTTTTCGAAGCATCTACTTTGGTGGCTAGGGTTAAACCACAGAGCCTAGGACTCAGAAGGTTGGTGGTTCGAATCCCTGCGACGGGGTGAGCTCCTGTTGCTCGGTCCCTGCTCCTGCCAACCTAGCAGTTCAAAAGCACGTCAAAGTGCAAGTAGATAAATAGGTACCACTCCGGCGGGAAGGTAAACGGCGTTTCCGTGCGCTGCTCTGGTTCGCCAGAAGCGGCTTAGTCCTGCTGGCCACATGACCCGGAAGCTGTACGCCGGCTCCCTCGGCCAATAAAGCGAGATGAGCGCCGCAACCCCAGAGTCGGCCACGACTGGACCTGATGGTCAGGGGTCCCTTTACCTTACTTTGATGGCTGCCTAATTTCAAAGAGGCTGCAATGGTCAGAAATCCCCAGGGCTTCCAGACAACCTGTTTATCCAGCATTCATCCTATGAGGTGCTTAGACGACGCTGGGTATTTAATGAGCATTCGTTGGCGGGGACTTTAGACGACGTCGCCTCCAAGTTCCGCTGCGAGTCTCCCCGCCCCCCGCCACTTTCCTTACGGCAAGAAATCCAATCTTCTTGGAAACTTCCCATTGCGCAACCCGACTTCGCCGGCACGCTTTCCAATCCCACCCCAAAAAACTGGATGCGCCCCTTTCTCGGAAGAATGCAACCAGAGCAGAACCGCCTTTGGCAAAGCCTTCAAAGGCGGAGGGGGCGGTGGGGACACCCCCAAAGCGACCAAGCCGTGGCTTTTATCGCAACGCCAACGTGGGTGCAAGCAGCAGCAGCAGCAGCAGCGCCCAGTGGCCAACTGGACTTGCTGGGAAGTTTGATCCCGCCTGTCCCGAGCAGGTCTGGGAATGGATCCAGGGCCTGGGATTGAGGGGTGGGGATCGGGGTTGGGGTTGGGGTGGGGAGCCCGTGGGGGGGGGGTGTCGGGATGGGAGCCCCCCCCTTGAATAACCAGCAGCGCGCCCCCACCCAGCTTTACGCAGCAGCCCTTCTCCCGGGCCGCTGTGCGCGCTGCCAGCCCGAGGCGTTGGCGAGGGTCGTGGGGGGCTTTGGGGGGTTTCCGTCTCCTGCCCGCCCCCCCCACCCGGCCAACGCGACTCGTCACTAACCTGCCGTCCCCAACACGGGCCCGCATGGACGCTGCCAAGTGCGGCCTTTCTGGGCACCCGAGGAGAAGGTGGAGGAAGCGGTGCCGCCGCCGTCGCCGTTCCTCCGGCGATGCTGCTTTCGCTGCCGTCGCCGGGCAGGGCTCTAAGAGGCGTGGGCGGGCCGGGGCAGGGTCCCTAAATCCCGGAGCGCGGAGCTCCGCCCCCTGCCATCCCGAGAGGGGGGGGAGGGGGAGGGAGAAAGGGGAGGGGGATGCCTGGCGCGCAGCCTTGTAAGGCGAAGAAGGACGGGGAAGCCAGGCGCGCCCTCGAGGAGGCGGGAAGGCAGGGGCGCATCTCCAGCAGCGCGCCAGCTTGGGGGGGGGGGAAATCGCCTTGGGAAATATTGGGGGAGGGTGTCAATCACCCCCAACAAATAGTTACCCCGCCGAAAAAAGCGACGGACGGACGGGGGGGGGTGAAGCATCATGACCTCCGATGGGTCGATGGTTTCCCATTTTGCAGAAACGCATTGCGCGCTCCATCGTGGAACGAGTCGGCTGGAATGAATGGCCGGGGGGGCGTTGGGGTTGGGAAATGTTGATCCTGGCTGCTGCTGCTGCTGGCAAAGGGGTACCCAAGGATGGTGGGGGGTGGGGGCGGGAAGAAATTCTGCCCACCTTTCCCCCCCTCCCACACCAACTTCATTAACAAGGGGACCCCGAACTTGGGGACCCTCTCCAAAGCTGTGCCAGAGTTCCGCAGTCGTTTTGCAGCGCTCTGGGTAATTGAGGGGTTCGTAGTGGACACCCACAAGTCTAACCTTGTCCAAGTCGCTTCAAACCGGTACCAAAGTTTGGCGGAGAAAACCTCATGTTTTGCAGCGACCTGCACACCGAGTAATTGATAGGTATCACCCTAAAACCCAACACTGTCCGATTCATTTCTTGATCCCCCCCCTTCCATGGGTGTAGCCAGGATATATTGGGGGGCAGGACCAAGATATTGGTCACGCAATTGGTCAGTTAAGCATTTTTATTTCTTTACTTTATGGGGGGCAGCTGCACCCCCTGGCTGTGGCCATGGATCCCCCCACTTTTAGAAATTGATGGTTTGAAAGATCGGTTAATAACAATAATGCATTTTATCTTAATTTAGTAAACAATGAAGGCGCTGTGGAATTTTTCAACATACTCATTTAGCATGCCCGAATAGCTGTGCGGATAAATATGTGTTTACTATAGATAACCACCTGGGAAAAATGGAATTACAGCTTTGATTGTTCATTTAACATGGTTGCTGTGTTCATTCCAGTTGTCATGGACTTACATTGGAGACCAGGGATTGAATCCCACCACTCACTCAGCCATGAAACTCACTGGGCGATCTTGGACCATCCACCATCTCTTAGCCTAACCTACCTCAAAGGGTTGTTGTGAGGAGGAAATGGAGAGGAGGAAAAGGACCTTGTACACCAGCTTGAGCTCCTTGGAAGAAAAAACATGGTATATACATGTAATAAATAAATAATAGTCAAATCTAAAATGTCATTCACATTTTTCAGAGGACTGTCCCTAGAAAGAACATATATTTATGTACCTCTAGCATGCTCAAACTGGTACAAGTTTTCAACGCCTTCCCATTTTTATTTTTATTTTAAAGCAATGTAAGGAAAGTTCAGAGGGACACGAGTGGCACTGTGGGTTAAACCACAGAGCCTAGGACTTGCCGATCAGAAGGTCGGAGGTTTGAATCCCCACGACGGGATGAGCTCCCGTTTCTCGGTCCCTGCTCCTGCCAACCTAGCAGTTCGAAAGCACGTCAAAGTGCAAGTAGATAAATAGGTACCGCTCCGGCAGGAGGGTAAATGCCGTTTCCGTGCGCTGCTCTGGTTGGTCATGCTGGCCACATGACCCGGAAGCTGTACGCTGGCTCCCTCGGCCAATAAAGTGAGATGAGCACTGCAACCCCAGAGTTGGTCACGACTGGACCTAATGGTCAGGGGTCCCTTTACCTTTTTAAGGGAAGTTCATGGTATTAGTTGTCACATCTTAAAATGTAAAATAAAGTATGTTCGATAAAAAGTATGTCCAAGTAATTTTTAAAATTTGTTTGAAAATAACATATAAACCACATTAAGTATGCTTTCTATAAGTTGGCCCTAATTAAATATTTTAGTTCATCTACATTGGCTAATGGGGGGAGGGGTCAGAAATACTGCATATAAAACTAACATGGCACTTGTTTAGTTTTTAGTTTTTTTAGCTTATTAAAATTAAGTCAAGCATGCTACATCAGATCTCTCATCAATTTAGAGCGGAGATAAAAATTCCAGGGGAAAAAAATTGGTTTTGTTTCAAAATGTTTCAGGAAACACACACAGTGCCTCCCAGGCCAAGCAAAATGACAGGTTTGACATCTTTGGCATCCCATATGTAGGTTTGTTAGTTAAAACAAAAACCCTGTTGAGCATTAAGTTACCAGCATGGATTCTGGGCGTGTTTCTACATGCCAAGTTTTAAAACAGGTGTAGGAGGGCACACTTGCACTTGAAACACTGTACAGTATGCTGCCTTGAATGTGCATACCAACTTTTAAGTCTGATATCACCCTCAGCCTTCAAATCACATTGTCTCATATTTTGACGTCTTGCCTGGCCCCTTTTGGAAGTGGGTTTTGGTGATCACGGGACGCGGGTGGCGCTGTGGGTTAAACCACAGAGCCTAGGGCTTGCCGATGAGAAGGTCAGCAGTTCGAATCCCCGCAACGGGGTGAGCTCCCGTTGCTCGGTCCCTGCTCCTGCCAACCTAGCAGTTCGAAAGCACGTCAAAGTGCGAGTAGATAAATAGGTACCGCTCCGGCGGGAAGGTAAACGGCGTTTCCATGCACTGCTCTGGTTCGCCAGAAGTGGCTTAGTCATGCTGGCCACATGACCCGGAAGCTGTACTCCAGCTCCCTTGGCCAATAAAGTGAGATGAGCGTCGCAACCCCAGAGTCGTCCACGACTGGACCTAACGGTCAGGGGTCCCTTTACCTTTACCTTTACCTTTGGTGATCACACCTTGAGAGAAGTCCAGCAGGCATGTGTACGTTTAAAACATCAATCTACGTTTTAGGTATGAATACCAGCTTGAACCCCAAATCCATTTTCAAAAACAGGAGAGAGAAATGTATAACAGGTGGTAAACGCAGCAATTGAAGTGAGACCTCTTCTTGGATAGTGTTTTTTCCTAGCACACTGAAGCACACGGTCCATGAGGCAGTTCTGCTGGCCAACCCTGCTGACATTTCATTGTGCCTGAGGTAAATTCTCAGCTGACATCTACATTAAATGGGAGTCAAAACCTGCCACATGAGCTGGTATTTTTAGCTTGTTTTGGGGTAAGATCATCTTTGACTTGGGATCAAATCTGGGGAAGGGTATATGCTGGGCTTTTTTTTCAGCTGGAACTCTCCGGAACTCAGATCCGGCATCTCTCAGATGGGTGCCATTGCCATTATAAGAGAACAAGGGTGAGTTCCTGCACCTCTTTTTCTAGAAAAAAATAGCACTGGGAATATGAGACAACTGTGGAAGGGGTTCTGATCAGGTGCTCCTTTCTGCTGGCCTGAAAGATAGGGCGGGCTCTCTCTGACTTGTCTATTTCTCTTTTAGCACAAATGTACAAGTATCAGCTAGAAAAAGGAGCTCCTCAGGGCGTTACCACATTATCTATTTGCTGAGCATTCACCCTGATTTGTTTGCCAGAAGCTTAGGTGACTGTAGGCTATTTAATGAGTGATCCACCTGATTTGTTTGCGGGGAGACTAAGGGAAATTGTGTAAAAGTGTTAGCCCATGCTTCGCACTGCATTTCCCTGATTGCAAAAAGCCTGGTCTTTTGTTTGTTGCACAAGAGTTCCCAATCAATTATAATTGTGCGACTTATAATTGTGCCCAAAAAATGGAAGCAAGAAGAGTTACCAACGATTGAAGAATGGAGGATGAAGTTAATGGACTATGCAGAATTAGATAAACTAACTGGAAGGATTCGAAACCGGCGAGACCAGAAATTCACGGAAGACTGGAGTAAATTTACGGACTATTTGAAAAGTAATTGTGAAGAACAGACGACATTTGTAGGGTCGCAAGAAGTTTTGTGAGGAGTATTATTAGAAGTATTGTAAAAACGGAGAAGGGGGAGGATGATTTGTTAAGAGATGTAAAGGCAATATAAAGTTAAGAAATGCATAAGAAGTGGTTAAAACGGTGGATCATCAGAGGTGCTGATGGAAGTCTAAAAAGATTGTATAAGTTTTGTGGTACATTTTATAATTTATATGTTAAAATTAATAAAAAATATTATTAAAAAAAATAATTGTGCGACTTGAAATTGCAGGAATATGTGATTGAATCCCACCTGAAAATACCCATCCGTCTGGAAGCGGCCTCACATCCTTTTGCTAAAAAACAAAAACAAAACAGGACTAGGAGAAAGGAGAAAGATGCCTGCTGAAAATGTCAGTATCGCTTCACCCCAACTGACAGGTTCTCATGCTCAGCCCCCGATACACACAGCTTTGTTTGCGGAGATCTCAATCATTCATCAGCCCAACAGATAGGCGGTCTTGTGTGTGTGTGATCATTCAAAAAAGCGAGTGAGTTTAGGAAAGCAAACATTTGAGAAACACTCCACTCTAAATGTGCTCTCACAAAGAAGTGTCAGGGGACTCATTTCCCGCATGGCAACGTTCACAA
Organism: Podarcis filfolensis; assembly: GCF_964270895.1. Lineage (NCBI taxonomy): Eukaryota > Metazoa > Chordata > Lepidosauria > Squamata > Lacertidae > Podarcis > Podarcis filfolensis. The sequence continues at coordinate 8,561,385 of NC_139606.1, read as the reverse complement.
TGTGAACTGCGGAAAGTAGTTCGTCCCATAATTTTTCTGCATGCCATCAACATTGTACACTTTCGTTGTTTCCACACTCGAGCTTTCTGGAGCTCTTGAGGCACTGCTTTTCTACAGTTAGAAAATATGTGCTGTTCTTCGGTTCTTCGTGATGCCAAGGTGAGACATTTGCCATAAGGGCTGTTGGTGTGACTACACTCGCATGGGTGACGAGATCATTAAAAGTGATGAGATAGGTGACACTTCTTTACACATCAGAGCTCACGAGAAAGCCTTTGAGCACGGATGTGAAAGGAACAATTATTTGAGGCTGAACAGATGTCTGCACAAATTATGTTAGTTGTTTATGCATATACAATTTTCTGGAGTTCTGTAATCCACGCTGAAAGACATGATGAAAAAGCAGCTTGCTTGAAGAATCAGGTTTTGCCAGTCAAACTCTGTAGGTGGCCTAGTATATTCTGATGAGGTGTCTCTTCAACTGGATGCAGAAGCAGTATTTTAAATTTGCCCCTTTGGTAGAGAAATTGTTCAAGAGGCAGCTATCGTTTTGCATTGCCATAGTGTAGGTAGGCAATTTCAAAGATTCTGTGAAACTCTCTTTCTCAGCACCCACTAACATTATTGTACCTGACTGACAGTATTGAACTTTCAACTGTATGGATTATGCTGTTTTTGATATGCATCTTTTGGGCAACAACTCTTGAATGCTCCAAACAGTACAATGCAACATGGCTGATTCATAGCTCAGGATATGTGCATTACATGCATGGTGACTGGAAGGCACCAAAGTGTGGTCAAGAATGAGGAAAATGTACAAGTGACCAGCTCTGAGAATACCTTCTATGACAATTACAGATAGGTAGCCGTGTTGGTCTGCCATAGTCAAAACAAAAAAAACAAAACAAAAAATTTTCTTCCAGTAGCACCTTAAAGACCAACTAAGTTAGTTCTTGGTATGAGCTTTCGTGTGCATGCACACTTCTTCAGATACACTGAAACAGAAGTTGCCAGATCCTTCTATATAGTGAGAAGGTGGGGAGGGGTATTACTCAGAAGGGTGGTGGGAATGGGTGGTTGGCAGATAGCTGTGATGAGCCTTCTTCAGTGTATCTGAAGAAGTGTGCATGCACACGAAAGCTCATACCAAGAACTAACTTAGTTGGTCTTTAAGGTGCTACTGGAAGAATTTTTTTTTTCTATGACAATGATGCTGATGACAATTGGATCTGCCCTGCAGGTGAATAGTCACAGAAGCATGACGTTTCATACTGACTTGAGCCAGCAAACCAAAGCCTAAGTTATTGTTACCGTATTTTTCACACTATAAGACTCACTTTTTCCCTCCTAAAAAGTAAGGGGAAATGTGTGTGCGTCTTAGGGAGCGAATGCAGGCTGTGCAGCTATCCCAGAAGTCAGAACAGCAAGAGGGATTGCTGCTTTCACTGCGCAGCGATCCCTCTTGCTGTTCTGGCGTCTGAGATTCAGAATATTTTCTTGTTTTCCTCCTCCAAAAACTAGGTGCGTCTTGTGCGTCTTATAGAGCGAAAAATACGGTAATTGTTTAAGATGTAAAGTTACATTCATATTATTATGTTTTATGTTTATTGTGGCATTATCGGGGAAATAGCAACCTTACCCCCAATGTTTTTGGCTCTTTGTACATATGATGGTCAGGCAGGGACATGGGTGGTGCTGTGGTCTAAACCACAGAGCTTAGGGCTTGCCGATCAGAAGGTTGGCGGTTCGAATCCCCACAGCAGGGTGAGCTCCCTGCTCCTGCCAACCTAGCAGTTCGAAAGCACATCAAAGTGCAAGTAGATAAATAGGTACCGCTCTGGCAGGAAGGTAAACGGCGTTTCCATGCACTGCTCTGGTTCACCAGAAGCGGCTTAGTCATGCTGGCCACATGACCTGGAAAAACTGTCTGCGGACAAATGTCGGCTCCCTCGGCCAGTAAAGCGAGATGAGCGCTGCAACCCCTGAGCTGTTCGTGACTAGACCTAACGGTCAGGGGTCCCTTTACCTTTACATATGATGGTCATACCTCTACAGTAGACATTAACTGACAAAAAGCGATTGCCAAGTTGCTAAAAGATTTCAAATTGTTAGGGCTTAAACCGGGGCCAGCTCAAGACATTTTTGTCCTTGAGGCGAACAACAAAATGGCTCTCCCCCACCACCAGGGAAGAAGGGGTGAGTGTATATGTACATCAGGATGAAGGAGTGGATAAATATCTCCATCGGGAACAGGAGTGGGGATCAAATCAATCTTAATCAATGGTTGAAGTGGGAATCAAAGATGGTTGTGGGATTGAAAGGGGCCGACCCTGAATCACACTGGGTAAGAGCAGAGCCCAGGAGACACCAGAGGGCGGGGAGGAAGAAGACACTAGGGGTGGGAGGAAGAAGAGTTTGGAATTGATATCCCACTTTATCACTACCCTAAGGAGTCTCAAAGCGGCTAACATTCTCCTTTCCCTTCCTCCCCCACAACAAACCCTCTGTGAGGTGAGTGGGGCTGAGAGACTTCAGAGAAGTGTGACTAGCCCAAGGTCACCCAGAAGCTGCATGTGGAGGAGCGGAGATGCGAACCCGGTTCTCCAGATTACGAATCTACCGCTCTTAACCACTACACCACACTGACCAGCAGCAGCTCTTATTTCCTGAGAGGCCAGTGTAGAGGCAGCATGGATGTTGCTGAAAGGAGGTGCGAGATATGACTTCAAAGGACAGCTCTACAGCTATCTGTGAAACTCTCATGCTCAGCACCCACTAACAATTTGAAATCCCTATTTTCATCAGAGAAATGTTGGAGGGTCCATAATTTTTAGTGTCACAAGAGATTGATTAGGATGCCTCTGGTCTGAATTGTGCTTTTGGTATGAACTTATTAGGTAGCTTTAGGCAAGGCCCTCAAAACCCCACTCCCAGTGCAAGGATAATAATACAGATCTATTTCACAGGGTTAAGGTAAGAATTACAATATAATACATGTGGAGTGCTTTGTATACTCCAGAGCACTATATAAATGCTAATTCTTCTAGAGAGGTAGCTATGTCAGTACGCTGCAGCAGAAGCAAATCTTACTTTGAGCACCATAATAACTGGCAAATTTATGGTGGCAGAACCTTTCATGACCCACTTTGAGCCCACTTTGTCTAGGGTGAAACAAGTCTCTTAATTAAGACTTAATAAAAAACAGATATCACATAATGTGCAACACATTAATATGCCACTACAAATAATATATAACCCAGAGAAAAAAATATACTATTAATACAGGCCGTTCCTAACAATGAATATACATGTGTGTGTGTGTGTGTGTGTGTGTTCTGGTCGGTTTTATTTTAGTACCGGTAATTATTGTTCCATAAAATGATGAAGAGAGTCTGTTTTTCTTTACATTTATTGGCTTGAGGACTGCAAATTATTGAATGCAAAGTATGTTAACTATGGAGACAGCAATTTACCAGATTTTTCTAATCTAATCTCTGGATTTCCAGGAGAATGCAACATCTCTCTTAACCGAGAGATGTTGTTTGCAGGTGATGTGGCCTTGACAATGCACTCTGAGGAAGCTCTACTGACTCATCAACTGTCTTGCGCAAGCCTCCATAGAGTTTGGCCTCGCCATTAGCCTGACAAACACCAACATCCTGGATCAGGATGTCCTCAGAACTCCATGCATCAGCATTGGTAACAAGTGTATTGGCAAGGAAAATGTGATGTTAACCACCAATACAAAGATGAAGGTCTATGATAAACGTAACTGTACAGAACAATCTTAAATTTGCAGAGGAATATATCCTGTGGAATTATATACTCAAGACATGGAATCTAACACAGGGACAATATGCATGGACTTTTCGTGTCCTTACTATGGCAAGAAGATGGGTATTGATGAACTGGGAAAATAAAAACGCAGCTCCCTTTAATGATTGGATTAAAGATACGGTACGTACAAACTCGCTACACGTGAACAAGTTGTGCACAAACATAGACCTGCCATGGACAAATTTAACGATTTTTGGAATTCATTTTTGTAAATGCCATATTAGATTAAGGTCTGGTTAATTACAATAACAACTCCCCTTTTTGTAAATGGACACAGTATCTTTTATTGTTCTGTTTTGTTTTCTACATGGGTACTACTTCTTCCATATGTGCTGTGTAAGAAAGATCTGGAGTGTTACATTTCAGGACAGCCTCAAACAAAGATGTGCTCTCCCAAGCCCACATTCTTAGCAAGTCCAGTCAAAGGCAGCCATGGGGTGTGGTGCTCATCTCATTTTCAGGCTGAGGGAGCCGGTGTTTATCCATAGACAGATTTCTGGGTCATGTGGCCAGCATGACTAAACTGCTTCTGGCACAACGGAACACAGTGACAAGTGCCAGAGAGCATGGAAATGCCGTTTACCTTCCCGCTGCAGCGGTACCTATTTATCTACTTGCGCTGGTATGCTTTCAAACTGCTAGGTTGGCAGAAGCTGGGACAGAGCAACAGGAGCTCACCCCGTTGTGGGGATTTGAACTGCCGACATTCCAATCAGCAAGCCCAAGAGCCGGGGTTAGCAAACTTTTTCAGCAAGGGGCCGGTCCACTGTCTCTCAGACCTTGGGGTGGACGGCGGACTATATTTTTTGGGGGGAGAGAAAGAATTCCTATGCCCCACAAATAACCCAGAGATGCATTTTAAATACAGTTGACGCTCAGGCTGCAAATGTAATCCGTGCGGGATGCACGTTCGCAACCCGCAGCGGCGCGTCTGCGCATGCGCGGGTTGTGATTCGGCACTTTTGCGCATGCGCAAAGCGCGATTTAACCATAGCTGTCAACTTTCAGATTTGAAAATAAGGGATCGGCAGTCTCGAAAATAAGGGGTCGGCAGCCTCACCTGTCCCGGGGACAGTCTACGGGATATCTAACAATCCGGGATAGCAGCGGGAAACGGCCCTGGAATAAGGGAATTTCCCGCAAAAAAAGGGAAGGTTGACAGCTATGGATTTAGCGCTTCTGCGCATGCGCGACCCCCGAAACCTGGAAGTAACCTGTCAGGGTATTTCCAGGTTTTGGCGGATCCGTAACCTAAAAAAACGCAACCTGAAGTGTCTGTAACCCAAGGTATGACTGTAAAAGGACACATTCAACTCATGTAAAAACACGCTGATCCTTGGACCGTCCGCGGGCCGGATTTAGAAGGCGATTGGGCAGGATCCGGCTCCCGGGCCTTAGTTTGCCTACCCATGCCCAACAGGCTCAGTGCTTTAGACCACAGCGCCACCCACCACCCTTATACAGTGGTAGCTCTAGATACGAACGGGATCCTGTAAAGAAACTGAAGGTACATTCTTTCACCTTTGGTGGACATGCCCAAGAATTAAGGCTTTCTGGGAAATGATCTACAATGAAATGAAAAAGGTATTTAAATATACTTTTCTGAAGAAACCAGAGGCCTTCCTTCTGGGCATTGTCGGCCAATTGGTGCCAAAGAAGGACAGAACGTTTTTTATGTATGCTACAACAGCAGCAAGAATACTTATTGCAAAGTATTGGAAGACAGAAGAACTACCCACTTTGGAAGAATGGCAGATGAAGGTGATGGACTATATGGGATTGGCAGAAATGACTGGCAGAATCCGAGACCAGGGAGAAGAGTCGGTGGAAGAAGATTGGAAGAAATTTAAAGATTATCTACAGAAATATTGTAAAATTAAGGAGCGTTAGAATGATGTTGGATTGAAATTAAGTGGTTTCCAGCTGTAATGCTTTAAGAGATATGAAAAAAAAAGGATTATAAATAGGTAATAATATAATGGTAAGGATTTGCTGAACTAACAATTTGGGGTGGAATACAAAAAAGGGAGGTATGAGGAGGTCCGGGAAACAAGTTAAAAGAAAATAAGTAAATTGAAAATGCATGTGTGTTTTTCTTTTTTAAAAAAGTTTTTTTATTCTGTATTTTTGTCATTCTGTTTTCTCTTTTTTCAGTTTATTGTAATATTATAAAAAATCTTAATAAATATCTTATAAAAAAAATAGATACGAACGGGATCCATTCCGGAGCCCCGTTCGCATCTAGAGGTAAATGTATCTAGCGACGGCACGTCTGCGCATGTGCGTGCCGCTTTTCACCGCTTCTGCGCATGCGCGTGACATCATTTTGAGCGCATGCACAAGCGGCGAAACCCAGAAGTAACGCGCTCCCTTCTGGGTTGCTGAGGAGTGCAACTCGAATGCGCTCAACTCGAAGTGTATTCAACCTGAGGTATGACTGTACAGTGGTACCTCGGGTTACATACGCTTCAGGTTACATACGCTTCAGGTTACAGACTCCGCTAACCCAGAAATAGTACCTCGGGTTCAGAACTTTGCTTCAGGACGAGAACAGAAATCGTGCTCCAGTGGCACGGCGGCAGCAAGAGGCCCCATTAGCTAAAGTGGTGCTTCAGGTTAAGAACAGTTTCAGGTTAAGAACGGACCTCTGGAACGAATTAAGTACTTAACCCGAGGTACCACTGTACCCAGCTTTCCTTGTTGGACTACAACTCCCAGCATCCCTAGCTACCAGGACCCGTGGTCCAACAGCAGCGGGAGAAAACACTGCAGGACTGATCCGCCAAAGACTGGATGACATCGATTTACAGCGAAATTATACGCTGGGGGGAGGTGTTTGTTCGCCCCAGAACATTGGTATCACTTTAACTTACTGTGTTCCATCATACCTTTCCTCCCTCTCGACTGTTGCCCATAGACTGGCCTTCACCAAAGCGAGGTTTAACGTTTTTCCCTCCAATGTCCTGAGACACAGATTCTCAAAGGGCCAAGCCCCCGCCGTGTGCGAATGTGATAAGGTGACGCCGGAGCCGCTCCAGCACATTATGTTCACTTGCCCCTTGTTCAATGTGCCACGGGCAAATTTGTTGGGATCAATCATACAGAAACTAGAGGGTACCCCACCAAAATTCCACCTTGCCCAAATCTTGCAGGACAAGGATACCCACACGACCCTGAAGGTGGCTAGGTTCCTAGTTGCTGTCCTTTCCCAAAAGCGACGCCAAGGAGCACTACAAGCAAATTAAGGCGTAGTATGCCTTTCCATTTTATAGTATTTTATTGTTATAGTGGTGTTTTAGCGATTGCTTTTTTTTTTCCCTACGGCACAAGCTGTTATTTATGTGTTGTTTGTTGTGACGTGGGGTTTGTGATTTCAGCTCTCTTGACATAATATGCTGGAGACAGTTCTGTAGTAACACTTCTTTATTAAAGCAAACAAGACTGAGAACTGAGGAGGGGAGAGCTACATTTATAGGGACAGGGAACTAGCAAGAAAGGATACATTTTGGAGGGAACAATATCAGGCAATCACAGTCCTGCCTTTTGGAGGAAACCAATAAGACAGAGGATCCAAATACAGCAGCTTAAATGAACCAATAGTAGCTGTACCCTCTGGAACCAAAAGGCAGTTACTTTACCCTAATGCAAATACAGACAATAATAATACAGATATAAAATCCTTTGACTCAATACACAACACCGTTTTTACCTGTATGGGCCTATGGCCGTAATAAATGAAATTTCCAAAAAAAATTTCCACTGCAGGGCGGAACTCTTTGTCTCCGGCCACGGGGAGGTGGAGGGAAGCGGTGCAGCGACGCTCCCGGTCCGGGTGACGGCGCCGCCTCCGCCACGGCGGCCTCAGGGCAGGAGGGAGAGAGAGCAAAGATGGCGGCGGCGGCTGAAGACCAGCAGCGGCCGCTGCAGCCGTTCGCGGCCGGGGCTGCCGCTTCGTCGGCGGGCGCTTCCTCCTCCTCGCAAGGGTCGTCTGGAGGCCCCGGGTCCAACCCTCTCTCTCGCAAGCTCCGCAAAGTGCTGGAGACCCGCTTGGAGACGGACAAGGTGGGCGACCGGTTTTGCGAATCGGAGCCCTAGAGAAGGCGTCGTTCGTGTGGTTTCTTTTCTCTAGGGTGGTTCTTTAAAAATGACTGGCTCAGTTGACGGATTCCCCTTTTCTAGCTGGTTAGTGAACGACAGCGCAGCCCTAACCAGGTCTACTCAGAAGTAAGCCCCGTTGAGCTCTGCGGGGCTTACTCGCAGGCAATGAGGGGTTCAAATGGATTAAATGATAAATGAGACTTTTTTTTTTTTAAGACTAGACATCACCATTGAAAAGGCAGGGAAGTGTAATGAAGTAGAGAGGGATCCTTTTTTTTCCACATGTGGCGGTCCTGTAAAGGAATCAGGGAATTCTGGGAAATAATTTACAATGAATTTATATATATATATATATATATATATATATAGGTACCCACCAATGAAGAGTGGCAGTTTAAAATGCTTGAATGAGCTGAATTGACAGGCGTTACTGAACTGACTGAATATATCAGCGGTGTTGAGCGTTTTTTAGGATTTTACCCCAGGAAATAAACTGCCACGGGGCCAGGGCACTTTATTAAACAGGATTAAACCAACCAGCGGGCCAGATTCGGCCCCCCAAACGGACTTTGGACACGCCTGGAATATATCTTTTGCAGATAGTAATGAGCATTCCCATCTGAAACCCCTAGTTGAATGCAGCTGAAGCTGGATTGGGGCCCTAGAATTGGTCTTCACAATAGAGGACAGAGTTTAGCTTTACTTGCAAGTAATTAGTTGATTGAGTTGACTATGGCATAATTATATCAAGTTGATGCTTATATTCAAAAATACGTTGAGTATTTAATCTATATATTTGCTATTGTAAACTATATTGTAAAGATAGTTTAGCATTGTTAAAATGTGATTTATCTGGAAAACTGAATATGTTTTCTGTGTCTTCTGATGTGTGTCTTTTTTTAAAAAAGTCCATTTTGTATATGAACTGTCAACATGATCTTTATATATTTTTATAGGAGATGTTAGAAGCGCTCAAGGCACTTTCAGTCTTTTTTGTAGAAAATAGCCTGCGTACCAGAAGAAATTTACGTGGAGATATGGAACATCGCAGCTTAGCTATAAATGAAGAATTTGTTCACATTTTCAAACAAGTGAAAGAGGTATGCCATTTTTATTCATTAATGCTCTAAATGTCCAGCAGGAAGTTGACCGTCAAGGGCCTCTGTAAACTCACCTATATGTCCCTGAGGCAAATGACTGGCTGGTAATTCCATTGCTTGGTTCTGTTCCCTCTACTGTACCTGTCTAATTTGCGGAGAGAAGAAAAAAGCACACAAGATATCACGGTGAAACTGAATTAGACTTGGTTGTGGCTAAATATGTTCATGTTCAGAAAGCAAAAAACAACCACACTGGCCAAACAGGGAACTTGTGAAGACAATCTTGTTTAGAGTAAGATGAGAAGTAGAGTGTCTTGTTTCATGAATACACGTTGGGTTCTAGAAAAAATACTGACAGTTATCCTTTTCCTTCACTTTTCTTTATCAATGGGTGCCTCTCTCACTGGGCACTCTCATTGGCCAGAGTTCAACACCCCCTATGACCATGTTCACAAAATCTATATAAAATACTACCAGATCTCTATTTGCCACCACAAATTTTGTATAGAGATTACTATTGCTGCCTGCTATCCAGTACAGACTTACCTGGGAGACAGCTTCATTGAAGTCAATGAGTCTTACTCCTGAGTTGACGTGTATAGAGCCACACCGTTAGTTGTATCTCTGGAGCTATCCAGCACTTGTTGGGAAGCACGAATGCTAAAAGTATGTAATGCTTTCTTATACTTTCTTAAACTGTCTGATAGTTCTGCTGTTTCAGAAAATTGGTGGGGGGCGGGGCAGAGAAATGTGGAAAAAGCAAATCTCAATATGAGTTCTAGTGTTTTAGGCTACTTGTCTGTTTCTGCGCTCTTTCAGGAACTTGAAAGCATAAATGAAGATGTGAAGTTTATGAGCAACTGCTGCCAGGACATGACCAATCACTTGAAGGTAAAGAATGGGTGTGCTCAGATGTGGGAATTTCTGGCACACTGGGACTTGGTAGTTTCAACAGCACAGTACTTTCCCCCTGTACAACACATAGAGATCACTTTTGATCCCAGTGTGAAGATTTCTTTTTTTACAGCCATGGGAATTCTAAGGCACAAAAGGACCCCCTGCATGAAAAGAGGTCCCCATTAATTTCTATGGCAAAAGAAGGTCTGTGTTTGGATCCCTTCACTGTTCAGGCATCTACTCCATCTAGTGAAATTAATAGGACATTTTGCATGCATAAGAGCTCTATGTGCATGTTATCCTGAGCTTGTGTGAATGTAAATCACCCAGGTAACGTTTCTAAAACACTTTTCCTATGGATCATTATGATCAGTTTGATGGGATCATCAATATTGTTGTCAGGTTAACGGGACGGATATGTTGTTGTTACATTTGCCACCTGTCATGGATGCTTTTAGTTGAGATTCTTACATTTCAGGGGGTTGGGCTAGATGACCATTGGGATCCCTTCCAACTGAACAACTCTATGATTTTTATCCCACCCTTCCTTCAGTGGGTTCCCTTTTTATCCACACAAGAATCCTGTGCGGTAGATTAGGCTCGGAAAGGGTGACTGATCCAAGTTCATGTGAAGAGTTGAACCTGCATCTCCACAAACCCAAACCAGCACTCTAGCACACTTGCTACACTTCTGTATTGCACTGGGCCCTAGTTCTAGTACAGTGGTACCTTGGGTTACATACGCTTCAGGTTCAACACTCCGCTAACCCAGAAATAGTGCTTCAGGTTAAGAACTTTGCTTCAGGATGAGAACAGAAATCATGCCCTGGCGGCAGCAGGAGGCCCCATTAGCTAAAGTGGTGCTTCAGATTAAGAACAGTTTCAGGTTAAGAATGGACCTCCGGAACGAATTAAGTACTTAACCCAAGGTACCACTGTATTAGGAAGATAGTACAGTAGACCTGTAACTTAAGCAGATTTATTTTGTGCACATTTACCTGTTTGGAAAGAAAGGGGGGGGGTGAAAGGGCATCCGAGAAAAGAAACTTTGGCAATCCCACCTGCCATTGCACCCAGTATGTTTTGACTATGCACAATTTTGTCTTTATGCGGTATTTCTGGAATGAAACCACTGTATATGTTGCGGGTCTACTGTATATAGCAGGGGTCAGCAAAATTTTAATCAGGGGCCGGTCCACTGTCCCTCAGACCTTGTGGGGGGCCAGACTATATTTTTTTTTGGGGGGGGGGGAATGAACGAATTCCTATGCCCCACAAATAACCCAGAGATGCATTTTAAATAAAAGCACGCATTCTACTCATGTAAAAACACGCTGATTCCCGGACATCCGTGAGCCGGATTTAGAAGGCGATTGGGCCGGATCCAGCCCCCAGGCCTTAGTTTGCCTACCCATGGTATATAAATACAGAAAGTGCATATATTGGGTTCTGCCTTTCTGCCGGGTTAAGAAAAATGTAGCTTTCTTTGTTTCTGAAACTTAACTGCCTTTCTGTTCACTCTTCTGTGCTTAAATGACTTATAATTTGGTTGAAACAGCAAGTGAAAAAGTATACCTTAAGACCTTAATGGGGTTTACCTGTAATTATTCTGGTCTTTACTCCAGGCAACCAAGGAGCAAACCCAGGATTTAATAGAAAAGACAACTAAGCTTCAAGCAGAGAAGTATGTATTTGCCCCTTTTGTTATATTTATGTCAAATTAGAATGCTTTTCTGAATGAAGTCACCTTCGGGCTGCTTCCAGTGGTCATTTTTATTAAACTGTTCTTCAGATGTTTGCCACGGGATATGCATCTTTCCCTTTTTCTAACCGCAGAAGTTTCAGAATGAGAGAATTTTGCATTAACTCACTTTGCATAATATTGTGTGAGCATTGAAAGGTCCTCCTAGTATAGTTTCTGAACTTTAAAGAAGTATGGTTCTTGGACTTTTCAGTTTCTCAATAAGAATGAATATCTGTTCATTACTATTTAAAGTAGACAAGATAAGTATCAGGCTATGTTCAGTAAACTCAGTTGCGCGATGTAATTTAAAACAAATTAGCTCAATAATTGAAATTGCCAAGAATGCAAAGAAGGGTAGCAAGTCATTTTTTTTGCTAGTGGCCCAACACCTAGCTTTTACTCACTGAGTACTGATATGTAAGTATAAAGCTGGTTAAATGACACTCAAGTAGCAGTTTCTTACAGATGCTTAATTTATTAAGTGGGTATTATTTTCCTGCTTGTTGCATCATTATATTGTTGGATGATTCAATGTGAATCACTGGGGCTACGTATTTAATACACTGAAGTGGCATAGATCGCTGGATGTCTTTCTTCAGTGGATTAAAATCCTATTTCCAGGGTGCTCTCTCCCCCCCCCCCCCCCCCCGGTGTAAAAAGGTAAAGGTAAAGGACCCCTGACAGTTAAGTCCGGCTGCAAACGACTCTGGGGTTGCGGCGCTCATCTCGCTTTACTGGCTGAGGGAGCCGACGTTTGTCCTCAAACAATTTTTCCGGCCAGCATGACTAAGCTGCTTCTGGCGAAACCAGAGCAGCGCACGGAAACGCCGTTTACCTTCCCGCCGGAGCATACCTATTTATCTACTTGCACTTTGACGTGCTTTCAAACTGCTAGGTTGGCAGGAGCAGGGACCGAGCAACGGGAGCTCACCCCATCGCGGGGTTTCGAACCGCCGACCTTCCGATCGGCAAACCCTAGGCTCAGTGGTTTAGACCACAGCGCCACCTGCGTCCCCCCCCACCCCAGTGTAATTTGTATAAAAAGCCAATTGTACCATTTATCTGATCTTACCGCATTTATCAGAATATCTGAAACTGATTCTGCTTTCTGGGTCGGATCCAGACCTATGCTCAGTGGAGATCTGCTTATGTTGGAAGAAGGGGCCAGGGATACGCTGTTCACTTATTCCTCCTTCCCCCAGTGCCCCCCTGAAAATCTATGCATATGGTTGGGGCACCCTGGAGGGCTGCTGCAGGAAGGAAAAACTGGTGAATATTGCCTTCCCACCACCTTCCTGCAATGAAGAACCTCAATTGGATCATGGTGTCCTCTGTGGACAGACGTAGCTGTTCCTTTCGCAGACTGGACACTCTGGTTCCAACCCATTAATAAATTTCTTCTGATATTTCACTTCAAATATAGTTTCATTTACACTTCAACCTCTATTTGTTCTTTCTATCTATATATTCCGGGACGCGGGTGGCGCTGTGGGTTAAACCACAGAGCTTCGGACTTGCCAATCAGAAGGTCGGCGGTTCAAATCCCCGTGACGGGGTGAGCTCCCGTTGCTCGGTCCCTGCTCCTGCCAACCTAGCAGTTTGAAAGCATGTCAAAGTGCAAGTAGATAAATAGATACTGCTCCGGCGGGAAGGTAAACGGCGTTTCCGTGTGCTGCTCTAGTTCGCCAGAAGTGGCTTAGTCATGCTGGCCACATGACCCAGAAGCTGTACGCCGGCTCCCTCGGCCAATAAAGCAAGATGAGCGCCGCAACCCCAGAGTCGGCCATGACCGGACCTAATGGTCAGGGGTCCCTTTACCTTTACCTATCTATATATTCTATTTTGAAGTAGTGATGTATAAGGCTCATTCAAGACAAACGTTTCTGGGAGTATACCCCAAAGAACTCATTGGGACTTACTTCTGAGTCGACACACATATATGACTGTGCTAGAAGTATCCCATTTTCAAATTTCAACCTTTTAATTGCAGCCAAAGGTTGGAGCTGAAAGCACAGATAGCAGATGCTTTCATAGCAGAATTCCAGCTTTCTCCAGAAGAAATGAATATCCTTCGAAGCACAAGAGATGGGCCTGTTACAGAGGTAAGTACCATGAGCATGCACAGCAATAATATTCTAGCTTTAGCACTTGAGGTGGAACCTTTCTATTCCATTTACCTTGTTCCTTTCATATTGTGCATTCCCTATAGCTCCTAATGTTGTTAATATGATCAAAACCGAGTATTCAACCCAGACATTCACCAGCACTTTCATACTAAAACTCATGGGCTAAGCATATTAATGCTGAAATCTGTAAGTTAAGCATATTTGTTACTGAAGACTTGTGTTCATCAGTTATTTATTTATTTATTTATTTCAATTTTTTTTATTAATTTTCCAAAATTTTAAACAAACAAACAAACAAACATACATCATAACTGTACTTAATCCAATCTTAATAACATTGTTAAGTGAATTCCTCAAATTCCCTTGACTGAATTTCCATATATATCATTGTAACGGTTTTCCAAAACAGAATCTCATAAAATTTACTTAATCCTCTTAACATCTTTGTTTCTTTTCATCTTTGCTTTAAACATAATATTCTGTAACTTCATATATTTAAATCCTTAGCCTATCTATTTTTTTGCAAGTATTTCTGATTACTTTATCTTAGCATATTTAATAATAATAATTTATACCCCGCCCTCCCCAGCCAAGGCCAGGCTCAGAGCGGCTTACAAGCAATAATAAAAACAAGTTGAATGATTACAACTTAAAAACAAAATTAAAATACAACATTAAAATATTGAAACATTAAAATATTAAAATGTAGCCTCATCACAGGAGGAGAAAGGAAAAAGAAAGAGGGGGAGGGAATCAAATTGGCTCCAAGCCAAAGACCAGGCGGAACAACTCTGTCTTACAGGCCCTGCGGAAAGAAATCAGATCCTGCAGGGCCCTGGTCTCATGAGGCAGAGCGTTCCACCAGGTCGGAGCCAGAGTTGAAAAGGCCCTGGCTCTGGTTGAAGCCAATCTAACTTCCTTAGGTAAATAATCTTTGAAGTTCTTCCATTCTTCCTGATGCTCCTCCTCCTTCTGGTCACGGACTCTTCCGGTCAGGTCGACTAGCTCCGAAAAGTCCATCATCTTCATCTGCCATTCCTGGTACTTCTTGTGTTTTCCAATTCTTGGCCAGTAAAATTAGAGCTGCAGTTGTGGCATACAGAAACAATCTAACATCTTCATCAGTTATATATTTAAAAAGCCTGTCAAGCATTCTCTATATGCTAAGCCTTACTTCTTCGTTATGAGTTATAGGTTATGAGTTTTTAACGGCTTATATGTGTATTTTTTGTGTTAGTCCCATAATTTTGTGTCTGCATGATTCCCTGGTCTACCTATAAAAAAATCAAAATACTACCAGCCATTTACACACTCTTTCTCTCTCTCCCTCTCTGTCTCTCTCTCTCTCTCTCTCTCTCTCTCTCTCACACACACACACACACTCTTCTAGTCCTACAAATAAAAAGGAAGAAATAAATCTTCAAAAAGTGAAACTCCTGGCACACGAAGGCTGTTGAGGTTTTTGACAAAGTTGTTGAGCTTTCTTTAGTTTTGCCCAAAGTTGTTGCACTTTTTTTGGTAAAATCTAAAAAAAGAGTGTGTTTTTGAGCTATTTTTAAATGAAATTTGCCAAAATCTGCTCTATTGGCATGGGCTGCCATATACCCAGTTTTTCCTGGACATTTCAGTGATTTCCACCTGGACACTGTTTGCAAGGGCTGAGTACTGGCTGTGTTCGCGAAATTGCGTCATGTATGGCAAACCTGCCTCCTTGAAAGGATACAATATGACTTAGCTCATAGACCATGCCTGGTGGTTGTCTTTAAATATATACCTTGATGTGTATTTGGAGAAATTATGTTTGGGATGGTGGTTGTGAAGTAAAACTCTTGTTTTAGTATTAATAATAGTATTGCATTGTTTAGCATTGAGATCTTGCCTATCCTCCCACTAGAAATTCCTTTAACTGGAAAGTTTGTGGCCTGTAGTATAACGACCTGGGAATATTTCTGTGTGGACAGTTTGCTTTAATAAAATACCAGTGACTTTCAATCTTGCGCTTCCTAGGACTTTTTTAAGGTATTGGGGAGAGTAAAACAAATTCACAACGATGTCAAGATTCTTCTGCGCACAAACCAGCAGAGATCAGGGTGAGTTCTCACCAAACAACTGCAATGCAATGGCTGAAGTAGTAGTCATCATTCAGTTTAAGCTGTATAAAGTGGGCTGTGAATATATTTGGAACGGGGAAATAGCTCTAAAGATTATTAACGTATTTTTCGCCCTATAGGACGCACTTTTTCCCCTCCAAAAATGAAGGGGAAATGTGTGTGCGTCCTATGGGGCGAATGCAGGCTTTCACTGAAGCCTGGAGAGCGAGAGGGGTCGGTGGGCACCGACCCCTCTCGCTCTCCAGGCTTCAGGAGAGCCCCAGCGCCAGCCCCACAAGGTCGGGGGACAGAGGGAGGTGGAACGCCGCCATCCCGCTGTCTCCCGAAGTGGTTTGGAGGCTGACGGCGGGGAGACCCCGCCGCCAGCCCCGCAAGCTCCGGGGACAGCTGGGAGATGCAGCGCGTCTTCCTGCTGTCCCCGGACCTGATCTGAAGGCGGGCGGCGGGGAGAAGAGCGCTTCTCCCCGCCGCCAGCCCCGCAAGCTCCGGGGACAGCTGGGAGGCGCAGCGCGTCTCCCCGCTGTCCCCGGACCTGATCTCAAGGCGGGCGGCAGGGAGAAGAGCGCTTCTCCCCGCTGCCTGCCCCACAAGCGCCTGGGGGGGGAAATAAATTTTTTTTCTTTATTTCCCCCCCCCCCCCAAAAAAAAACTTGATGCGTCCTATGGGCCGGTGCGTCCTATGGGGCGAAAAATACGGTATGTGTTTAAAGATTTTTTTATTTTCATAAAACAGTTTTTAAAAGCATGTAATTGTTTTAAATTTGCAGCCTAGAAATTATGGAACAGATGGCCTTGCTTCAAGAGACTGCTTATGAGCAGCTTTACCGATGGGCTCAAGGTACCTTAGTTTTTTGGGATAATGCTTTTTCTTGAAAAGATGCTTATTTAAAGAATGTTAGCAGTGCTTGATATTAACCACAAGGTGGCAGTCTTGGAACACCTACCATATTCTATAACCTCAATTTACTCATCACACTCGTATTTAATCCTGGGATATATATTTTTTGTTAATGTGTAAGATTAGCCAGTACTATTTGGTGCACCAAAATCATTATGGTTTATAGAAACATTTATTTTACTGTATTTATATATTGTTTTTCAGGAGGACTTTGCATGCGTATAATTACGTAAAATTATTAAAACAATAAGCACCAACAGCTACACAATAAAACAAAACAGACAAATGGGATCCCTTGCCGCGGGATCACATTCACCCAGTGCTATACCAGCTGCACTGGCTCCTGGTGGAGTACAGGATCAGGTTTAAGGTGCTGGTTTTAACCTTTAAAGCCCTATACGGCCTAGGACCCTCGTACCTATGGGACCGCCTCTCCTGGTATGTCCCACGGAGGACCTTACGGTCTTCAAACAAAAACATCTTGGAGGTCCCGGGCCACAGGGAGGTTAGGCTGGCCTCAACCAGAGCCAGGGCTTTTTCGGCTGTGGCTCCAATCTGGTGGAACGCTCTGTCACAAGAGACAAGGGCCCTGCGGGACTGGACATCTTTGCGCAGGGCCTGCAAGAGAGAGCTGTTCCACCAGGCCTTTGGCCAAGGCACAGCCTGACCCCCTCCTTTGGCAATCCTCACAGAACTCTAGCCCAATGGTTGCTATTAATCTGATTTGGGCTGATTTTATAATGAAATGATTTTAGAATGTTGTATATTTTACTGTTGTTAGCCGCTCTGAGCCCAGCTTCGGCTGGGGAGGGCAGGATATAAATAAAAACAACTTCTTCTTCTTCTTCTTCTTCTTCCTATTATTATTATTATTATTATTATTATTAAATGTTTGCAGCCAGCCAAGCAATACCAACTGCATTGGCATTATCTCCTCTCTTTCTTCTATCTTTCAGCCACCCACCCCACTACAGGAATAGGTTAATTTTATAGCAGGAATGTTTTAATAATAATAAAATTTATTACGGTCCCAGACCAGATTCGCATACCGTACTAAGCAAAC
This sequence comes from Podarcis filfolensis, assembly GCF_964270895.1. Taxonomy (NCBI): domain Eukaryota; kingdom Metazoa; phylum Chordata; class Lepidosauria; order Squamata; family Lacertidae; genus Podarcis; species Podarcis filfolensis. The sequence goes on along the minus strand of NC_139606.1, from coordinate 8,543,511 downwards.
ATAAAACACAATAGAATTAAGTTTGAATTAACAATCGAATATGACAATAAGCAATACGAATATGACAGCCATTAGAAATGTGGTTTAGGTCTTAGCCCCTAAAAATATTATCCAGAGTTTGCATCTGAGGTCTCAGTCTTCGTAATAGCACAGCTTGTTCCCTGAGTTTTATGGCAGCTGGAATGTTGGAATGTTTTAATGTTCTAATATTTTAAGCTCCCTTATTAGCCCCTAGGCATCCTGTTCCAAGACCTGCTGATTTGGAAATAACCACGTATGGCTCAAAATGACAGCCCTGGGCAGGACTTAGGAGTTTAGTCTCCTAGGCCTTGAGATGAGGAGTTTTTAAAACGCTGTATTTTTCGCTCTATAAGACGCACCCAACCATAAGACGCATCTAGTTTTAGAGGAGGAGAACAAGGAAAAAATATTCTCTCCCTCTTCAGCGAAGTGGCAGGAAAAACGGAAGGGGCTCTTCGCTGAAGGGGTGCTGCGCAGCTTTCCCTCTCTGCACAGCACCCCTTCAGCGAAGCGACAGGAGAAACGGAGCCCCTTCCATTTCTCCTCCCGCTTTGCTGAAGGGGCGCTGCATAGCTCTCGCTGAAGGGGCGCTGGGCAGCTTTCCCTCTCCACACAGAGCCTTTTCAGCACTGAAGAGGTGCTGCGCAGAGAGGGAAAGCTGCACAGTGCCTCTCCAGCGGAGTGAAGTCAGAACAGCAAGAGGGATTGCTGCGCAGCGAAAGCAGTGATCCGTCTTGCTGTTCTGGCTTCTGGGATCGCCGTGCCAAGCCTCTTCAGACTCTTTGCAATGCAAAGCCTCTTGAGCGCAGCGGGAGGAGCGCTTCCGCTGCGCTCAGGAGGCTTTGCGTGGCTATTGCTGAAGCCAGGAGAACAAGAGGGATCGGTGCACACTCTTGCTCTCCTGACTTCAGCGAAAGCTGCGCAGCCTGCACTCGCTCCATAAGACACACACACACATTTCCCCTTACTTTTTAGGAGGGGGAAAGTGCGTCTTATAGAGCGAAAAATACGGTAAGCGTTTTAGTTACAAATAGGATTGCAACAACTTTCATTCATTATTTTTAGAACGCTGTGAAGATTAGGAACGTTGCTTACTATTGGCCTGGTCTTTTCTTCTTTGCAGGCGAATGCAGAACTTTAACCCAAGAATCCTGTGACATTTCTCCAGTTCTAGCTCAAGCAATGGAAGCTTTGCAGGACAGGGCTGTTCTCTATAAGTATGTTGCATATCTTAGTCGCAGAACATAATGTCACCAAGATTAATATTCTGGGGGCTTCATCCTTCTGACCACCAGCTAGCTTAAAAAGTTCATTCATTGTGGAATTGAATATTTCAAGGCGTGGGACTTTCCACCACTCTACATCTTTTGTGCTAAAGATTTGGGATAACTACCTATCAAATCAGGGACGCGGGTGGCGCTGTGGGTTAAGCCACTGAGCCTAGGACTTGCCGATCAGAAGGTCGGCGGTTCGAATCCCCACGACGGGGTGAGCTCCTGTTGCTCGGTCCCTGCTCCTGCCAACCTAGCAGTTTGAAAGCATGTCAAAGTGCAAGTAGATAAATAGGTACTGCTCCAGCAGGAAGGTAAACGGCGTTTCCGTGCACTGCTCTGGTTCGCCAGAAGCGGCTTAGTCATGCTGGCCACATGACCCGGAAGCTGTATGCCGGCTCCCTCAGCCAATAAAGTGAGATGAGCGCCACAGCCCCAGAGTCAGCCACGACTGGACCTAATGGTCAGGGGTCCCTTTACCTTTACCTTTACCTATCAAATTATAACAGGGAACTTCCTTATTGCTTGCTATGTTATGCTATGCTATGCTGTGCTATGCTATGTTATGACTTTTCTTTTTTTCAGCAGCAGTGATTTTTAAAGAATGCTAGCAGTGCTTGATATTAACCAAAAGGTGGCAGTCTTGGAACACCTACCAAATTCTATAGCAGGCATAGGCAAACTTGCCCCCCCCGATGTTTTGGGACTATAACTCCTGCCATCCCAAGCTAACAGGACCAGTGGTCAGGGATGATGGGAGTTGTAGTCCCAAAACATCTGGAGGACCAAGTTTGCCTATGCCTGTCCTATAGCATCAACTTTCTTTTCGTTTAATGAAATGCCTTGCTGAAATACATCCTAATATTATTTCTACATTTTTATGTCTTTATAACACAAAGGCACAGTTCACACATAACATCAGACTCTGATTTAGTGCTAGTTGGATGAACTTCAGCAAGTTGAAGCAGAACATCAGATTCATGTACTCCCCTTGCCTTCTCTACCCCCCCTCGCCCCCACCCCCCCAGATAAAATAGCTGGGAGGAGAATCTCTGGAAAGTTTGGTTTCACTTTCGAGAATCTGAACTTAGCATTACATTCAAGGGATCCTGGTTTAAAGAATAATACAGTGGTACCTCTGGTTACGTACTTAATTCGTTCCGGAGGTCCGTTCTTAACCTGAAACTGTTCTTAACCTGAAGCACCACTTTAGCTAATGGGGCCTCCCACTGCTGCCATGCCACTGCTGCGCGATTTCTGTTTTCATCCTGAAGCAAAGTTCTTAACCCGAGGTACTATTTCTGGGTTAGCGGAGTCTGTAACCTGAAGCGTATGTAACCTGAAGCGTATGTAACGCGAGGTACCACTGTAGAATCATAGCGCTGGAAGGGGCCCTGACAATCATCTGGTCCAACCCCTTGCAATGCAAGAATATGCAGCTGTCTGTTACAGCGATCAAGCCTGCAACTTTGGCATTATCTGCATCACACCCTGACCAACTGCGCTCTACCCCTGTTAGCAAACTTATTTTCATAATAAATCAGCTTCAAACCCATGGGTTTAAACAAGGATCCCTGATTGAAACCTAATTCTAAACTAGTGTCAGGCAGGCTTAATTTGGCCCATGTGTTGCAGGCCCCCCCCTTTAAAAAACCCTCTGCCACCAATATAATACATTGTTACCTTGGTTTCCGAACTTAACCCATTCCAAAATTCCGTTCTTAAACCAAAGCATTCTTAAGCTAAGGCGTGTTTTCCTATAACAGCAGGGGGACTCAATTTACAAATGGAACACACTCAACAGGAAGCGGAACATGTTCTGCTTCCAGGGCAAAGTTCACAAACCAAAACACCTACTTCCGGGTTTGCAGCCGGTTGTTCATAAACTAAGCTGTTCTTAAACCAAAGTACCACTGTATTCCCATATTTTCTAGCTTAGGTGGTCATTTCCCATCTGGAACCGCAGATGATTAGGTAGCTCATCCACATAGAATTTATTCAGGGAACCTGTTGTCTTTTGAAACAAACCACCAGATCCTATGTTGGGAGGCTGGGGCATGGTACCGACCAATTTCACGCCGTGAAAAGTATTTTCGGAGCTCAAGTGGTCAATTATTCAGACAGTTTGTTTCTGTGCATGGCATACTTACATTCCCATAAAGCAAGGCACCTTAATGATTGGAGTGGCAATATAAAGCACATGCCTTTTAATAAAGTGCCTCTTTGGGAGCCGGTTGAAGTTAAATCCTTCGAAGACAGAGGTCCTCTGGCTGGGACGGGACGATATGGGATTGAGGGGGCAACTCCCATCTCTTGCGGGGGTGCAGTTAGTGCCAGCACCGTCTGTTAAGAGTTTGGGTGTAATCTTCGATACCTCCCTCTCTATGGAGGCGCAGATCACAGCTATAACAAAGGCGGCATTTTTTCATCTCCGCCAAGCTAAGCAGTTGGCCCCTTATCTCTCTCGCCCTGACCTAGCCACTGTGATCCATGCGACGGTCACCTCCAGACTGGATTATTGTAACTCGCTCTACGTGGGGCTGCCCTTGAGACTGACCCAGAAACTCCAGTGGGTGCAGAATGCCGCGGCGAGACTCCTTATGGGGTCTTTGCTGTGAGACCACATTCATCCGGTACTATATCAGCTGCACTGGCTCCCGGTGGAGTACAGGATCAGGTTTAAGGTGCTGGTTTTAACCTTTAAAGCCCTATACGGCCTAGGACCCTCGTACCTACGGGACCGCCTCTCCTGGTATGCCCCACAAAGAAACCTATGGTCTGCAAATAAAAACATCCTGAAGGTCCCAGGCCTCAGAGAGGTTAGGCTGGCCTCAACTAGAGCCAGGGCCTTCTCGGCTGCGGCTCCAATCTGGTGGAACGCTTTGTCACAAGAGACTAGGGCCCTGCGGGACCTGACATCTTTCCGCAGGGCCTGCAAGACAGAGTTGTTCCACCAGGCCTTTGGTCAGGGCGCAGCCTGACTCCCTCCTCTGGCAACCTGCACAGAGTTTTGCTTAATGGTTGCCATCAACTTGATTTTAATTAATTTTTATAATGAAATATTTTTAGAATGTTGGTTTATTTGATTGTTTGATTATTTGATTGTTGTTAGCCACCCTGAGCCCGGCTTCGGCTGGGGAGGGCGGGATATAAATAAAATTTATTATTATTATTATTATTATTATTATTCATTTCCACTGTAGATACACGCTTGACGAGTTTGCAACAGCCAGAAGAAGTGCTGTGGTCCGTGGTTTTATCGATGCTCTTACTAGAGGAGGTCCAGGAGGAACCCCCCGGCCTATCGAAATGCATTCCCACGATCCTCTGAGGTACAGCAGTCACGGAAGCGTACGCTGCATAGTGGTTTTGCTGCTAGAATAATCATTTAATGCAGCAGGATGTTTTGGTTTTTGGTTTTAGATATGTAGGAGACATGTTGGCTTGGCTGCATCAGGCTACTGCTTCAGAAAAAGAGCATCTGGAAGCCCTGTTAAAACATATCACTACTGAAGGTATTGCTCAATTTCAGGAAATGTGTATTTGTTTGGTTTTTTAAAATCAGTTTTTATTGGTTTTCATACATATATCATACAACTTAACCAAACAATCGTTTTATAAATTCCCCTCTCTCCCTTGGCTTCCCTCCGTTTCCGTTTTTGGATTGTTAAACCGCTTGTTGCATTCTGCTGCTTATGTATAGTAGCATATTATCACATTGTTGTCTTTCTTGTTCTCTCTAATTACATTATGTATGTCTATTTAAACCCTGCCATAGAGTCCATACTTTTACTTTGTTTCTGCAAGCATGTTACAAAAGGTTCCCATTCTTTTCCAAAGTCACTGTTATCTTTTTCACGCAGTTTATCTGTCAATTTTGCTAATTCTGCATATTCCATCAATTTTCCATGCCATTGTTCTTTGAATGGTATTTCTCCCATCTTCCAGTTTTGTGCTATTAAAATTCTTGCTGCTGTTGTTGCATACATAGTGTCCTCAATTCTTTCTTCACATCTTGCCCTAAAATACCCAAAATAAAAGCTTCTGGTTTCTTTACAAATGTTATTTTAACCTTTTCTTTCAATTCGTTATAGATCATTTCCCAGTAATTTTTTACAATCTTACATTCCCACCACATAGGAAATGTGTGTTTGGAATCTCCAGGGAAAGATGTATGTGGCGATAAACATGTGCCAGTGTACTTCAGCAGATATTTGTTCTGTGTAATTGGGGTATGGGGGCATGGAGGATTGTAAAAAAAAGTGTTGGCAAGTCCAAGGTGTGCACAGAGAGATGTGGCAAGTAAGCAAGTTGGATTTGGGCGGTTTTACATACATAATCATTTTATTTGTGTACCGACTTTCCATAATTATAACCATGCTCAAGGCAGCTTATAGCATGAGGGGAAAATATACACAATTCTCACAGAATCTGTGATGTGTTAGAGCTGCCTAGGTGTGACTTTTTTCAAGGGAGTGTGTGGTAACGGGAAGCATGGTTGCTGAAATACCTCTGAATAACTCTCGCTGTGTTTCCTTTCAGGAGTGGAAAAAAATATGCAAGAAGTGATTGGACACATCACAGAAGGAGTTTGCCGGCCTCTAAAGGTGGGTGGAATATGTTGGTTTATGTGTGCCCTTGGAATAGGTAAAGGTAAAGGGACCCCTGACCATTAGGTCCAGTTGTGGCTGACTCGGGTTGCGGTGCTCATCTCGCTTTATTGGCCGAGGGAGCCGGCATACTTCCGGGTCATGTGGCCAGCATGACAAAGCCACTTCTGGCGAACCAGAGCGGCACACGGAAACGCCGTTTACCTTCCCGCCAGAGTGGTACCTATTTATCTACTTGCACTTCATGCTTTCGAGCTGCTAGGTTGGCAGGAGCAGGGACCGAGCAACGGGAGCTCACCCCATCGCGGGGATTTGAACCGCCGACCTTCTGATCGGCAAGTCCTAGGCTCTGTGGTTTAACCCACAGCGCCACCCGCGTCCCCATTGGAATAAGACTGCATTTATTAACAAGGTGCATTTTCCCATATAGTCCTATAAACAAAGAGTGGAAAAAGCAGGACAAAACTTGTTGGAAACCTGTCCGTTGTTCTCGTTATATATTTCTTCAAAACAATACTGGCTTCTTATTTCCCTAAATTATTTCGTCATGATGAATTTTCCAACCTCATTTGAAGCAAAACTTTTAACATTTCATGCCTCAAGTTACTGGTCCCAGAAAAACAGGCATGATTAATGGGAGGGCCAAGACTGCAGCCCTGGCTTCCTGCTTCTGAATACTGGGATGGGGCAGGGGCAGAATGAGGGCATCAGCAGAACCAATCCAGCAGTTCTGCTGCCGCACCCATACCTCCCAACCCCCACCCCACCCCTAATGTCTTACCTGCTTGAAGACAACATAAAAAAGGTAAAGGGACCCCTGACCATTAGGTCCAGTCGTGGCCAACTCTGGGGTTGCGGCGCTCATCTCGCTTTATTGGCCGAGGGAGCCGGCATACAGCTTCCGGATCATGTGGCCAGCATGACTAAGCTGCTTCTGGCGAACCAGAGCAGCGCACAGAAATGCTGTTTACCTTCCCGCCAGAGTGGTACCTATTTATCTACTTGCACTTCATGCTTTCGAGCTGCTAGGTTGGCAGGAGCAGGGACCGAGCAACGGGAGCTCACCCCATCGCGGGGATTTGAACCACCAACCTTCTGATCGGCAAGTCCTAGGCTCTGTGGTTTAACACATAGCGACACCCGCGTCCCTTTTGAAGACAACATAGACGTCGTCTTCATAATGGGATGTGAAAGATTTCTGCATAACTAATGTTTGTGTCAATCTGTTTTCTCAGGTTAGGATTGAACAGGTGATCGTAGCTGAACCAGGAGCAGTCCTGTTGTATAAAATTTCTAATCTTCTCAAATTTTACCACCACACCATCAGGTAAAGGGAAACAAAAGAGAAAAGCAAATTCCTTGCTTTGCATTACAGTGTTTAGAATTTAGAGTTGGTTTTGCGTTGAGGAGGAAAATAACAAAGTCCTAGTACTGCTTTTAGTAAGTAAGAAATCTTTATTTTATTAAAAAGATAATCTCTATACTATTTATAACTTGTATTTGGAAAAAAATACTCTGATGTTATCACAACAAAACCCTTTCGATGTGCTTTCAGTTCATTTTGCTCCTTCTTTAAAATTACATCCCTGGACTCCTGCCCTCTTCAAGCAATGATAGTACCATTATGCTGAGCTTCCGAGGCAACTAGTCGGACCATAATTGGCCATTAGAAAAAGCATCCTTTTGCAAAACACTCAGCTTTGAAGTTGCCCTGCTTTTCCAATTTTCCTGCAGAATTTCCAAAAGGAGAATAGAATCACGTCAGTTCACTTTACTTCAAAGCCATGTATTCATTGATGAGAGCAAGTACATGTTCCACATCGTAAAGGACATTAAACCAGCTGTTCTACATAAGGGAAATAATTTATGGAACTCAATAATATCAGCATCTAGCAGAGCCATGGGTAGCCTCAGGCCCTCCATATGTTGTAAGATTGCAACTCCATTCAGCTCCAAGCAACATAGCCAGTAGTCAGGGATGATAGTAATAATCCAACAACATTTGGAAGGCCGCACGGTTCCCACTCCTCAGAGTTTGGTGGCCTCTTGCCTTTAAAGGTAAAGGGACCCCTGACGGTTAGGTCCAGTCGCGGATGACTCTGGGGTTGCGGCGCTCTTGCTTTATTGGCCGAGGGAGCTGGTGTACAGCTTCCGGGTCATGTGGCCAGCATGACTAAGCCGCTTCTGGCAAACCAGAGCAGCGCACGAAAACGCCGTTTACCTTCCCGCCAGAGCGGTACCTATTTATCTACTTGCACTTTGACGTGCTTTTGAACGGCTAAGTTGGCAGGAGCAGGGACCGAATAGCAGGAGCTCACCCCGTCGCCACAGTGCCACCCGTGTCTCCTCTTGCCTTTAGAGAACACCTAAAAGCATCAGGCAATATATAGGTTTCTTTTAGTTACTAGGTGCTATTTTTTCAGAAGGCATTTTGTAGCATTTTATTGGGCTAAATAGCTGGACTTTGATATATGTCTGCTTTGGTTATTGTGAAATTTCTTACTGACTCACTCTCTCTCTCTTTCCCAATTTCCAGTAATATTGTGGGGAACACCGCAGCCATGCTGTTAACTACAATGGAAGAGATGCATGTCTTGAGTAAAAAGATATTCTTCAACAGTTTGAGCCTTCATGCAAGCAAACTGATGGATAAGGTCTGTTTCAGGAGTTAGTCAACTCTCTCCCCCTTCCCTACTTCTGCAGTTGTAGGTTCTGTAGCATTGTCAGTGGACCCCCTGTGCAGGTATCAACCTTGGAAGTCCAGATTCTGTACTATCGAAGTGATCACCAACTTCGCTGTTGGCTTTTTCATTTCATGTGTGCACCGTTGCCTTCTTAGCACCATGTGAAACTCCCTGGTCCATCAGCACCCTTCAGCGCCAAGTCTCGCCTATGCTGCTCACCAGACTTCTCTGCCCTTTCCTTCTTCTGCACCTTCCCCCTCCCACCGGCCAACGCAGTTTACTTCAGTGCCACCTCAAAACTGGCGCTTAAAGCCTTTTGCACTAAAAGAAGTGAAACGAGGCCACTGAGTGACAAACTTAGTATACTTCGCTAAGGAACACCTACCTGAAATGAACGCAGGTCAACAAATCAGTAAACTCGCACCGCGTATATTTGCGTTGGGACGCTAAAGAGTAAAAGTTGCCAGTTATTCTCTAACTGCCACTACTCGGAGCTCATACATTCTGGCGTAGTCTGTCACTGCTACGCCATGTTGACACTTGGGATCATAGTTGCTGTTGCCACCATTGCTGATCCACAGTGGTCACTATGAAAATCCAGCAAGGTTTTTACAGCAGTGGTCTAGTGTGCAAGGTTTTTCTCAGTTCTGTCCTGGTGCGAGCACCAGAAATCAAGGCAGGAGGTAGGGAGAATCCTTCACCCTTTCGTATTTCTCTGTTTTTGGCCCTGATACACAAAAGAAAGCTGAGTCAGTGTACTGAATTTCTTGCTACTTGCCCTCGTCCCTGCATGCACTCCCCGGCACCTGCTCCCTTTTTGAGGCATAACTACCATATTTTTCACTCCATAAGACACACCTGACCATAAGACCCACCTAGTTTTTAGAGGAGGAAAGGGGGAAAGCCCCGTTTTTGGGGGGATCAGCTCACAGTTGTGCAGCTTCTTTTGCAAAGGGGAAAAATCCTGTTTTTATGGGGTTCAACTCACAGTTCTGCATCTTCTTTAGGAAAGGAAAGGGAGCTGTGTTTCCAGACAGATAATCAGCCAGTCACATGTCGCTGGGGAAACAAACAGCCTCCATCTGTAGAACATTCAACAGTGGAGGCCTGGGCAAGGGCCAGAAAGGGAGCCTGCAATTGACCACACATTCACTCCATAAGACACACAGACATTTCCCCTTTTTAGGAGGAAAAAAGTGTGTCTTATGGAGCGAAAAATACGGTACATTTCAGATGGTTCAGTTGTTAGTTGCTCCTAGTTGCTGTGGATCCTGGTGACCACCCACGAGCTTCTCAGAGTACAGTGTTTTCATAGGGAGTCTCACGGCACATCAGCCAATTTTTAGGAACGGTTTTAGGCTTGCAGTAGACACGTGTGTGGTGCACAATTCCACCAGGACAATTCCCCACATTAAAACATTGGCCAAGTGTGGCTCTTCACCAGTTCATATGCATCTCCTCAGCTAAGAAATTCACACAGATTTTGTTGATTGACTGTTCAGGATAACAGAGCAGTTCTCATATGTACTGTGGACAGAGAGCTGTGGTTTTCACTCTCCCAGCATCTGAAAGTAAGGTTGAACAAACACCTGGCCCACAGGTCAGAACAAGACCCTTTTCTTGGCTGAAAAAAAGAAGAAGAGGATCTTTGCTGGTGGTAAACAATGCAAAGGGATTAGGTTGTAACAGAGCTATGGAAGGCAGAGGGGCTGGATGTGGCTCTCGCCCCCTTGAAGGGATGCCAACATGGGATGGACAGACGTCTGATACATGGTATAATTCACTGATGTGCTTCCTATATGTTGTCAGGCCCACAACATGCCTTTGATATAGGGAGTTTCCAAGCTCGTTACATAGCAGGATTCATGATGCTCATTTTAAATCAATCAATCAATCATCCGTCCATCAAGTTAGGACTTTCGTGTGCGTGCACACTTCTTCAGATACACTGAAACAGAAGTCACCAGACCCTTATGTATAGTGGGACGGTGGGGTTGGGTTTTTCTCAGAAGGGTAGTACAGTGGTACCTCAGGTTAAGTACTTAATTCGTTCCGGAGGTCCGTTCTTAACCTGAAACTGTTCTTAACCTGAAGCACCACTTTAGCTAATGGGGCCTCCTGCTGCCGCCGCGCCGCCGGAGCCCGATTTCTGTTCTCATCCTGAAGCAAAGTTCTTAACCTGAAGCACTATTTCTGGGTTAGCGGAGTCTGTAACCTGAAGCGTATGTAACCTGAAGCGTATGTAACCTGAGGTACCACTGTAGGAGATGGGTGATTGACTCAATGGGTATTGTAAACCTGTTGACAACTGTTAACGACTGCAATTAGTCCTACAGGAAAAAGCAAGGGATAGTATGCAGATGGCCAAAAATAGCTTTAGCATATGTAATGAGACAAGAATCCAATATCTCTATTCAGACCAGGTCTCTCCGTAGTTTTCAGTTTAGTAATAAGTTGTAATTTGTTTTGTAGGTTGAACTGCCGCCTGCAGATCTTGGCCCAAGCTCTGCACTGACTCAGACCCTTGCTCTGCTGCGGGAGGTTCTAGCATCACACGACTCTTGCGTCATTCCTTTGGATACCCGCCAAGCTGACTTTGGGCAGGTAAAATTGGTTGAAATTGTATAGGAGCCGCAGCAGCTTGAGGGAAGGGCTTTGGGGGGATGGGATGATAAAAACCGTGATTCAGACCATTAAATTCCATGCTAGGTTTCCCAGCAGAAAAAAAGGAGAAATGCTGCTGGATCCGTGGCAATTTCTAATTATAGCAGAAGTGGAATTATTTTGCGAAGATCAGGTCCAAGAATAGACAGTGGTGAGCAGCTCCTGCAGTTGTGTCTGGGGCTCTCCTGCGAGAGAAAACATTGTTTTATGTTTGGCAGCAGAGATGTCTAACAATGTCACATGGGTAGATCATGTGACCTAGCCCCCACCTCACCTCGTTGAGTGCTGGAGATTCCTCCTCTTTCAATTATTCTCTGTTTTTGCACAGGGCAGGGCAGGTTTCTTCTCCTTGCTGGCTATCCCTTGACCTCAGGCCTTACCTTTTCCTGTTTACCTCATTTTAAGCGCCATCTTCGCTGTTTCTCTTCTGTTTAAGCAACAGTGATGAGCAGTCTCAGCTTATTGTGTGGACCTGTGATGTGATCCTGAGCTTGGATGTCCACGACGCAAGGCACCCCACTCTGTTGCGTGTTATGAGTTGCATTGAAAACCAGGGAGCTGCAGCCCACTCTGTTGCTGTGTTGCTCCTGATACGAAACTGTTGGAACGTTTGGTTTAAATGTCCAGCCTCCTTGTAATTCGAACCTGCCTTTTTCTCAGAGCAAGGTTTGGACATCATAAGCAAGCATCACCAATTGCCTAAGCTGTTGCGTCTGCATCGGGCTGGCAATGACTTGTGCAACTTCCCTGTGCAACATCCTTTTCAGACTTTTAACAAGCCAGCTGACTGTGCAGTAGACAACGCAAGTGGCTGGCAATGCTTCTTTGTAGCACCTGAAGCTCCTTTCGGAGGCAAATGCCGTTCCCCCCGTTTCAGCACCATTCCTCCGCTTTGGGAGATGTAGAGAAAGGGCAATGGACAAGAATTCTCACCAGTTACAGCATTTTTTGCATGCTCTTTTTCCCGTTAGGTTCTCTCTTGTGTGCTGGATCCCCTGCTGCAGATGTGCACTGTGTCTGCCAGTAACTTGGGGTCTGCTGACATGGCAACCTTCATGGTGAATTCGCTTCATATGATGAAGACAACGCTGGCTCTGTTTGAATTCACAGATAAACGGCTAGAAATGTTACAGTACCAGGTAAACGTCCAGTCAACCTCCCGATGTTTTCTTTGCTATCAAACATTAATAATAATTATAATAATAATAAAAATAAATTTTTATTTATATCCCGCCCTCCCCAGGCGAAGCTGGGCTCAGGGCAGCTAACAACAATAAAATAATACAACATTTTAAAATCATTTCATTATAAAATTAATTCAAATCAAATTGATGGCAACCATTGGGCTAGAGTTCTGTGAAGATTGCCAAAGGAGGGAGTCCTGCAGGGCCCTAGTCTCTTGTGACAGAGCGTTCCACCAGATCGGAGCCACAGCCGAAAAAGCCCTGGCTCTGTTTGAGGCCAGCCTAACCTCCCTGTGGCCCGGGACCTCCAAGATGTTTTTGTTTGAAGACCCTAAGTTCCTCTGTGGGACATACCAGGAGAGGCGGTCCCGTAGGTACGAGGGTCCTAGGCCGTATAGGGCTTTAAAGGTTAAAACCAGCACCTTAAACCTGATCCTGTACTCCACCGGGAGCCAGTGCAGCTGGTATAGCACCGGGTGAATGTGATCTCGCAGTGAGGACCCCGTAAGGAGTCTCGCTGCGGCATTCTGCACCCGCTGGAGTTTCTGGGTCAGCCCCACATAGAGCGAGTTACAATAATCCAGTCTGGAGGTGATTGTCACGTGGATCACAGTGGCTAGGTCAGGGCGAGAGAGGTAAGGAGCCAACTGCTTAGCTTGGCGGAGATGAAAAAATGCCAACAGGGAATGTCGTATGTTTCTGTGTATCAGACAAGGTTCTTTGACTCAAATATCATGTCAAAAAACTGGGGTTGTCCAATACACGGATAGTGGTAGGAGCGCAACTTCCCTCAATGCCGCAGCAAGCGGGAAACACTCCCTAGATTGTTTCCTGCGCGCAGCGGCATGGAGGAAGTTGTGCTCTCACCAACTGGCTGACTGGGGGGAGCGCAACTTCCCCTGACCTAGGTAGTGTTTCCTGCCCACGGGGGGGGGGGGGGGGGAGGAAAGCTCAACAACTTTGGTCTATCTCCCCTCATTTTCTTAAAATTGAGTCTCTAAAATTAGGGGGGGTTATACATGGGAGTGTCTTATAGATGGAAAAATACGGTAAATGTGAAACAAGCTCCTCAAAATGTGTATCCTCACAGCTTTGTATGTAAAGTCAACATACAGATGTGTACAACCACAGAAACGTAATTTACGGGAAGCTAAGACAAAACAGAGGGACGCGGGTGGCGCTGTGGTCTAAACCACTGAGCCTTGGGCTTGCTGATCGGAAGGTCGGTGGTTCGAATCCCCGCGACGGGGTGAGCTCCTGTTGTTCAGTCCCTGCTCCTGCCAACCTAGCAGTTCGAAAGCACGTCAAAGTGCAAGTAGATAAATCTGGCGGGAAGGTAAATGGTGTTTCCGTGCGCTGCTCTGGTTCGCCAGAAGCGGCTTGGTCATGCTGGCCACATGACCTGGAAGCTGTACGCCGGCTCCCTCAGCCAATAAAGCAAGATGAGTGCCGCAACCCCAGAGTCGGCCACGACTGGACCTAACGGTCAGGGGTCCCTTCACCTTAAGACAAAACAGCAGTAGTGAAGCAGGTAAATGCTTCACCCATGCCTTGCAACACATGCTCCTTTTTTTTCTTTACACGAAGGAAAGACAACACATACAAACTACGTACATTTTCCCTCTGTGTTAGAATCTTTATTTTTAAATGCCCTCCCTCTTAATGTTAGGGTTAGCTGATTTTTTGCATTTCCTAGGTTTTTCTGATAAAGTCCTGATGAGGCAGGGATCCAGTGGAGCTTAGCAAAATGATAGACAGGTACAATCAGGCATCATTGTGCAGGGCTGAGAAGTGATGCTTGAGTTGCAGAGTTCACCAGACTATCTTTGCCATGCATTTAAATTTGCCAAATCCTATTTACAGCAGCTGCCCCTCCTTAGAGCCTTGATAAGCTTTGTTTCGATGGGCAATGCATATTGTGGATGAACAAACGGAGTGAGACGCCGTTCTCCAAATGCACCCTTATTGCAAAAGTGGATTGGCTGGATTAGTCTCAGTTGTTCTTTAGTCGTTTAGTCGTGTCCGACACTTCGTGACCCCCTGGACCAGAGCACACCAGGCACTCCTGTCTTCCACTGCCTCCCACAGTTTGGTCCAACTCATGCTGGTAGCTTCGAGAACACTATCCAACCATCTCGTCCTCTGTCGTCCCCTTCTCCTTGTGCCCTCCATCTTTCCCAACATCAGGGTCTTTTCCAGGGAGTCTTCTCTTCTCATGAGGTGGCCAAAGTCTTGGAGCCTCAGCTTCAGGATCTGTCCTTCCAGTGAGCACTCAGGGCTGATTTCCTTCAGAATGGAGAGGTCTCAGTACTGTTCCCAATTTCCATCCTTTTTGGGAGATGGTACTCCTGTTCAAAATCTGAGTGAGGTTATTCTTATTTATTTCATTAAATTCGTACAGCACTTGCTTGTTAAAAAACAAAAACAAATCTCAAAAGCAGTTTACAAAAGATAAAGCAAGATAATCAAGAAATATTTACTATCGTACTTTAAAAAGTTAAAATGCGAAAACAGATTGGAATTATCAAATGGGTATGTATGGTTCTGGAGGTGGATTATGCCCATATGGGGGGGGGGGAAGGTGATGTATGTGCCAGTCCTCCATCTGTTTGCAACTCATCACAAAATAAATCCTATTTGGCCTACTTTGCATATAACAGTAAGCCAAAACATGGCTTAGCAGCAAGGGTGAGCAAACTTTTTCAGCAGGGGGCTGGTCCACTGTCCCTCAGACCTTGTGGGGGGCCAGACTATATTTTTTTGGGGGGGAATGAACGAATTCCTATGCCCCACAAATAACCCAGAGATGCATTTTAAATGAAAGGACACATTCTACTCATGTAAAAACATGCTGATTCCCGGACCGTCCGTGGACCGGATTTAGAAGGTGATTTGGCCAGATCCGGTCCCCAGGCCTTAGTTTGCCTACCCATGGCTTAGCACAACAAGCATGGGCTCCAACTGAGGAGATTGCAGCCTCTTTAACTCCTCCCTGGTCATTTTGAAACCATGCTACACTGAGCCTAAACCATGGTTTGGCTTGGATTTTCATCCAGATCAGGGCTCATGGCTTGACTCTTTCCAGACAAACCGTGAGCTGTAGCCAAGCTTTACCATATGGTTGACAACCTGTGGTTTGTCCGGGAGAGCTGAATCATGAGTCGGGGGGGGTGTTGTTTGGCTTTTTGCCTTGGGGACAGTCCAAACCCCTGGGCAGCAATGGCAGGACTTAATGGAGCATCACAGCCCTCTTACTTGCACTAACCAGGTTGGGTGTATGTGGCAACGTGTCTTTACTATGCTGGTTTCAGATCCGGGAGCTTTCTTTTCCCACCCCGTTTTTCCTCCAGCAGTAGCTTCCATCCATCTGTTGGTTGTGAATATGCACTGGAGCATTCACTGCTCTGACTCCCCAGTGGGCAGCAGCCACTCACACCAGCCAATGAAAGCTGGTTCATCTGTTTAGGGGCAGATGGGGGGGAACCTCTGCTTCTTCCAAATCTTTAGTATGGTGGGTCAAGTTACAGTGGACCCTCCGGATACAAACTTAATTCGTTCCGGGAGTCCTTACGTACCCCGAAAAGTCCGCAACATGCGGCGCCGCTTCTGCGCACGTGCGCGGCGTAATAGAGCGCTTCTATGCGCAGCACGCAGAGCGCTTCTGCGCATGCATGCATGGCGAAACCCGGAAGTATACACACTTCTGGGTTTGACGCGTTCACAACCCGAAAGTTACGTTACAGTGGTGCCTCGCAAGACGAAAAGAATCCGTTCCGCGAGTCTCTTCGTCTAGCGGTTTTTTCGTCTTGCGAACCAACCCTATTAGCGGATTAGCGCTATTAGCGGTTTAGCGGCTTAGCGGCTATTAAAGGCTTAGCGGCTTAGCGGCTAAAAGGCTATTAGCGGCTTAGCGGCTTAGAAAAAGGGGGGGGAGCGAAAAAAATCGCAAGACTCGCAAGACGTTTTCGTCTTGCGAAGCAAGCCCATAGGGAAATTCGTCTTGCGAAGCGCATCAAAAAACGGAAAACCCTTTCGTCTAGCGGGTTTTTCGTCTTGCGAGGCATTCGTCTTGCAGGGCACCACTGTATCTGAAGGTAACATAACCCAAGGGACTACTGTATTATTATTATTATTATTATTATTATTATTATTGGCCCATAAGTAATGCTTTTTGAATACACTTAATTTTGTAACATATTCAAAATGTTTCCATTGCATTCAGTGACTTTTCTTCCGAATTGCTTTCGCCGACAAGCTGTTTCTTTAGTTACCATTCCGATAAGTAAGAAATGTATTCCTTCCGTCTTTTAGATTGAAGCGCACTTGGATACCCTTATAAATGAGCAAGCTTCTTATGTATTGAATAGAGTGGGCCTGACTTACATCTATAACATTGTACAGCAGCACAAACCAGAGCAGGTAAGCAATAATTTTGGCGAGAAATGCCTATAGACCACTTCTGTTCCAAACTGTGAGTAAAGGGTAGTGATGTTAAATTCTCGAGAATAATCTTTTGGAGAATATTCTCGATTAATGAGAATATTAGAGAAATTTCATTTAAAATGTTCAGATGGCAACCAACAATGGTACAGATACTTTTATTCAATGGGGCAATGCAGTGAGTTCACATCTTTGATTTTTTGCACCAAACTTGAAATTGAAAATTCAACGTGAATGACTCACGTTAATCACTAAGCCTGCACTAACCAAATATTTACCATCAACTTTGAATTCTAATTATGTTGTGTATGTGTGAAATGTAGCTTTTAAAGGAACATAAAAACAACCTCAGGTCCGCTACATGAGTACGTTCTTTAATAAGCATATCTACAATGAGAATAAGGTCACACCAAAATAGAAAAAAAGGCTATTACATATAGTTCGAATACATACAAACTCAAATGTTCATCAAATTAAATGAATAGCATTTTTAAAACTTTAAAAAAAAAGTTTTCAGTAGCTCACATTTCAGCACTGCCAATAGTGAATGACACAATGCCCAGTAATGTAACTGGATCAAAAAAATCATTATTCATTACTTACACTGGCAATATCACAGCTTGACTTATTATTTACTAGATTTTTTAAATGTGGGTTGTAAAACTGATTCTTACATTAGAATTTACAGTTTGTGGAGAGAATTCTCCGGAGAATTTTCTAGCAGAAAATATTCTCGAGAATATTCTCATGCTTAATTTTTAGGGAGAGAGAGTGTGTCTAATGTATGTAATCCTGAACACTCATGCACACAAAATCAGTACAAGATACATCACATGGGTACTTTGATCAACTGATCAAATACGTTGAATTGCAAATACACATTTACTGTATCTGGATGAGAACCAAAGTGCTACTTTGGGCCTTTGGGCATCATTTTCCTCCCCCAGCCCTTTGAACAGCAGAAAAGCTACTATTGAACGCCCCCCTCAGTTTCAAAAGAGGCTTGCTGTGTGGCACAGAGGTGCCTTCTTTTTGAGATACACAAACCAACAACACTCCTTAACAGTGATGGTTAAATATTTATTTATTTGCTTATCATTGCTGTGTTTTTAGGGTCCCTTGGCAAATGTACCCAGTATGGATTCCATGTCCTTAAAAGCTGCAATGGTAAGAAACAGGAATTTAATTTGTAGCTGTATTATTATTTTTTAGGTGGGGGGAAGTAATTATTAAATAGAAACCAGTGCAAGAGGAGGCGGGAGTAAACAAGGAAGCAATGTACCCTTTTTTCCAATGACATGTGCTTTAGCTCAGTTAGGGTATGAGGATGATAGGGGTATCTTCATAGTCTCAAGAAAGTTGAGAACTGAATGACTTGCCTCTCTTCTAGCTGTTCGACTCCAAAGCAATAAATGAACCTTGAAGTATGCCCTCATTAATTTTTTTTGCAAAAGTTGAGCCAAATTGTGCATTCGCTTTGGTTTAATTTTGATGTTTTTCAGAACAATATTTTCTTTTGTGCTAAGAGGCCTGAAACACAGCTACATTGCATGAAAATTAAACTATCCCCTAAAGTTTTAATGAGACACCACGTGGTGCAGATAACCGAAAAGAATGTTGGCTGTTTATTTGTGTAGTCTTTTTGACACAAACCCTTAGCACAGAAAATTGCTTTGACTAAAGCGAGCATATTCAGTGGTATCTTATGTATCTTATGTAAGGCCATGTAAGAAAGATACTCGGCAAATTCGATTCTGGTGCAAAGTTCTGTTGTATCGTTTTGAAATATGTCCAAAAGTTGTTTCTAGTAATTGATAACGGTGGCATTGGTTTAATTTGAGCAGCTGAAATAGATCAGGCTTCCCCAACCTCAGCCCTCCAGATGTTGTAGGCCAAAAATGATTCCTAGATAGCAGAACCAGTGGTCAGGGATGATGAGAATTGTAGTCTCAAAACATCCGGAGGGCCGAGGTTGAGGAAGCCTGAAATAGACGATAGACTTGCACACACAGGCATTAAGAGTTAGGGTTAAGGAGCAGGGTTAAGGACACAAGGAAGAGGGGCGCCTGACAGGGAGGACAGGCTAGGATACACACCCCTGCTTCCCATCCTCTTGTGCATGAATAGCCCTCAAACTCAGACCTCCACCATAGATGGAAATCAAGTGGAGCAGGTAGCCGTCTCCAGCTGCCCATGGTCCCATCCTCTTTGCTTCCCTGCTCTTTCGGTGCCAAATTTAGACACGGAGCTCAACGCATCACTCTGAAACACATCAGGGCTTTCCCCAGCCCCTATAAATAAAGGTGTGTGGTGGGGTCTGATTTTCATAAGGATCGAGTTGGTGGAAGAAGACTGGAAGAAATTTAAAGACTATCTTCAGAAATATTGTAAAATTAATGAATGTTAAAATGACGTTGGATTGAAAATAAGTGGTATTAGCAACAAAGTTAATAAGAATATGCAAAAATGAATTGATAATGGATGAAAATATAGAGTTATAATATGTTAAGATACAGAGTTAAGATAAACGAAAGAGGGTAAGGATTTGCTGATTTGATTATTTAAATGGGAATACAAAAAGGGGAGGTGTGAGGAGGCCAAGGAAATAAGCTAAGGAGTTCAAAGTTACAAAAAACGGATTTGTTTTTAATTTTTTTTAGCTATTTGTTTTTTGTATTTTGTATTTTTATTCCTCTTTTTTCTTTTTCATGTATTTTTCTATGTTCTCTTTTTTGTATCTTTTTCTTTTTATTTGACTTTTTTTCATTTTGTAAACTTATGTTTTTGTAAAACTTCAATAAATATCTTTTAAAAAAAAATGATTTTCATAAGGATCACAGCAGGCAGGGAGGAGAAGGTCAACCACTCCAGCCACAGCCCTTAGTTCCACCATGAAGCTTTTCTCTTGATTCCAGAGAAATTGGGTGAGATGCTTAGTGCCTGTTCTTCTTCTGTTTGCGTTAGGTCCAGTTTGATCGTTATTTGTCGGCTCCCGATGGGCTGCTAATGCCACAGATAAACTTTCTTCTAAGTGCTACCGTCAAGTAAGCGTTTTGGCTTTGGATTTGATTCTTCGGTTGTAGATTCTGATCGAAATCAGACTTCATCATTCCATGTAATAATAATAATAATAATAATAATTATACCCTGCTCTCCCCTGCCAGAGCCGGGCTCAGGGCAGCTAACACCAGTAAAATTACAATAAAAACATAATGGGGGGGGCGCAATTTAAAATACAGGTTAAAAATACAATTTAAAATGCAGCCTCATTTTAATAGTATCCCATAGATCAAAACCAGAAGGGGAGGGAAACGTAAGGGTCAGACTGAGTCCAAAGCAAAGGCCAGGCGGAACAGCTCTGTCTTGCCGGCCCTGCGGAAAGATGTCAAGTCCCGCAGGGCCCTGGTCTCTTGTGACAGAGCGTTCCACCAAGTCGGGGCAAGTACTGAAAAGGCCCTGGCCCTAGTTGAGATCAATCTAACCACCTTGCGACTTGGGGCATCCAAAATGTTGTCATTTGTGGACCTTAAGGTCCTCTGCGGGCATGCCAGGAGAGGCGGTCCCGTAGGTACGTGGGTCCTAGGCCGCATAGGGCTTTAAAGGTCAAAACCAGCACCTTAAACCTCTTTATAAGCCACAGTTTGGCAGTGGGCATGCATGGACCCAGACCAGAGGATGGCAGCATGAGGTTCTTGGAAGGACCTTCGTCTCAGGACTGCTTGGCCCAAAGTCCTTCCCTTGCGGTTAGTGTTCATTATCCATTATTGAGCTGGTTGTACCCATCATTTTGTTTGCTCACCTCCCCACCCTCCTCCTGCAACTAATCAACTGTTTGGGTTGCAAAGAGACAATGCCCGCAGCATCCCCATACCCCCTTTGCTGTGAATTCTACACTGTGCCTCTGTGGATACATAGAGGGATTGATTTCACCATCACACCAAGGGGTTTAGCTTTAAACACTTCAAGTGCTGATGTGATTGCCACCTTTTGTCTGGAAAAAGCCTGCCAGAATTTTGGTGCTTTGAGACGCTTTTTCCTTTGCATATTTCTGACGTGCTCCCCCTGACCCTGTTGACTGAAAAATAAGGCCGAGGTATTTAAAGTCTTTTAAATTGTTCTATCAGCTGATTGTCCATATAGTTTATTGAAAACACCATGACTTTAGTTTTCTTGTAATTCACAGCCAGCTGCTCTCTTTGACAGTATCCTGAGAATGCTCTCATCAATCTTTTTAGGCCCACTTTTGTTTGAGATAGAAGTACCGCATCATCTATGGATAATAATACAGTGGTGCCCCGCAAGACGAACGCCTCGCAAGACGAAAAACCCGCTAGACGAAAGGGTTTTCCGTTTTTCGATGCGCTTCGCAAGACGAATTTCCCTATGGGCTTCCTTCGCAAGACGAAAGCCCATAGGGAAATCTCCAGGACAGCGGGGAAGCGCAGCGCGTCTTCCCCACTGTCCTTGGACTTCCTCCGAAGGCTGGCGGTGGGGCGTAGAGACCTCCTCCCGCCGCCAGCCTTTGGAAGGCTGCTCCGAAGGCTGGCGGCGGGAGGAGGTCTCTCCGCCCCACCGCCAGCCTTTGGAAGGCTGCTCCGAAGGCTGGCGGTGGGGCGGAGAGACCTCCTCCCGCCGCCAGCCTTTGGAAGGCTCCTCCGAAGGCTGGCGGTGGGGCGGAGAGACCTTCTCCCCGCGCCAGCCTTCAGATGGCTGTCCTGAAGACTTGCGGTGGGAGGAGGGTTTTCCTTCCCACCGCCAACATTCAGAATGCTGTTCTGAATGTTGGCAGTGGGGAGGAAAAACCCTCCTCCCACCGCAAGCCCCGGGAACAGAGGAGAAGCGCTGCGCGCCTTCCCCTCTGTTCCCGGACCTGTCCTGAAGGCTTGCGGTGGGGAGAAAAGCCCTTCTCCGCACCGCCAGCCTGGCAAGCGGTCTCCATAGGAACGCATTAATTGATTTTCAATGCATTCCTATGGGAAACCGTGCTTCGCAAGACGAAAAACTCACAAGAAGAAAAAACTTGCGGAACGAATTAATTTCGTCTTGCGAGGCACCACTGTATAGGGATGGCTTTTGTGGCCAATTTAGGTGCATGATACCCTTGGGATGTTAAACTCTGGACAATATCATTTATATATAAATTAAACAGTGCGGGAGCCAGGATACAACCTTGCTTTGTGGCTGCTACGGATCCTGTGAGCTGCCCTTTTGTAGAGCAACGCACTTTCAGCACAGTGTTTTTATATAGACATTTAATCAAGCACAATGATCTTTTATCTATACTGGAAGAGTTCAACTTATCCCACCGTCTTACTCGAGAGATTGAATCGAATGCAGCTTTCAGATCAATGAAATATAGCACAGCACCCGGTTTCTTAACATACTTAAAACGGGCTAGTACAAAGCAATCATATCAATTAACGGCTGAACACTTGAAGCCCAAATTCCTTCACTATGATTTTAAAAAAATGGAGAGCTGTGAAAATCCATTGGGGTGGGAGATGATTTTGCTTTCTTTCCAATGGCAACCAGCAGTGCTTTGCAGCTGAAATAAAGCAATTGGGCTCAAGAGAGGGCAGACTGCAGTTTGTGGGTCTCCCAGTCCTCCCTCCTTTCTGCATTTTCCTCCCTGACAGCAGTCTGCCCTCTAATTCCCAGGTCTGCAAGAGAAGCCCACTTGCTCAGAGTTCTCCCACAGTAGCTTTTGGGGAGGAAAGGGCACTGGCACTTTCTTACCCACTACAGTCAAACCTTGGTTGTTGAACGTAATCTGTTCCAGAAGCCCGTTCAGCTTCCGAAATGTTCGACAACCAAGGCACGGCTTCCAATTGGTTGCAGGAGCTTCCTGCACACCAGACGTTCAGCTTCCAAAAAACGTTAAAAAACCGGAACACTTACTTCCGTGTTTGCGGCGTTTGGGAGCCAAAACGTTCCGAAACATAGGCGTTCGGGATCCGAGGTTTGACTGTACTAATTTCTGCAAAGGTGCAGAAGTATGCAGAGATATTTTGTTCTCAACACTGTGTTTTTGTTTTGTTTTAGACAGCAGATAATAAAACTGTCCACGGAACTAGTCTGCAGAGCCTATAGCGAAGTATATTCAGCTGTAATGAATCCAGACAATGGCTATAAAGATCCAGAAACGATATTGCCCAGATCTCCTCATCAGGTTCAAGCACTTCTCTCCTAAGCTTAGCCAAAATGGAGTTTCTCACTGTTTAAGGTCAGAATATTTTCATGCAAGTACAAGATAGGCAATGGCTATTTCTTTCTGTTTTTGAAATCTTGATGGAGGTTTGGGTGGATGTATGCTTGGGCTACAGCTGTGTACAAAGTTAGTCTGATGAGGTCCCATTGACTTGAATGGGATTTCTGCTGCCTTATTATGTGCAGTACTGTAGACATATTGGTAGACAGAGGCAAGAGGAATTTTCAGATACTAAATTATTTTCATGTTGTTATAAACATGAAAAGGGCTTCTTTGGGAAAGAAAGAAAATCCTCGTTAATTATTTTTTTTTAATGATAAATTCTGTACACCCAAAAAGCTTCCAAGCTCTAGTGACTTAGTCAATACTGGGTTTTGTTCCACCATTCTTCCGCTAAGTTTGGAGGAAGAGATATCAGCGTTGCGAACAAAAGGAGACGGTTTGGATTGGCCAAGGGACGAATGTGTGGGTGCTTCGATGCGTTGCTTTCTGTCATGGATACCCTTAGCAAAAATAAAAGCATAAGTCGAATCTTTGAAGATGTAATTTATATCACTGGCTAAATACTACCTCAAATACTATTAAGTTTTTGCCATGTATCCGGCACCCAGTTGATGGTTGCCTGGGAGTAAGTCCTGTCGAACTCAGTGGAACTCACTGCACTGTTAATAATGTAAGCAAGCCGTGCTCCATCAGATCCACATTGGTCTGTGACACCTCATGATATGCACATCGGTGACTATTGCACCGTGGAGAATCAGGAAAGTGTGTATACAAACCTGACTTTAAGAAACCTGAAACTTAACCTGCCTGGTAAATAACCATTCCCCTGAGGGTACGTGTCTTTTTAGTTTGGTGTTTGTACTGATTGGAAAAAGTGAATAAAAAACAACACCATTCCCCCGAGGGTCTTTCATTGATCAATTTATAGAATCACAGATTTGTAGAGTTGGAAGGGACCCCAAGAGTAATCTGGTCCAGCCCCCTGCAATAATGACTCTTGATCCTCTTGGTTGTAGTCAGAGCCGTCTTCCCCTGGTGCGTTGCGCCAGGGCGCCGGCCTCTCAGGGGCACCCCAGCCAGTAGGGGAGCTGCGCAGCTTTGCCAGCAACCTCCCCTTTCCCTGCACACCCGCCGGCTGTGCCCCATCAACAATATGACTGGCAGGCATGCAACTCGCCTCCCAAGCCTCAGCGGGAGGAGAGCAATCCCTGCAGAGGCTTAGGATGGAAGCTGCACCCTGCAAACTATATGGCTGGCAGGCACGCAGTTTCCCTCCCAAGCCTCTGTGGGGATTGCTCTCCCGCAGCGGCATGGGGGAGAGTTGTGGACCCCCCATGGCCGGCAGCGCACAGCTCCGCCCCCTCCCCATCCGTGGTAATTTGGGGCGCTGGGCAGATATTTGAACCCCGACGCCGCATCTGCTAAAGATGGCCCTAGTTGCAGTCCTCTACACAATTACCTGTGGGTATGAACCTGTTGAACTCATTGGGACTTGCTTTGAAGTAGCCATGTACAGAATTGTACCGTTAATATCAATTATGCTTCTAGGGTTGTTGAACACAGAGAAATCTGCAGTCGGAATTTTAATTTAATTCATGGGTTGGGTATTTCCAATTGTCTTTAAACCTGATCAAATGAACTAACAAATGTTTCATGCACCGGATCAATGATTAAAGTAAATAAAACACATAATCGTGTGTCTAATATGTCTGGAAAAACTATTTAAAAAACATTAGGAAGGTAACCTGGTAAGTGCTAGTTTAGGTACCTGTAGGTAAACACACATGGGTAGCTACGAAATTTAGAATGCCAGGAAATTCACTTTAATAAGTAATGCTGCTTAAAAGTAAAAAATATAATTTCTCCCACTTGTTGCCGGTACACCTAGAGCTGGTTGGTTCCAGATATTTGTTCCAAAAGGCATATGAACATCTGCTGCTTCATGGAATCCATTCCAGTTTGTTTTAAATTAGTTTCGATCGGGGTGAACTCCCTTAGCTCCTTTTGCTCCCAGGATTAGCTCACAAGGAACAGGGTGCATTTCCACCACAAAACACGACTGTGGGGTTATGTGGACACTGTTTTATGTTAATAGTGCCACCCAACTGGCATCAGTGCACCGTTTGGGTACTGTCGCCACAACTGCTAATTCGCTGGATCTTTCCGCTCATTTTGCAGTGCACAGAGTACCAGTTTAATTTAGTATCAGTGCCGTAGACCTGATCAGCTTCACTTTCGT
Organism: Podarcis filfolensis; assembly: GCF_964270895.1. Taxonomy (NCBI): domain Eukaryota; kingdom Metazoa; phylum Chordata; class Lepidosauria; order Squamata; family Lacertidae; genus Podarcis; species Podarcis filfolensis. The sequence continues at coordinate 8,518,187 of NC_139606.1, read as the reverse complement.
AAGCCAATGAATAGCTTTTAATCTGGGGAGGTCAGGAGGATGATAATAACGATGACGATAAAATTAATAATAGACTTCAGGGGAAATAAAGAATGTTTTCCCCACTTTCTTTGGCTTAGATGTGTTTCTGTACAGAGCCTCCCAGCTGTTGGAACAGTGGAAGTTTTGCCTTTGTCCGCTGTAGGATGTTGTAAATAAAATGTTTTTCTGAACTTTGAATACTAGCAGTGGGCATAAAAAATTTCTAAAGAGGCACTGACGTTATTGGAAGCAGATTTGGCACCACTAGTGCAAAGCTTATCAGCGTTCGAGGGGCCCTCTAAATACATTTGTAAATGACTAGCATATATGGAAGTGAGCAATTTCCTGTAAATCAATGTACTTTGCTTTAGACTTTGACTTCACAACACGACTACCCTTGAAAACAAACGACACACTCATTATTTTTGACCTCAGCATGAAGAATCGTATGCCGCTCTCCCCTTTCCCATCTTGTACTAAGAGGAAATTTCAATTAAACTTCAATTAGACTAAATAAATGGTATAAATGGAAGACCTGAAAATATAAGCCCTGGACAAAATAAATCTTTGGATGCCTTAATTAATAGCTAAAGAACAAATGCTTTTAAAGGTAAGTCAGGAATTAAGAGCTGTATGGTTGCTTTTGACTCTTCTGTTCCACGCCTGCTCTTTGAGTTTCAACAGGGGCTTATTCTGTCCATTAGGGGAAGGAAAATGCAGTCAGCATACGGCTATAAACATCCAGCAACAAAATGAAGAGCCAAAGCCTATTAGCTTTCCTGAGAGCAGGCTAGGGTTCTTTTCCGGTAGAAGTACACTACTAGATACTGTTCCCATATAGTTCAGGAAGTCAATGGTTACGTCAACTTGCATGCATAACAGGAGTTCAAATAAAGACCTCGGCATTTTTCATCCATTTAATTTGTTTATTTTAATGCCATCCCAGAAAGCTGGGCCTGGCGAATGGAAAAAAGCATTTAAACCTGCGAACAATATAAACAAAATCAGTTTTCGGGCACTAAAATTACATGAAAATTCACTAACCTGTCATCAGCTTATCCCTGACCTACACAAACCAGCACAAAGAGATAAGCTTCTGAAATATGCTCTCGCTTGGAAAGCAGCCAGTTTTCCTGGAAGTGGGTGTTCCATAAACAGAAGATACCTCTCAGTGCATTTTAGCTGTTTGAACATGGAATCGTTACAGGGGCAGCTTCGATCACCCTGGGATTGTGAAGGAGCCGAGGGAATGGTCCCGAAAGTGTCTAGGCTGCTTTAGGGCTTTATTTTTTTTTTTAATTGATTTTAATTCATTTTGCTACATCCAACATTAAAACAGGTGAAAAAATAAACATACATAGCACATACATACAAAAAAGGAGTACATAAATAAAAGAAATAATAATAAAAAAAACAAAAGAAAAAACATCTCCTAACATAAAACACCAACTAATTAACTTACATTAACTAAATAACTAAATAACACACAACATTAATTGACTTCCCTTCATCTCGGTTTCAGAATATATTATATGATTTTTTATCTGCAGTTTCTTTTCCTCAAAAGACTCTTTACGTCACAAGTGTTACGTCATACCTACTGTGATTTTTAGATTTTTTACCTCTGTTTCCATATATGTCATAAATTTATTCCATTCTTTATTAAACTTTATGTCTTTTTGATTTCTTATTTTCTGTGTCATTTTTGCCAGTTCTAAATAATCAAATAGTTTGGTTTGCCATTCGTTTATAGTTGGGATTTTTGATGTCTTCCAATTCTGCGCTATTAGAGTTCTGGCAGCCACTGTCGCATACTGAAAGAGTGTGTGGTCTTCCTTTTTGATTTCCTCCCCAATTATCCCCAGCAGAAAGGCTTCAGGTTTTTTTATAAAGGTATATTTGAGGATTTTTTTAAATTCATTGTAAATAGATTCCCAGAATTTTTTGATAGGCTCACACAACCACCACATATGATAGAAATTGCTGCTTTAGGGCTTTAGAAGATCAACAACAGAGCCTTGAATTGGATAAGAAATGCAACAGGAGCGCTTGTGTAATATGCTCTCAGCATCCCTCTACTTTTAGGAGACAAAGAACCTCACTGTGCACTGGTTGAAGCTTCTAAGCAGCCTATGATGACCAGGTAACAAGTCTTAAAATGACCAGATGCATAGCTTTAAGTTGCCAGGTGCCACATCTGACCAAAAAATGGTAGCCTACTCAGGAGTTTTAAGTCAGAGAAAGATGCTTTTGGCCATCACCCAACCCAGGCATTGCGAATTCGGCAATTAATCTTGGAGCTAAAAGGTAAAGGGATCCCAGACAGTTAAGTCCAGTCACGAACGACTCTGGAGTTGCGGCGCTCATCTCGCTTTATTGGTCGAGGAAGCCGGCGTACAGCTTCTGGGTCATGTGGCCAGCATGACTAAGCCGCTTCTGGCGAACCAGAGCAGCGCACGGAAACGCCATTTACCTTCCCGCTGGAGCCCTACCTATTTATCTACTTGCACTTTGATGTGCTTTCGAACTGCTAGGTTGGCAGGAGAATCTTGGAGCCGGCCGAGACTATTGGCTTGAGTGACCAGAGGTGACTGGATGCTATCAATCACCGCCATCCCAACCACGCCACACACACACGTCGTCTGTCAGTCATCATGACTCTGTGTCTGCAAGCACCTGCTGTCGGGTCACACTGACCCAGCTTTCAACTATGACCAGCAAGTAAGATAAAAAGCATGCTGCTCACATGACATTTATTTGTGAGGGAATGCCCAATTAAAAAAAATAAAAAAAATATTTTCTTGGTTTACAAAACTACATGCCTTGTCGCTCTTTTCAAGTTGTACAGTGTTTTCTACAGATCAGTTACATTTGTTATGAGACATTAGTGTTGAGTATACAGACGCGGGTGGCGCTGTGGGTTAAACCACAGAGCCTAGGACTTGCTGATCAGAAGGTCGGCGGTTCGAATCCCCGCGACGGGGTGAGCTCCCGTTGCTCGGTCCCTTTACCTTTTATACAGTGTAAGGTCAGGACGAAGAGGGGGGCAAAGGAAGGGTGGTAGTGAAATTTATATTTTTTGCAGTGTGTGGGGGGGGGGTTGTGTCAGCGTCAACTAGATAGGTTCTTTTTCTGTTTGCTTGTTCTGTTTCCTTGGTAGTGAGAGAGGTTGGGGGCCTAGGGTGTGGTTGGTTGGTTGTGTTTGGCTACAATGAGGTTTGTTGGGTCTCGTTGAGGCTTGTTGGGTCAAGTAAGCCAGATGGATTCATATGCTGTCAGTGGGTTCTTGTTGTCTTGTTGGACTATGTATGTGATAAATGGGAGCCATATTGGGGTGAAGGCGTCCTCTTCTATTTGTCCCCATGTCAATTTCTTTTTTTTTTTTTTATAAAATTTTTATTGGTTTTTTAACACATAATAATAGACAATACAAAACAATACAAAAACAAACAAACATATAAACACGTATAATTTCTTCACATTTTTTCTTAAACCTTCTTTCATCGACTTCCTCATACCTCCCTTTTCTGCATCCCTATTTTGAAGTTTTCCAGCAAGTCCCAATGTCAACTTATAACACTTTTTTCCCCTTTAAATCCTTTTTCTCATATCCAATTGTTTGTCCCCGCAATTCTGTTTTACCTGACCCAAAACATTTTAACACTCATTAATTTTGCAACAGTTCTTAAGATAAACTTTAAATTTCTTCCAATCTTCTTCCACCGTCTCTCTCCCTTGGTCACGGATTCTGCCAGTCGTCCCCATGTCAATTTCAGTTTATTGGTTAGTGTCAGGGAACTGCCATCAGCTCAGAGGCGAGAGGTGGAAAGGCAGTTGGGTTACAGGGAGCCTCCAAAGATCGTGAGAAGCAGCCCAAGGATTAAGGCTTTCTGGGAAATGATTTATAATGAAATGAAAAAGGTATTTAAATATACCTTCCTGAAGAAACCAGAGGCCTTTCTTCTGGGCATTGTCGGCCAATTGGTGCCAAAGAAGGACAGAACTTTTTTTATGTACGTTACAACAGCAGCAAGAATACTTATTGCAAAGTATTGGAAGACACAAGATTTACCCACTTTGGAAGAATGGCAGATGAAGGTGATGGACTACATGGGACTGGCAGAAATGACTGGCAGAATCCGGGACCAGGGAGAAGAGGCGGTGGAAGAAGATTGGAAGAAATTTAAAGACTATTTACAGAAATATTGCAAAATTAATGAATGTTAGAATGATGTTGGATAGAAATTAAGTGGTTTCCAGCTGTAATGCTTTAAGAATATGGAAGAAGGGTATAATTAGGTAAAAAAAAAAATAACTAAAAATAACTAGGTAAAAATTAGGTAAAAAAAAAAATAACTAAAAATAACTAAAATGGTGTTGGATTGGAAATAAGTGGTATTGGCAACAAAGTTAATAAGAATATGCAAAAATGAATTGATAATATATGAATGAATTGATAATATTGAGTTATAAAACGTTAAGCTATAGAGACAAGATAAATGAAAGAGGGTAAGGATTTGCTGATTTGATTATTTAAATGGGAATACAAGAAGGGGAGGTGTGAGGAAGTCAAAGAAACAAGCAAACGAGTTTTATGTTATGAAAAATAATGGTTTTTAATTTTTCTTGTTGTTTCTGTATGTTTTATTTATCTTTTTATTTTTTGTTTTCTCTCTTTTATTATTATGTGTTTTTGTATATTTGTCTTTGTAAAATCTTAATAAATATTTCTTAAAAAAACAAAACAAAACAAAGATCGTGAGAAGCAGCACTTCCTCCGCGGAGGAGGGAAGCCACGCCTCCAGTGGGAAAGGGGTCCAGGGCTCGGAGGATGCAAGGGGGAGCCACAGCACTGAACATGAACAAAGCAGGGGGGAGGCAGGTCCCCCTTTGCCCACACCCTCTCTGCACAGTAGGCACAGAGAGGGGAGGCGTAGGATGGGGGTCAAGAGACTACTCTGCTGGGGAAAGTTTAAGGACCGCCCACTCCCAGATTCTGCTAGTGACTGAATAAGACATGGAATTGAGACGCCCTACATTGTGAATGTTTTTGCACCGATAATAAAACCTTTGAAAAGACCAGTGGGTTCTAGCCTGTTCGCTCTCGAGCAGCCACGCCGGTGCACATAACAGTTAGCTTTTCTACTAATGTGGTTTCCCAAACGATTTGGTACCACTGGTCCATATTCATCCCTGAAAGGTCTGGCTATGAGGCTTCTGGCTGCTGAGAGTAGGGGAGGGAATTCCTAATTAAAATACATGCTGATGGGGATGGATGAATCAGTTTTGGTTTCTCACACCTTTCTTGTTCCATTCACAAGTTCACCACCTGCCCACATTGGTTTGCAGTTTCAGTTTTAGAAAGTCTCTGCAGAAATTCATCAGATCATCAGATTCATTCATTCATTCATCAGATGTGAAGGAAATAAGCAGCTATCCTATCTTTAAAAGACATCTGGAGGCAGCCCTGTTCAAGGAAGTTTTTAATATTTAACGCTGTACTGTTTTTAACACTTGATTGGGAGCCGCCCAGAGTGGCTGGGGAAACTCAGCCAGATGGGCAGGGTATAAATAATAAATAATAATTATTATTATTATTATCATCATCATCATCATCATCATCATCATCATCATCTTAGTGTGAATTTCTCCAAATAGACATTTTTATTTGCCTGCAATTTCCCCTAACGTATTTCTATGTGACTTTATTACTGTAGACATTCTACACACTCTTTCCCCCTAATATCCACATTTTTGCAGGTTAACATTAAAATGCAAACTATTCACATTAAAATGCAAACCAGAAATGCAAGGTTCATTTCTCCCCTATCCCTTGGTGGTAACTGCTTTGCTTTTAAAAAAAACAACCACCAGCAGCTGACTGGCATAATTGTCCATCTTATTACCAGTTTTTAACCTAACTTAGGTCATTGTTAGGTCTGGTTAATACCTAAATGAGATGCATTACATATAAGAGGTAGGAATCATCTAACAAGGCCTGCTAGTGGAAGCCTGTGCAAGGACTCCTGCTAGCACAACAGGGCTTTCCCCCGCCTTCTCAAGCTCCTCCCGCTTGGATTTGGGAGAGTCAGAATCTTCAGAACAGCACATAGCTGGGAGGAAAAGGGGGTATTCCATGTGTCATGCTGAAATGCTTGGCTAATGGAATGATTGCCTAATGCTATGGCGAATTCTCTCCCCCATATTCCTATAGCAACTCTCAGTTCTGACCGCTGGTTTGGATGCCCATGGTTTGAAAAGTTTGCTTTCAGACCTCTGTTGCCCTCGTGATCCTGGCAAGGAAAGCACACCGCTGTTGGCTCACCCTCCTGATAACTTTCCCCCTTGTTCTCGAGCAGCCAAGAGGAGAAGAAACTTTAAATTGCTGGGTGTTTGCTTCCGTCTCCTCCTCAACGTCTTGGCTGCTTTCCCCTGCTACTGACTTTGCAGGTGGTGATATGTGGAATTGCAGCGAGGGCGGGGTGTGCCCTTGATTTGGGGCATGGAAATTGTGTGCAATCAGCAAAGCAGAACGAGACATCTCTCCAAGTAGCATTCATCATCACTTTGTTAGAGTCTGAATTATTTCCTTGGGTGAGAATCATGGAATTCCCCAGCTTTGCACAGCTGCTGTTTACAGCAGACCAGAGAACAACGATCTGTTTAATTTCAACCATATTGGATTAAGAATGTCTGCCTGTCTTCACCCTGAAGTGTGGTAGAAGTAGATTTGACACACACTCGCTGCCTTCCAAGTCATTTGTTTCCAGAGTAGATGTTTTGTGTAGAGGTGGGGCGGGAAACATTCTGCTCCACTCCTGAATTTCTGTCTTTGTCTCTTACCATTATTGATCTGTACTAATGTTTTGTCGCTATGCCATATGTAAAGGCACCAACATCATTTCATTGCAGAGAAAATACAGTTCATGATCTGGCTGCGTTTATATAATTGCCATGATTTCTACAGTCATGTACTTTGAGCTTTGTCAAGAAATCACTTCAGTGGGGAACCTTATTCCCTCCAGATTTTGCTAAACTATCGCTACACAGGACCTCCATGTCCACTGCCCAGGCTTATGCTCCAGAAAGATCACTTCGGCACTGCTAACACAGCACAAACAATGCAGGAAGCAGCAGTCACGAGTTACCAGTCTCTGCGGCCACAGCAGGCACTGTGATTCTCCAGCGGTTTGACTTTGTTCCATTGTCTCTTGAGACAGATGGACTTTGCTCCTGACTTTGCTCCATTGTCTCTTGAGACAGATGGATGCCAGCAACCAGGAGTCATCATTCCTAGCAAGCATGGCCAACTTTCAGGGTTAATGAGAGTTGTAGTTCAACAACATCCGAAGAGCCACATGTTCCCCACTCTGGCCATGACACACCAGAGAAATGTAGCTAAATTACATCATCATCTCACCCAAAGAACAACCGAGAGGGAAAAGAAAAAACAGCTTCAAACTTAACAAAAGCATAGGTAAAGGGACCCCTGACCATTATGTCCAGTCGTGGCCGACTCTGGGGTTGCGGCGCTCATCTCGCTTTATTGGCCGAGAGAGCCGGCATACGGCTTCCGGGTCATGTGGCCAGCAGGACTAAGCCGCTTCTGGCAAACCAGAGCAGCGCACGGAAATGCTGTTTACGTTCCCGTCAGAGCGGTACCTATTTATCTAATTGCACTTTGATGTGCTTTCGAACTGCTAGGTTGGCAGGAGCAGGGACCGAGCAACGGGAGCTCACCCCGTCGCGGGGATTCGAACCGCTGACCTTCTGATCAGCAAGTCCTAGGCTCTGTGGTTTAACCCACAGCGCCACCCGAGCAAAATGTTAAAGATACCCTGTGCTAAGATAATAATAATAATAATAATAATAATAATAATAATAATAATAATAATAATTTATTATTTATACCCTGCCCATCTGGCTGAGTTTCCCCAGCCACTCTGATGTCTTTTAAAAAGATGATAGCTGCTTATTTCCTTCACATCTGAAGGGAGGGCGTTCCACAGGGTGGGTGCCACTACCGAGAAGGCCCTCTGCCTGGTTCCCTGTAACCTCACTTCTCACAATGAGGGAACCGCCAGAAGGCCCTCGGTGCTGGATCTCAGTGTCCGGGCTGAACGATCAGGGTGGAGACGCTCCTTCAGGTATACAGGACCTGTGCTGTTTACAAATGGGTCATCAGTAAATTCAGTTTCCCGCAGCATTTGCATCTACCAAAACTTGACTCCACCCTGCTGAGTGTAGCAAAGGCTACTTTGGCTGGAGAGAGATTGGCCGTACAAGAGAGCTATCTGTTTACCCAGCTACAACCAGAAGTAGCTCTCCTCATCCCAGCAACAATCTTCAAACACTTTCCTTATGTCTACATGGAGCTGGACATTATTCACCACCCCTGTGAAAAGTTCTTGTGTATCTTACTCCATGAAGATTGTGCTGCCTTCAGAATGTTGCACGGTGGTGTCTCAGATCAGCGCTGTACCAGATGTTTGGCCATGTTTGTCAACCAGGTGAGTAGTGTGATTGACAAAAATCATTCAGAGTATCTGTACTTGTCCATATGTGTCACAGAGTTGAAGTGCTTTGAGGAACAGTTAGTCTTACTTTCAGCCTGTCACTAGATGGTGCCAAAAATCCGTATTGGAACAAAGTATGTCAGATTTCAGCTCTGCATCAACTCTAATGGTGTGGAAAAGGGCTGTCCCCCAGGAGATAGCTGCAGAAGGCATTAATCTCCCTATTCTTTGCAATGTGGTCGGTTCTCCAGATCTGGAAAAGAATTGCCTGAGTTCTGTCTCAGCCAACGCGTTCTGTCTGCACCTTCTCTGGCTTTCATCACGAGTTCTAACTGTAACATGGGAACTTGAGAATACTCTACTGACTGTAGTATAGTAAAGTGGGGTGGGACCACTAATGAGTGGGGTGCTTTCTCAATTTGTTACCGGGGGGTGAAGTTTACACATAAGAGAATCCACCCTCCTTTCTACCCCAGTAATTTGGATGATATTCTTTCATTTTCTGCCCTTAAAGCCCACCAACTTCTACCTGTTGAAAGTTGGACTTCTTTCATTGCTGCAGTGATATTTTCTAATAACAGCCTTAATCTGGCAACATGCCCTTTGTGGATTCAGCTTTTCTCTCTTTTTTTGGTATTATATCTCCAGGGTCAGATAGAATCAGGATGTCTGGAATGTCTGTGCCTGTTGCCACAAGTTTCCTTCCTTATTTCCCCAAAGCAGCCGTCCTTCCAATTATTCCCTGCTTTGCCCTGCTGTTCGTATGTGGCTGAAGGAATTAGACCGCTGTTTCCGAAACCTGTTTTTCCAACTTTTTTTCAGACTACAATTCCCATCATCCCTGACCACCAATCTTGCTAGCTAGGGGTGATGGGAGTTGTAGTCCCAAAACAGCCAGAGACCCAAGTTTGGGAAACACTGAATTGGGCCAATGCTGTGCTGAAAAAGGAACAGATCTCATTTCCACGCACTGCTGTCTACAGAGTGCTGCCACAGATGGCTGAGGGGTGGACATGTTTTTCACCTTTCTTGGGCTAACGCTTCTTGAATTAATGAAAACATCTTGGTGTCTATTTGCATGAAGTAGCCATCGCAACTTGACAGTGATGTGGCGTGGAGGGAGGAGGGAGGCATCTGTGTGAACCGCATCAGCACGGAGGCCAGAGAACCTCTTCAGAATTGGGAAGGTACCTGCAGTAAGCAGCCAAGCAATTTGGCACCTGAACACACTCGCTGGGTTCCGCCCAACTTTTGAGGGGCTCAGCACATGCATGTGACATACTTCCGAGTAGGGTTGAAAATAAGTCGCAATGTGGATCAATTTGGGGCTCCCACAACCAGCTTTACACAAGGCTTTCAAATAATTGGGCAGCCCTCTCTTCAAAGTGTTTGGACTTCTGAAAGCTCATGTCATCTGACGTATTTTTCGCTCTGTAAGACACACCAGACCATAAGGCACACCTAGTTTTTGGAGGAGGAAAACAAGAAAAAAAAATATTCTGAATCCCAGAAGCCAGAACAGCAAGAGGGATCGCTGCGCAGCAATCCCTCTTGCTGTTCTGGCTTCTGGGATAGCTGCACAGCCTTCATTCGCTCCATAAGACGTGCACACATTTCCCCTTACTTTTTAGGAGGGAAAAAGTGTGTCTTATAGAGCGAAAAATATGGTATGTTCTGCCTCTTAAGCTATGCCAGGCCCGTAAAGCGGATCACAGAGCCTCCGCCAAAAACGCAATGAAATTAGCAATGTTAAAATCCGTTCGTCACAGAGAGTTAAGGAGGGCCGGATACAAACGTAAGCCATAAAATAAATACATGTATAAGATTTACATGTGATCCTCGGTTAGGCGATCAAACAGCTTTAAGCAGTCCTGGCAAACACATTGCATTCAGAGATACAGGCATGGGGTTACCATGCAGTAACCACACAGCCTGTTAATGTATTTCTGATATGATTACAACTCAACAAATAACTTCGCAGTGGAGCAAGAAGCAAGTCACACCCACAACTCTAGTATAAACAAATCCTCAGGGGACAAACGTATGTTGTATTTAAACAGGAATTCAAGGGGCAGGAGACGTAAACTTTGATCCTGCAATGTTGAGCAACGCGGGTTTGGAATGCTCCCTCCCCGCGCCCCCATTCTGTTTCAATTTGTTTTTGAAGCTGATCTCTGTTTCTTGAAGGCCGCCGTGTCCCGAAGGCACGCCGTAAAGGCACCCAGAATAAGGAGGTAGCAGCTTAGGGCGCAAGCAGTGGGAATATGTTGCAGAAATGCAATGCAAAGTGAGGCTACCAGCGGCTAGCGAGAAAAGCAAACAATGTGTTTTGGCAACGCGCTGCAGCCTCCCTGCTTAAGACACTGGAAAAAAGGTCACAAGTGCATTATTATTTTTTTAGCCATTGTGCAAAAGCGACGATCCAGTGAAAATTGCCTGTTACCATGTGACGTTGGAGAAGGCAGCACTGCTGCTATTGGGCCATTTAAAGTTTTGCAACAAGATAAATATCTGGCTTTCCTTGGAGCGCCCTGCTCCTTCTCAGGAATGGTACAGCAGGGCAGGGCAGTGCCTCCAAATTCTTAAAATGAAACACTAAATTAACAAGATTTGCAGAAATCAGAACAGGCGTGGAGGCGTTAATTGAATCGCAACGAAAAGCCCTTTTCCGCCTTTGATTCCTGTTCAGCCACGTCCTATACAGCAGCCGTGTTTACAGTATAATGTAAGGACAGAATATTGTATTCAGCTGTGCAGATCAGAGTTTTACATTATTTGTGGGAGACAGGCTGTTCCTTCCTACACAAATAGCCATAGACTGAGCAGTGCGGGATCTCACTGATCATATGCAAGGAGTATTTACATTTCGTAAAGCTAGTTGACAGTTTGCAGTTTCATCATCTTCCTCTGCAGAATGTCAACAAATCTCTAGTCTGAGTAATCTGGAATCTATGCGCTGCCGCCTGGTCAGGGGCCAGGATACCACAAGGACTGCCTTTTCCTATATAAGAACTAGGTCATCTTCTGGGGCCCTCTGTCATCTGAGGGCACCACAGGTCAGGGCCTTTTCTAGGTTGGCACCTAAATTCCAGTATTCTCTTCCTAGGGAAATGTTCTTAGCTCCTCTCAGCAAAGTTCAGGCTGCAGATTAAGGCCCTGGGTTAAACCACAGCACCTAGGACTTGCTGATCAGAAGGTTGGCGGTTTGAATCCCTGCGACGGGGTGAGCTCCCGTTGCTCAGTCCCTGCTCCTGCCCACCTAGCAGTTCGAAAGCATGTCAAAGTGCAAGTAGATAAATAGGTACCACTCCGGCGGGAAGGTAAACAGCGTTTCCGTGCGCTGGTCTGGTTCTCCAGAAGCGGCTTCATCATACTGGCCTCATGACCCGGAAGCTGTTTGCCGGCTCCCTGGGCCGATAAAGCGAGATGAGCGCCGCAACCCCAAAGTCGGCCATGACTGGACCTAATGGTCAGGGGTCCATTTACCTTTATTTCAAAGCTCATTTGGAGGCAGCACGCCATCGGTTTTCCTGATGCTGTGTCTGGCTTTGACATACTTAAGTGTTCTGTTTGATTTTTAATTGTATTGTAGAGCCTAGTGGAATTGCAATATAGAAATACAGGTGTGTCCCCCTCAGTTACACGTGATAGACTCGTGCACAACTGCTTATCTGCGTGGTGCCGGAAAATAAATATTTTAATTCAGCCCCAGAAATGGCGAGAGAGAGCTGCAGCCGCTTTCCTGCATGTCCTCCGGCCTCCATTAGGCCCCAGAGTTTCAACTCCAGATATTTTGGTCTGGATTGCGGAGAGTGTGAGAGAGAGAGCGCTAGAGAGCAGGAAAAAAAACATGGGTGTTTGAAGGCTTTTTAGAGGGTGTTCCCCACTTTGCACAATTTCAGTTATGCATGCAGGCGCCCAGAACGTAACCCACCTTGTATTTCAATTTTTAAAATAAAATGCATTAGTTATATCTTCGCCGGTGGCATACTATGGTCTGGATACAGGAAGGGATCGGACCTATATATGTTTAAATCAGAGTAGATGGAATACTATGGCTAATGTCAGCTGGCAATTTTTGTTGTTGCTCGCTCCTTCCTTCCTTCCTTCCTTCCTTCCTTCCTTCCTTCCTTCCTTTATTCTCTTTTCTTCCAATAAAAAATTGAGGGGGAAATCAGACCCGGCTTCAAACTTCGGAACCTTTTTTCAGTTCCATGGCTCAAACCTGAAACATGGGCCTTGCTTCACCATTGCAGAACCACTTTGCGAAAGGACATCCATTGAAAGTTCGTCCTATCAGTTTTTATAAAACCTCCCCTTGAGGCCAGCCGCATTTCATTTTAGAAACTGACTTTATTAAGGGCCCTGCCCCCAAGGTAACAGTGGGCGACTGTGACCTTGCCAGCCTGAACTTTTTTTGATCCTGTGACCCTTGTGTTGAAGTCATAGTTGATAGAAATGTTTCTGGCACATTCTAAATTCCCGGGTTGTTTGTAAATATTGCTGACTGTACCGGATCAAGTTGTTCTGAGAGTTTAGCCACATTTCCTAGTTTGTCTGGACTGGCTGCTTTAGGTTAGCAGACTTGTTCCTTCACATTTCAGTCATAGTGTGCTTGCTGCCAATCTGAAATGCAGAGGTTTTCCTGCTTTGCCTCTGCACCACATAGAAGCACAAAACGAAACTGATTCTGTCAATTTTGGTTTCTCCCAGTTCAGTCTGCCCCAATTCTGCGTCAGTTTGCATTTTTTAAAATCCACATGGAAGTTTATGAGAATTTCAGTGTGTGTTACCCACATTTTATGGGACGCGGGTGGCGCTGTGGTCTAAACCACAGAGCCTAGGGCTTGCCGATCAGAAGGTTGGCAGTTCGAATCCCCGCGACGGGGTGAGCTCCGCTTGCTCGGTCCCAGCTCCTGCCAACCTAGCAGTTCGAAAGCACGTCAAAGTGCAAGTAGATAAATAGATACCCCTCTGGCGGGAAGGTAAACAGTGTTTCCGTGCACTGCTCTGGCTTGCCATGCTGGCCACATGAGCGCCACAACCCCAGAGTCATCCGCGACTGGACCTAACGGTCAGGGGTCCCTTTACCTTTACATTTACCCACATTTTGTTATGAATTGCCTAATACTCACTTTTTTGCAAGCGTTTCACCCCAGTATAATGTACTTTGTATGTTAATTTCCTACTAAACTACCAGATAGCTCAGTCGGTAGAACGATGTGACTCTTAATCTCAAGGTTGTAGCTTTGACCCCACATTGGGCAAAAGATTCTTGCATTTCAGGGGGGTTGGACTAGATCAGGCATAGGCAAACTCGGCCCTCCAGATGTTTTGGGACTACAACGCCCATGATCCCTAGCTAACAGGACCAGCGGTCAGGGATGATGGGAATTGTAGTCCCAAAACATCTGGAGGGCCTAGTTTGCCTATGCCTGGACTAGATGATTCTCTTGGTCCCCTTCAGCGCTGTGATTCTATGAGCATCAGGAGCAAAGTGACCAAGTTAGAAGCACTTATTTATTTACATAATACAGCAAACTTCTTTCTGTGGTTTTCAGTACTTTCTGGCATTGGCAGCAAAGGTTAGATGGTTGAAACTACAGTGGTACCTCGGGTTACAGACGCTTCAGGTTACAGACTCCGCTAACCCAGAAATAGTACCTCGGGTTAAGAACTTCGCTTCAGGGTGAAAACAGAAATCGCGCAGCAGTGGCACGGCAGCAGTGGGAGGCCCCATTAGCTAAAGTGGTGCTTCAGGTTAAGAACAGTTTCAGGTTAAGAACGGACCTCCGGAACGAATTAAGTACGTAACCAGAGGTACCACTGTATTATTCTTTAAACCAGGATCCCTTGAATGTAATGCTAAGTTCAGATTCTTGAAAGTGAAACCAAACTTTCCAGAGATTCTTCTCCCAGCTATTTTATCTGGGGGGGGCGGGGGCGAGGGGGGGTAGAGAAGGCAAGGGGAGTACATGAATCTGATGTTCTGCTTCAACTTGCTGAAGTTCATCCAACTAGCACTAAATCAGAGTCTGATGTTACGTGTGAACTGTGCCTTTGTGTTATAAAGACATAAAAATGTAGAAATAATATTAGGATGTATTTCAGCAAGGCATTTCATTAAACGAAAAGAAAGTTGATGCTTTCGGAACCCAAGGTACCACTGTACCACGGAGCTGAGCCCCTCTTTGAAAGAAGCAATGTCTGTTTCATTTGCATGATTTATAACCCACTCTTCATTAAAACCAATCCAGGAGCAAAATGGTTTATTTACACTGTAGCTCGCAACAAGCAGCAGATTCACGACCCAAGGATCTGGGAGTACCACGTTGTAGTAGAATAATATATGCACTTGTGGATTTCCTGATAAAGTGGACAGCTCTGAAAATAGTCTAGCCCTATGTCTCTTTCAGTGAATGAACTCAGAAGGCATCACTGTAGTGGGTCAGTTTTTGGTTCTCAAATTTCAGTGGCACACTCTGTGACACACACACACACACACACACACACCGCCGCCTCTTGCACTCTGTTCTGCATCATTGTTGTGGCGCCCCCTGTAGGGCCAGTGCTCAGAGCGCCTGAACCGGTCGCACTACCCTAAAACTTCCTCTGAAAGAGGAGGCCCTCTAATGTACAAATAAAAAATACGATAGTAGTTTCATTGGTAGATATAAGCATTGCCACACAAGTGACGTGACCCTTAATGGCAAGAAGCAAATGTTCCAAGGTAAACAAGGTGTTTCAAGACATCCTGCACCTGACCCACATAGATAACAGCAGATAATAGTTTAACCGATTACAGAAGCACTGGTTGCAGTTTGCATAGGCCAGGATTCCCCTTGGTGTTCATAGCAGAGGCAGTAAGGCTGCCATACATCCGGATTTTCCCAACATTACCAGGATTTCAAAGGCGGATTTGGCATCTGGGGGGGGGGGAATTTCCAAAATAATAATAATAATAATAATAATAATAATAATAATAAATTAATTAATTAATACCCCGCCCATCTGGCTGAGTTTCCCCAGCCACTCTGGGCGGCTCCCAATCAAGTGTTAAAAACAATACAGCATTCAATATTAAAAACTTCCCTAAACAGGGCTGCCTTCAGATGTCTTTTAAAGATAGGATAGCTGCTTATTTCCTTCACATCTGATGGGAGGGCGTTCTACAGGGCGGGCGCCAATACCTAGAAGGCCCTCTGCCTGGTTCCCTGTAACCTCACTTCTCGCAGTGAGGGAACCGCCAGAAGGCCCTTGGCACTGGATCTCAGTGTCCAGGCTGAACGATGGGGGTGGAGACGCTCCTTCAGGTATACAGGACTGAGGCCGTTTAGGGCTTTAAAGGTCAGCACCAACACTTTGAATTGTGCTCGGAAACATACTGGGAGCCAATGCAGATCTCTCAGGACCGGTGTTATGTGGTCCCAGCGGCCACTCCCAGTCACCAGTCTAGCTGCCACATTCTGGATTAATTGCAGTTTCCGGATCACCTTCAAAGGTAGCCCCACGTAGAGCTCATTGCAGTAAGGTGCTGGTGCTTTGTCCTGGATCTTAGACGTCAATCAAAAAATCGTGTTTTTGTAAAAAAACAGAAACACAAATGTCAGGGAATCAGGAGCAGGAGCACTGGGGAGAGAGGAATTGGAGAGCGAAGGGGAAGAATCCGAGGGCAGCGTAGGGGAGTATGACAGTGGCCCAAGAGATTCCATGAGCTTCTCCAGCGAATCAGAAGATTCCCAGAAGGGGGCGCCGATGGTCAGGGCAAGGGGGGTCCCAGGGGGGACGCACCAGAAACAAGGAGCCAGAGGGGAACCCCAAAGTAGCAGTGGGGGATCGGGACCAGTTTCCCCACCAGAGCGTAGTGGGGGGGAAGAGTCACATGTGTCAGGGCCAGCGTCTCCTCCAGAGGGGAGAGAGAGTGAGTCAGGGCTGACCACGCCTCCAACGGAGGGGAGGTCAGTTGCAGCTAGCCCCCCCAGAGGGGGAAGCAGTGACAGCAGCAGCAGTGAAACGGTCAGGAGAAAAGTTACCGGCTGGGCGCGCGCGCCAAGTTCAAATGTACAAGCGCGGGGAACAGCAGGAGACCCGGATGGGGAACCAGCTCCTAAAGCCCGCCGGAGGGAGGGGGAAGGCTCAGGGGACTCAGCGTCAGAAGAGGCTAGAAAGGGCGAGACCCCGACGGACAGGCGGAACCAGAGGCGGAAGGAACTGAGGAAGAGGTGGAGTAAGGCTAGAGTCTTAAATTGGTGTCAGGGGGGAGGAGACTCAGACGGAGCATCAGCGGTCTGACAGTTGAGACGTAGAGCTGCGCGCTGCGGCTCTGGAAGTGAAACTGAACTTCAATAAAGACTTTCGTACTTAACAACGAAGCAGCGTTGGTCCTTTGTGAGCTGGGACCTTGGGCAGCCCTGACAACAAACAACAACAACTTTTTAAAAAACCTCCACAAATTTGGGTGGTTTCCATAAAAAAAGCTCAACATTTTTTGAAATATGGCAACCTTAAGAGGCAGGAACCTTTCAGCAACCAACTTAAATGAAGGCTACAAGCCTGAAGCACAAGCACCCCAGAAGGATCATTCCCTATTGGTTCAGCCTGGATGACTTTTTCTCAGACAGTGAGTCAGACTCCATCAGTGGTCCTTGGACCACTTTCAGGTTATCCTCAGTGCCCCAGCCTGCCCCGTGCCTCCTCCCTTGCCTGCCACTCCCCATAGACATGCCGTAGCCTTTTGGGCTGGACGGATGCCAGGACCAGCAACTCCTTGCATTGTGAGTAAAGGTGGCTGGAAGAGGAGTAAGCAGGGGAGGCAGGCAAGCAGGAAATCTGAAAGTGAGTAGTATGAATAATAAGCTTCTGTTCTATAAACTGGGAATAGAAAGGAAAGGGATGTGAGAGGAATGTTAGAGAAAGAAGTGAGTTAAAAGGAGAGATGAAACTGGCAGTGTGAAGGGGAATAGTACAAGGTCAGAGTGAAAGAAGAAGGGGAGAAGGAATTACAGGCGATGGGTAAAAAACAACAACAGTGGTACCTCGGGTTACATACGCTTCAGGTTACAGACTCCGCTAACCCAGAAATAGTACCTCAGGTTAAGAACTTTGCTTCAGGATGAGTACAGAAATTGTGCAGCGGCAGGAGGCCCCATTAGCTAAAGTGGTACCTCAGGTTAAGAACAGTTTCAGGTTAAGAACGGACCTCCAAAACGAATTACGTTCTTAACCCAAGGTACCACTGTATTGGCATGGGCAGGACTCAAGGCATTACAGTGGTACCTTGGGTTACAGACGCTTCAGGTTACAGACGCTTCAGGTTACAGACTCCGCTAACCCAGAAATATTACCTCAGGTTAAGAACTTTGCTTCAGGATGAGAACAGAAATCGTGCTTCGGCGGCGTGGTAGCAGCAGGAGGCCCCATTAGCTAAAGTGGTACCTCAGGTTAAGAACAGTTTCAGGTTAAGAACAGACCTCCAAAACGAATTAAGTTCTTAACCCGAGGTACCACTGTACTTGTGGGAGGCATGTCAGGGTGGGAAGGGAAAATATAGAAGAAAACGCTTTCTTCACTTTGGACCAGCAAATTCTGCTTAAAGTGGGGTAGGGACTGTTGCAATGCCTTCCCAAAAAGGTCTGTTGTTAGCTTGAGGAAAACTCTGTGCCACAAGGGAAATGCTGTGGCAAGGACTTCAACCATTTCCAAAGCTGGATTAGTTAGAAGTAGAAGATGCTAACTGCCCGCTGATTACGCCAAAATGCCCCTGTTAAGTTGTGGGTGAACACATCAGACGACAGCGATTCTTCAAACAGCTCTTGTTTATTCACAGGCCAGAACAGAACTGAACTGAAAGGTTCAGCCAGCCTGCTTATATAGAGCTCCAGTACAACGCAACTGTAACAACTTTCTGAAACTATCCAATCACTGAACGTCACTTTCAATCCCTTATTTGCATATGTGGACCTGAGTGAAAACTATCTACAGTATCCCCCTGCTGGCCCAGGGTGAGAACTTCAGTACATAACACCCCTATCCGCCTCCATTTTGTGGTTAGCTCTGCCTCTGCACCAACGTTTTGTGACTGGTGGGCTGTAGTAATTTTCAGCTGCCTCAAGTGAGCCCTGAGGGAAGAAAGCTTGGGAACCCTTGCTCTAGAAGAACTAATCTGAAGCCTCCGCTGATGAGTGGTTAGAAGAATAGCCCTTATTCTTAAGCTTTAACAAATCATCGACTCTCTATAATGTGCAACTAGTCCTATTCTTGAATTTCCATAGATAGCATCAGGAAAGGGGTGTTTGTTTCCTATTTGCCTTTAACAGATCTCTTGAGACCTGGTTATTTTAGGCTGTCCCTGGGGTTATATTCCTTCAGTTCTATGTGACCACAGTTATGGGTGTGTGAAAAGGAAGAGGGGGTGAAGAGTAAAAATAATAATAATAATAATAATTTATTATTTGTACCCCGCCCATCTGGCTGGGTTTCCCCAGCCACTCTGGGCGGCTTCCAACAAAGATGAAAAATACACTAAAATGTCACATATTAAAAACATACCCAGATGTCTTCTGAATGTCAGGTAGTTGTTTATCGCTTTGACATCTGATGGGAGGGCGTTCCACAGGGCGGGCGCCACTACCGAGAAGACCCTCTGCCTGGTTCCCTGTAACTTGGCCTCTCGCAGTGAGGGAATCGCCAGAAGGCCCTCGGAGCTGGACCTCAGTGTCCGGGCAGAACAATGGGGGAGGAGATGCTCCTTCAGATATACTGGACCGAGGCCGTTTAGGGCTTTAAAGGTCAGCACCAACACTTTGAATTGTGCTCGGAAACGTACTGGGAGCCAATGTAGGGGAAGAGGAAAGTCATTTGGGTTTGTAACCTGTTTCTAAATATATTAGCACAGTTGTTTGTTGTTAAAGATTGCTAACAGTGACGTAGCCAAGGAAGTAAATTAATGCACAATGCAAAGGCAGTTGCAGTGAATATGTACCACAGTGTTTCTCCTCATGACTGAGCCAAAGGCTAAAACCAGCATTAGCCTTCCTATGAATTTTGCTATTTGAGACTAAAATTCAGTTAATTCATAAGTCACCATGTAGCTAGTCAGTCATCAGAATCAAGGAGTGTACCAGTTCTGTTCTCTAAAGATTTCCCTATTGAGGGGAGAAACTGTTTGGGTGGGAAGACTTTAGGCTTGAGCAGGGATAGGAATTGGAACTTGCATCAGTTCCACCCAACCTGGCCAGTGGCCAGAGATTATGGGTTGCTGTTGTTGTTTAGTCATTTAGTCGTGTCCGACTCTTCGTGACCCCATGGACCAGAGCATGCCAGGCACTCCTGTCTTCCACCGCCTCCCGCAGTTTGGTCAGACTCATGTTTGTAACTTCGAGAACACTGTCCAACCATCTCATCCTCTGTCGTCCCCTTCTCCTTGTGCCCTCCATCTTTCCCAACATCAGGGTCTTTTCCAGGGAATCTTCTCTTCTCATGAAGTGGCCAAAGTATTGGAGCCTCAGCTTCAGGATCTGTCCTTCCAGTGAGCACTCAGGGCTGATTTCCTTAAGAATGGATAGGTTTGATCTTCTTGCAGTCCATGGGACTCTCAAGAGTCTCCTCCAGCACCAGAATTCAAAAGCATCAATTCTTCGGCGATCAGCCTTCTTTATGGTCCAGATGGAGTCTAATAACATCTCTGGACAGCCACAGGTCTACAGGCAGCCTTGATGGGGTGTTGTGGTTGTTACTAGAACTAACCCTGAGGACCAACAACCAGAACCAGATGTAAAATGGTGACTCAGCCTGGCAGATTCACACTTAGAATTAAGCAACAGGTTGCCTGTGAGTGTATTCACAGCCTGGAAATACGTTTTCACTACCAGCAATTTCAATTAAAAAAAAATTCTCATAAAAATTCATTAGCATTTTAGTGTAGATTTCTTCTAACAAACACATTTTTGGATGCAGTTTTGACACATTTTTGAAAGTCATTTTCCTTGATATAATGCATTTTCGATTGTTATTTAAAGCAATATATTCATTTTTATGCACGCTTTCCCCTGATGTATGCATTTTTGTAACCACTACTTGGTTCAATAACAACACCTCAAAATTCAGGTAAATGTGAATTTTGAAAGATGGCTGTGCTTTGGTTCTTAGGTTGTTTTGGAAAGTTTGAAACCGATTTAAAAGTGAACTGAAAGTTAAATGTGAACTGAATTGAATGTCCGCCCCGCCCCCCCGCCCCCGCTCCTGCTGTCTCCCCAAACTTTCTTCATTTCCACTGTCCATTTTAGCAAGAAAATGAAGAAGACACTTTGCTATTCCTGTTGTCAAAACAGCCAAGATCCAGATTCCCCTGGCCATCCCCTGCTAATCGCCCGGAGATCTATCCATAGAGTCTGATCTTCATTTTGCTCAATTCTGTTGCAGATCCCGAAAAGCAGATTTTTGTGGAAGACAATTTTGTCTCAGTCTCTGTTCCTTTTTTTTAATTACTTTTTTATTCAAAATTAAAACAAAACATTTTATCCAGAAACATATCATCCATATTTCCCCCCTTTTTTTCCTCCCTCCCCCTCCCTCCCATACAAAACCCACCCACCCCCCGACTTCCCTCAGTTCCAGTCTTTGGTTTCTCTGAGACTGCTGTTTTCTGCATGTTACACAGTTGTATAGACCCTCAAACTATTTAAGTAATAATTATCAATAAAAACTTTGGGAGTGTTTATTCAAAACCAGCCAAGGAGTCCAGTTCGCTTTGTTGCGTCTTCAAATACTTTGTAAAGGGTTCCCAATCATCTTTAAAGTCACAGTTATCCTTGTCCCGTAGCTTGTATGTCAGTTTTGCCAGTTCTGCATAGTCCGTCAATTTTTCTTGCCATGATTCTTTAGTTGCGGTTTCTTCAGTCTTCCATCCTTGTGCTATTAAAACTCTCGCGGCCGTTGTCGCATACATGAAGATGTTTTTCAGCTTTTTTGGCAGATCTTTCCCTACAATCCCTAATAAAAATGCTCCAGGTTTTTTAACAAATGTTAAATGGAACATTTTCTTCAATTCGTTATATATCATTTCCCAAAATTTTTTAATTACCTTACAATCCCACCACATATGATAAATTGTCCCCTCCTTTTCTTTACACTTCCAACATATATTTGAACTAGTTTTGTACATTTTCCCTAACTGCACTGGTGTTGTGTACCATCTGTACATCATCTTCATGTAATTCTCCTTTCAATAGGGAACAATCTGTAAATTTTAAATCAGTTCTCCATAATTTTTCCCAGTCTTCCTAATGGCCGCTTTTGTGCACTTACAAAAGCTTGAAATGTTCTAGAGGAGGGAAGGAGACATGATGGTTGAAGGGCCCTTGACTTCTGTTGTTGATGGGGCTTTGGAGAAAAGGAACACACATAATAGCCTGCAATTGCAAACAGAATTTCTCCCAGTGTGACCTCCTTGAGCAAACAGATTATAAACAGAATCAAAACTTTTGAGGTCAACCATAAACATGAAGGCGATGCAGAGATACATCAGGTCCTTTAAAAATAAAGAAAGAAAATAATAAACTAGGGACTGGCTATTTTCTGTCTAAAATAGATCCATTATAGGCAAAGAAAGCAAAATGGACAAGCTTTTAGCTCACTTAACTCTCCTGGAAATTGACTGCTAATATAATTTCCTAGCAGTAGCAGCAAGAGTAAATGGCTGACTAAACCCACAGCATTATGTTTGCTAAGTATAATGTATTAATTTAAATAAAATCCAACAGCCATCGCACAGCGAAGTTCAACCCTCCTTATCATTAAAAGTGACAACCCCCCGTCATAATAGATTGTGCTCATTTTCTAGATCAGGAGATCACGGATGTAATTTAGAAACAAGACTTGAGACAAGAGTAGCTCCTCCGCTGAGCTTTATAAGAAATGCAGAGATTTTGGCCCCTGACATCTCTAACAAAGTCTTTAATTAAAAATTGTTATGAATATTGCCTCATCCAGTAAATCAACATATCAACAGTTTCATAATTGTTTCCTAATTCTTTGGTTTAGGGAAATTGATTGCATATAATTTCTGGCTTCTTTAAAAAGAATGTAAGGGTTACTTTTAAACTTGCGATGCCCTGTGTTGGTTTTTATACCTTAACAATAAAAAAGAAGTGACCATTCATTTCAGTGGTTGTTGTATTTAAAACATCATCAACAACAACAACTTACTGTTGTGATTGTGGTGCACACAATGCAACCACAATAAAAAGTAAGCAAAAATATCTCTAAAATAACACTTCACACCTTATAAGAAAGATATATACATAAATGCCACCAAATACCCTAAGGACATGGGTGGCCGCAGATGCGCTGCTCTGGTTCGCCAGAAGCGGCTTGGTCATGCTGGCCACATGACCCGGAAGCTGTACGCCGGCTCCCTCGGCCAGTAAAACGAGATGAGCGCCGCAACCCCAGAGTCGGTCACGATTGGACCTAATGGTCAGGGGTCCCTTTACCTTTACCTTTACAACATCCAAAACAAAACAACATCTTCTGCAGGCAAGGGGTGACATAACTGGGCTCCTGAACCCCACAGGGATGCTGCAGAAAGAATGTAGTTGGTCAAGGGAGCCGTGGACTCAAAAAGGTTGAAAACCTCTGCATTAGGGGGAACTTGCTTTGCCAAAATGTGTAGATTGCTAAAAACGGCATACAGAAATGTGCTTATTAAAATAAATTGGCACCAAAATGTTGATGAAATTTCAGATTGACGGATTGCAAAGTTCTGCAGAAATGTGGAGAACAGCATTTAAGCCTGGGAAAATAAGTAGCAAAGAGAAACAAAAACTGACAGATTCATCCCCCTTTGTTCACTCGTTTCCACTCCCTTTTTGTCTTGGTTTCTTCGACTTTGCCCTGTTTTGCATGACCATTGTGTCTTGCCCAGCCATGGAAGGGTTAGTGAACACTGTCATGTTCAGCATATTAGTAAAGAAGTAGAACTGTGCCGGTGTTTTGAGTTGAAATAACTAAATCTGTGTTATTAAATACAACAAATTATTAAACCTCTGCTGGCAAACAGGTATTGCATGACCAATTCTGCTTTGACCCAAAGTAACCTGAATTAAGTTCCTTTGGATAGGAGATGTATATCCCCAAATGTATCCATTCTCTTATTTAACATAAGAGTCAGTCTAAAGGTACTGTATATGGCAACAGGGCTAGTTTTGAGGAAAATAACATTGATGAAAACACGGTGGCGTGTTTTTGACACATTCTTCCCATAGTTATATGGGACTTTGAGGGAATAATAAACACGTTTTTGCTTTTGTTAAGGCATTGCCCAAAACACAATAACCCTGGATTGTTGAGTCTACATAAGACTGTAAACATAGCCTATTAGCAAACAATACATTGAATAACTGTCTTTGAGCGACCTTCAGAAAGTAACACAATGGCTCAGATTACTTATTATCATTGTATGACCCTCGACGCTGCCATTCACATCAAGAGGCATTGACTTGCTGAAGCAAAAGGTTCAAATGCACAGCTACTTCCATTGCAGAATCTAAAAAAGCAAAGGCGACAGACCTTGCGGTACCATCAATGAAGCCAGAGACAGTATCTACCGCATTTTTCGCTCCATAAGACGCACCCGACCATAAGGCGCACCTAGTTTTTAGAGGGGGAATGCAGGGGGGGGGATTATTTAAAGGGAGCGCTGAGCAGAGCCTGTATGCATCCCAGGCTCTGCTCAGTGCTCCCTTTCACGAGCCGCGTGGAGCATGTGTGCAGCTGTAACTGACGGGCTGCCCTTCTCCCTCCTCGGGGAAAAGTGCCCAAGAACCACACACTCCGCGCAGCTCTTTAAAGGGAGCGCGGCTATCCCTGGCTTTGTCCCTTCCCCCACCTCCCGCACACGGCTCTGTCACTTCCCCCATCTCCCACAAGAGCAGCACTCCCTCTAGCTGTTCTGGCTTTGGGATACCCCCACGAAGCCTCCGCAGGGCAGCAGGATGAAGGCTCCCTGTGCCCTGCGGAGGCTTCCCGTGGCTAAGCCAGAAGCTAGAACAGCAAGAAGGAGCGCTGCGCAGCGCTCCCGCTTGCTGTTCTGGCTTCTGGGATAGCCGCGCAGCCTGCATTCACTCCATAAGACGCACACACATTTCCCTTTACTTTTTGGAGGGGAAAGGTGCGTCTTATAGAGCGAAAAATACAGTATATCTGTTCTCTATCCCTATACCTATACCCTGCCAGGTATCACTCAAGATGTGCTTGCTGGTGAATTCTACTGGCAAATTTAACCATCTCTGCCCTGAGATCTACAGATGTACAGTGGTGCCTCGCAAGACGAAATTAATTCGTTCCGCAAGTTTTTTCTTCTTGCGAGTTTTTCGTCTTGCGAAGCACGGTTTCCCATAGGAATGCATTGAAAATCAATTAATGCGTTCCTATGGAGACCGCTTGCCAGGCTGGCGGTGCGGAGAAGGGCTTTTCTCCCCACCGCAAGCCTTCAGGACAGGTCTGGGAACAGAGGGGAAGGCGCGCAGCGCTTCTCCTCTGTTCCCGGGGCTTGCGGTGGGAGGAGGGTTTTTCCTCCCCACCGCCAACATTCAGAACAGCATTCTGAATGTTGGCGGTGGGAAGGAAAACCCTCCTCCCACCGCAAGTCTTCAGGACAGCCATCCGAAGGCTGGCGCGGGGAGAAGGTCTCTCCGCCCCACCGCCAGCCTTCGGAGGAGCCTTCCGAAGGCTGGCGGCGGGAGGAGGTCTCTCCGCCCCACCGCCAGCCTTCGGAGGAGCCTTCCGAAGGCTGGCGGCGGGAGGAGGTCTCTCCGCCCCACCGCCAGCCTTCGGAGGAGGTCCGAGGACAGTGGGGAAGACGCGCTGCGCTTCCCCGCTGTCCTGGAGATTTCCCTATGGGCTTTCGTCTTGCGAAGGAAGGCCATAGGGAAATTCGTCTTGCGAAGCGCATCGAAAAACGGAAAACCCTTTCGTCTAGCGGGTTTTTCGTCTTGCGAGGCGTTCGTCCTGCGGGGCACCACTGTATGGTGGTATACAAATTAATAACAATAACAGTGGTAATGATAATGATAACAATAATTGCTCCACTCTTTTTCTTATACCTTACTGGCTTAGCTTGCATTGGCGAGAGGACTGACTGACATGAATGACCCAACCCTATCATCCTGAATGCCTGTGTGAATATGAATATGTCCTGTTTCCATTCTCTGTGTAGAAGTCCCTAAGGCACCCTTGGCCCAAGGGTTCCCTGATAGAGCAGGGGCGAGGGGCCTGTGTCCCTCCAGATGTTGCTGAACTACAACTCCCATCAGCCCCAGCAAGCTTGGCCAATGAGCAGGGATGTTAGTTGTAGTTCGGCAACCTCTGAAGAGCCAAAGATTCCCCACCCCTGAGATGGAAAGACTTTCCCAGCCTTATATGGAGATGCCAGAGACTGAAGTTGGGACCTTTTGCATGCAAAACAGGACCTCCACCATTGAGCTGAGGCCCTTTCCAGTCAACTCATCAGCTACATCTGGGACGCAGGTGGTGCTGTGGGTTAAACCACAGAGCCTAGGACTTACCGATCAGAAGGTTGGCGGTTCGAATCCCTGCGACGGGGTGAGCTCCCGTTGCTCGGTCCCAGCTCCTGCCAACCTAGCAGTCTGAAAGCATGTCAAAGTGCAAGTAGATAAATAGGTACCACTCCGGCGGGAAGGTAAATGGTGTTTCTGTGCGCTGCTCTGGTTCGCCAGAAGCGGCTTAGTCATGCTGGCCACATGATCCGGAAGCTGTACGTCGGCTCCCTTGGCCAATAAAGCAAGATGAGCGCCGCAACCCCAGAGTCGGCCACGACTGGACCTAATGGTCAGGGGTCCCTTTACCTTTACATCAGCTACACCCAGGGTGGTGTAACTTACAAGATCCATGGGTTTGTTCAGGGTGTTTTGGTTGTCTTGGTTGTAGCTGCGCAGGTACTCTCTGGGTGACCCCTTCAAACTGGACTTCAGTAAAATAGAAGACGTAGCCCTGATTTGGAAGGCCTTTGGTGGGCAAAGGGAATCAAGTGGAACCTACTTAAGCTAAGGCTGGGATCCCTTGGTGAATCACCCTGTCCTGTCTTGGAACTGCCTTGCGGGCCTTATTATGGACTCAATAAGCTCTTAATTAAAATGCAACCGCACTTAATTAAAAAGAAAAACCCTGTTGAAATCTTGACAGGGTTGGCACTTGTGTATGGGCCTTGTTAGGCATTGTTGCTACAGCCTGTGATAACGTACCGTTTGCATCATTTTCCAAAAACCTCTCCGGGGCAAAACCTGAGAAGCCTTATGAGGAGAATAGATGGTTTCTGGAGAAATGTATCTTAAGTTAGTAAGAAATACACACCAAAATCAGTATGCTTTCAAATTCTGAGAACTAGGTGTTTAAAATCCTTGAAGTATCCTAGAAGCAAGCGTCAAAGCAATAAAAAAGATTAATGTATTACTTTCCCTGGATGTTTGCTTCTTGGCTTGTAACTGCTGCTCTCTAGATAAGTGGGAGGGAAGAGAAGGAACTCTATTAATCAGCCTGAAGTTGCAGTAAGTTCTCCAGAGCCAAAGTAGTTGGCAAAGGAGAGTGCCAGACTTTTATTGCTTCTCCGGTGCAATTCAGGTCTCGCAAGGCCATTGTGCCTGTTCCAAACCTGGCTGAATTAAGACAAAAGAAAAGTTTAGGAACACCAGAATCGCCGCAAAGAGCTGTCCGGAGTGACAAACATGTTGCAGTCAGTAGCGGACAGCATACCAGGAAGTAAAGGAGAAGGAGCATGGGCAGCACAGTGCACACACTCCTGCAGGAAGGCCAGATTGGTGCGGTGCAAACATATAGGCAGAGCCAAACTCACTGCTGCCTCAGTGAATAGGATTTCCCTTAAAAAAAGGGAAAAGTTGACAGCTATGCTCCTGCCCCGCTCAGCAATATATACCACAGCTTCTTTGGTCTACATATAGTAAGGGTGTTCAAAATGAGAGTCATCACAGCATCCTCTTTTTTACTCTTCAAAATATTGCAACCCTCACCATAAGCAACATGGCAATGGAATCAAATAAGAGCAACTAAAAATGGCAGCAGAATACAGATTAGCAGAGCAAAGCAAATCTGCCCAATAGGCCAAATATCTGTCTGGTTTTTTTTAATTGCCTACAACAAGGGATCTAGGCAAGCTTGCTTTGGCAGGGAGTTCCAAAGTCTGGACTCAGCCACTGAGGAGGCCCTTTGAGTCAGAGTTGAGCTGATGTCATAATGAGCGATGGAAGGAATTTTCCTCCAGGTCTGATAAACTGATGAACTCATGGATTTTTTCCCTATGACGGGCAACCGATAGCATGCAACTCATTTGCTTCAGGCACTAGAGGAGTGGGACAACAAGCTTGTTCTCAGTAATTACAATAGAAAGTGGGTTATAAAGTTTAAGAACACAGGACTTCTATGGACTTTCCCCCCTGATTTATAAATGTGCAGTTGTTTGTCAGTTACTGCAAGGAATCCAGACGTCCTCTACTTCTGTTCCAAGGAAATGGCTGTTGCCCATTATTCAAAATACATTATGTTACTACAGAAGTGTTAAGGATTTGATATAGGAAAGCTTATGGAGTTTATAAAATGACCCACAATGTCAATAGTAGAGTGATCTAAGGATGAAGACATACATAATATTGTTATGAGCTTGGGCGGTGTGTGTGTGTGTGTGTGTGTGTGTGTGTGTGTGTGTCAGTCTGGCTCCCTTCCAGTGGCGGATCTTGGGGGTCTCAAAATTCAGCAGCACCCTGTGCCACGCCAGAATTAGGTACGTCCCTGTCTCTTGCCTTCACTTACAGTGGTACCTGGGTTGCATACACTTCAGGTTACATACACTTCAGGTTACAGACTCCGCTTACCCAGAAATAGTACCTTGGGTTAAGAATTTTGCTTCAGTGTTCTGGCGGCGCGGCAGCAGCAGAAGGCCCTATTAGCTAAAGT
This sequence comes from Podarcis filfolensis, assembly GCF_964270895.1. Taxonomy (NCBI): domain Eukaryota; kingdom Metazoa; phylum Chordata; class Lepidosauria; order Squamata; family Lacertidae; genus Podarcis; species Podarcis filfolensis. The sequence goes on along the minus strand of NC_139606.1, from coordinate 8,489,667 downwards.
GGTGCTTCAGGTTAAGAACAGTTTCAGGTTAAGAACGGACCTCCGGAACGAATTAAGTTCTTAACCTGAGGTACCACTGTATACCTTATGGTTGCAGTGCTGCCAAGACTCCATGCAAGAAACCCTGGAGTCAGAGGTCAGAGAGGTGTGTAACAATATAAACAGTAAAGGTAAAGGTAAAGGTAAAGGGACCCCTGACCATTAGGTCTAGTCATGGACGACTCTGGGGTTGTGGCGCTCATCTCGCTTTACTGGCCGAGGGAGCCGGCGTACAGCTCCCGGGTCATGTGGCCAGCATGACTAAGCCGCTTCTGGCGAACTAGAGCAGCGCACGTAAACACCGCTTACCTTCCCGCCGGAGCGGTACCTATTTATTTACTTGCACTTTGATGTGCTTTCGAACTGCTGGGTGGGCAGGAGCTGGGACCGAGCAACGGGAGCTCACCCCGTCGTGGGGATTCAAACCACCAACCTGATTGGCAAGTCCTAGGCTCTGTGGTGTGGTTTAACCCACAGCGCCACCCGCAGACCTCATTGCTAATTCTTCAGCATTGCAAGTGAAATGAATGATCCAGGATTTAGTGCAGAGGTAATAAATGGAAAACCAGGTCGGAGTAATTTGAGTAGAGTGCAGAGATCAGAAGCAAAACTGATGACGATCAGTGAAATATGAGGCCTTGGAAAAGGAGAATCTGCTCCAGAACTTTAAGGAAGTTAAAAAGATAGAATCACAGCAGTTAGCAAGAGATTAAAGCTGTGTGATGCACGGTGGAACAGCACCCGAGGGCCAGAGTAGCTGCAGAGAGGTTTTCCATGCTCATTTGGGGAAATATAGTTACATGAAGGGACGTGGGTGATGCTGTGGGTTAAACCACAGAGCCAAGGAATTGCCGATCAGCAAGTCGGCGGTTCGAATCCCTGTGACGGGGTGAGCTCCCGTTGCTCGGTCCCTGCTCCTGCCAACCTAGCAGTTTGAAAGCATGTCAAAGTGCAAGCAGATAGATAGCGCTCAGGTGGGAAGGTAAACAGTATTTCCATGCGCTGGCCCAGTTCATGCTAAGTCATGCTAGCCACATGACCCGGAAGCTGTACGCCGGCTCCCTCGGCCAATAAAGTGAGATGAGCACCGCAACCCCAGAGTCAGCCACGCCTGGACCTAATGGTCAGGGGTCCCTTTACCTTACCTAGTTACATGAAAGGCGATTTGGCAGCAAGTGGCAAAACCCTTACGCAGGTAAATGAAGCAGACAAACGAAAGGTTCTAGGTAAGCAATCTTTAGAAAACCATGAGCATGGTGTGGCCAAAGACTGTGTGCAGACTCATACTTTAGTTGTGGACAAAGACGTTGAGCCTCTATGTAAGGCAGAACTGCTCCCTCCCCAGCTGTTTTGGACTACAACTCCCATCAGCCCCCAAGCTAGCAGAGCCATGCTGGCTGAAGCTGATGCAAGTGGTAATATAAAACAGCTGGAGGGTAGCAAATTGGAGGAAGCTGAGATAAAGGCTCAAGCTGATGGTTGCCTACACTCCAGTGTGAAGGCCACATCACAGCAAAAAGGGTTTCCCTGCCCCTGCTCAGGATTAAGTTCCAGACCTATGGGCTCAGAAAGCCAGTTTCTCATGAAACGTGAAGATATCTGAGCTGGAGTTAGCGGAACTGCTTGGTAAGCAGAACATATCTTCTTATTTTCCTGGAATTGTTGTTGTAGGACAAGACCGCTGTCCCAGGGATCCTGGGCTGTCATTTTCATGCGCAAACAATGTGTATAGATATTTGGCCTTGGTTACGCGAACAGAATGCAGTTTTATGCATGATATAGAAAGATATGACGAGGCCTAAATGTTTTCTTTCCTTAAGAACAAGCGACAGCCTTGGGAGGAAGCTGTTGTGGGCAGAAGCGAGGCTGAGGAAGGTGTGGCTTTGCTTGACCCTCTGCTCCTCTGGTGTTTTCCTACTCCAAATCTCATCTGCTCCCAGCTGATTTCTGCTCCAGGCTGGATTGGTGCATAGCTGTCAACTTACAGATTTGAAAATAAGGGATCAGCAGCCAAAATAAGGGATTTTCAGAGCACAGGTATGTTCGACTTCTGAGCCCCTCCGAGCCAAAGGCAGAAAGCCCAGCCAGCAGCCAAACGAAGCCTCAAGCGGTGGTTCCCACAGCGCAGCAACCCGGCAAAGGGGATGCAGCAAGGAAAACCACCATCGCCTCTCCACTGAGAAGCGCTGAGCAAAGGCGAGTCCCCAGGCAACGCGGCCGATTTGATCGGCACAAGGCATGCAAGATCCACCCCCCCAGTCGTTCTTAGACTCCTTATTGGGTGAGCAATGCAGCCAAGCAACACAGTTGGAGCCTCCCTCTTCCCTGGCTGGCAGGGAGGGAGGGAGGGAGAGGAGCTGCTTCCTTTGAAACCCGGGAAATTTAGGGACATCATCAATAAGGGACAGCAGCGGGACACAGCGCTGGGATAAGGGACTATCCCGCCAAATAAGGGACGGTTGACAGCTATGGGTTGGTGTGCAGAGCAGCTTTGGTTGGGTGATTTGGAGTGGGAACACAGCTGGCAGGGAAAAGGTGAAACACCCTTCTCCCCAACCACTTCTCTTGCAAACCCTCTACCTCCTGAAGGTGCTTTTCCTTACAAAGAGAGAAAGAAAAGACTCCTGTGGCTTCCTTATATCCATATGCTCTCCTTCTTGGAGCTGACAAACATAGCAAGCATGACATTCGCAAGTTGGCCAGTAGCATAGAAAAAGCCTTTCCTGGCAGACTCAAGATACCCTCCTCCAATTCAGTGTTTTGTCATGCCCTCAGTGGAGAGGGGCCTGCTGAGGCACGCCTAGATAATACTAGCTCCCTTGGAAGTAAACAAATGTGCTTATTCTCATATCTTACACAGCTTAAAAGCCAATTATCCAGCAGCTCAGCTGGTACCAACACCTTCATTTTCTCTTGAGATTACATTTTTATCCGGACGTTGCTGCACTTAGCTCTTGTCAGTGACCCATAGATGCTCCTGATGGTAGGCAAGGCGTAAATCCGCTTTCTCAGGGTCTACCCGTTAACATATGGCAAGACTGCTTAATACTGTGGTTGAATGTTGTTGTTTAGTCGTTTAGTCGTGTCCGACACTTCGTGACCCCCTGGACCAGAGCACGCCAGGCACTCCTGTCTTCCACTGCCTCCCGCAGTTTGGTCAAACTCATGCTGGTAACTTCGAGAACACTGTCCAACCATCTCGTCCTCTGTCGTCCCCTTCTCCTTGTGCCTTCCATCTTTCCCAGCATCAGGGTCTTTTCCAGGGAGTCTTCTCTTCTCATGAGGTGGCCAAAGTCTTGGAGCCTCAGCTTTAGGATCTGTCCTTCCAGTGAGCACTCAGGGCTGATTTCAATAAGAATGAATAGGTTTGCTCTTCTTGCAGTCCGTGGGACTCTCAAGAGTCTCCTCCAACACCATAATTCAAAAGGTTGTATACCTGAGGTTAAAGGTACAAGTTCTGGTGGTTGTTCAAAAAAGGAAATTTAAGGGGAGGTGGGTTTTGTTTTTTCCTTTCTTTCCAAAAATAAGCTGCCAGCACTCATATGGGTACAAGCATTCCGGCACAAGATGGCTGCCATAGGCACCAAAAATATGAGTGGTGCATTAAGTTAGCTGCATCTAGACTAAACGTGAGGGCAGCAGGCTAGCTTGGGGGTGCCTAAGGTAAGTTATGTGACCCACATGGCCCTGTCCACTTCCCATCTTTTGGCACCTGCTGCCTGAGATGACCACTTCACTTGGTCACCTGGCAGTTACCTCAGGCGGCAGATGCCGAGGTGCAGGAAGTGGGCAGACCTGGGCCAGCCTGCCGCTCCCTCCTGTCTTATTGTGAGGTGAAGGAGAAGAGGTGTGCTCACCTGCCCAGCCACAGGTGCAGCGGCAACACCAGGAGAAAGATTGGGTGGAAACCAGTATTGATGCACCCTCCTTCTTCCTCCTCCATCTTAGGGGACAGTGATGGTTGCTGAGGCCTGGCAACAGCATCAATATGATCTTGCCTGCAGAGGTTTGTCTTCCTTCTCCCGCACTTCAGCCTTGCCAGGGTTTGGTGTAGCGCTCGCCTTGCAGTTTGGGCCAGCGGCAGTTCAATCTTTGTTCCTGCCTTTCACCATAATGCCCTAAGATGCTCTTCAAACCTATCAGGGTCCTTGCTTTTTTCTCATATGTATATATGTGTGTATGCATGTGTATGTTTGGGGGGGCTGCTTGGTTGGGAGGCGTTGTCTGTTTGAGGGTGGCATTTAATAAAAATAAAAATAAAAATAAAAATAATTTTTTATTTATATCCTGCCCTCCCCAACCGAAGCCGGGCTCAGAGTGGCTAACAACAATATAAGTAACACCGTTTACATAAAATCACAATCAATTAATTGAAATGCATTCTAAAATCAATTCTGTTAGGTTGTGAGTGAACATATCATTTTTTTTTAAAAAAATATTTATTAAAGTTTTAAAGGTTACAGAAAGAAAAGGCAAAAAACACCATTTTAAACAAAAACAATACAACACATCACAATAAAGAAAAAACAAGAATGAGAAAAAGAAAGAAAAAACAAAAAAATAAAATCCATTAAAAAAGCAAAAAAGAAAAATACAGCGAATCTTCCCATAACTTATCTTTCATTAGCTTATTTCCTTGACCTCCTCACACCTCCCTTTTTTGTATTCTAGTTCGATTATCTGTTTCAGCAAATCCTTTCCATCTTTTCAAATTTTTGTCCTGTAATTTATCTTAATATAATGTAACTTTACTTTCCCTCCTTTCACCAATTTACAGTCAGTTTTTCCCAAATCCTTTATAACATTTCTGCTAAAGCCACATGACATCATTCCAACATCCTTCTAACATTCATTAATTTTGCAATGTTTCTGTAAATAGTCTTTGAATTTCTTCCAATCTTCCTCCACCGACTCTTCTCCCTGGTCTCGGATTCTGCCAGTCATTTCCGCCAGTTCCATGTAGTCCATCACCTTCATCTGCCATTCTTCCCGGGTGGGTAGATCTTGTGTCTTCCAGTACTTTGCAATAAGTATTCTTGCTGCTGTTGTGGCATACATAAAGAAAGTTCTATCCTTCTTTGGCACCAATTGGTGGACCATGCCCAGGAGAAAGGCCTCTGGTTTCTTCAGAAAGGTATATTTAAATACCTTTTTCATTTCATTATAGATCATCTCCCAGAAAGTCTTAATCCTTGGGCATGTCCACCAAAGGTGAAAGAATGTACCTTCAGTCTCTTTACATTTCCAACATTTATTATCGGGCAAATGGTAGATTTTTGCAAGCTTGACTAGTGTCATGTACCACCTGTATATCATTTTCATTATATTCTCTCTTAAGGCATTGCATGCCGTGAACTTCATACCTGTGGTCCATAACTGTTCCCAGTCAGCCATCATAATATTATGTCCAACATCTTGTGCCCATTTAATCATAGCAGATTTCACCGTTTCATCCTGAGTATTCCATTTCAACAGCAAGTTATACATTCTTGACAAGTTCTTAATTTTAGGATCTAGCAGTTCTGTTTCCAATTTTGATTTTTCCACCTAGAAGCCAATTTTTTTGTCCAAGTTATATGCCTCCATTATCTGGTAATAATGAACCCAATCTCGCACTCTATTTTTTAATTTTTCAAAACTCTGCAGTTTTAATCTGTCTCCCTCTTGTTCCAAAATTTCCCAATATTTCGGCCATTTGGCCTCCATATTGAGCTTTTTCTGAGCCTTCGCTTCCATTGGTGACAACCACCTTGGGGTTTTATTTTCAAGCAAGTCCTTATATCTTATCCAAACACTGAACAGTGCTTTTCTGACAATATGATTTTTGAACGCTTTATGTGCTTTAACCTTGTCATACCACAGATATGCATGCCACCCAAATACATTGTTAAAACCTTCTAAATCCAGCACGTCAGTGTTTTCAAGAAGCATCCATTCTCTCAGCCAGCAAAAAGCGGCTGATTCATAATAAAGTTTTAAGTCTGGCAGGGCAAATCCACCTCTTTCTTTAGCATTAGTTAATATCTTTAATTTTATTCGAGGCTTCTTGCCCTGCCAGACAAATCTAGAGATATCTCTCTGCCACTTCTTGAAACACTCCATTTTATCCAAAATTTGCAATGTTTGAAACAAAAACAGCATCCTTGGCAATACATTCATTTTTATCACAGCAATTCGGCCTAACAATGATAGCTTCAGGTTTAACCATATTTCTAAATCCTTTTTCACTTCCATCCAACATTTTTCATAGTTATCCTTAAATAAATTCACATTCTTAGCGGTCATGTTAACCCCTAGGTATTTCACTTTCTTAACCAGTGTTAATCCTGTCTCCTTCTGAAACCTCTCTCTCTCAGTCACTGTTAGATTTTTCTCTAAAACCTTAGTTTTCATCTTATTCAACTTAAATCCCGCTACTTGTCCAAATTCTTGGATCAGTTCCAGTACTCTTTTAGTACTAGATTCTGGCTCCTGTAATGTCAATACCAAATCATCGGCAAATGCTTTCAGTTTGTACTGTTTAGCTCCGACTTGTATACCTTTAACCATTTGGTCCCTTCTAATCATATTTAAAAGAACCTCCAGGACCGATATAAAAAGCAATGGAGAGATTGGGCAACCTTGTCGTGTTCCTTTCTCTATCTTAAATTCTTCCGTCACTACATTATTCACAATTAATTTAGCCTTTTGTTCTGAGTAAATTGCACCTATACCATTGCCAAAACCTTGACCAACCCCCATCCCCTGTAAATTCTTCTTCATAAAACTCCAAGAAATATTGTCAAAGGCTTTCTCCGTGTCCACAAATATCAAGACTGCTTTAGTATTAATATTCACTTGTAATTTTTCTAGAATATTAATTATGTTCCTCGTATTGTCAGACAGGTGTCTGCCCGGGAGAAAGCCAGCTTGATCTTTATGAATTCCTTCTACTAGTACCTTTTTTAATCTTTTAGCCAAAATGTCTGCAAAAATTTTATAAGCCACATTAAGCAAAGATATGGGGCGGTAGTTCTTAAGCTGTGTCTTCTCAGACTCTGTTTTCGGTATAAGTGTAATATAAGCTTCCTTCCACGACTCTGGTGCCCTTTTCCCTTCCAATATTTCATTACAAACTTCTTTTAATGGCTGTACTAACCATTCTTTCAAGGATCTATAATATCTTGAGGTCAAACCATCCGGTCCTGGAGATTTGCCTAATTGCATGTTCTGGATGGCCCCTTCTACCTCCTGCTCCGTTATTTTACAGTTCAACATTAGCTTATTTTCTTGAGAGATTTTTTGTAGTCCATTTGTTTTAAAAAATCGGTCAATGTCCATTTCTTTCTGCGTCTCCTGTGTATATAATTGTTTAAACTACCTCTGGAAACACTTCCTGATCTCCACTGGATTCTGTATATTTTTTCCTTCCACTTCCAAGTTTGTAATGGTATTAAGTTTTTGTCTTTTTTTCATTTGCCAAGCCAGCAGTTTTCCGCATTTATTTGCCGATTCAAAGGTCTTTTGTCTCATCTGTTTAATTTTCCATTCTATTTCCTGGTTCATCATTTTCACATATTGAACTTGATATAACTTTATCTCTTTCAGAATCTCCTGCAACTTTGGTTTCACTCTCAATTTCTTCTCTCCTTCCTTTATTTTCTCAAAATCTTATCTTTTTTCTCATTTTGGACTCTCTTTTGAATCGCATTCTGTTGTATCAAAAATCCTCTCATAACCGCTTTGCTTGCGTCCCAAATTACTCTTTTTTCAACAGTGGTGTTCATATTTATCTCAAAATAATCTCTCAAAGTTTTTTGGGCCTTCTTAGACACTTCTTCATTCCTAAACAATGTGTCATTCATCCTCCATCTGAAGGAACCAGTTGGTGTTAGTTTCATTTCCATCTTCACAGCATTGTGGTCGGAGCAGGTTTTAGGGCAGATTTCCACCTTTCTAGTCTTCGGAGCCAGCCCTCTAGTTACCCAAATTTGGTCAATTCTTGTCCATGTCATTTTGGCCTCAGAGAAGAAGGTTCCCTCTCTTCCCAGGGGGTTTTTCATTCTCCAGATGTCAACTAAATCCATATTGTCAGCCATATCAAAGAAAGTTTTTGGTAATCTACCATCCTTAGTAACTACCTGTCTCTGTGCCTTGTCCATATTTGTAGACACCACTCCATTCATATCCCCCATCAAAATCATATTGTAGTCCATATAGTCCATCAGAGTCTCATGTAACTTCTTGAAGAATTCCGATTTTCCCTCATTTGGTGCGTAGATGCCTAATATCAAACATTTCTCTCCTTGTGATTGAATTTCAATTGCCACAAATCTTCCTTGGTCATCTTTAAATAGAAATTTCGGTGATAGGCTCTCCTTTGCATAAAGTACTACTCCTCTTTTTTTAACTTTGTCTGATGAAATAAATTCATGTCCCAGTCTTTTATTACTCAATATTTTCCTGTGTAGCATTATCACATGTGTTTCTTGTAAACAAATCGTGAGTGAACATATCAGACGACACAGCAATTCTTCAACAGCTCTTGTTTATTCACAGGCCAGAACAGAACTGAACTGAAGGGTTCAGCCAGCCTGCTTATATAGAGCTCCACTACAACGCAACTGTACCAATTTTCTAAATCTATCCAATCACTGAACGTCACTTTCAATCCCTTATTTGCATAACTATCTACAGTATCCCCCTGCTGGCCCAGGGTGAGAACTTCAGTACATAACAAATTCATTCTAAAATCAATTCAAAATCAAATTAATGGCAACCGTTGGGCTAGAATTTCCTAGAGTTTCCTTATTTCCTATAAGTGTAGACATATTTACTTTATTTCATGAAATTTAGAATTGTTGAGTTGGAAAGGGCCACAAGCGCCATCTAGTCCAGCCCCCTGCAACGCACAGTGGCGTAGCGTGGGGGGTGCAGGGGGAGCCGGCCGCACCAGGCGCAACATCTGGGGGGGCGCGCGCTCGCACTCGCAGCTCTCTGCCCCTACCTGGCTCCACGGGTTAGGGGGCGCAAATTACTTGCCTTGCCCTGGGTGCTGACAACCCACACTACGCCACTGGCAACACAGGAAACGTTTGCCCAAGGTGGGGATCAAACCCACATCCCTGAGATTGAGTCTCATGCTCTACCGACTAAGCCATTTATACACTGCCTGATTGTAAAAAAAGCAAGGCGGTTTACAAAAGATGAAGCAGTAAAATCGAGAAGAACAAAATACTACCCTGCTTTAAAACCTATGAAAGATGCTAAAACAGATTAAAAGGACCTAAGGTTTCTAAGCATCTGGGTAGGCTTGTTTAAACAGGAATGTTTTAAAAAGGAGGATAGGGAAACACCTGCTTGATCTCAATAGGCAGGGAGTTCCAGAGAGTAGACGGTGCCACACTAAACGGTTGAGTTCTTAAAAATGTGGAACAGGCATTATGTGGCATCTGTAGTTGCGTGGGCACACGTGTAGGGTAAGGCAGTCTCATAGGCAAATTGATCCCAACTTATAAGGGATTGATATACCAACAGTGATACCTTGGACCTGGCTCAGTAGCAAATCGGCAACCAGTTCAGATCAAGCGCAAGGGAAGCCCCACATAGAGCGCATTGCAGTAATCCAGTCTTGATGTTTTGCCTATTTTCTCAGTGTGTATATATGTGCGTCTGAGCATCACCTGTTTTATGTGAAATGGGTATTTTGTGGCGCCCCTGACAGTTTATTATATTTCCAAATGTGTCCCTAGGCCTGGGAAAAGATGGGGAAGCCCTGACCTATGGCCCGCCAGCCAAATCCAGCCAGCCTGCAACCAGGAGGAAGCAGAACGGGGTGAGTGGAATGGGGACTGAGAGAAACAATGGAGAAGGCTGGAGAGGGGGGGAATATATAAAAATAGATGTGTCAATAAATATATAGATATGATTCTGCACAGACAGTTGACTGCGGAGTATTGCTCAGCTTGTTTGTTCTTTGCTCTTTTAGCAAAGCACCATTTCACGGTTGCTTGGCGCCTTCGTCTTCTATCCTTTAGTAATGGGGACGGATTAATTTGGAATCATGGGCCACTGAGCTGAGAGCTCAGGTGTGTCAGAAATCGCAGGTGGCTGGTGCTGACTAGACAGCAACTGAATGCACAATTCTTTGATTAGGCTCCCGGGAATGGAGTAATTAGCAGCGATGAATATACCACAGCTTGCCTTCTACTGCCTCATTAGCTGCGACACCAATGTTACTTTTAAAAGCTTCGGGGAGCGAGGGGGCAAGTGTTAACTTCTCACCCAAGCTATTGGAAAGTTGAAGTTCATGAGGGGAAGAGTGCTGGCGTAAGCATTTTCGGATTTCACCAAACGGGCCTTTGTGGCCGCTGGCATTAGTTGCTACGTAGTGCCTAGGAAGCTCTAAAGCAGGAGTCAGTAAACTTTTTCAGCAGGGGGCCGGTCCACTGTCCCTCAGACCATGTGGGGGGCCGGACTATATTTTGAAGAAAAAAATGAACGAATTCCTATGCCCACAAATAACCCAGAGATGCATTTTAAATAAAAGGACGTATTCTACTCATGTAAAAACATGCTGATTCCTGAACTGTCCGCGGGCCGGATTTAGAAGGCAATTGGGCTGGATCCGGCCCCCGGGCCTTAGTTTGCCTACCCATGCTCTAAAGATAGCTGCGAGCCTCACGATGGCAGACTTTGGTTGGGCTATTAAAAGGATTTAAATGGTAGATAAAGATGTATACTTTAAAAAGTACAGTGGTACCTCGGGTTAAGTACTTAATTTGTTCCGGAGGTCCGTTCTTAACCTGAAGCACCACTTTAGCTAATGGGGCCTCTTGCTGCCGCTGTGCCGCCGGAGCACAATTTCTGTTCTCATCCTGAAGCAAAGTTCTTAACCTGAAGCACTATTTCTGGGTTAGTGGAGTCTGTAACCTGAAGCGTATGTAACCTGAGGTACCACTGTAATGGACTTTAAACATTGAAATCAAAATCAAAACGTTCTTGTATTGCCATTGCCATTGTAGTAAACTTGTTCCCCTAATGTGCATGTGTTAAAACACAAAGCCTGCATTTATCATTTCTTACAATGGAATTAATGACCTTGGGCCCAGTGCATTTGCCAAAATCCGACGCTGGGAAATGTGTGGGCAAAAGGGGGAGTTCATTTTCCCCAGGGTTGGAAAGTCTGGACTGGGAGACTGCCTGCCACTCATACGTCACATATTCAGATGAGAGAGGGAAATGGAAGGTTTTATTTAGGCCTCTCCTCCCACGCCCACCCCCCAAAACCAACCCCAAACAGATAGATAGTTCTGTTCAAAACAATCTAAATGTGGTACATGACGGCATTGGACTTTTCAGCCTGGGAAATTCATGTGCAGTCCGACCTCAATACACAGGTCTCCCGCTTGGATTGGACGAAGCGAGTTAAAACTTTTATATGTAAGGCAAGATCAGGAATTATAGATATGTCACAAAACATCATGCGCTCTCTATATATTTCTGGCCTTGATATTGGGAACCAAGGACAGACATGATACAATTATGCTGTCCCGCAGGCTTCTTAGTTTGACACTGTGAGGATGTTGAGCTAGATGGACTGTTGACCTGAGCAAGTAGGCAATCCTTATGTTCTTAAATTCTTAGTATAATCCACTGAAGACACCTGGGATGATCTCATTCTCCCATTCTATGCTCTCCGACTACTCAAACGCTGCAGTTTGCTCACAGCAAAAACTCTCGCGTTATGGATGTTTTTCTGGAAAGGATCACCCAGTCTTGCTTAGAAGTATTAAATGGGTCTTACCGAATAGTAAGTGTCCCTAGGGTTGCAACTTCAGCCTGTAATTAAACAGTCTTGCTCAGTATCCTTGCCCACATACACACAGAGAGAAACATCAACGTATTGTTTGAAATTAAAATAGAGTGCGTTGTTGATGTTCTTTCAACCTGCATTCATCCCCCTAGATATTTAAATTCACCAGTGGAAGCAAAAAGCTATGGTAGTCAGAGGAAAAAGAAGGCAGTCTCTTTAATAGCTGTGTGGAAGAGCAATTTCAGCAAGTTTCACCTGCTGAAAGAATTCTCTCTATGAAAGATCCCGGAGTAATGTCTATTTTTCACTTGGGGGTTAATGCCAATATTGAGAGGATTTTAATCAGGACTATGGTGAGGTATGTGGTCTAACCTGCAGCTTTTATTTTTTTTTGGGGGGGGAGCCCTACACACGTTAAATGCATTCACATATTTGCCATTAAAAATTACTATTACTATTATTATTAATTATTATTTATACCCTGCCCATCTGGCTGGGTTTCTCCAGCCTCTCTGGGCGGTTTCCAACAAAGTATTAAAATACAGTGGTCTGTTAAACATTAAAAGCTTCCCTAAACAGGGCTGCCTTCAGATGTCTTCTAAAAGTCGGGTGGGAGGGCGTTCCACAGGGCAGGCGCCACCACTGAGAAGGCCCTCTGCCTGGTTCCCTGTTACTTGGCTTCTCATAGTGAGGGAACCGCCAGAAGGCCCTCAGCGCTGGACTCAGTGTCCGGGCAGAACGATGGGGGTGGAGACGCTCCTTCAGATATACTGGACTGAGGCCGTTTAGTGCTTTAAAGGTCAGCACCAACACTTTGAATTGTGCTCAGAAACGTACATGTAGTTTTCTTCTGAGAGCTCTGTCAAGGGAGGACTATATGACCCCATTACCAACGCATTCTGTAGCCTGAATGTAGAACACCAAAGTTCTCCACACAACACACAGACTTCTTCTCCTTTCCCTCTCTGAGGTCCACTGAAACCCTCTTAACCACAAGTGGCTGGGGCAACCCAGCTAGATGGGTGGGGTATAAATAATAAAATTATTTGTTGTTTAGTCGTTTAGTCGTGTCCGACTCTTCATTACCCCATGGACCAGAGCACACCAGGCACTCCTGTCTTCCACTGCCTCCCGCAGTTTGGTCAAACTCATGCTGGTAGCTTCGAGAACTCTGTCCAACCATCTCATCCTCTGTCGTCCCCTTCTCCTTGTGCCCTCCTTCTTTCCCAACATCAGGGTCTTTTCCAGGGAGTCTTCTCTTCTCATGAGGTGGTCAAAGTCTTGGAGCCTCAGCTTCAGGATCTGTCCTTCCAGTGAGCACTCAGGGCTGATTTCCTTCAGAATGGATAGGTTTGATCTTCTTGCAGTCCATGGGACTCTCAAGAGTCTCCTCCAGCACTAGAATTCAAAAGCATCAATTCTTTGGCGATCAGCCTTCTTTATGGTCCAGCTTTCACTTCCATATTAATTGTTATTATAAGAGACAGAATCTGACCTAACTGGAGCCCATCACATCCTGAAGCAACTATAAAAGAATCATCCCAACTCAACCCATTCCGACTCAGTAAGACAAAAAGGAAGAAAGCTCTCGCCTACCTCTCAGCTTGTTCTTCCCGACAGCCCCCCAACCTGTCAGCACCCTTAGGCACCCGTCTCTAGGCGGCAAGACCCTTCTGCAAGTCTCCTGGGCCCAGAGGAGCTGGTATAGCTGTGTTATCCCCTTGGCTGCCTTCCAGAGTAAACAGAAAAGTGCCCATCAGCAGCACGAGAAACCGCTGTTATAGCTGCAGTTTTGGAGCTGCTGTGAGCCTGTGCATGTTTACTCAGAAGCAAGCTCCACAGAGTTCAGCGAAACCCGCTTCCAAGCAAGGGAGCGCACATCTCCAGCCTTGGAGGCGATGGCGGCCTATCTCCAAAACAGCTGTTCCCGTGGTATACTGCATGCCCTTAATCATTCCCAGAAACAGCAGCACTCTGCTTCGACTAGAGACAAGGTGGAATTTTATTTGGTAACGACTGTGAGTAAAATTAACCAAGATAATTACGGGGTTGCAGCTGAAGGCCAAGCCGCCACTCATAGCACACAGAAATGTAACGCAGCCACCACAAGCCCAGGGATCACGTGAATCAGCACTAAGGGATCCTTGTTCGCTTAGCACACGCTTGCCAACCTCAGTAGAAGGTTTAGAGCATAAGGGAGGGATGTGTGTGAATCTAGCAATTGTCTTTGTCTGCCCCAGCTGTTGTGGCTTCGGCAGGCACCTATATTTTTATATTTCTGCCAGCAGTTGTTAATCTCTCCTCAGTTCCTGAGCAGGAAAAGCTTTTTTAGGCTTCCCCACCCCTAAATCGGGTTCTGGTGATGAAAAGAGCTCTATAATCTGAAAGAGAGGCTTAGCATTGCAGGTATCTTAGCGAACCAAAACCTGGTCTCTTGCAAAATGTTGCTTAGACACAGCTTGCTTTTGTTTAATTATAGCTTGCTAACTTTTAAGATCTCATGTCTGAGTTTCCGTTTTTTTCCTTTTTTTAAATCCAAGACAAGTTGCAGAACGAGATAAATATCTCCACTTAAAGGGCTTGTTGAAAAGGGAAGGCCTTCGCTAGGCACCAAAAAGACAATAAATACCAAAGTCTTTTTTGATCCTAGAATGCCTTTTGGAGTAGCTGTATAGGACACCCCTCCAATAAACTATCAGTAAACACTGGTCAATCCTCTTTGGACAAAATTCCTCCTGAGTTTCATAGTGTTGTGAGTTGTGATAGGGAGGAAGTAGGCTGTATGCGAGATCTTTCTTAACCCCTGGATCCAGCAAGTGTTAAAATATAATCCAGACTAGCTTCCTTTGCTGAGATGATACATATTGTTATCTGGCCAAATTCTCCAAATTTTGCAATGCAGTTCTTCAACCAAAAACTGTGTGTGTGTGTGTGTGTGTGTGTGTGTGTGTGTGCGCGCGCGCGCGTGCGCACACACACACACACACACACACACACAAAAAGGACATATTTATCCATTATATATTATTATTATCCAAAAGCTTGATAAGTAAACAATTTAGACTGAGCATTCTAGCTACACTGCCTTAGTCAATATCAGCCTTCTGCCTTCATTCCATTCCTATCACGGCCACCTGAGGTCCGTGGCTATCTTGCTTGGTTTAACAGGCCCACAGCTTTTAAGTCTTGTATAAGCCATAATAAACTAGCATTTTTGCATGCCTGGAATGCAGCGGAAGAGTACGGATGCCAGATAAACAGGATAATGTACTCTCACTGCCCCCACCCCAGATGAAGAAGCAAGCACCAGTGAGATTTTCAAAGAGTCTGGCATCAAGTAGATGCTAGTTAAAAGTCATTGGGTTGTGAAGGGGACGGTGGTATTTCACAGGGAACCAGCTAAACACCATTCTATAAAGCAGGGGTCAGCAAACTTTTTCAGCAGGGGGCCGGTCCACTGTCCCTCAGACCTTGTGGGGGGCTGGACTATTTTTTTGGGGGGGATGAACAAATTCCTATGCCCCACAAATAACCCAGAGATGCATTTTAAATGAAAGGACACATTCTTCTCATGTAAAAACACGCTGATTCCCGGACTGTCCGTGAGCCGGATTTAGAAGGCGATTGGGCCAGATCCGCTTAGTTTTCCTACCCATGCTCTAAATAAAGAGACAGCGAAGAGCCACAGGATAAAAGTTGTCACCCTTTAGTTCCTAAGAAATATCTGTCACCCTTTACCCCTAATAAATATTGTTTCCCTTGTTATGTACTGAAGTTCCACCCTGGGCCAGCAGGGGGATACTGTGGATAGTTCAGATCCACATATGCAAATAAGGGATCGAAAGTGACATTCAGTGATTGGATAGTTACAGAAAGTTGTTACAGTTACGTTGTACTGGAGCTCTATATAAGCAGGCTGACTGAACCCTTCAGTTCAGTTCAGTTCTGTTCTGGCCTGTGAATAAACAAGAGCTGTTTGAAGAATCACTGGTGGCAGACATTAAATAGTGTTGTTTTTTTCTTCTTGTACAGCCAGTGACCATTTTGCAGGGAGTTGTGTTCTTGACCTCCGCACGCACTGGCAGAGCATGTATAAGCCCATTTCGCCTCCTTTTCCGGGGGGCATGGTCACGTGCCAATTGGACTTGCCTACAATGGTTGTTGCCTGCAGTGATGGGGGCGCTGAACCCATTCAGTGTCTGCCCTACCTCTCTTGCTGGTGTAAAACCCCTAAAAGGAAAATATATCTTACCTGTACTAAAACAAGATCTGAAACGATTATCATTTTCGTTCAACTGAATATTAGTGAGTTGGTGTTGCACTGAAAGTGGTGTCAATAGCATTCTGCTCTGTTTGCTGTTTGATTTTCACACACTCCTTGGCTGATTTGCCTCCTGGGTTGCTGTAAGCTATGTGCTTTAAGCTGCACTAATTACCCGCTTTGAAATTTGTGTTCCTTTTCCACCTCTGCAAACTACTTAACTGCTTTTAGGTACTGTTTACATTTTGAGTACTGTATCCTCTTAGTTAAGTAGCTTATTAAGCTATCATTTTTTCCAAAGACCATCTCTTCATTTAGGCTCTGCTGATTTCACTTTCTTTGCCAGTTTAATTTTAGCTGTCCACTTTGTTCTGGTATATTGGGAGAGAGGCAGTTGCTGATTTGGAGAAACCTACTAAATTAGGAGGGACTTCACATCTTTATGGTTCCTGCACATTGATTACATTTGCCACTGAAGTAAGAAGTAACCACAGACCTCAGGAAGGACAGTCCTATCCATCATAGCCCCGTGAGCATTTCTTTGATGAGGGAGGCACCAGGGCCCGCCCAAGACATTTTGGCACCTGAGGCGAACCACAAAATGGTGCCCCTACCCGCTAGGGGAAAAGGGGTGAGTGAAGATCTACATGAGGAACAAGGGAGGAAAATAAAGATCTACATTAGGAACAAAGATGGCGGACCAGCAGCACCTCCTATTGGCCAAGAGGTCACTATAGAGGAGGCCTGGGCGGGGGCTGCCAAGGCGGTGGCATATCCACGATGGAGAAAACAATAATTTCATAAAATTGCATCATTTTGATGATCCATTTTCTTTTGAGCCTATGGCGTAGCTAGCGAAACTGAAAAGGCCCATGCCTGCCTGCTTTTTACAGTACAGAACTAGCTTCCATTAGGTACTGTATGTGGCGAATGTTCATTCCAGAACACTGGAAAGAATAAACTGTTAGAATCTATGGTGGCCACTGTATGCCTGGAAAGAGAATCGGTTGGGCATGGCAATTGTGATTAATCTTGAATTGTTTTGTAGACAGATGAAAGAGGATACAGTGGTACCTCGGGTTACATACGCTTCAGGTTCATACGCTTCAGGTTACAGACTCCGCTAACCCAGAAATAGTGCTTCAGGTTAAGAACTTTGCTTCAGGATGAGAACAGAAATCGTGCTCCAGCGGCGCGGTGGCAGCAGGAGGCCCCATTAGCTAAAGTGGTGCTTCAGGTTAAGAGCAGTTTCAGGTTAAAAACGGACCTCCGGAACGAATTCCCGAGGTACCACTGTATGGGAAGGCATTTGATGATTAGGGAATCAAAGTCTTAATAATGAAAGAAACTGAAAAATGGTTTATATGTAATCACATGGTATTATAATGAGGGCTGATCTGAAGAGCCAATTTTTTATTGGTTCAGGATGATGGCATGTATTAAGATTGCTGTGAATGGTGAATAGAAATCACGTGTGCAGTCTGGAAGCGTATAAAAAACATTGCTTCGGGTGTGGTTCTTTATTTTTGAGGCTGTCCCTATAAGCATTTGTATTTCAACAAGGGCCTCTCACTTCACTTGGAGCCTGCATCCTTTTGGGTTCCTGGGAAGGATACCGCCAATCTAGGAACCTTTTTAATTTTCCCCATTGCTTCTGGCAATGCCACCCCTGTGGATCTTGCCCCCCGAAGCAGTTACTTCACCTTGCCGCCTCCTCCCCTCATGGCTGGGCCGGCCCTGGGAGGCCCTCTCATCTCCACATATTCCGGGGATTTTTATTTATTATATTCAAAATGTATATGATGCCTATTCAAACAAAAGGGGGTATTCTACTAGATAGCTCTGCTTGCAGTAGGACTTTTGGCTGTGCAAGGGGAACTTCCCTTCCCTCCACTGGTTGTCTCCTAAATTTATTCTGGGTTTTCCTTCAACTCTCTTTCCAAATGTGTTTTCTTACTCTACTAAGTTGTTTTCATTCCCTTATTTTATTATCTCACGTTGTAATATCTACTGCGGAGTTGGATTTGGGGAGTGGATTTGGGGAGAGGGCAGGGAGCACATAGGAAGAGCAGAGGGAGGGGAACTTTCAATGCACAAGCAAAATTCTTGCATTATTGGGTTTATTTAGTTTGATGTAGCCCAAGATCTCCAAGTGGTTTACAAAATACAATGCAATTCATTAAAAAAAAAGATTCATTTTTTAAAAAACCCCAATAAAAGCAAACATTAAAGACAAGTTACATACAAAATACAACATAAAACTTATCTGTTTAAAAACAATACTAAAATCAAATGTTAAAATTGCATGCTAAGATTAAATGCCTGAGAGACCTTGACAAGTATAGCATCTAGATCAAGGGAAGTAATAGTGCCACTGTATTCTGCTCTGGTCAGACCTCACCTGGAGTACTGTGTCCAGTTCTGGGCACCACAGTTCAAGAAGGACACTGACAAACTGGAACGTGTCCAGAGGAGGGCAACCAAAATGGTCAAAGGCCTGGAAACAATGCCTTATGAGGAACAGCTAAGGGAGCTGGGCATGTTTAGCCTCGAGAAGAGGAGTTTAAGGGGTGATATGATAGCCATGTTCAAATATATAAAAGGATGTCACATAGAGGAGGGAGAAAGGTTGTTTTCTGCTGCTCCAGAGAAGCGGACACGGAGCAATGGTTCCAAACTACAAGAAAGAAGATTCCACCTAAACATTAGGAAGAACTTCCTGACAGTAAGAGCTGTTCGACAGTGGAGTTTGCTGCCAAGGAGTGTGGTGGAGTCTCCTTCTTTGGAGGTCTTTAAGCAGAGGCTTGACAACCATATGTCAGGAGTGCTCTGATGGTGTTTCCTGCTTGGCAGGGGGTTGGACTCGATGGCCCTTGTGGTCTCTTCCAACTCTATGATTCTATGATTCTAAGTTCCAGAATCCAGCATTAGGCTTCCCTATAAGATTTGATTTTTATTTATATTTATATAATGCTTTTGAAGGCAGAAAACTTTGCTTGTTGCGTTTACAGACACAATGCAATTCATTTCTTTAAAAAAAAAAACCACACACCCAGCAAACCAGCATTTAAACATTCACATGTGTGCAGCCAAGTCTCACAGTCAATTTCACTAAATTGCAGCCTATAAACCTGGCTCTGGGCCATTGGTCTGCCTCCAGTTTTGTCCGATCTTGCAACTGTTTCTGAGAAGTACAGGCAAGCTAGTAAGGAAACAGGACAGCTCTGCCCGGATGCCGCCGCCTCCAAGTATACAGTTCCAGTCAGTGAGAGTTTAAGCCTCCCACAAGACTCTTTGGTGCTCTCATTGCCTTGGAGAATGATGGCGCTTCCATTTTTGAGTGGGATTCAATCATATACTGGCAAATTCAGTTTGTGCGATTATATAGGATTAGGAGGTCTTGTACAGTGAACCCACTTATAAAGATAAGAATCTAAAAAGAAGACAGGACACTATTTATGGAAAAATATTACAGCAAGAAAAGAATCGTAACAGGCTGACAAAAAATACTCAGCAGTAGATATTACAACGTGAGATAATAATATAAGGTAATGAAAACAACTTAGTAGAGTAAGAAAATGCAGTTGGAAAGAGAGTAAGGTAAAGGTAAAGGGACCCCTGACCATTAGGTCCAGTCGTGGCCGACTCTGGGGTTGTGGCACTCACCTCGCTTTATTGGCTGAGGGAGCCGGCGTACAGCTTCTGGGTCATGTGGCCAGCATGACTAAGCCGCTTCTGGTGAACCAGAGCAGCGCACGGAAACACCGTTTACCTTCCCGCTGGAGCGGTACCTATTTATCTACTTGCACTTTGACGTGCTTTCAAACTGCTAGGTTGGCAGGAGCAGGGACCGAGCAATGGGAGCTCACCCCGTCGCGGGGATTCGAACCGCTGAACTTCTGATCAGCAAGTCCTAGGCTCTGTGCTTTAACCCACAGCGCCACCCGCGTCCCTTTGGAAAGAGAGTACGTAGATAGAAAACCATAGAAAGAGTGGAATGGGAGTAAAAGTTAAGATATAAAAGAGTTAAATAAGTCAGAGGAGTGAGTTAGATTACCGTTATTAATTCATTCTCACTCTCTCCCCATAGAGGGGGCAAACAGTAAAGAGGGAGGTAAGCAGCCTGGGTCCCATAGGAGTCCGGGAGCCCCATTCTCTGTTCAGATTACTTGATGGAGGAATAGTGGCTGCCATAAGTTCAGCTTTAAAAGCTAGGAACTTTAAGGTTTTTTTAGACGTGTAGAACTCACTACACAAGTGTTCCAAGATCCAGTTACCTGGATTATCTGAAATATCCCCAAATTTGGCGGTCAAGTGTGTAGAGCTGCTGTGCATTAAGAAAATGTTAGCCCCCCAGATCTTAAACTTAAAGTGTGAATGTATCATCTGCCCACCTAGAAGCCAGTTCCCCAAATCCATCCCATTCTAACATGACCCCCAAACCCTAGACATACTATACATATGCAGGCAGGTTTGACTTAGTGCTCTGTAAATTCCTACTGAGTTATGCAGGACAAAGTAGAATAATAATAATAATAAAATATTTATTTATTTATTTATTCATTCATTCATTCATTCATTCATTCATACATACATACACTGCCCATCTGGCTGAGTCTCCCCAGCCACTCTGGGCGGCTCCCAATCAAATGTTAAAAACGGTACAGTATTAAATATTAAAAACTTCCCTAAACAGGGCTGCCTTCAGATGTCTTTTAAAGATAGGATAGCTGCTTATTTCCTTCACATCTGAAGGAAGGGCGTTCCACAGGGCGGGTGCCACTACCAAGAAGGCCCTCTGTCTGGTTCCCTGTAACCTCACTTCTCGCAATGAGGGAACCGCCAGAAGGCCCTCGGCGCTGGATCTCAGTGTCCGGGCTGAACGATGGGGGTGGAGACGCTCCTTCAGGTATACAGGACCGAGGCCGTTTAGGGCTTTAAATGTCAGCACCAACACTTTGAATTGTGCTCTGAAGGCCTCCAACCAGTGGGGAAATTTATTTTGTGCTGTAAATGGCCACCCATTCATTTCTGTGAGAAAGGGGTAAAACGCTGCACTTGGGGGCAATAGGGTGGTAGTCATCTTCCCTGGAGAACGGTCGTGCTGCTTAAGAAACCCTGCTGCAAGCATGGAACTGTGCTCACCTGTCAAAATTGGCCCATGGTGCGTTGGGGGTGAAGGCTTTGACCAACAGGCTAGTTCCCCACCACTGAGATACACGCTTCTACCACCTTGTGCAGAGTCTCATCATCAACAGAGCGTCTGCTACATACACACGTCTTTAGGTTGGGTTGTCCTTGCCTTCCCCTGCCCGATAGATGTTTGATTTTCTCTTGCTTTAATGCTCTCCATTGGAGGATATAAGATAAAGGTAAAGGGACCCCTGACCATTAGCTCCAGTCGTGACCGACTCTGGGGTTGCGGCACTTATCTCGCTTTATTGGCTGAGGGAGCTGGCATACAGCTTCCGAGTGGCCAGCATGACTAAGCCGCTTCTGGCGAACCAGAGCAGCGCACGGAAACGCCATTTACCTTCCCGCCAGAGCGGTACCTATTTATCTACTTGCACTTTGACGTGCTTTCAAACTGCTAGGTTGGCAGGAGCAGGGACCGAGCAATGGGAGCTCACCCAGTTGCGGGGATTCGAACCGCTGACCTTCTGATCAGCAAGTCCTAGGCTCTGTGGTTTAACCCAGAGCGCCACCCGCGTCCCGGAGGATATAATAGAGTTATAATCGCAATAAAGGTCAAAAGAAAGTGCTGCCCAGTTATCTCACCCGGGTTGACACACACAGACCAAAGAAAGTGATCAAAAGAAACAGAATAATGAAGCCAGGCAAATGGCCTAGAACATGGGTTGGCAAACTAAGGCCTGGGGGGCCGGATCCGGCCCAATCACCTTGTAAATCCAGCCTGCGGGCGGTCCGGGAATCAGTGTGCTTTTACATGAGTAGAATGTGTGCTTTTATTTAAAATGCATCTCTGGGTTATTTGTGGGGCATAGGAATTTGTTCATTCTCCCCCCCCCCAAAAAAAATTATAGTCCAGGCCCCCGCAAGGTCTGAGGAACAGTGGACCGGCCCCCTGCTAAAAAAGTTTGCTGACCCCTGGCCTAGAAGCTGTGTAGAACAAACAACTGCCCCAAACACAGCCAGGATATTCTGAAATGTCACAAGTCTAGATCCATCGCAATACAATGATTTTTTGCCTTCTGGAATATATATTTGCAATTCATGCATTTTCTAATAATAGTAATAATAATAATAATAATAATAATCTTTTTTTAAAAAAAGAAAATTATAAGAAAATTTAAGTAGCCTACCTATCTATTTTAATTTGTTATGATTAGGTTTACTATGGAATTTCTCTTGACTGGTTTAGAAGAGGAAAGGGTGTGGAAATATAAGGACTGCTGCTGTGCCTCCAATGTTTTTTTTGACCCGCAAATCTTTTATTTTCCATTTCATCACGCTGCGTCCATAGATATGCATCAGATATGACCCATTTACTTATCATACCAGAGAGACCTGGTATCTTTAAACGCAGACTAAGCCCACATTTGTTTTTTTCTCTTTCGGCATAGCACAAATGTTAGCATTTTAAAAGTTAACGGTATAGGTCCCGCCCTCTCAGTGGCTGCTCTGCAGTTTGCAGACATCGTTACAGCCCAAGGAACCAACATGTTTGTAAAGGACAAATCCCAGAAGCGTCAGGAATTCTTTGCCAATATAAATCCATTGCCCTCCTTCCTCCAATAATAAATGCCTTCCCATTTATGCAGACAGTGGCAAGCAGTGCCACAGGTGTCGATGCAGCTGCTCAGACATAGGAGAGCAAATCTAAGCTTTCCACATCAGCCCCGAAAGTAGCAGCTGGTGGGGTCGTGCAGGTATATAATAATAATAATAATAATAATAATAATAATAATAATAATAATAAATTTATTATTTATACCCCGCCCATCTGGCTGGTTTTCCCCAGCCACTCTGAGCGGCTTCCAACAGAACACTAAAATACAATAACCTATTAAACGCTTCCCTAAACAGGGCTGCCTTCAGATGCCTTCTAAAAGTTTGTTGTTGTTTTTTTAAAGAAATATTTATTAAGATTTTACAAAAACACATAATAATAAAAAATAAAAAATAAGTAAAACATACAGAAACAACAAGACAAATTAAAAACAATTATTTTTCATAACACAAAACTCATTAGCTTGTTTCTTTGACTTCCTCACACCTCCCCTTCTTGTATTCCCATTTAAATAATCAAATCAGCAAATCCTTACCCTCTTTCCTTTATCTTATCTCTATAACTTAACATTTTATAACTCAGTATTTTCATCCATTATCAATTCATTTTTGCATATTCTTATTAACTTTGTTGCTAATACCACTTATTTCCAATCCAACATCATTTTAATTATGTTTTTACCTATTTATACCCTTTTTCCATATTCTTAAAGCATTACAGCTGGAAACCACTTAATTTCTATCCAACATCATTCTAACATTCATTAATTTTACAGTATTTCTGTAGATAGTCTTTAAATTTCTTCCAATCCTCTTCCACCGACTCTTCTCCCTGGTCTCGGATTCTGCCAGTCATTTCTGCCAATCCCATATAGTCCATCACCATCTGCCATTCTTCCAGAGTGGGTAGCTCTTGTGTCTTCCAATACTTTGCAATAAGTATTCTTGCTGCTGTTGTAGCGTACATAAAAAAAGTTCTATCCTTCTTTGGCACCAATTGGCCAACAATGCCCAGAAGGAAGGCCTCTGGTTTCTTCAGGAAGGTATATTTAAATACCTTTTTCATTTCATTATATATCATCTCCCAGAAAGCCTTGATTCTTGGGCACATCCACCAAAGGTGAAAGAATGTACCTTTAGTTTCTTTACATTTCCAACATTTATTATCGGGCAAATGATATATTTTTGCAAGCTTGACTGGGGTCATGTACCACCTGTATATCATTTTCATAATATTCTCTCTTAAGGCATTACATGCCGTAAATTTCATACCTGTGGTCCACAACTGTTCCCAGTCAGCAAACATAATGTTATGTCCAACATCTTGTGCCCATTTAATCATAGCAGATTTCACCGTTTCATCCTGTGTATTCCATTTCAACAGCAAGTTATACATCCTTGACAAAATCTTAGTTTTGGGTTCTAACAGTTCTGTTTCTAATTTTGATTTTTCCACCTGGAAGCCAATTTTCTTGTCCAAATTATATGCAGATGTCTTCTAAAAGTTTGGTAGTTATTTTTCTCTTTGACATCTGGTGGGAGGGCGTTCCACAGGGCAGGTGCCACTACCAAGAAGGCCCTTTGCCTGGTTCCCTGTAACTTGGCTTCTCGCAGCGAGGGAACCGCCAGAAGGCCCTCAGCGCTGGACCTCAGTGTCCGGGCAGAACAATAGAAGTGGAGACGCTCCTTCAGGTATACTGGACCGAGGCCGTTTAGGGCTTTAAAGGTCAACACCAACACTTTGAATTGTGCTCGGAAATGTACTGGGAGCCAGTGTAGGTCTTTCAAGGCTGGTGTTATATGGTCTCGGCGGCCGCTCCCAGTCACCAGTCTAACTGCTGCATTCTGGATTAGTTGTAGTTTCCGGGTCACCTTCAAAGGTAGCCCCACACAGAGCGCATTGCAGTAGTTGAAGCGGGAGAAAACCAGAGCATGCACCACTCTGGCGCGACAGTCTGCGGGCAGGTAGGGTCTCAGCCTGCGTACCAGGTGGACCTGATAAACATCTGCCCTGGACACAGGTAGGCCAGTAATGGTCATCTGTCTTCCAAACACCAAGCATTACTGCCAGTTCCTGAGTGGGAGGGGTGGAAAGGCGGGTGAGTACTGCCACACTACTTTAAAAGGCTTGTTAAAAGGAATATATTCTGTAGGTGCCGAAAAAGCGGCAGAAACGGGACTTATCTAATATTTAACGAAAGGGAATTCCAAAGGGTAGGGGCCACAACACAAAAGGCCCTGCTCCGTGTTGTGTGGAACACACCTCCTGATAAGATGGCGTCTGCAGGAGCCCTCTCATACATAGTGCTATAGAATGGTAGAATTGTAGAGTTGAAGTGGACCCTGAGGGTCAACCCCCTGCAATGTGCAACAATTGCAATGCTCAAACCCACCACCCCTAGATGAAGAGTCTCGTGCTATACCAACTGAGCTATCCTGAGGTCCATAATGACTGATTAGGTATATAAAGGGTGATATGATCTCTTAGCTATCCTGATCCCAAGCTGTGTTTGCCTTTTGATGTTTTATCTATCAAAAGCATGCGTTTATATACATATATTTCACTTGGGTTTGTGACTGGGGGTCAAGAACAGGCCTAGTTCCTCCTGCTATCTATGTTCTGCAATTAGCTCCAAGCAATAACCCAAAATATGAATATTTATTACAGTTTCCAGTGGCCAGACAACATGAACTTTCATTTTCCATTTTGAGGGAGGGAGGCAGAAACCCACACTATGCAACAAAGCAAAAATGTGTTAAATGGTCTGCACTAGCTGACCATTAGCTATCAAGTCAAGTTCAAGATTTTGTTGTTGACATTTAAAACCCAGACAACTTGGGGGCAGAACATCTAAGAGACTGCCTCAGACTACCCCAGCACATACCTGGCAGGTCTTTTAAGATCTTCAGATGAGACCCTGCTGGTCATTCCTTGACCAGCGAATTGTGACTTGGTGATGATGTGGAAATGCCCTTCTTTTGGTAATTCATGAGGTGGTGACAGTAGAGACCTTTAAATGCTTATTAAAAACATATATGTTTACCCAAGCTTTCCTGGACCCTCGCCTCTTAATTTTCAATTCTCAGTTTTATTTACTATGGCATACTTTTGTTTTGTTTATTACCTTGTTTTTATCTAGTTTTTAGGATCACTATGGTTGTATTTTTTTTTTTTTTAGTATTGAATTTTGTCCATATAACCCAGTAACAGAATAGAACTTGGTAAGACAAACATATAATAAACTAAACTGAACCAAATCATGGGAAGTTACCTTGAAGAAATGATAAAGCTGTCCGTCCCCCCCATAAACTGTCTGAATTTTTAAATTATCATTATGGTATAAATGCTTTAATAAATCAATAAATATTAAGTTCTGGGCTTTTGCCTTGGAAGCCAATTTGCTCATGGTCTTTGCATGTGTTTGGAGCAGGGTAAAGAGAAATCTGTATTTTGAAACAGAAATGTAATTTATAAGTTGTCGTGGGTGTAATTATGCCCTAACTGCCACTCCGATATAATCTGACACATTTTCTAAACAAAGAATAATTTATTGTTATGATTTTAAGTGTACTTTTTTTAAAAGAAAAAAATATTTTAGGTAGCAAGAAGGCTCTATTTAGTTGCAAATCAGTGTGCTTGATGAAGTCACTGGTGTGCAAGGTGCTTCATGAAATTTCTGGTGTACAAACAGTGCCTTGTTTTAACTTGGTTGGTTTTTGCTTGGTGGTTTAAATCAATGGTTTTCACGTGATACTCAGTAGGACAGTGGGGTTCCAATGAAGCTCATCAGGAACCACTTGAAGAAAATTAGTGAGCTTAGACCAGTGCGTGAGTGTGGCGTTGATATACCTGGATTGCTTTTCTTAAGATTACATGTGGTTCTAGCACACTGTGCTCCTAGAAGGTCTTTTG
The DNA here is from genome assembly GCF_964270895.1 of Podarcis filfolensis. Taxonomy (NCBI): domain Eukaryota; kingdom Metazoa; phylum Chordata; class Lepidosauria; order Squamata; family Lacertidae; genus Podarcis; species Podarcis filfolensis. Next base: position 8,462,910 of record NC_139606.1, on the reverse strand, counting down.
TGAAGCAAATACTCTGCTATAGCTCTGGATATTTCAGCCATTCGCTTTTCTTTCTGCTAACATTTCAAGTACACGAGAATAACCTGGTATTACCTTTGGCCTTTTCCACACTTTTCCCCAACAGTGGTTTGCGCATGTGTGTGTGTGTGTGTGTGTGCGCACGCACACACACACACACAAAACAACACTTTGATTTTGATGCCATACACAGTCAGCTGTTGGCATGGTCAAGCATCTTCTAGGATCCTCTTGCAACAGACGGTCTAGTGCTAACTAGGCCCATTTATACTCTCAGTGCAGATTCAAGGTACACAAAGGTGTTACCTTTTGTTGTTGTTGTTTAGTCGTGTCCGACTCTTCGTGACCCCATGGACCAGAGCACGCCAGGCACTCCTGTCTTCCACTGCCTCCCGCAGTTTAGTCAAACTCATGCTGGTAGCTTCGAGAACACTGTCCAACCATCTCGTCCTCTGTCATCCCCTTCTCCTTGTGCCCTCCATCTTTCCTAACATCAGGGTCTTTTCCAGGGAGTCTTCTCTTCTCATAAGGTGGCCAAAGCACTGGAGCCTCAGCTTCACGATCTGTCCTTCCAGTGAGCACTCAGGGCTGATTTCATGAAGAATGGATCGGTTTGATCTTCTTGCAGTCCATGGGACTCTCAAGAGTCTCCTCCAGCACCATAATTCAAAAGCATCAATTCTTCGGCGATCAGCCTTCTTTATGGTCCAGCTCTCACTTCCATACATCACTACTGGGAAAACCATAGCTTTAAGTATACGGACCTTTGTTACCTTTTAGCAGACGAATATTATTTGTTTTGTGAACTCAGCAGCTACACAGAAATTATTCATCAGGCCGGAGTAGGACAGCACATCGTTTCCCCCCGATAATTTCAATGGGACACCGGTTAAACGTTCTCTTTTTAGGGGTTTGCTATCTGGACAATTAATAAACACCTAGCTGGCCTGGTGTTTGTAGATTCTGGACACGCACAGGAAGCTTTTTCTATAAAAGAGTCCACTGTCTGAAAATAATGGGATTTTGAAAGCGGCGAAAAACACTAGAATGGATTGTGGTGTAGAAAAAAAATGACTTGGAATAAAGGTCCGAAATATTGTATGGCTTTGAGAAAGAATCTTTGCTCAATTGTGCCTCTTTGCCTCAGACTCAGTGCTTTGTTCTCTGCACTTTTGACACAACCAGCTGCCTTGGGAAGTTCTATTAAAAGCTGCACAGGCTTCCAGGCTGTAACAGGCACCAAAGTCCATTTGTGTTGACTAGTCACATCGCTTGAATGAGTCTGTGAGTCTGAAGAAAAAGTTCCTTCCTGACATTCTTCACTTCCTTACAGACCAGTTGTGTGGGGCCGGTGTTGGGGTGGCAGGAGACGTTTGTGGAGGACCTCTCAACTGCTAAAACACTGTTTGTGGCTCTCTACGTATTCCTTTCCATGATAGGGACGCCGCTGAATCACTGTGGAGCTTTGGCTGTCTATTCAATCGCATACACATTCCTGGTTGGTGCAGCAGAAATGCTGCCAGCATCGTTGGGACTAAAGAGGTCACAGTCTGCGTGAGGCTCACACAAATGTAGCAAGAATTTGTTATGAATGTGATTTAAGAATGTGAGCAAGAGATGCAAACTAACCAGAGGGAAAGGCAAGGGAGGGAGGAATAGCTGAACTGTGGCCTGGGCTGCCTTAAAGGAAGGTTACCAGATTTTTTTCCAAATAATCCAGGGGCACTTTTTTATTTAAGAGAGAAAAGTTATTTTTTTTAAAAAAATTAAGAAGTAATATCTTCTCTTCTGTGGTCTCCTCTGTCGCGTGGCCTTCCTCTGGGCAACAGCCTGCTTTCTTGGAGCGCTAGCCGCCATGAAGTAGGCTCGGGTTGGGCCTGGACTCGGGCATGTGTCCTTGCCCTCCTAGTGCTCTCCTACCTCTCCTTCTCAGCGGCAAGGTCAGGGCTCCCTCTTTTTTCTCCTTTCTCTTTTTCTCTCTTCCTTCTCCTTCTCCTCTCCTCCTTCTCCCTGCGTCAGCTCCGGGGTTTTACTGGCCCCAGAGCGCCACTGGGCAGTCGGCCGAGTGGCCAGGCGCGCTCGCTCCCGGCTTGATTTGGGTTGAGGGGGGGTGTCAGCGGTTTCCCCAGTTGACACGCCGGGTGTCCCCGGTTCCCCTCCGGCAGCAGCGGCAGCAGCAGCCCGGAGCCAGCCTGGTAGCGCAGTTGGCTCTGGCTGGCTTCAGGAGCTGCTCTCTGCCGTGGCACCCACCATTTTGCCTCACCAAAAGTCCCCATATGATGTGTCTTGTGCCACTGAACCAATCACGCAACATTCATTCCCTACTAATCCATCTACAACACTTAAAATCTAAATCCGGGGACATTAAATGAAATCCGGGGACATTCCGGGGACAGATTTGTAAATCCAGGGACAGTCCCCAGGAAACAGGGACGTCTGGTAACCATACCTTAAAGAGCCTAGATGGAGTCCAGAGGGAGCAAGTCTTTCCTTCTGTCTGCATGCATACACCCCCCAGATCACCCCCCAAGACACTGTATGGGCTGCAGAGCAGCTGCTGCAACCATTCAGGAGCTAAGGCTGCTCTCCATAGATGGCCATGGAATGGTTGCCAGTTGGGAACTGATGTTCCTGACCGTGGAAGCCATTCGCACGCTTGAAATGCTAGGCTTTGTGGAGCAGCATCTGTGCAGTTGGGGGCGCAACTGGACATGAGACATGGTGCTGGCACATCGCTGGTGCAATGTGGTCTCTGCTGTCTTCCCCTCACAAATTGTGCTCACGGCACATTTAAAAGGGCTTCAGATGCCATTAGATATTATCCGTCTCTGAAGTATATTTTCTGCTATTACAAAGAGGATGAAGAAGCCGGTCTAGGTTTATGTGCTTCAAGATTTCTGATGGAGAGTGACTGCCTTTTAAGATCTAGGTTAAAGCAAAATTCAAATCCGTTCACATCGCTGCAGTTGTTGCTGGGTTTTTGGTTGTGGTGAGCAGTCAGGCAGAGGTAAATACTCAAGTGGAATGAGGAGGTGAAGGAGGAACTTCGAAAAAGTCACCGTAGGGTGTTTTCTCCCCCCACCCTGGCGCTCTGTCTCTCTCTCTCTCATCTTCTCTCGATGTGGAAAACATATGTGAGTCGCTTCCGCACAACACGGTAGACTGAAAGCTCTGAGGTCACCATGTTGTCTACTTCACTAGCATAGGAAAAGGTGTGTAATGGCAGATTACACTGAAACAGCTTTCCTCTAAATCTTTCTGTGGCCGTTTGTAGAGAAGAGGTCACATGGGGATCACTGTCTCCTTGCTCCTGCTGCTACTTCGTCAGGCTGTTGGTAAACAAAATAGATGCAACATATAAGTAGAAATGGATGAATCTGTCGTTTTCTGTCTCTCGTTTTTCTAATAACATTTTTTCACCTCCACGTTTTCACATCAGCTTGCAATTCCTTTTCAAAGGACTCGTGAAAACCCATCAGTGAATTTCTTCGGATAGACTTGCAATTTTGCCTATCATGCAGTTTCCTCATATATAATGCATTTTGTATGTTATTTTCATGAATGTATTTATATGGACCCTTTATTCTTGTGCTTGTTAATTGACAGGAGAACTGCGCTGCAAAATTTGAAGAAATGCTGATTTCAAAGGATGTCTGTGTTTCATTTTTCTTACTGTTTCAGAAAGTGTGATTTAAGTACTGTATTTTTCGCTCTATAGGACACACCAGACCACAAGACGCACTTAGTTTTTAGAGGGGGAAATCAAGAAAAAAAAATTATTCCCCCCCCCCCCAGCCCCAAAGAGCAAAGAAGCCAAGACAGCCAGTGGGATCCATTCCACTGGCTGCCTTGGCTTCTGCCATAGCTGCGCAACCTCTCTAGCCAGGAGCTAAACCTCTCCAGCACGGCTAAAGAAGTGTGGCTAAAGAAGCCAAGGCAGTGAGCGAGATCCACCCCGCTCGCTGCCTTGGCTTCCTCTTTAGCCTTGCACAGCCTCTCCTGGTTGGAGGGAGAAGGGACTGACTGGCCGCGTCAGTCCCTTCTCCCTCCTGGGGAAAAGCCCGTAAGAGCCGCGCGAAGCTTGTGTGCGGCTCTTGGGGGCTTTTCCTGCCTGCCTCCCCCTGCATTCGTTCCATAGGACGCACAGACTTTTCCCCTTAGTTTTTAAGAGGGAAAAAGTGTGTCCTGTGGAGCAAAAAATACGGTACGTTTGTGTTTAAATGCAATCTGAAACAAATCTCTCCCTCCAATCCTATATACAAGCAGCAGATAAATTTTAATAGGATTCTACCCAGCATGCACATTGCCCAAGAAGTACTAAAGGTCTTATCTCTATAAGGGAGCCCAACGGCTAGGCTGCTTGGTAAGACAAAGATCAGGGAGAAGGAGGGGCACTGTGGCTCAGTGTTAGAACATCTGCCTTGCATGTAGAAGGTCCCAGGTTCAAATCCTGGCATCTCAAGGGTTGGGAGAGACTCCTCCCTAAAACCATGGAGTGCCACTGCCAACCAGGGCAGACAATGCAGAACTAAATGGACCATTGTTCTCACCCATAGTAAGGCATGTTCCCATGACAGCAACACTGGCTTCTTGCAGCCCCCACCTCTGCCTTTCTAGGCAGCAAGGGTGTGTATAATCTGCACAATTCCTGCCACACCTCCAACAGATGCTGTGAATTAATTAATACATTTCCCGCAGAGCATAGTGTGTTAATTACTGTTGGAATTGGATCTCATACAAGTTTCCCCATTAAGGGCATGCACCGTTGATGTTCTGGAATATTATTCCTGACAGAGTTCCAAGATTTAGATGTTATCCTACGATGTGTGTATCTCTGGCCTTATTTTGGATTTGGAAGCCTGCCAGAAAAAACAGTGGCAGATGCACTCTATGAAGGCAGACAACACATATCCGCCCCCATAATGGGGGGAGGAAGCCTGGGGGGAGAAAGCTGCAGACCTCCCCACTCTGGGCTTGGAGGGAGGGAGGAAAAAACACAAAACAAGAGGCAGGTCCCTATCTGCAGCATGGCAGAGCCCTGAGAAGTCACATCCATTTGGGCAATAAAAAAGTAAAGGGGTAAAGGGACCCCTGACCATTAGGTCCAGTCATGGCTGACTCTGGGGTTGCGGCGCTCGTCTCGCTTTATTGGCCGAGGGAGCCGGCGTTTGTCTGCAGACAGCTTCCGGGTCATGTGGCTAGCATGACTAAGCCGCTTCTGGTGAACCAGAGCAGCGCACAGAAACGCCGTTTACCTACCTATTTATCTACTTGCACTTTGATGTGCTTTCGAACTGCTAGGTTGGCAGGAGCAGCGACCGAGCAGTGGGAGCTCACCCCGTCACGGGGATTTGAACTGCCGACCTTCTGATCAGCAAGTCCTAGACTCTGTGGTTTAACCCACAGCGCCACCTGCTTCCCTATTTGGGCAATAGAAGGGGGTTAAAATGCCCCACCCATGGCCACATAGAATGGAAAACAGCTGCAACCCAGCTTTTTTTATTCCTTCATGCAGCACCATGGCCAGGACTAGATTCCTATTCTATCACCAATGATAGGGCTAGATTCCTATTATATCACCAATATATTGTAACCAATGGCTGAAATAAATAGTTTCTCTCAAGCCTAATTTCAGCAGGTGGGGGGAGAGCGGGAGGGATGGGGGGGCCGCAGGTGCATGGAAGGCTCTGTGGGTGAATGTGTGCCCACCATGTTGGTGACCCATGGCGTAAGGCAGTTTCATGCCTTCCAAAGACTGTTGTGAAGAATATTGAGATAGGGCTGAGTTTGGGACTTAATGAACTTAGGTATTCCATGGTTCTTGGTTCTGGGAGACAGGACTGATGTTCTGAAACCTGCTGGGCAATCTAGGTGGTAGATGGTTTTAGATGCCACTTATTAGAGCATTTTAATTTGAGCTACAAGAAAATGTGTAGAGAATTCTTCTGGAAGGGGTCATGTGTTTCTTCCACCTCCCCGTTCAGTGCAGGATATGAGTCATCAAAGAGGTTTTGATGATGTTTTAGATTCAGGTGATGCAGACTGAGGGCCAGAGAGCTAGATGGAGCTCTTGAAGATTTCAGGCTGCCTTTTGAGGTGTTAAGTTGTGAACCTGTAAATAAATGCAAATATTACAAAATGTCAGTCCCCTTGTTCCAAAAGAGACCAAATCCGTGTTGCCGGGGGTGTTGTTACATACTTAAAACATCTGAGGCACAGAGACATAAATTTGCATAAAATAGGCATATGCTAATTTATACGCGCAGCTGCAGATTTACAATTTAAATGTCGCAGGCGACAAGCCAACTCATTTTGCATCCAAATCGGCCCAGATCAATCCCTCATATCACTTTTCACTCCACTCTAGGTCATCGCAAATCTGTTCTTCAGTTAATTTTCCACTAATTTATCTCCCAGCATATCCTGCTCCAAATCAATTAAATTCGGCTTTAATTACCCCATTCATTTGCTCCCAGATTATCTCTAAGGTAAAGTAATCTTAAATAAATTTATTTCCCCAAATTAATATCTCACCCAGATAGCTCCCTCTGTTCAATTATCCCTGAATTCATTGCTCAACCAGAAACACGTGGGACAGTTAGAAAAGAATTTCCAGGGCCCCACCCTTGACAATACCTCAGCTGGGTAACTATCTGCAACACTTCAAGTTTCAGGGTGCAATATTAACACCTCCTGTCCCCAAATAATTTGGTCTTGCTGTCACACAGACCCAATTCAAGAGGCAACATCTGTGGGAAGTAGGCAATGAAGTTATTTTTAATCTGTCAAATTCAATCAGTTTTCTGAAATCCGAAATGTTATGTACTGAAGTTCTCACCCTGGGCCAGCAGGGGGATACTGTAGATAGTTTTCACTCAGGTCCACATATGCAAATAAGGGATTGAAAGTGACGTTCAGTGATTGGATAGTTACAGAAAGTGGTTACTGTTGCATTGTAGTGGAGCTCTGTATAAGCAGGCTGGCTGAACCCTTCAGTTCAGTTCTGTTCTGGCCTGTGAATAAATAAGAGCTGTTTGAAGAATCGCTGGGTTGTCTGATATGTTCACCCACAACTTAACACAAAATTTATTTTATATGAGCTGCCTTTAAAACAACTGGTAAGGTGTAGCTGTGAACCACTGAATGTAACATGGATTCCTGTGGCTTATTTAAAGAGAGAGAGAGCATATTCCAGCAAACATGTTTTTTGTTTTGCCTTTACTGATGGTGTCCAGCTTCAAATTGGCTGAAAATAAAGCATTTTCAAATGACATTCAGTGTTTGGGGGACTTAAAGTGTATGCTGATCTGAATCAGCTTTGCACCAGCCTAAAGCAAAGTCATTTTGAGGAACTATAATGTGTTGGCAAGTTTTTAAAGCATCACTGCCAGTAACAGAAACCAGCCAGCTGCAGCTGCCGGGGGGGTCAGACTCTGTGCCCAGTTACATCACTGTGTGGAGAGCAGCTGCCACTCAAACTACTGCAGAAACATGAACAAGGTCTCAGGTCTGGCCTACACAAGTGCAACAACAAAACGAGAGGGTAGAATGTACTGTACCCCTTTAGGCTGTGTGACGTTACCTTTCTAAATGCTTGCCTTCATTTAAACATACACTCCTTATAAATAGGAGGTTGATTGCAGGTAAGGAGAAGGTCCTCACTTCTTTGGGATGCTGTCAGATATTGTTACCCTGGCCGGGTGCTCAGTAACAGCAGCCTAATATCCGCATTTTTGCAAAACACATTCCCCTAATATAACACATTTTTGAATGCTATCTTCCCTAATACATGGAATTTAATGCACTCTTTACTCTAGTGTGTATATTCTGTTACAAAAGTAGGGTGCCACCCCCACTCCCTGCTGAACAATAGCAAGATCCCAGGGGGTTCCAGGCACTCATCTGGGGTCTGTGTTCCTTTGGAGAATTGAGACATGGTGGAGAATGTTGTAGCTTTAAGAAATATGGTTTCTTCACCTATTTACACCTTCACTCTGCATGGAGTCCAGATCTTACAGCATGGCCATTTCATTTTTTTTTTATATATAATATTTTTATTTTTTCCATATAAACACAACATACATAAACATACAAAGACAAAAACAGAACAAAAAACATGTATCATTTCATATCCTAATTTCTTATACCTTTCTTCCCCGACTTCCTCATGCCTCCCTTTTCTGTATTCCAAATTCTTATCGATTGTTCAGCAAATCTTCCCTTATTTTAATTTAAATTTAGACTAGTCTTCCTTATTCTCCTTGTCTTAACCATAGCTAATAGTAACCATTTACTTTCCAGTCCAGCATCATTCTAACTTTCATTAATTTTGTAATATTTCTTTAAATAGTCTTTAAATTTTTTCCATTCTTCTTGCGCTGCTTCTCTTCCCTGGTTTCGGATTCTGCTCGTCATTTCTGCCAAGCCCATGTAGTCTATCACCTTCATCTGCCATTCTTCCAGTGTGGGTAGCTCTTGCGTCTTCCAGTACTTCGCAATGAGTATTCTAGCTGCTGTTGTAGCATACATAAAGAAAGTTATATCCGTCTTTAACACCCCTTGGCCGACAATACCCAAGAGAAAGGCCTCTGGTTTCTTGGGGAAAGTATATTTAAATACCTTTTTAAGTTCATTATAGATCATTTCCCAGAATACCTTAATCTTCGGGCAAGTCCACCAAAGATGAAAAAATGTACCTTCAGTTTCTTTACATTTCCAACATTTATTGTCAGGCAAATGGTAAATCTTTGCAAGCTTGACTGGGGTTATGTACCACCTATATATCATTTTCATAATGTTTTCTCTTAAGGCATTACATGCCGTAAATTTCATCCCGGTGGTCCACAACTTTTCCCAATCAGCAAACAAAATATTATGACCAATGTCCTGAGCCCATTTAATCATGGACGATTTAACCGTTTCATCTTGTGTATTCCATTTCAGCAGCAAATTGTACATTTTTGACAAATTCTTAGTACTGGGTTCTAACAGTTCTGTCTCCAATTTTGATTTTTCCACCTGGAAGCCAATTTTACTGTCCAGTTTAAACGCTTCATTTATTTGATGATAGTGCAACCAGTCTCTCACCTTCCCTTTTAATTTCTCAAAACTCTGCAATCTCAGTTTGTCCCCTTCCTTTTCCAAAATTTCCCAGTATCTTGGCCACTTGGACTCCATATTTAACTTTTTAACTGCCTTAGCTTCCATTGGCGACAGCCACCTTGGAGTTTTATTTTCCAGCAAGTCTTTATATCTAACCCAGACATTTAATAGTGCTTTTCTGACAATATGATTTTTAAAACTTTTATGTGCTTTAACCTTGTCATACCACTACAGCATGGCCATTTCATGAGGGGCTTGTCCCCCACAGCACTGCAGCCATGGAATCCAAGGCATCTCACCCAGCCAACCTTCAGCCAGCCTGCCCAAGATGGAGCCCAGTCTTTTCTCTCCCTTCTTCTTCCCAGAATGCCTTGCTCAAAAGCTCTCTTCTCCTGTTCCTTCAAACACCGCCCCCCCAATCGCCTTGGCAACATCTGTCTCCCCAGGCCAAAGGATTTGTCTGATGTCCCATTGACACCTTTTGTCATGTTAAAAGATTTGCTCTTCACCAGGCCAGCCAGGCTGGTTTGCATAAGTCAGCCCTGGGATTCCCTGTCTGGCACAGCTCTGCAGCTGGTATTTTCATCCATATCTCAATCAGAATCCTACCATTTGTTAATTGCTAGGGTTAGGGGGTTTCCCGCCCCCCCCCCACAGCTTTTTGATGGGGAAGAAAAGTTTCTTTCCTAGGACTAAACAGCAGCTTTGGGACAGGGTGGGGCAAGGGGAGCAATTTTCATGACACAATTTTCTGTCTCATATTTGAAGACGGCAGACTGCTTAAAAAAATAAATAAGATCAAATAAAAATCAAAGGCAATCCTATTGCACTCTTTTTATCTGCCTGAGTTTCTGGTCCTGGTTCAGTCTCTCTCTGTAAGCCTAGACTTTGCCTTTTCTCGTTTTCTGCAGAAGTGTGGTTTGCGTTTCACAAC